>NC_086306.1:5880199-6480199 GCF_963924245.1 Chroicocephalus ridibundus
AGCAGCCTCCTGCGCATCCACGGCCTTCGCCGAGACAGCGTTAAATATCCCCGGCAGCCTGAAAGCAAGACAAATCCGAGGAGGAGACTTGCCAGCGCCGACCGCCGGTGCGTGCCCCCCGTGCCACCAGCCGCTCCGTGCCTGCGCCGGGGGACGGCAGCCGCCGGTGACAGCGATGACGGATGAGTCTCAATAGTCAGGGTCTGCTCTTACACAAACTGCCTTCATCAGCAACTTGCTGCTACCATCAGTTAATCTTCTCGCAAAAGGTGCACTCCCGCTACATTTGTACGTTTCCTCTCCCAGTAACCTAATCTACCATCTAGTTTATGCATACATGCTCTGAGGGGTTTTTTATATATATTTTTTTTTTTTCTAAGCAATCAATCTGTGCGGCTAGGAGCTGCAACTGAATTTAAATACCGGGGTTTTCATTATCTCCAACACAGGAAAAAGAAAGGGGGGAGAGGGACACTGGAAATAGAGGGAAATAAATTCCAATCTCTTGAACAATATCTTTGAAGGCGTGCATATTTCTGCAGCCATATAATGCCTAGTGTATTACACAAAATCTTGTTCTGCAATAGGAATATATTTGGGAAGTAGATTGCAGAGTCCCTTTGGCTGCAGTTCCGCTGTCCTCCCCGCTGCCTCGCGACGCACTTGAGTGGTCTGGAACTAGTTCAGAGGATTTGCACGGCGCTGCCTTTTGAAGACCCCCCCGAAGAGACCCGGATCCCGTTCTGCCTGGTGGATGCTCACGCCAACCGGGAGATCTCCCACCAGGAGACAGACCTGGGCCGTGGGCAGGGGCAGGAGGGGAGGGGGCAGTTCTTTGCGGAGAACCATCAGCTTATCGGAACTGGTACCTCACGTGCTGAGCAAACATCCCGCGGGCTCCCAGCACACCCCAGAGTTAGGAATATTGAGTTTTCAGCCACAGATTTTCTCTTTCGATATAGCTAGTGAGATGCCGGGTTTGGAGAAGATTATTTGGAGTTAAAAGGATTTGCGGTTTGTTCTACATTTATGCAGCGTCTGGTAGCGGGACTGGCTCCCATGCAGAGGGTCACGGCACCTACAGATTCCCGAATCTTTAGATTTTGGATCCTTGAGCAAATAAAGTGTGATTAGTACCTTTCCATACCCCAAAGCAGTATCTTCTGCCGCACTTGTCCGGTTTTAACACTCCCTTCCCTCCTGCGAGGTGCTACAGCAGAGGGGAAGGCATTTGCTGCAGCGGGAGCTCTGGAGGGGGAAACCTTCTGCATTATTTAAAATTTCCAGCATCGGAAAATCAATGAGTGCACAAACCAGCGCTCTGAGCTCAGGCAAGTTTGGGGAGAGGTTGCAGGGGAGCCTTGCCCCAGAGTCGAGGCAGAATCCCGATTCCGCCAAACCTGGCGTCCCTCCGTGCGTGGCTCCCGTGTGAGTGTGAGCCCAGGGCTGGACCTGCCCCGGCCGCGGCTCCCCGGGGACTTGGGGACAGGGACGGGGACAGGCGGCCGCGGCAGCCACCGCTGTCCCGCAGGAGCGCAGGGCAGGCGGCTGGGTTCACGGCCAGGCTCCTCCTGCGTTGATTGCAGCCGGGAAGGCCAGGTCAGCACGCGCGGCCGCGTAAATCATCTGACGTTTTGACTGTGTGTGTGTGTGATAAAGTGGCTCAGAACAACCGCTCTGGGGGTGAAATCGCACCCTGTGCCCCCGCCGGGACATCATCCGGCTGTTGCCACCCCTGCTTAAATAGCCTTTTTGTGGGGGGAGAAGAAATTCGAATGGCACCTAAAAAACGCCCTTAATTTGTCTTTTCTCCTCAGTTTCCCCCCTCTCTAAAGGACTGTTTAGCAGTGTGGGGGGAGGAGGGTGCCTGAAGGGCAGCAAACGGGGGGGCTCTGCCTTTTCCAGACCCTTAACCCCAAACTCTGGGCAGCCCCCAGAGCTTTAACGTTAAATAAACTTTGCTCAGGCAGCGGTGAGCCCCCCGGGGCAGGAATTATTTCATTCTCCGAGCCCGTCCGAGTGGCTGGACGGACCCGCAGGGACCATCCCCCTTCCCGGGGGATGCTGCGGCGTGGGGGCAGGACCGGCACGCCGAGGGGGGCGGTGGGTGAGTGACCCCCTCCCAGCACCACCGCAAGGGGACATGGCGGGGGCTGCGGGTCAGGCTTCGCACGCCCATCGCGTTCCCTCCGCGTTCCCAGCAGAGTCCCCAGCCTCTTCCGCACCAGGCCTTTCTTTTCCTCCCTCTTTTCCTTTTTTTTTTTTTTTCCTTTCCTCCCAGGGAGAATTGTCCAGAGAGTGATGGTTTTATTTTACATGAATCACTGATGATCTAACAAATTAATTACCTGCTCACTCCTTCCCTCCTGCGCGAGGTCAGGGAGGCTGGGGGGGGCAGCCCGCCGCCCCCCGCTCGGTGCCATCATAGCTCCTGCTTTAAAGACCAGAGACAAATGTCAAAATTGCCAGTTTAGGTTAAAATCAGATTTAAATGTCTCTTACTAAACACAGAGGCGCACAAACTCAATATGTCATCTTTAATGGTTCAGAACAAAGCCTAGAAAAATAGTGTCCCAGCACACGGGAATTTTATAACCTTTGATATATGGCTTTCATTATTAGCAATAATTTCTGTAACTGCATCCGGATTCGGAGGAGCACATATTGAATAATAATTCTGCTCTTTTTGATCTGCTCCCTGGTCCCCGCAGGTCCCTGTCCCTGCGCAGCCTCGGCCGGGCGGGATGGCCCCTCGCCCTCCTCTGCCGCCCTCAGGAAAACAGGCTTTTCTTGGCTTTTTCGTCCTTTTACTTTTCGGTGGTTTTTTGGCCAACACCCGCTTCTCCCTCCCCCGCTCTTTTGCCACGATATTAAAATCTAATTACCCAGACAACTCTCTTCACCTTAAGTCATCAACAGGCCCAATTATTTCAGCAGCGCGCGCAGCCCCCCGTGTGTGCGCACGCGAGCGCGCACCGAGAGCAGGGAACAATAAAAAGGCGTTCGCTAACCTCCGCCTTTTTTCACAGTCGGGCTTCAAGTTCACATGCGAATTTATGCCAGTTTTGACATTAGCAGGAAAAATTAACAGTTCTCACACACCAAAAAAAAAAAAAAAAAAAAAAAACTTGCACAAAAGAGGTTTTGTGTTTCAAGCAGAATAAATTATAGTGTGATGTTATTAAAACACTTAGTTGTTAAGTTGCCAAGAAAATCCAGTATATTCACACGGACTCGAGGACCTGTCTCCATGCAAAGTAATTAAATTAGATTTATGGGCTGCATTACATCAGTGTTTGATAGTTCATTTTTCCTTTCTTCATATTTTGTCCTGCTTTATTAGAGCATGTGACAGATGGTAAAAATAGTGTGAAGTTTCTTGGCCCTGTGCTAAATCCCCCTTCGGTAGTATATCTCTCTTCTGTCAGTTCTCCCCAGCGATGATAAATTAACCTCTCCTCTTCTATCCCAAGTGTGGCAGTAAAGCACTCTTTGACACAGCACTATCACTTTATCTTAATCTGTGCTGTTCTAGGGGCGGGGTGGGGAAGGAAGCGAAAGGGAGATGATGCAATCGCTACCACGAGTTTTAAAAAAAAAAAAAAAAAAAAAGATGTATTGTGTCAAAAAAAAAAAAAAAGGAGGGGGGGAAGGCAGGAATAGTGCTGATTTATGGAATCTGGCTCGGTGCGCGTATGTGTGTATGTACACACACGAGTGTGTCTGCCCGTTGGCAGCCCCCCCTCCTGCCGCGGGTTACCGGCACGAGGTTCTGTTTCGGTTTACTGACATCTGGCCCCCGGGGTGCCCGGGCGCCCTCGCCCACCGCTGCCCCTCGCCCACCGCTGCCCCATCCTTCCTCCAGCCCGTCCATGGCCAGAGGCTCTTCTCCTCCACCCGGCTGGAGTCATTTACCTCCTGGCCACCTGCCTGCTGCTTCTGCAGCGCGGCCATCAGCCCTGTCCTGCCCAGGCCCAGCAGGCTGTCCCTCCTCGTCCCTCCTCGTCCCTCCTGTGTCCTCTCCCAAGGCCTCAGGGCTCCCGACGGGAGCAGGCTCCTGCTCTCCAGGAGGGAGCTTTGCAGAGCGAACCCCATGGGGGTCCCATGGGGACAGTAATTAAGTAAAAGGAACTCACAGGTTTCCTTCTGGTGAGAAAGAGCAGGAGCCACGAGTATTTTCGGCCAATCTAGTGGCCAGAAGTTGGGGACCGAAGACAAGAACAGGCAACGGGAGGTGAAACAGGGAGAAAGCCCTTCCCTGGGTGGTAACGAGGGGTCGCATTAATCTTGCAGAGATGGCAATTCTTGATGTATGGAGACACAAAGGTAGTAATGTCCCTAAATTTAAAGCACTGAGGTGAATGGAACCAGCCCTCAGCTACCTCTCGGTCCCCCCCATCCAGCTCATGCCCAGCTCAGAAGACGCAGCCCGGGTCCTGCCGGCTATTTCGGGAGCCGGAGACCTCGGCTTTCTCCCAAACCTTGGATGTCCTAATACAGGAAAGATGGGGGGGACTGACCATGTGTGGGTAACTCCTTGCGTGCTGGGGATTCGGGCTGCCTCTCGGGGACACTTGGCACGTCGTGTGTGAACAGACACCTTTGCGATGCCCAATAATAGCACAGAAACCCAACCCGTGCCTCCACCAGCTGGAGCTACAGCCTGCGCTTGGCCTGGGCCGTGTGGTCCCCGCTCCTGGATGGGATCCCCCGGTGGGACAATTCCATACCGGGTGGTTTGTTAAACACTTGCTGTGAGGCCAAAGCTGCCCGCTTTCCCCTCTGCTGCTGCATCCCTCGCGCCCTCCACTGAAAAGCCAATTCCTGCCTGTACGGGCACCACTCGCTGTGTGTCTTTATTTCCTCCTCAGCCAGATTTCCACTCGAAGGGATCGACTGAAGCGTTCAGTCACCTGGACGGTAACTAACGGCAGCAGCGCATCCTTCATGGGCGAGACTGTCGTGGCTCTGAGCGTCCTCCCGCCGGTGGGAGCGGTGGGTGGCAGAGTCTGCCCGTAGCTCGCCGCGTCTCAGCCCGGAGCAGAGCAGGAGCGATCCCGAGCTCCTGCCGGAGGCTCCCAGTGGTGGGAAGGAGTTGGGAGAGCGGAGCAGGGTCCGCGTGCGAATGGCTCCCAGGTACCTGAGGGGTGTTAATCTCCCAGGTCCCTCCTGCTGTCACCCCAGGCACCCCCGTGAGTGTCAGTCCCGGGAGGGGGCTGCGGTCCAGGCTGCTGAGGGTCATTATGGTCAGTTACTGCAAGACCTTAAGGCCCAGCTATAGAATTTTTAATTCGTAGATCAATAATCGGATTATACTAATGATGGTGTCGATGTAAGTAAACCCCTTAAGGCGAAGTGCGGCGTGGTGGGCGCAGCGGCTGGCAGCTCGCAGAATGGCTGGGAAATGGGGATGGCACAGAACCAGGCTGAGCCTTCGGCCGAAGCGCATCCCAAACCCTCAGCCTCCTCCAGAGGTTGCCTTGAACACCCTCCATGGCCCGCCAGCATCCAGGGCTGTGTCGCCCGCACTGGAGCTCGGGGGCTGAGCTGGGGGCTTTTCCAGTTAAAAAAAAAAGAGAAAGGTTTAAAAGATGGCCATTTCACTTTTGTCATTAAAAGCTGAAGCCCCTGCGGCGCTTCCAGACCAGCCCCAAACCGGTTTGTGCTTAAAAGGAAGACACCGATCACTTTGTTGTTGTCATCAGCACAAATGTATTAAAATAGCAGCTGGCACCCACGTCTCGCGTCAGGCTCCGGACTAATAAGGAGCAGAGAGACTCTCCCAGGGAGTTTAGGGGGGGACAGACTGCGGGCGGCGATGACACTGGGATTAACCTTGTCCCCACCCGCCCAAATGCAGGCGGGTCGGCCCGACCTGCCCCCCCGCGGCGCCGGCACCCAGCCCAGGGGTGTTCGGAACGAAAACAAAACCCCACTGAAACCAAACCCTCAGCTGCGCCTGCGGCTCTCCCGGGACAGGCTCGGTGACAGGGGGCAGCGACGGGTGGCATTGCACTGTGACATGGGGGTGTCACAGGAATGGGTGGCATTGCACTGCGACACGGGGGGGTCACAGTGACGGATGGCATTGCACTGTGACACGGGGGTGTCACAGGGATGGGTGGCATTGCACTGCGACACGGGGGGGTCACAGTGACGGATGGCATTGCACTGTGACACGGGGGTGTCACAGGGATGGGTGGCATTGCACTGCGACACGGGGGGGTCACAGTGATGGGTGGCATTGCACTGTGACACGGGGGTGTCACAGGGATGGGTGGCATTGCACTGCGACACGGGGGGGTCACAGGGACGGGTGGCATTGCACTGTGACACGGGGGTGTCACAGGGACGGGTGGCATTGCACTGTGACACGGGGGTGTCACAGGGATGGGTGGCATTGCACTGCGACACGGGGGGGTCACAGGGACGGGTGGCATTGCACTGTGACACGGGGGTGTCACAGGGACGGGTGGCATTGCACTGTGACACGGGGAGGTCACAGCAATGGGTGGCATTGCACTGCGACACGGGGGGTCACAGTGACGGATGGCATTGCAATGTGACATGGGGGGGTCACAGTGACGGGTGGCATTGCAGTGCGGCAGAAGGGGGGTCACAGTGATGGGTGGCATTACAGTGCGGCACGGGGGGGTCACAGCGACGCGTGGCTTTGGCTGCAGCAGGGGGACACTCGGGGTGCGACCTGCGACAAGAATAGCAGTTTGCACCCTGGCCATGGTGTCCATCAGACACCCTGCGTCGTGCTGTCTAAGACCTTGCCCTGGCAGGCAGAACCCGAGGCAGAAGCCACCCACACCTCGGGCAGGCGCCGAAGGGCGTTCTGGGGTGCGCTGCGTTCCCTGGGCACCGCCGAGCAGGGGGAGCCTCTGCCCCCGGCCCTGCGCCACTCGGGTCGGCGGGTCTGAGCGCATTGAGTAGCCAATCATACTGCATTACGAGCCCAAGTAATGCTTATCATTAAACCTGTAATTTATTTCTTCTGTATTTCATAAAATGTGAAATATTACCACTCGTCGGGTGCCCAGAGAGAACGGGGATGCTCCATTAAGTTCGACACTGCTCCTCCATAAGATGCAGTAATTATATGCGGCTTTTTTTACTGCTAAGTTCCTACTTGCAGATGCTAACAAAAGAAATAAGCTTTTAATCCAAACATAATTAATATGAATTACCTCCACAGTACACCCTGGCTTTGCACCATTAAACTTAATTTTTGTTTTGCATGATAATTGTGTTATCATTACCATTTATAGGAGAACTCAGGGACCTTCACTTTGTTTTCAGCCAAGACCAAAGGCACTAGAAATGGCTATCGACGGTCTCCCTGCCGCAGAGGCCGGGGCAGTTCCTGCCTTGGCTGCCCTCGGCTTTCTCTTCGCCGCGGTCAGTCTCGGTGGGTGGGTTACACCATTCCCCCGCTGCCGTCCCCGCGGTGGGACCCACGCTGCAAACCACCCCCCGGGGACCGTGGCGGTCCCCCCAAACCCGTGGGGCCATCCTGAAGTCCCACTGCTAATTAACTGCCCGGCCCCGTGTGATGAGTTTGTGCACTCGCGTTTCAGGAAGAAGGGAGATGAAATCAAGTCCCATAATTATTTATTGAAATTACAGCCCCTGTCGAGGAGGACTGAATTACTGCAGACTCCATTAGCTGGCTCGCTGTGTACGGGAGAGAGGGAATGAGAAAATGATGGATGAGAAAGACAGAGAGAATTTTTAAAAATAAAAGGGAAAGAAATGAGAGACAGAAGGGGCAAAGAGCGGGGGGAGGTGGGGAAGGGACCTTCCCCGACCTGCTTTCTCCCTGCCCGAGCGGCTCCCGAGCCGCAGTGCCCGGCAGGTGCCAGCGTTTCAGGCACAAATCACAAATCCTGCGGCGAGGTTAGCGCAGCACGCTGGGGCCGGTGTGCTGGGGGGGGCGAGATGAGCTTGGAGGGGAAAAACCAGTCACCTGCGGACCGGTCCCTTGCCAAGGGCGGGCGGAGGCTCCTCCAGGGGCGACCGAGTCTTGCCGGCGGTTCTGGAGTTGGGGCTCTCAGCATGTTAGCAGGAAAATGAGGAGTTACAGCTGTGGTGCGGGGCTTGGGCACTCGGGTGGGCAGGGACACCCCCCCCAGGTCCTCTTCTCGCCCATCTGACCCTGCTCAGCACCTTCCCTGCGGGCTCCGGCAGCTCTCTCAGCTTCGGGCAGCGCTAAAAATGCCGGGGAGCGCTGTGGTGGGGCTGGGAGGGAGCGGGACCGCGGCCACCGCTCTACTGCCCACGGCTGGGAGGGTGATGGGGGACGCAGCTGGTGTCATCCAAGGAGCCGGCCAAGAGCGGAGATGGACAAACGCAAAGGAATTGCACCGCTGGGCCCGAGGAAGAGGTGGCTGTCGCTGTTAAAAGTTTTCTCTGCAGTTGTCTGTAATCAGCGCTTTGAATGATTGCATAAATATATTAATTACACTAATTAATTTCCCCAGAAAAGAGGCTTCAGTAGCTGGAGACAGCAGGTATCTGAAGGAGAGTATGAACATCATTTTGCAGGCGGCGCGTTCTCAGCAAATTCCTTAATTAGGGCTGCTCTCTGGCACTGAGGTTTGGTCCGGGGATGAGCCTTTTAAAAAAGAAAATCTCGGTGCAGAACATTTTAGGAAGCAGGAAGAGATCTAATAGGAGCCTAATTAGTGGCCAGGCTGGCAACAGCCTCCCGCTGCCAGAGCCCACCCGGGACGGCGCTGGGACCCACACCGGGGCGCAGGGTGGGCACCGGGGCCTGCGCAGAGGGGGACAGGTCAGGGGGTGACGCACCAAATACCTGCTGGTCCCCAGAGCTCCCCGCGGGGGAGGCGTCGGGAGCGGACTGCACCGATCCCTGGGGACGGGTGGACAGATGGTCCGTCCCGGGGAGAGCCCGGTGAACGTCCCCTCGCGTCCGCGGTTCCCACCGCGCTGCAAAGTCACTGCCGTCCTGCAGAGAGACCCTGCCGAGTTCCCTGGCCCTGGCTAAGGGCAAACCGGGGCTCCCCTGCCCCCTCCCCTGCCCTCCGCTCCTCCTTGTTTGCTTTCCACTCCACGCCGCCTTTTCAAAGGCCATTTTTAGATGGAGCGAGTGATGCAGAAGCCTCTGTGCCCCTCATCCCCTTCCCAACCTGCCTCCTGATAATAATGAGCCCAGACACTTTTATTATCATTATTAATTAGCACTTTCAAGCAATGGAATTAAATCAATATGGTGGACTGAAACTAATTTTAACAAGCCATTGAGATCAATCATCAGGACTTTTATCTACATAAATGCCACTAAACTCAGCTCGTTAGTGTAACATTAGCTGGAAAAGGGAGGGGGGGGAGCGAAGGGAGACTGGCGGGGTTTTAATTAGGAAGACATAAACCATGCCACAATTTTTCTTCTTTGATTTGCTTTTAATCTCGTCCATGAGCTCTCCTGGTGCCCTGCCTGATTATCACTCTCTTCACCTCCTCTCAGGAAGCAAAGGCAGCAGGAAGGAGAATGGGGGGAGTGGGAGAGGGCAAACCCAAGGAGAGCTGCTCGGCCGCGGTGGCTCTGCTGAGCCGCTGAGGCAGGGTGCTGGGGGGTGCTGTGGGGCCCAGCTGTAGCGGGATACACAGTGCCGTGGGCCAAGCTGTATCGGGATGCAGGGTGCTGCGGGATGCTGCGGGACTGAGCTGTATCGGGATGCAGGGTGCTGCGGGATGCTGCGGGGCCGAGCTGTATCGGGATGCAGGGTGCTGCGGGATGCTGCGGGACTGAGCTGTATCGGGATGCAGGGTGCTGCGGGCTGAGCTGTATCGGGATGCAGGGTGCTGCGGGATGCTGCGGGACTGAGCTGTATCGGGATGCAGGGTGCTGCAGGATGCTGCGGGACTGAGCTGTATCGGGATGCAGGGTGCTGTGGGCTGAGCTGTATTGGGATGCAGGATGCTGCAGGATGCTGCGGGGCTGAGCTGTATCGGGATGCAGGGTGCTGCGGGATGCAGGGTGCTGTGGGATGCTGCAAGGCTGAGCTGTATTGGGATGCAGGGTGCTGCGGGCTGAGCTGTATTGGGATGCAGGGTGCTGCGGGGCTGAGCTGTATCGGGATGCAGGGTGCTGTGGGATGCTGTGGGGCCGAGCTGTATCGGGATGCAGGGTGCTGTGGGATGCTGCAAGGCCGAGCTGTATTGGGATGCAGGGTGCTGTGGGCTGAGCTGTATCGGGATGCAGGGTGCTGCGGGCAGAGCTGTATTGGGATGCAGGGTGCTGTGGGATGCTGCGGGGCCGAGCTGTATCGGGATGCAGGGTGCTGCGGGATGCTGCAAGGCTGAGCTGTATCGGGATGCAGGGTGCTGTGGGATGCTGTGGGACCGAGCTGTATTGGGATGCACAGTGCTGTGGGCTGAGCTGTATCGGGATGCAGGGTGCTGTGGGATGCTGTGGGACCGAGCTGTATTGGGATGCACAGTGCTGTGGGCTGAGCTGTATCGGGATGCAGGGTGCTGTGGGATGCTGCAAGGCTGAGCTGTATCGGGATGCAGGGTGCTGCGGGATGCTGCAGGACTGAGCTGTGTCAGGATTCAGGACACTGTGGGGTGCTGCGGGGCACCTGCAGTATCCCCTGCACTGGGGAGCTTCCCATGGCATCTCACCAGCCAGTTCCTTCCCTGACCCACATCTCCCCCAGTGCCTCCAAAACGTGACTTTCGCCCTCGTGCTCTTCCCCGGACCCAAAGCAGACGCGGGTTTGCCACGCAGGGCTCCCGCCACAGCCCCAGCTGTTTGGGGACAGCCTGGAGGTCATTGGGGTCCCTTTGAAGCTGGGGGAGGCTGGCTTGCTGCTGGGAGGGCAGGAGGGGAATGGGAGGGTGGTGCCATCCATCACCAGAGCACCTTACTAATGGGCACCTCTGAGCCTTGCTGTGATCAAAGCAGCCCAAAATAAAGAGGAAAAGGGGAAGGTTCCTTGGAAAACTCCCTTCATAGCCCCTGGGCCCAAAGTCTTTCCTTTGAGGAGTAAGAGCTGATGGTGGGGTGAGGATCTGTGGAGCCTCTTTCAGGCTGGGCCATAATCTAGGGCTATAAAATTGTCAGGTGCTGGGATTAGTGGGCTGTAAATGGGGCTGGGGAGCGGATCTCAAAGCCCCTGGCAGAGCCGCGAGGGTGGGCAGGGAGGCAGGGCAGCGCTGCCCATTGCACCCCAGTCCTCCCCGGCCGGAGAGGTCCCTCTGGGAGCTGGGATCTGCTCTGCTGTGTCCTGCGGCACCCAGAGCTCAGTGTTCGGCAGGAATTTTCAATTCCTTCGGTCCCAAACACACTCTGGGCTTGGACCAAGGGTAACATGAACCCTCCAGAACGGCAGGTTTGAATCAGATGTCATGTATTTCGGCTTCTTCTGCAAAACAGAGAGCTTCAAATGTTTCCTTCTTTCTAGAAAGCCAGATTTCTCCGCCACAGACTGACTGTTGTTTTCCTCTTCCACTCGGCTGTAGGTAGGAAATAAATCCAGGGCCTCTGAGATGGCAAGTGGGTTTCTGGCTTTTTAAAGCCACTTTTTGTTCATCTTCTGTCTCCCTGGGGTGGCCCAGCCCTGCCAATCCCTGGTCTGGGGCGTTATGGGGACCTTTGGCTCCCCCAGCCCACCTCCGCCTCCCACCCCCTCTGGCGTTGCTGGAGCCTGGCCGCTCCTGGCAGGATCAAAGCCATCGCCACTCGGCGGCCCCTGCTGCGGACGTTTGCGTGTGTGTGGGCTGCGAATGCAGGCCAGGTTTAAAAACCTCTTAAACTTCTCATTAACAGGGCTCAAGCGAGCGGCCAGACTTCAGCGGGGCTGTGCTGGTTTACACCGGGCGAGGATTGGTCCCCCGGTGTCATCTTTCCCGACGTCTCTGCCAAACCTTCCCGTGAAATATGACAGACGCACTAGAAAATATTTCCTTTTTGTTTGCCGGATGGGTAATAACTTGCCTTAGAGACAGTCTTTATAGTCAGCGCAAAAGTAATTTACCTACATGCAGCGCAACCAGATTGCAATAAATCTGCCGCTCTCCGGCCCCGCTGGAGGCTGGGTCTGGCCGAGGACCGGCACCGAGGGTGCTGCGCCCCTCGCCCGTCCCCTCCCGCCACCGCCACCGCCCCGGCGCTGCCAGCCCCCGACCCGAGCTGGTGTTCGTGAGCACCAAAAAAATAAATAAATGGGATGGAGAGCACGGCAATGGCAGCGGGGCCCTAAATCACAAAGCCTTGCCTGTCAGCCAATTTCTCTGCAGAAAGCTCTTAGCAGTTAATTTCTGGCTAATTTATTATCCTTCGGCTTAGCCCTACAGCACCATTAGCAGTACACTGACACAACTGAGTGAAATATTGTCTAATTTATTATCTTATTACTCCTCTGGAACAGGATCAATTAATTACCCATTAAAGTATTTCAGTTGCAGAGATTTATTAGGGGACTCGGCGTTTTAACAGATGATTAGTTATATATGTTTGTTTGCCTGAGGAGCGCAGACTAGCAAATGACTGGAGGGGAAGGGGAAAGACACCGAGTCGGGAGGTAGCTAATGGATCTTTTCTTGACTCTCTGAAAATGGAGCAGTCAATGACAAGAATTATCGACTCATTCACTTGCGGTTTTGAGATAACCATATGTACCGGCAGAGAGAGAGGGGGCGAAGGGAAAGGGGAGAAAAAAAGCCTCACTCAACTGCTTTTTCCATTCAATAAATTTGCTTCAGAATATATTGGATTGGGGTTTGATGGCTATTTCGTGTTTTGCAGAGTGCTGACACTGGTATGATTCAGTAATTATTGTTTCTTTTAAGTTATTGCTGTAATTTTGCTTTCTAAGATCCCAATCAATTCCCGCCTCTCAAGGGCACGCTTGAAAAGCGATATTTGAAAACAGCCCTCTGATAGATTGTGCCGTTAGACAGTGGCTGAGACAAATAGCCTAATCTGGCACAAATTAGCTTGGCTTCCACAGATAGTTTTATACAGCAATGTAAATTATATTGTCAGGGCCAGTCACTTTCCTGCTTAGAGTGCAGCTAACAAGAAGCCATGGAGACATTACTGGTGCTGCCGCTGGCTCCCGGGGCTGCCGCGGAGCCGTTTGCGCGCGGGGCCGCGTGGTGCAGCGTCCCCCGGGGCCCCGCGGCGCTCGCCCGCCCTGTCCCCGCACGCGCCCGCACCGCCGTAACGCCCCGTGGCACCTGGGGGGCTGCTGCCAGAAGGGAGGGGGGGGCGCAGGGGTCCTGGCGGTGGCTGTCGCCTTACGCAGCCCTATCGATACTCTCTTATTTGCCCTCCACAATTATTTGGGGCGGGTGGAGGCGCTTGTGAACCCCCAGGGGTAGCTGATGGGGGTGACAATGGAATGATGCCCAGCACCTCGGGTGTTCGTCAACGTGTTCCATGACAGGTAACTGCAGGATGCGATGCGGTGACGGGACCCCTCGGATGGCGGCGGACGAGGCTGGTTCTTGACTCACGTGCGAAACACAGCACCTTGCTTTCTCCTCCTGGCAGCATCCCTGGACCTCCACCTTGCTTTCTCCTCCTGGCAGCATCCCTGGACCTCCACCTTGCTTTCTCCTCCTGGCAGCATCCCTGGACCTCCACCTTGCTTTCTCCTCCTGGCAGCATCCCTGGACCTCCACCTTGCTTTCTCCTCCTGGCAGCATCCCTGGACCTCCACCTTGCTTTCTCCTCCTGGCAGCATCCCTGGACCTCCACCTTGCTTTCTCCTTGCTCGAAGCAGCCCTGGAGCAGATCTCCTGGCCAGAGGGGTCAGATCCAGCCACCGGCACGTGGAGCGGAGAGCACAGCCCTGCCCGAGCCGCGGGCTCCGCAGCACCATGGTGCTGGAAAGCCCTGTCAGATGTCTCCTCCCTGCAAACCCAGCACAACGCACCTCTCGTAGAACCTCCACACGTGAGCCTGTGGGCAGCTGCGGGAGCAGACAAAGCCATATTTGCCCCCTCTGGCAGCAGAAACTCATTTTAGATCCTACTGGTTCTCCAGCTTGAGACTGAATGAAATTAGGCTGGGCTTAAGCGAGAGGGGAAAGCCGGCTGAGCTAATCAAAATGGAGGGAGAAGGCGAATAATCTGGAACCGCTGTCACCGCACAAGAGCCATGTCAGGTGCAAACAGGCTGAAAAGCATCACAAAAAGATGTATTTTTATGCAACTGTTAGCTAACCCGTGGAATTCATCACTGCAAGATATCACAGACGACCTGAGCAGCATGAAAATGGGATGTTTAGACAACGAAGCGGGTACATAGCCATTTAATGAGACAGGTTCAATTTAAATCAAGTTATAAGGGATCCGAATCTTGTTTTAAGGCATAAGCAAACCGCAAGCTGGTGAAGACGGGAGGCTCTCCATGCTGCAACCAGGCGGGCCCCAGGATGTGCTCCCAGGGCTCCTCGCCTCTCGCCCCCCGGTTGGATCCTGGATTTTGAAATCGTTACTAGAGAAAAGCAGATGGAAACGCAGCCAGAAGGCAGCGAGCTCGTGGGCTGGTGAGATGAAGGGACTCAGACACCTTGGTCCTGCCTGAGGAGATCCTTGGTCTCCGATCACGCGTGCAGCAGCAGGTCCACAACGTGCCTACACTGAGCTAAAGCAGTTGTCTCATCCCATAATAGAGAGGTAGCCGTGTCAGGAGGGAATTTGTGACTTTAGGGAAAGAAAAAAGCCAGGACCAGCTCCCGCCAGGCTCTGCGGGAGCAGATGGAGGATGCTCTTGGCCGCAGCGAGAGCCGCAGGCCCTTCTTAACCTTGCAAATGGCTTCTGTACCAGGAGGGACGGGTTAGATCCGGCTTGGAGGGCTCCGTCTCCTGAGGAAAAGCTTCTTAATTTTCACTTCACCCTCTTCAGACCAGCAGTTTAGCGCGGGCACTTGGAGGTGGAGCTAACGACGGCGGTGACAATGCTCGGGCAGAGCAGGGAAGCAGCCACCATGTCCATCCAGTCAGCATTTATCCAATAGCACTGGAATGACACTTATTTGGAAATACGGCCCCAAGGGACGCAGAGGAATTCATTAAAAAGGAGGAACGGGGGGAGAGGGTGGCTTTGGAGACCTTTTAGCTCTGCTGAGCTGGTCTGAATGTCCTCCAAATTCACTTGAAACAAGCCATGGTCTCCTCAGTCACCTGCGAGACATGAGTTTGTGCATTCTCAGCCCACTTCCCACTGGGAGAGGAGCTTGCTGTGGGAGATACAGCAGTATGTGTGATGGCATGTTCTGCTTGATGAGTTCGTAGGCTCCTTAAACCTCTTCCCGGAGTCTCCAGAAATGATCTCAGCCTAGCAGAGGAACGTCAAAAATGGCCTTAGTCCGGTGTCTCCGCAAAGCTCAAGGAACCAGTGGTTTAGGAGGACAAATTAGCCTCCATGGGAGGAGCAGGGGATGTAGGACAACCCCAACCCACATCACCCTGGAGTCCCCACTGACTGGAGCACCCCTGGGGAAAGCCATTTTCCATCCCATTTGCTGACTCTGTGTCTCAGCCCGCTCCCTCCGCTCAGATCTGCAGACAAAGCCAGAAATAAGCACGGTTTTAATCTAGCGCAGGGACTGGTTAGTCATAGGCCCTTGCTTTCAAGTGGTGCCAGCTTGGTGGTGTGATGGGTGAGCCCCAAGAGCAACCTGGCATTAACTCATGCCCCAAAGGGCGTTCCAGTGGTTTGGGTGCTGCATTCCTCCGGCTCTCAGGAAAACACCCGTGTTTTCGTGTCGGAGCCTGCCTCGTAGGCACTAATGAGCAGCACCCCCAGCCGGGAGCCGTGCTCCGAACTGCAGTTAGTTTTACAACATCAGTAGTAAACATCTCTGCAGGTGGGGTTCATCTTAGTGACTTCAGCCGTCAACAGGAGACATCTCCATCTGCAGTCGTCACCCCGGGCTCCGTTTAGATGGAGGAAAACAAGCGTTCGTAGGGATTTGTCTGCCCCATTTCAGACACCTCGGATGGGGCTGGGCTGACGCAGAGCCCACACGTGTTGCTTTTCTCCGTGGGTTGCCCAGGGAGCCCTGAGCACCGAGGGTAGGTTGCCATTGTCGGTGACCGCCTTTGGTCAGCCTCACGTGCCACGCTCTCGCATCGCTGCAAGGGAGGGACGTGAAGCCAGCGGCAGCAACCCCCATGCTTCCAGCTGGCATGGCTGGTTCCCAGTTCCCAGGGCTTTTTGCTCTGGAAAGGGGCTGGGCAGGGGCAGAGCCACTGGCTGTCCCCATCCTGTTTGTCTCTGTGTGTCTCGGGGGGTCTCTGCAGGTCACCTTCTCATCTCCTCCTTGCGCTCAACAAAAATCAATGCCCTAATTTGCCAGAGCGCAACAAAACAACTGTGATGACTGGAACAGAAATAGGGTCATATTCCTAAAGGCTCTGTGCTAAAAATGGTGCCGGTTGCTGTAACGGAGCTTCCCTCTGGCAGGCCAGGATGCTCCTGCGGGATTTGAGGGACTCAGACACCTTGGTCCTGCCTGAGGAGATCCTTAGTCTCAGATCATGTGTGCAGCAGCAGGTCCACAACGTGCCTACGCTGAGCTAAAGCACTTGTCTCATCCCATAATAGAGAGGTAGCCGTGTCAGGAGGGAATCTGAGACTTTAGGGAAAGAAAAAAGCCAGGAAGAGCTGGGGCTGCGGGCTGATGCTCTGGACCCAGCTGGGGACCACCCCCTGTCCTGGGGGAAACCGCTGCCTGCTCAGGGCCATTCAGCCAGGCTGGAGGTCCCAAACCATCTCCTAATCTTCAGGCATGAGAAGTACCATGTCCCGTCCGTCCCCTCCCCAGCGCCTCCGCGCCTTTGCTCTGAGGTTCCTCCAGCAGAGCACAGAGGTTCCATCTGTCCTGCGGGGCAGAAAAGGAGCATCCCCAGCTGAGGAGCCGAGACACATCGTCACCGAGAGACTTGCCCAAGGTTGGCCAAGAAGAGCTGTGGCGGAGCCAGGAGCTGAGCCCAGACGCGTCCCAGCACCGTGCGCTGCCCTCGCTGCAAAGCCGTCCTGTCGTTTTGCTGGTGCAGTTCTCGTTCCTCCCCCGGCAGCTGAGTAATGGCTTCGGAAGGATGACACTGCGCTGATTTAGGGGCTTGACCTTGGGAACGCTCCTGCAGAAGCTGCCGTTCCCTGAGCACAGCTTCACTTTGCCTTTTATGAACGCTTTACAGGTTACACATATATTTGGGTATCTAGCAACCGGGCGGAAAAAGAAAATACGCATGCAAGAAAGAAAGAAGGGATGAAAAAAAAAACCAAACCCATCCCTTTTATATCTCCAGGCTGCCTTCAGCAACAGCATTCCTAAATAGGAGAGGTTAAATATATTGCTGCCATTACACTCTACAAGGAACACATTCCATAAAAATGAAGGTGCCGTAAATTATACAAATATGATGCTAACAAGCCAGGAAATGCACTGCTAATGAGGTCAGCTATAGAACTCCCGCAGTGCTGCAAATCATGTGCCAATCCGGCGCAGGAGGTACAGGAGCAGCCCTGGGTCAGCATTTTCTGAGCGCATTTGTAACCCGCTGTTCGGCGAATAGTTATACAGGTAGATAAAAATCCTCCTCCTCTCCTTGTTTATGTGTCAAATAACCAAGGCACCAGACAATCACGCGTTGCATTAATGTACCTTGCTATTATGCCTATTGTTCTGTGGCGCGGAGTGGAGAATTAGTCACTCCGATGTGCAAATATTGGTTACAGTTTGGAAGCGTGCATGCTTTTGTGTTCCTATCAGACTTGCTCCTAGAGGAATTATACATGCTGGCACGGGGTTTTTTTTTTTCTTTCCTTGTACGTACTGTGTTTGCTAAAGCTCTTTAAAAAAAAAAAAATCAAATAAACATGTTGGCGGCAGCTAAGTTATTAGCTCACTCAACCTCCCTCCCCTGTTAGGCAGCGGGACAATAAACACGTTGAAATGTGGCATTTAGGAACGAAGACAAGAAACCTGCCCAAAATCTGTGAGCTTGAAAAACAAGCTCAAACCCCCCTTTGGACTGTTTCACCCCAGAATTGGCAACGCAGCCCCCCGAGGGGCGAGTCTGGCAGCGCTGCCGCCTCGGCCGGGGGCAGGAGGGGGTCGGACGCTCGGATGCTCGCCTGCAGCCCCGACCTTCGGAGGGGAGCGATGCTCTCCATCGGAGCATCACGCACCCTTGAGATCATTTTGCCATTTCTGCAAAGCTCTGCTGCTGCTGTCAGCCAGGCAGAGAGCGTCGCCGCTGTGGGGGGGCCCAGGGCCAAGATTTTGACGGTGTCGTGGTTCAGGACGACTTCTCCCCTGCGTCAGAGCAAGCAGAAGCCCCCCAAAATAGCCCTCACCCACAGAGCAAGCCCGGGCTGGGCACACACAGGGCACTTCCAGGTTTCCTCAGGCATCAGCATTTTTCTACCCCAGTTTTGAGGCGCAGAGTGCGGGATTTTGACTGGGATTTTGCCCGGAGGCAGGGCAGACACCGAGGTGCTGCCTGGGGATGGGGGTCCCACCACGGTCACCCCCGGTTCTCCTGAGCAGTGCACTCACCGCAGCGAGCCCCGTGCGGGTGGGCTGGACACCAAAGACCCATGTCCCAAAAGAGCTGCCTTCGTGTTCACCTCCCTGGGCAGGAGAGGGGCTGGCGGGGAGATGGGATGCTCGGAGCAGATAAACGCTGCCCAGCCCCGAGCCGTGGGCCCGGCTCAGGCAAAGTATGAAATATGCATTTCTGCCTTTCATTTCCATATGGTTTTTATGGGTCCTCCATGCAGAAACAAGAGCAAAAGCCTCATTCAGAAGCCTCCCAGCTTGGCAGATTTATTACCAAATTAAGGAAGGAGGAAGCACATCAGCTGTCTGGCCCAGGTAGAGGGGATTATCTCTGCTTGAGAGGAACCAGACAAAGCCATGGCTTGAGCTCAGAAAGGCTTCCCATCACGTCCAATAAAGACGGCGAACTTTGGAGTGCCTGAGATGAGCTCTGTGGCAAAAACGGCCTTTTTGTGCTGACAGTTGAAGCGGCTGCTCGGCCACCCGAGAGCCACCCGTGGGGAGGTCCTTGCCCAGGGCTCCCCCTTGGGCAGGGACGAGCCCGGAGCTCCACACTTGTTGTTTCTTCTCATGCAAATAACTGTTGCAAGCAGAGATGCATTTCTATATTTAATAAGCTGGATATTTACGTTAACTAAATAGCAGCTAATTATGAAAACATACTTAAGAGTCTGAGCAATTAAGCAATAATATATTGCATAGTTATCAAGCCTCCAATACACATGTCCTTAATAATCAAATTATTAATATGCAGCTACTCTTCTATTATACAGCAACTCTGCTATTATACAGAGAGTGTCCTATTACTGCCAAATTAAATGCATAGTTAGGCGAATTTAGGACACTTAATTTAATGCGTTCCCAAGAGTTCACTATGGCAGACTCTGCACGACAGGCCTCTATCTAGGTAGCACAGAATTCCTGGAATTGCTCTTTACTCCAAAGCCACATGGCTTCATTTGCTCACAGAGACGCAGTTAACCCATTCACGGCAGCAAATTGCAAGGGAAACAGCTAATTCTGGGCGCCGTGCTCTCAGCTACCAGTAAAAGCTACTGTCAAGAATGAAAGAATGACATTCAATGCGCTTTTTAAGGGTTTGCAGTGGAAATGAGGTATAGAGATACGGTAAAGCAGAGCAGGAGCTGAATGGGAAGAAAGCAAGTAGGGAAAATAGTGGGCAGATGAGTATTGTCCCAAACACAGTTTTCATTTATCCGGTTGCCAGCTCACAGCCCAGGGGTGGAACTGGTAGAGGTCTGTTGACTCAAGCTCTGTGTTTCCCCCCATATAAATACGGCCTGGTTGTATCTAGACGTTCGCTCAGGGCAGAGGGAGAGGGTGGTAAATGCACCTGTAGATCCCGACTGTATAAAACCTCGGGGAGCATTTCCCCTTGCGTGCTTTCCCGTTGCTGTTCGGGAGCTGCCGCATCCCTGTGCCAGAGGGAAGGTGCTGCTGGGGCAGCTCGGGGTGCGCAGAGCCCAGGGGTGCCTCGGCGCCCAGCTCCTGACCCTGGGCCTTGTGTTTGGTAGGACTTTTTAATTAAACCCCACAACAATAGGCCTCCTTCTTCGTGGCTTTACAGGTTTTTCTCCAGTGCAAAGTGGGTGTGAAGTGTAAGCAGGCTGATTTGGTATCAATTTACACCTCGTGCTGCCTTGAAATAAATAAGGATGGGCAGGGCAGGGAGTGGGAAAACCTGGCTCTGGGGTGTGTGGAGCTTCCTGGGCTACTGCAGCAGTGGGGAGAGGACAGAAATGTGAGTTCCTCTGTTCTGAGGCTCTTTTAGTTTGGAAATCTCTAGCTTTAATGTGTGAGCTTACTCTGACAAAATAGAGCTCTTCAAAATGCCCGTAGTGGTCTGGGGAGCTGCTGCTGTTTACAGTGAAATCCCTCAAGAGCTGGGGTGTTCGTGGGGGTTGCTGAGTGAGCACTGGGGAGATGAACTGGGGTCTTCTCTGGTGCTGGGGTCTCTCCGTGCTGCCTGGTGGCAAACTGGTCCGTACTGGCCCCTTAGTGAGTAAAGCTGGTGCTTCTGAGCTGTGTCTGGGTCCCAGGTGACCTGTGTTACGCTGGCTTTGGCTTCCCCATCAATGTGGCTTTTTCTGCCAGAGCTCTGATGAAGGCGTGAGGCTCCGGGGCACACGTGGTCTGGGTTTTATTTCTTGGGGGGATGATTCCTGCTCCTGAGCTGCTGGTATGGATCTGGAAGATCATGAAATGCCCTTTTCTTCCTGCTTTTCAGCCGGCACAGAGCCCGTTGGAGGGGGAGCGGGTCTGACGGTGGAGCCGGCACACGGTGGTGTGGGTCTGCCGGGCGCTGGGGAGGGGCAGCCAAAAGCAGCAGTGTCCCCGTGCCCCGCTCGGCGGAGGAGCTGCTGCCACCGCTGCTCGTGGTCCGATGTTTTTAAGGCCTTATCTGCCATATGGCTTCCAGTTGGGATGATTTATGGGGTGAGGAAAGCATACTGATAAATTTTACGGCTGGGCCCTGCGCAGACTTGGGGTATCAACAGCCCGATCCAGACAGCCCTAATGGAAACTGCCGGCACCGAAGAGCAAGGCGTTATTTATGACTGTCTGTAATGCCACTGTTGGAAATTTATCATCGCTTCTGCCGGGCAGGCTGGAGCTGCGGCGTGGAAGGGGAGAGGGCAGGACGGGCGCTCGCTGGGGGAAACCGGAGCAGAGGGACCGTGAGAGCGAACCCGGGGGCTCGGCAGCGCCCTGCTGAGCGTCATCTTGGGGGAGAAGGACGTGCAGCCGGGGCTCAGCTTCAGCCATATGCTCCAAAAGCTGGCACCGAGACCCCGAGCGTGGTGTAAGGGGACAGTTGTGAATGTCCCTTCCCAAGCTGGCATCTCTCAGACAGAGCGATGCTGCCACGCAGGTGGAGGGAGCTATGGGGCCACTCGTGGTCCCCAGCCTGGCTGCCTGGCCCCGATGCTGTGAGCAGCCAGCAGGACTGAGGGGACCCCGAGGCCCAAGGTGACCCGGGAAATCCATGGGGAAAAGCAGCCCCAAGAAGGGAGGCTGGAAAACCAAACCCCTCATGGCCGCTGCCGGGCTGGAAACGCAGGGGATAAATCAGGGAGGGGGTGTGGAGGGATGCGAGATGCTGGTCCCCCCTCTTCTCAGCCAATGCTACATTTGCTGGTGGAATGAAAAAAATAATAAATTTAAAAAAAAATTAAAAGGGAGCAGCTATAAAATCTAGATACTAATAAAATGTTCCAGGAAGATGAATTCTTCCGATATAATGGTGATCCCTGATACTGAAATGTTCCACAAATACATTTTCATAGCCCCACTCAGTATTATTTGTAGATCTTTTTGCAACCCTTGTCAACAAATTCCTGATAAAAAGGAGACACTTTGCTGTGTGCTAAAGCTATGAATTTAAGAAGTGTCAACTGGTCCTTATTTATGGCGCAATCTTTGGCTTTCTCATTTTACTGATGTGGTTTGGTGCAGACTTGCTTCTTCACTCACGCGCTCTCCCTCCTTGCTCCCCGGTTTGGGATATTAATACTGCAGCTGTCTCGGGGAGAGCGCTGACTTTCTCAAGGTGCAGAGAAGTTATGCTCTGCAGACAAATCTCTCCAAGTAGGAAAATCCATCAAGGGGAGGTGGAAAACACCGCCTTGGCAAACATCGGAATTCTGCGGGTGTTGTTAGGCGCTGCCCGTGTTTGCTCAAGCCTCCCCGTCTCCCTGGGCTGGGTGATTGCGGCTGCCGAGACCTGGGGACAATGGGTGAGGAAGCGGCTGGTTAAACAGAACCGTAATCCCTACGGAATGGGACGGAGGGAGCGGGAAGGGGAAAGTCAGGAGGGGGGATCTGCGGCCCTCCCTCCCTGCGCAAGCCAAGGGGCTGCACGCTCGTTGCCTGTGTGCGTGTGTCCCCCTTCCCCGCAGGGGCTAGAGAGGGGGGAAATGGCTCAAAACCCTGCCTGGAAATGTGGGTTTTACCCACGGGGGCCCTGGAGTACCTGGGGAAGGAAGGGACATCTTGGAGGACAGCAAAGCGCTACGTGAGCGAGACCTTAAGCCCCCAGAAGCGAGCAGGGTGAGAGGTGGTGGCCTTAAGGTGAGAAGGGCATCTCTGAGCATGTACAGCAGAGGATGAAATCATCAAACACACTTGTTTCTTCACAAAGTTTGGCCAGAAGTTTTGATTTTGAAGACGGCGTTCGGTGTCCAGCTGACCAATAACGGCTGGTTTGCCTTGGGAGAGCCGCCTTGCCCCGCTGTAACTCTCAGCCGGGTGCCTAACCTTCCCTTGGAAGTTCCAGCTGGGGGTTGATGTAGGTTCCTCTGGCGAGTCCGGGGTTGAGCAATGGTCCTGTGACTCACAGCTCGGCCCCAGGCTCGCCCTCCCGCAAACGCTCCATCCAGCACTAATAAAGGAGGCTGTGTAAAGCCGAGGTCTTGGGAAACACTTTTCCGGTACAAATCCATGTACAAATCAACAACAAGTTATTCAGAATTTGTGCTTGGAGGGGTGGTGACAGTAGTTACTAAAATAACTGCTAATAGGAAGTTATACTCTGCGCATTTGCTCGCAGAAAGCTGTGGCACGGCGGAGAGGCTGCACGGAGCTGGGGGAAGGTCTGGAGTTCCATCTCAGTGCTGGAGACCCCCCCCGTGATCCCAGCTTTCTGCTGCTGCCCGGGGAGGGAGCTCCCTGTTGTCCCTGGCAGTCCCTGAAGGCTGCGTGGGCTGGGGTACAGCCCGGTGCCGGTGCTGTGCCAGCTGTGCCACAGCTCCTGCGCTCCCTGGCGCGAGGGCTGGGGCTGGAGGAGGGATGCTGCCGCACGGAACAGCCTCCTCTGGACACTGCAAGGGAAACTGGGCTGTAACCGCCATGGGAGGCGCCCGATGAGCATCGGCGGGTGCAGTCCCCGGGGTGGGCCGTGCGTGGGGGGAGAGGCCGGGCTGTGGTGGTCACGAGCAAGGCAGGAGCCCCAGCCACCTCCCGAGGTCTTCTCTGCGCCCTTCTCCGCTTGTCCGCGCTCTGCTTCCGCAGCCTCCTCCCAGCGCCAGACCCCAAAGGTAGAGTCAGGAGCCAGTCGCGGGGATCAGCTAAGGGCACGCGAGCGATGGACCTGGATCGGGGAGGAGTGACAACATGGAAACTTGAGACAAAAAGACCCTTTCTGGGCCATTGGGCCCTCTGGTCTCACAAACATCATCTGCTCTTTTGTGCACCTCTTGCTCTTTCCCAAAAGGAGACGGGGTTTTTCGCTGGTCTGGGATGGGGATCCCCGCTCACGCTCCCTGCAGAGCATGGTTGTGCCTGGCCAAGGGTGCTCCGAGCATCCCGGGGCACCGCTCTCCCCAGTTCCACTGCAGCCACCATCTTCCCACTCTTACAAGTGAACTGGGAGCACTGGGATTCCTGGGGACAAAGGACCAGTAAGCATGGCTCGATTTCACCCACGCTTGCAGAGCTGCTAGGGTGCCTCGGGGACAATTAGCTCCCAGTTTGCAGATCCTGTTTTAACTATGGCACATGTTCATAATTTAAGGCCTTTACAGCGGTGCTTGGTTAACACCGGAGCCTACTCCCTGCTGCCCATACCTTTTGTTTGGGTGATTTACTGTTCCTCTGTGCCCCTCTGCCCACTGAAATTCATAACAGCTTTCACACAGCAATAGAAAGCTCGTAATTACAGCTATGTCTGGTAGTGCCATTGGAGCTAAAGGGCCTGCTGGCACTTTCTTTTAACAGGAATCCAGCTCCCAGCTGGAATGAAACTTGCCCTGCTGACGGGGTCTTTTTATTAGTTTGTTTGAGCCCTTATTAAAAAAATACTCCAGTTTTTGGCAGCGAGGGTCCGGTGTGCTCCACCTTCGAGTCTCCTGCGCTCAGGCTCGGAGCTTTCAAAGGCGCCCGGGGAGTTGGGTCCGGCAGCGCTCGGGCACCTCACCCCAGCCAGGGAGCGCTGCCCTGGGGCTGTCGCTGCCCGGGACAGGGATACCGTTTGTTTGGTTTTTATAAGAGAGGTTTATTTTTAATTATTCCAAGTCGCCCGGGCAAACGTGCAAGAAATCAGGTCTAACCCAATAAAAGCTGTCCTGTGTAGGTGCTTGGTGATCTACAGACCTCACCAGCCACTGCAGCTTTTTTTTTTTTTACCTTTAACTCCATTTGTGTTTCCTAAAAGGGGGTGGTTTTACCTTTTTGCAGTGAAATGTCACGTTGGAGTGGCAGAGGTGGGGCACTAGCGTCCCCCCAGTGCTGCTGCCTGCAGCAGGGATGGGGTCCCAAGGACACTTGCTGAGGGGAAGGGATTGTCCTTTCCCACAGGGATGCCTTAAACCAGAGCGGAGAGATGGAAAAGCAGAGAAGAAGGTGTCCACAGGGCGGATGAGAGAGGTAATGCTTGGGGAAACACTCCAGTTTTGCTTTCAGTCTCCCGTGGTTTTGTCTGGGGACCTCAGTCGGTATTTGAGCAGCTTTTGGAAGCCACCAGAGGTGACATGTCCCACCCAGCCTACCAACAGCCGGGGGATGAGCAGGGGGCTGGTGGGCAGTGAGCCACCACACGGCCCCGGAGGAGCTCAGGCACCTTGGTCTTGGGGGTTTATTCCCCACTTGCCTCTCGGAGTGGGGGGGATGTTGTGGAGGGGCCATGTGTGGGGTAGAGGTGTCTCCAGAGGCACCCTCCCCGCTTTGGGAAGCAGCAGGGATATCCGTGGGGTATGGAACTGGGAGCTGCTGCGGGTGCCCAGGTGCTCCCCTCTCCTTCCAGACCCACACGTCATGGCTCAGGCACTCACCAAAGAGTCCCCCCACCTTATTTTCAGCCCCTCTGTTGTTGCTGCCAGCCATTCCTCGCAGGGTCCTTGGCCCGGGCAGCCCTCCTGTGGGGTTAACCGTGAGCGCCAAGCCATCAAGCCGGGGGACGTGGAGAATCCAGTTACAGGGAAGGACAGGGAACCATGAGACGACTTCCAAAAATAGAGAGAAAGACCAAAATAGTGGGTCATGAATCTCAAAGGCAGTAAAGCGGGCCCAGCATCGCAGCAGGGGGACGCTGATGTGCCAGCCGTGCCGCAGCCGAGCCGGGCGGCTCCAAAAACAGCCCGCAGACGGACCTCAGCCCTGCTCATGTTCCGTGTCGGGTTTCAAGGTGTAAATTCCCATCAAGAAAGTGGCTGAAAGGAGAAGCACGTCATCGGAGCTCTGCACAAGGAATTTACAAGAAGGGATCACCTGGGCACGGTGGGATCACCGTAACTAAGTCCAGAGAATATTCCCAGTAGCCGGTGACAAGAGAGAGCACTGCTCTTCACCGCACGTGTGTGCTGCGAAATCCTAGAGGGATTTTAACAGCATGAGACACGTTTCGTGAAAGTTTCAGTGGCAAAAGGGTAAGGGGGAAGATCTCAAGAATTTCTTAGTGCAGTTTGGCGTTTGTGGGTAAAACTGAGCGACCAGAGCGGGCCCAGGCTGGCTGCAGGGAGGTGGCCGGGGTCACTCCTTCCCTGCTCTCGTGCCTCCGGGTGCCGTTGGCAGAGTAGGGCTCCTTGGGCAGACACGCTTTTCTTGCACAGCTTCCTCATCAGCCCAATTTGTGGGAACTTTAGTCCTAAATTATGCTCCAGGATGCTACAGCTACATCAATTCCAATAGCTGAGACAAGACCTTTTATTCATGTTACCAGAGGGTTTCTTGAGCCAAAATGCTTTGAATTTAAGAACTTGATCCTCTGAAATGGTATTGTTGTCTCAGCGTTGTCTGTGTGTGATGAGGAGAAGCAGAAACTGATAGTTCTGTGAATTCCTCTGTTGATTGGAAATGCTGGGCCTTTTTGTTAGGACTTGTAGTTGAAGGCAATTGCTATGTGTTAAAGAGGGACTACAACATGTATTTATTTACCTCTAAAGGGTTTTATTACTTCCACACACACATTCTTTGCTGATTTGAACATCCTGAAAGCGAAGCTATGCCTGTGCCCATGCTCTGCAAACTAAAGGGCCGGTTCTTGCGAGGTTTTCCTGCTCCAGCGATGGCTCCGGGGTCAGCTCACAAAAAGAAGGTCATTCCAAAGACAAGTGATGTTTAGAAACTGATAACCACCAGGTTCTGCTGAAAGGGATTTGATTTCCCCATCTAAAAGGAGATCTTTGATTAGTGACTGATGGGGCAACTTCAAAAGCTCACGGGGTCTGGCCGAGATAAGCATTCAAACCTGGGATGCTCCTTCCCAAAGCCTCTTTGATCTGGAATTAAAGCTAGAAATCTTGCAGGCTTTATTGTGAGATTTCCAGTGTTTTTAATGACGCACCAGGCACAATAGGATCCACCTGGCTTTTCCTGGCCAGCCAGCAGTAAACTGGTGGGATACGGATTTAGCTGGGGCTTTCTGGGGGTGAGGGGAGCTCCGGCTCCCTGCGGCAGAGCGCAGCCCCGAAGCCCCTTTTTTTGAGATTGAGGGGGAAGAAAATCAGCCGAACCCGCTGGTTCAGGGTGCCCGGCACCCAGCGGGGGCAGGACCCTCGCCACGGCGCCTGGTTCCCCTCCGAGGTTGGCTCTCACTCGCACCGGGGACTTTGTTGGGGTCAGTCTGGACCGCAGCCTTTGCTGCTGCTGGTCGAAGGCACCGGGTGTTACTGGGAGCTCACCAGTTTGCACCAGTGAGCTCGCTGCAGATTTCGGAAGGGACGCCGTCTCCTCGGCTGGGTCCGTTCGCGCTCACTCCGCAGTTCTGGTTTCCGAAAGCGCCGTGGCGAGGCGGGCGTGGGGCTGAGCGCCGAGGCCGTTCCCAGCCCCTGCGCCAGCCAGCGCTGCCAGGGTGCTGCTCGCCCCGTCCTCGGGTTCAGGCACGGAACGTGTCACACCTGGAAGTAATTAGAATGAATTTTTACTAATTCATAGCTAATTGCACAATTACTCTTCTCTGAAAGATTCGACTCTCGAAAGACGCTTCAACACATGAAATAAGTTTCTCCTAATCTGGCTTGGGGGGGAAAAAAAAATATAAAAGCATGAAGACATTAGGCTGGATCCAAAACATGATTTTCTTTTCAAATTAAGTAATTCTTTCCCAATATATTTCAAAATGCTCAGAGCTGACAGGGGCGGTTTCCCTGGTGGTTTCTGAAGGGGAGAGCCCCTGTGAGCCATGTCCCGGGATGCACGAGCCCGGGAGCCGCGTTCCCTGTCGTGTGGCATCCCTGGCCGGGCAGTGGTGGCTCGGCTCGGGGCCGGCCGTGCTCTCTGCTCCATGGGGAGCCAAAGCCGAGCTCCTGGGACCTGCACTTGTCCCTCCGCTTTCGGTGGTGTCACGGCGGAGCGGTCCCTGGCAGGGGTGTGGGACCCCCGGACGGGGAGTGGGGAGCGGTGCCGGGGAGCAAACCCCACCGACCCGCTTTGACGAGTCGCTTGACGCGGTGTCTATATCTCCTGCGCGCTTGCAAATGATGTTTACTATTTAATAAGATGTGATGAGACTGTTCTGATACTTCAAAGGCAGCTGACAGTTTTGTTAGAGATAATCAAGGAACTTTTGGACAATTACGGTGAAGGCTTTGACAGCAAGAAAACGCACAAACCTTGTAACTGTAACTAGCACCAAAGTCAAAGATTCTTCCCTGGAAACAACTTGAATATTCATTTTATCCATTAAGCGTCACTTTTTTATTTATTTATTTTTATTCCGTGCTTTTTTATGTCACTTTGCTTCCTTCAAGCCCGGGAGAGCGCTTTTCTTGTTACAAGACGTGAGTCTTCCCACCTTCTTGAACTTGCTCCACTCCAAACAGGCTCTGGGTGCTGCGCTGTCTCCCCGTCCGTCCGTCTGCGCCGGCACATCCCTGTGGGAATGGGGGGGGACGACACGGTGCGGTCCCCACTCTGCAGATTTCTTACGAGACCCAGAAGCTGAGAGACCCCCGCGATCCCTCCCGGAGCCACGGCTCCAGGGTGAGGGGCTGGATCTGGTCGGCAGCAAAAATCCCCAGTGACTCGCTAGGGCTGGGGTCGGACCTGGGACACGAAAAACACCAGTGATTCAGCCAGGATGGGCAAACCTTAAATATCCCGTGAAAGCATCTGGCAAAGCAGGTGAATCAGAATGAAAACCAGCGGAGCTCTTCCTCCAGGTCACCTGATATACTGATTTCCCCTAATATTGATTGATGTTTTGCTTATAGACATATTGTCAAGCAGACACGCGGGGCTGTTTTCCAGTTGACGTTCGGGGAGAGCGTTTCATTTAATCACAAACCTTCTATCGCTCAGGCCGGCGAGAAGGAAATTTGATAACAGGGACGTAAAACTAAAGGCGCTGATCTAATAAGACTTTTGCGTGGTATTCGTGGGAGCAGGCAGTGACAGATCACCGGTGTGAGAATTACCCGTTACACGACGGGACCTCAGCAGCGGCGCCAGCACCCCCCGCCCCCCCCCGTGAGCTCTGTGGGGAGACGAAACTGCCGATGGGGGACGGCTTTTGGGGTGTGTTGGATCAGCCCTGCGCCATGACGCTGCGGAGGGACGGGGCAATGGTCGTCACAAGGCAGCGATGCCCCGGCGTGTGGCTGCCTCTTGTCGGGGGGGGGGCAAGCCCCATCTCTGGGTGCCCCCCAGGGGATGCTGGGGTGCTCCGTGCTTCTTGTGCCCATGGTTTCACCAGCATACGGGGGGGGGGGTCCCCTTTTCTGTTTCCATCCCCATCGAGCTGGCCCCCCCCCGGACCCCCCAGCACTCGGGGACCGGCCGTGCATGACACCCCCCACCCCTTTCTCCCGGCTGCTTCAGCGCTGTGCATCGCATCCTCCGGTAGTCACTCAGCAAAGTAATTGGCCAAAGATTATTCTGTATAATTGAATGGCAGGGGCTTTGTATACCAAACAGGGACTTGTCTTTGTCAAAAAGTCTTTACAAAGTATCCAGCTCCGGGTGTCAGGGAGGACAAGTTTTTTAATCATGTTAAAATGATTTATTTAAACGTCAAGCCATGTCACCTCACTTCCTTTCATTTTTCAAACTGTTTGTGTTTTTTCTGGATGATAAATTTATCTTCAGACAGCCTCAATATGACTAATTAACTTTGAAATATAAGAACCAGATGTGTGAGCTGGAGAGCTTTCTGAACTCATGCCAGACATTTTTTTTATTATTTTTTTTTTTTCTTTCCCTCTTCTCTTTCCCTTTCCCTGCTGCCTGCGCCCGAATCGCTTTGCAGACACCCACAGCACATGGGAAAAAAAAAAAAAAACAACAGTTGAGAGATGGACCGGCCCCTCTCCCCCCTGCCCGCTCTGCCCCAGCCCAGCTGGTATTTTACCGCCCGAGGTGGCCCCAGCTCCGACGGGGCGAGCGCCGAGGGCCCCGCGTACCTGCCGGGAGGGTATTTAACGCGGAAAGCAAGCTGCCACCATCCGTTTGCCACATGAAAGGAAATCAAGGCTGGATGTGACATGAAGTGATTTCTTTTAAAGAAGATCCTCCCGTGTGAAGCGGGTTTTCCCCTTCTCCTCGTTTCACGAGACGATCGCTGCGAGCTGCTGGAAGAAGGGAAACATTTATGTACCCACTAATTAAGCAAAGCCTCTCAGCTTAATTTTTCTCTCTGTGACGGCAGGCACGGGGCAAGGACGGGAGTGGGTGGGCAAGGGCTGGGTCCCGGCTCTGGGGTCCCCTCCTCTTCCCACGGCGCTGGGGGAAGGACGGTGCCCACCACCCCCAAAACCCCCCCCAAACCCACAGCTGGGGCAGCACGGTGCCCACCACCCCCCCGAAGCCACCCGAAACCCACAGCTGGGGGCAGACCAGGGCCCACCACCCCCCACCCCCCCCAAAACCTCCCTAAACTCACAGCTGGGGCAGCACGGTGCCCACCTCCCTCCCGAACCCCCCCCCTCCCCAAACCCACAGCCAGGGGCAGCATGGTGCCCACCACCCCCATGAAAACACCCCAAACCCACAGCTGGGGGCAGCACAGTGCCCACCACCCCCCCGAAACCCCCCCAGACCCACAACCAGGGCAGCACAGTGCCCATCACCCTCCCCAAACCACCCTGAACCCACAGATGGGGCAGCACGGTGCCCACCACCCCCCACAAAACCCCCCCAAACTTGCAGCCGGAGAGTGCGGGGGGACCACTGCAGCACCCGAGCCCCCCCCGGGAGAGGACGGAATGAGGGGAACAAGCACTCGATGGCAACGCGGTGCTGCCCGCGGAGGCGGCGGAGAGCGAGGACAGCAAATAACCGTCTTCCCCCTTTGCTTGACAAAACGCTCATTAATCACAAAATGTGCTGAAACCGATCGCAGCGAGGGCTGGCGTGGCTTCGCTTGCTGTTCTGCAGAGCTGTCCCATCTCGAAACCCGTGGACAAATACCAGTTTTAGATGATTTTTGCTGTCACAGCTGGATGGGGCGCGTGGAATAAGCAGGCGTAACGGCTGGAATTGAAGCAAAGCGCTGGGGCCAGCCCTGGCCTAGGGAGGGCTTCCGAGGTGATGGTGCTGCTTGAGCTCAGGGAGGGAAAATGGAGTTTTCTTGGATCCTGGTGATGAGGAAACCCTTCTCTCTGCGGTGCTAACGAGCCCTTCGACTAACGGGGCTGGTGTGAGACCAACACATGATGGAGAGATGCGGGAAAGCCCTGGGATGCACGGGTACCGCAGTCCTGCGGGAAAGGCTGTCCCTGCTGGGAGCTTCCCGGGTGGAGAGACCAACCCCAGCACCTCCGGAGGAGCCAGGGTGACAGGACAGGGCTTTTTTCTGCCCCTTTTTGGGGCTCTGGTGTCCTCAGACAGGCACATGGAGAAACGGCAGCGGGGAATTGCCCGGCTCCGCTCCCGTCGTCCTGCCGGGGCTGGCAGCGACGTGCCCCACGCCGGGTCCCCACGTCACCGGGGGAGCGACATCACCCGTCAAGCAAACTTCAACAAGTGTCTTTTCAGCCAAAACAGATTTTTCAAACAAAGTGTAAATATTCATGTAAAAATGTTGATTTCGGTGGAGATTTTCCTGATCTTCTTGGAACTGGTAATCAAAATAATGTTTTTTAAATTGCTGTTTTTAAAGACTTTTTTTTTTTTTTTTTTAAGTTTTCATTTCAACAACCCTAAATTTATTCTATGGAAAAACTTCAGTCAAAATTATCGGGTCGGTGTGTTAAAGGGAGGTGGCTGCCGTTTTTTAACCGCTTCCAGCGCGCGGCCTTTTGCGAGTGCGCTTCACGCTGCTCCTGCCTCCGTCGCTGAGGGCACAGATGGCTGGCGAGGGCAATTTTTTTTTTTAATTACAGCTTCCCAGGGCTGATTAAGCAATGCGTATCTGCGCACGCACACGCACACGTGTGGTTCCTGCGATGTCTCTCGGAGCGCAGCGGGCAGGAGGGGGATTGTGCCACCCTGTCCCCGGCGCCCCGATGCCGTACGGACAAATAAGCGGATAAATGGCATTTCCCGGCGCGAGGCAGCGCGGGGACCCTTCTGCTGGGCTTCTCTTGCCTCCGGCAGATCAAACGCTCCGTCCGGCGGCTGCGGCGAGGGGAGGGATGCGGGTCGGGGATGGAGCCGGGAGGGATCAGGCATCGCCCTCCGTGCGGCTCGGCGGCACCGCGCGGCTTGTTAGGGCGATAATGGAACATTTCAAACACAACAGCGTTAAAAACCGAGCTGAACTCTCCCCTCCCCGTGGCTCAGCCGTGCCCTAAATATACATAACAAGCTGCGAAAGCTGGCCGGGTGCGAGCGAGGAGCCATCGGCGGATGTTGACAGCCTTGATGTCTTGGCGGGCAGGATCCAACAGCATCTCCCACTGTATGGCGCTAGATATTTAATAAAGTAAAACCCCCAGGATCAGGAAGGCTGCAATCCCTCCCAGCTCCTTTCTTCTGCTTTGCTCCAGCTCTTTCAAGCCTGCCTCCCGTCTCTCTCCAGAAAATCCTTTCATGCCTCCCTCACCAGACTGACATTTTGACAAGTTGCCACGAGTGACATCTGATTTGTACAAATTTCAAGACTAATAAATCTACCTGTCAAAGCGGAAACTTTAAAAGGAGCTAAGCCCAGCGGGTATAGTTTAACAGAACTCAAGTTGATGAAACTGTAGGATGGAGAAATTATATCTGTCACAATCCACCCACATTAGTTCTGTAGAGATGTTGGCAACTGAAACAAACGTCTTTCACAGCCTGGAAAAAAAAAAAAAAAAGGAAAAAAAAATAAAAGGAGACTGTTAATACTGTGAGTAACAAGTAACAGTTCTATTTGTAAACTAGCAAATTTATTTATTTAATTTTTAATTTGCTTGTAGACACACGAGGGAGGGAGCGACCCTCCCTGCTCCCGCACGCCGTCGGGAGCCCCGGCACAAGATCCCGGCGCCTTCGGCCCCCCGCGCTCGCCGGCACCTCGCTGTGGTTACGACAACATGGGGACGATGCTCCTGCCAGGCTGCTGCGCCCGCCGAGGCCACGTCCCCTGCGAGGCCGCGGGACTCGGTGCCATCCCGACGGATCCGGCCACCAAACCCGCCGTGTTTCTCCTCCTGCATGGGCTGAGCCCCGCGCGACGCCCCAGCCCCAGCCCTCCTTTCTGTGCTGGTGTTTCCCTCTGTTCTCTCCGGGGCCGGTGACCCGCCGTGGGGAGAGCCGGGGACACCAGAGGGACGCGCTGCCCCCACCAGCCTCATCTCCCGTCTGCAAACCCGAAACTTCGGAAGGGCTCCGCTCAACTTTCTCCCCGGTTTGTGGCTCTTTTCCCTGGGGGGGTGCGAACACCCGCAGCCGAGGGAGCGGGTTTGGGAGCCGGGCACGGGCTTCCCAGGGGGGGCTCCATCCCTGCAGGGTCGGTGTGGAGGCGGCAGCCGGGCTGCAGGGAAGGAGCCCCCAAACTCTTTCCCATTCCCCCACCTCGGATCCAGGGACTCAACCCCCCTGGTTGAAACGTTTTGCTGGTGCAGAGTTACGGGGGGGCTGGGGGTCTGAAGAGGTTGGAAAAGCATCCAGGCGCGCCAAGGGAAGGAGATGCGGTCTCGTACCCAGCTGAATTTCCTTTTTTATTGCGTCTTCTGTTTGAGACACACAGACGTGAGCAGCCAGTTCATTCTGCCTGGTGGAAAGAGATGGATTTGAAAGTCGCACGTTGCATGAAACTCCTGTAGCTGCGTCTGCAGCGCTGAGAGCGTCTTCAGGTGTATCTAATGACTGAGTGAAACCTCTGAGCTGATGATTTATGACAGCTGGTTTGGTTATAACTTGCCCATCTCCTTTCATTACAAAGGAGACGGGAGTGTTAGCTCTTTCCGCTCGAATCCCATCTGCCGAGAGACTCCCTGCTTTCTCCCCAGCCTGCCGTATCGCCGCCTCACCCAGCGAGGCTGCGCGGGCTCTGCGCGGAGAGGAGGGATGAGCCGCCAGCAGCCTCCCGTGCCCGCTGCGGGCTCCCACCTCGCTCCTGCCGCCCCGGCCTCTGCACGGGAGACACACAAAAGCCCCGCTGCCCTTCGGCACGACGCAGCGCCGGGTGGACCCGTCTGCAGGTCCGTAACAGGCTGAAGCGTGTTTAAATCCCGCTTCGAGCCATGCCCAGGCTTCATGCGGGTTCTCTGCTCCTTGTGAGTACGCCATGACTTGTAAGCTTTATTCCCAGCCGGCGTTCCTGAGCCCTGGAAAGGCGACCATCCCGAAGGCCAGCCAGCCCCGGGGTCTGTCCACGGGGTCTGCGCGGGGACAGGGTGTTCGCAGACCCCCAGTTTCTGGCCATCCATCACGCGCGGATGGCTATGAAGTCAAAGCGTTGCAAACGTCATTTTGCAGACTGGCTTTTCCAGGGGATGAAGCAATTCCCACGCAGCTCGTTAATCCCAGTCCTCATCTCCCTGACCACCGGAGCATCTCGCAGCGCGGGGAATCTCTGGAAGGTTTCTGAAAGCTCAGCTCTGCACGAGCCTTCTCCAGCACAGCAGCAGCCGCGTTGGGATCGTCCTGGGCCATTCCTCACTTCCAACAAGTCTTACTTAGACTTCCATGTTATTTAGTGCTTCCATGGAGAACCAGTCAATAGATTTGTTTTCTGCTAGATGCACAGCTGCAGAAGCAAGCCATGCAGGAAGTTTATTAAGCTTGGTTAATTTTCTAATAGCCGCAGCAATGATGGATGTAAGCCACGCTGTCTTCCAGCTCAACTTAAAAGTCAAATAAAAATAATCACGCTGATGGGAAAACATAATTCTTGTAGCTAAGGCAGATAATATATGAGATGTTAGTACCTGCCAGGCGTCTCGTCTCCGGTAACATTCCCGCGTACTTCAGCAGGGTCAGAGCTTGGCTCGTGCTCTGTGCGCGCCCAGACACCCTGTCCTGGGAGCTCTAGTGTGAACAGGCACCGAGCTGGGGGTTTTTTCAACATCTGTATTATTTCCAATGGAATTCCTACGCAGAGGGCTCTCTGTTGCAATGAAGACCGAATAGAGAGGCTCTGCCCCTGCGCACCCCGGGGTGGGCACCTGCGGGCGGGCGCTCGCTGCCGTGGCCGATGCCCTTTGGAGCCGGATCTCACTTGCGGCTCTTTCACCCGGCATCGGAGGCCCCGGGGCCGAGGGCTTGGTTTTGGCCGGCGTGGGGAATTGCTTTCCAGACGTTTCTTGCCACGGACCCAAGCCCTTGCTGGCGTTTCTCCCAGCCGTGCTGGCCAGCCCTCGGCCACCTCTCGCTGGGGCTCAGCAGCCCCCGGAGTCGGGGGGGTCCCGCACCCCTCGGGTCCGATCCAGCCTTCATCGCCCTCCAGCCCGGAGCTGCCCATTCATATCCAACGGCATCTGAAAATCTCTCGCTCGGGAAAACCACAACAGGCGGGATTATCCAAGAGGAATTTAACTCACTTCTCTGTGATAAACTCTGGTTAGGGAGATTATGAATATTTACCCAAGAAGTAAATATTGCTCAGCGCTAAACTGCCGCCAGATCCGAGGGAAAGGGCTTGTGGCTGCAGGCGATCCCGGCCCCTCTGCTCCGCGGGCAAGCCGTGAGCCCCCCGTTTTTCGGGTGACCCCGTTTTTCTGCCCAGTGGGGAGGTTTATGGAGTTTGGCAAAGCAAAGCAGAGACGCCCGTCGCCTGCACCCGCGTAAAGCGTTTCTGCGCTGGCTCTCGCTGATGTGATTTGCTGAGCTCAGCTAACTCCATCGGCTGGAGGAGGGACGGCAGCCGAGCCTGGCAGGTTATTTCTACTGTGCTTCTTCCATTGCTCTACACCCCGTCCGCAGCATACGACACCTATATGTCCTGACAGTGAAATTAAGCATGGTAAGGACAAGTTTTCCTCTTTCCCACTAACGCCTTGCGGCTGACACTGGTTTTGATGTCTGGCTGGGCGTTTTACTCTAACATGCCTACGGTTTAACGGAGATTGCAGCACCGGCGCTGCCACCGGGCATGTCCCTCCCCGCTGCCTGTCCCCAGCCCCGCGTCTTGGCCTGGCTGCTGCGTCTCTCTCCGCGGGACGCAGCCCGGCACGTTGATGCCATATCCCACATCTGTTTAGGGGGAAAATGCTTTGCACTTGCACACTCGGAGGTTTCTTAGCGAAGCGTGCCGTGCTGGCTGCGCCGCCCCGCCGCGCTGCCGGGTCCATATGAGGTCGGCAGCAGCTGCCCCCGGCTCCCAGGGGGTTTGCCCCGCTCCGAGCGTTCCAGCCCATGCGTTACAGGGGCTTTGCGGGCTGTCGGGGGCTGTGGTTGCACATCTGACCGTCAGTACGAAGCCGCTGCCTGTCCGTGACCGTCGGCACGTGAGTTCGCACCCACTCGCAGAGCGCCCACGTCACCGCTCGCTGCTGGCGTGCTAAAAAGCAAGGCGGGGGCTTGAAAATGAGGTGGGATTACCACATCCAGCACTACTCCTGCGTAACGCCAGCCCGCCCCTGGTACTCCCCGGAGCACGCCAGGCCTCCTCGGCTGCAATAGCGGAGGGCACGCCGAGGCAGACCTTTTGTGAGGAGCAACTGCAGCCTCCCATGTACGAATACTTCCAACGAAATGGATGTTGGGCTTTATCTTCGCGGGGAGCGGAGGTGGGTGCGGGACGCTGCCCTGCTAACGTGCCATCTCGGCAGAGGCCGGCCGGGGAGGCGAGCGGGTTTTTGCAGGCAGCAGCTCCGCACATCTGCGTGGATGGCAGAAGAAGACGGATAGACCCTGTTGTCTTTCTAATTCCTGTTCCCTTTGTGATGGGGGGGGGGGGGGGGCTCCCCTCCTCGCCTGGTGTGCTTATCTCCCCTCCAGGTTTCAAAGCCAGGCTAATCATATCCATCACACGACTCGCATTAGCAAGGCAAGCTCCAGGCTGTCACCGCACCTCATGCGCAGGCATATGTTCCAGCGAAGGGCCGGGTGATTTAGAGGGGACCATTCACATTCACAGTCATCGCTTCAAATAAACAGGCTGAGAGTTTAATGATTTCAAGGTAAAGCTCTTTTATTAAGACAACACAGGGAACTTTTTTCAACCACAGCTGACATCACTATAATAAATCACCATCATGTCTTGTGGGATTGAAAAAGCCAAAATACTGTCAGAACTGATTTTTCTGGCTACTCATGCCTCCAGAACAAACCATGTGTTTTTAATCAACAAATCTTTGTTTTGCATTTCTAAGACCCTAGCACTCTTTAAATAGTTAGCATTTACCAGAGGGATATTTTAAATTCAACACACTGCTTCCTTACTGAAGAGATTAGGAAACAGGACACCACATTACAGACTTACCGGGCTTGTCCGGGGCTTTTGGAAATTTGTTTTTTGTTATATTCCTGCAGTACAGAGAAGGGCTTTCCCATACTTGTCTCTAGCTTCGTTCGACCTTTTCTCTCCCCAAAATCGGGACATTTACTGCTTGTGGGAGTCAAACCATCTACCAAGACATCAAAAAAACCCTCCCTGTCCAAAGCCAGGAGGAAAAGCAATGGAAAAAGGAGGAAAAGCTCCTCTAGCCGGGGGGGTGTCCGTGCCCAGGGCAGGGGGGTGGAACTAGATGATCTTTAAGGTCCCTTCTAACCTGAACCATTCGATGATTCTGTGAAATAACGCTGCATCCAGGGAGGTTCCCGAAGCCCCCGGACACGCGGCAGCAATAAATACCCCTTTGCCCACCATCGGGCACCCTGCGCCCGGCACAGCCCCGGCGGAGCAGGCTGACGGGGGACAGTCCACGCATCCCCCCAGCCGTCCCCGCTCTCGCCCGCCTGCCCACGCCGGCTCTGTTCGCTCACCCGCGGGATGTGCCAGGCTTTTCCGCTGCGTTTCCCCCCACACCGCCCCTGTGATCCCAGGGCGGGGGGGAAACTCACCTCCCCGCTCCGGTTTCAAGGTCAGGCTGAAAGCGGAGACGTCGGGATCCTCTTTCACGCCACGCAGGGACCCCTCCCGCTCCAGCAGCGTGCTCTGCCTGCTTGGCACAAATGTCAGGGCTGAGAATAAACCCGGGACGGGGCCCAGGCACAAAGATGCCCACGCCAATCAACCTGCCGCCAGCGGGCAGCGCCGGCGCCGGGGAGCTGCTGGAGCCCATGGGGAGCGAGCGGGCAGCGCCGGGGCGGGCGAGGGGTCCTGGGGGTGCTGCGAGAGAGTCCCTGCAGGACAGGACCCACAGGGGCAAAGCTGGACCCAGTTCCCTCCACACTGCATGGCAGCTTTGGTTTGGAATCCCTGCTGGGACAGGGCTGGGTGACCCGGAACGTTGTCCCCATGGAGGATGCCTTGGGAGGCCGCTACACCCTGGGTGGCTGCCTGCTCTCCCCCCGGCCCCCCTGGTTGTACCGGGCTGGTGGCACACAGTCACAGGGCCACTGGTGCAGGCTGTCAGCGGGACGGTGAGAGCAGGGGAAGGTGGGGACACCACCCAGGGCACCCCCTTGTCCTCCCCAACCTCAGCCCCCGCCGTCCCATGGCACCAGCAGCCCATTGGGCTGGGCTGGAGCGGGTCCGGAGGGACGAGGTGACCTTCTCCGGAGCCAGCTCTGGGCTGAGCATCCCCACCGCCCTCTTGGATGCTTCTCCCTGGGGTGACGGTGAGCCCCCAGAGCCCCCACAGTTTCCCTGGATCAGGGATGAACTTTCCCCTTCAGACGAACTCCCGTCAGCCCCGGCACCTCCTGGGCTGACCCCGGGGCCGGCGGCCGAGCCCCCCCCTCCATGCGTGACCCCCTTCCCGCCTCACAGCCCCCCTGCGGGCGGCATAAAAGCGACCTGGGCACATACATTGCTCCAACACCCTCCCACGCAGCCGGGCGAGATCAAAGCCTGCGCCGGGAATCAAAGCATGTGACAGGCAGGTGTCCGTCCCCCTCGACAGGGCCGCGATTAATCACAGGGTCTATCCCACAAGGAGATCAAACCGGGCCTCCTGCCGGCTGTTGGTTAAAGCCTGCCTTCAAGTTACCCTAATTAAAGTTTTCTCCTCGCCTCCCCCGTGTTCTCCCAGCTGACCGCTGTCCCATGACCGCCCCTTTCACTCCTTAAAACAAAGGCTGCTGTCAGGAGCTGGGGGCAGCCGGAGCTGCCGGCCCCGGCCATGCTTGGCCGTCCCTTTCTTCCCCTTTCTTCCCCTTTCTTCCCGAGCTGCTGCAAACCCGCAGCCTGGCGGGGGGCTTTCCCGCGGGCAGGGCTCTGCCAAGCTGCCCCCGCCAAGCCCCGCGCCCGCCCGGCAACCCGGGCACCCCTTCTCCCTCCTTTCCTCCCCCTGGAATTCTGAGCGTGTTCATCCCAGTTCTGGAACTCCCCATTTTTCCTCCTCCTAAAGCATGAGAACGGGCTGAAAAGCGTTGGTTTGAGTATTTGCGGAAGGGCTGGACTCGCGGGGCAGCGGCCGGACCCGGAGGAAGCCCCTCGTGCTTCTCCATCCTCCCCATCCCCCTGCCCGAGGTTCTCCTCTTGCCGTGACATCAACAGCGGCATTTTGATGAGAAGGCGAAGGAAACGCTTCTCTGCAGCAAGGCTTTGCTTTGATGTGTTTGGGGGTTGCATAAAAGCCGTCCAGGGGAGAAACAAACTGTTTCTGTATCCAAAAACTGGGGTGGGGGGGAGGGTTGAATGCATGTTTTAGACATGTCGCATAATGAAGAAGTTTTAAGGTTTTCTTTCCCCCTCCAATGTAATTTCACTCACGTGGGGGGGGAAAAAAAAATCACGGGAAGCAGCTTGCAGTTGGGAAATCAATCATTTCAATGTCAAAAACGCTCAAAACTGCCCACGGCCAGGGCTCGTGTGCCCAGGGGCTTGTCCCCGCGGGGGGACCCTCATGACGCCTCTCGTGCCGGGGTGCGGAGGGACGCGTCTCCCTTTGCCCGAGCATCCCGGGGTGCTTGCCGGTGGGTCGCTGCCCCCCGCCCCGGGAAGCTGCCCCTCAATTTTGAACGTGGTTTTCCTCCCCGGGAGGAGCGGGGCCGGGTGGCAAAGGGCCGGGCTGTGGGTGCCGGCCGTGATTGATGGCGGTGATGGCGGGAAGGACGCGGGCTTCAATCGCCGGCGCAGGTTGACTCTGGCACCGGGACAAACCGCCTTTCACAGCCTCCCTGCACCCTCTCTCCCTCTCCCCGCCATCGCTCAAACGCCTGCCCCAAACCTGACCTTTTCTTCTTTTAGCTGTGCTAAAAGCAGCGTTTCTCCCCCAAACCCCCAGAGGAATTCCGCTGGCCCTGGTGGGGACGCGGCGCCGAGCGAGGGCGCAGGTCCGTGTCGGACCCACGCGGCTCCTCGCACCTATTTGTCAATTTGCACAGCTGCTTCCAATCCCCGCTTTGAAGTGCCCCCCCCTCTGTTTTTCTAGCTGACGGCCTCGGCGCGGGGTTCCTGGGGTCAGGGCGGGCGGCCAAAGGGTTTCGCCGTCGGGTTCGGAGGAGCATCCACAAGTTCAGGCTCTTCCCAGTGCCCATCACGAGCATCCTCCCCGTCCTGCCTGGCTGGGGCTCCCCCCCCGGAGCCCCCGGCAAAGCCGCTCGGGAATTTGGGCACTTGGGGCTCCTCTCCTCCAAAAAGCCGGGAACACCAAGCCAGCGCGATGGTGCAGGTTCGTCTGGTCTCTCACACACAGCCTAATGCAATGTTGTTCCGGTCTTGGCCTTACATTATTAATAATAATAACTGTAAAATTTTGTTACCCGCAACACGCAGATTGGAGGAGTCAGATAAAGGTCTGTGAGCTACACAACCTGCTGCTGGGGAGAGAGGGTTATCTAAATAAGATTTTTTTTTTGGAACCCAAGATAATAATGATAATGCTCATAATAATAATAGTAATAATACCTCTTTTTAGCCTGCTTCAAGATCCAGATCTTATCCTAAACAAGAAAATAATTCTAAGCCCCGGAGAATGCATTGAAAATTAATATTGATTATTAGGAATAATAGTCCTAGGAATGGCATCGCAGTGTCTAGGGAAAGGATTCCTCCGGGGCTGGGTAATAATCACAATCATATTTAGTATCTGCACTGCACTTTCTATCCTCAAAGCAGATTAACCTCTTCTGTACTAGCTTAATTACCCGCCATCGGGCTCACGTGGTAGGAGGCGAAGCAGCTGCGCCGCTGAACTGGAAAACTTGCCTGGAAAACTGTTAACGTGGAAACCACTCTGAGCCCACCACGCACGGCGTCCGAGCGCGGCAGCGGTCCCCGGGGCCGGCAGCACCGCGTCACGTCCCTGGCCACCCCCGGGAGCCCGACCCCCTCCTTGGCTCCGGCCCCCGCCGCCGCTCCGGCCGCTCCAGGTTCTCCCGGGGACCACACAATGTGCCTGACATGCCATTTAGTACAACACAATGAAATATTGAAAAGGCTTTCAAAACTCAACGTGTTGAGGCAGAAATCTATGGAAGATGTTTAATACTAATTCTATTAGGCATCTGAGTTAATGAATCACAAGTGTAAGAAATCATGATAATCCAGAAGGCATTAGTGACAGATTAGCTTCAAAGCTACCATAAAAGTGCCACAATGCTTACCTAGCGGCATGATTAATGCCAGCAATACATAATGGCATTATGAGGGATGGAGCTGCGCGGCGGCGGCCTGACAGCCCCTTTGCTCTGGCCATGGCCCCGGAGCGCCGCGCTCGCCCGGCTCTGCCACGGGGCAGCAAACACCCCCGGTCCCACCACCACCCCTCCTCTCCGGGCACCTCACAGCCCCAGGCGTTGCTCGTCCGAAGGTGTTATTTCCCCCAGGTGTTGTCCATGAGCCTTCCTGCTCTCCTCCGTCCCAGCAGTGGTCCCGGGCGTTGGGGGGAGCCGCAGGTGTCTGCGCTCGGGGTGATGGGGAGGCGGAGGCCATAGATGGGGCTTGGCAGCTCCTGCTGCTCTGGGGCAGGGCTGGAGGGGGCTCCGAGGGGTAGGGTTGCACCCACAAAATCCAGTGATGTGGGGTGTCTACAGATGGCAAACAAAGGGCCTGTGCTGTAGGTGTTTGAGGCGTTTCTTCCTCTTTGCTGAGTCTTCAGCAAACCCTCCTGCTGTCTCCTCTGCCAGCTGACCCGGACCCAAGGCTTGGCACACCAAACCCAGCCTCGCTCTCTGCTGAGGACCACGTCAGGAGAGCACGGACCGCAGGCTCGGTGTCGCTCGCAAGTGCCCAGGGGATGGAGGTCCAGCCGAGCATGCCCTCCGGGGTGCTGGCAGGCACCGCAGTCCCCAGCGTCAGCAGAAACGTAAGTGGAACAAGTTGCTATTGAATGAAACTAGACGTCTCATTATGGCTTTTCAGGATTGTTTTCCTACATCTTTATTGCTCAGGTTTGCTTAATTCTAGAGTGGATGCCTGCCAAATTGTCTATCAAATTACCTACTGGCAAGTAAACCAAGATTAGTTCACTTGAGTGCGGCCCTCTTATATTTGACTTATAGCCAAGCAAAATATGGGTTTAATCAAGGGAGAAATTGGACATGATGTTTCAATGAAAGATAGCAGGGTACTATCTGTTCAGCGGAAACAGGGGAAGACGCGACCCGGAGGCAGGGAGCAGAGGAGGGTTGGCCAACGCAGCTGAGGACGGTTACTCCGAGGCTGAGCGAGCGGCTTGAGGATGGGCAGAAACTCGGTCCTTGCCCAGCAGATGGTTTGCTGTGTCCTCTGTCTTCCCCGGGGGAGCCGAGATCACCCGGTGGCCCTGGTTGGGCTCCCCAAGCCATACTGTCCGCTGTTGTCTGCCCTTCAAGAGTCCCATGGCGTTGTGTTGGCTCCAGCTGTTTCAGTTGTGTCCCGCACGGATCTGTCCCAGCAAAACCCTCTTGCCCCAGGAGATGGATCCAAGAGATGGGTCGGGGGGGTGAAGGCTGTCGCTCGTGTGGTGCTTATTAATGCCGGCCTGCGAGGAGGGGCTCCCCGGGGTCCCGGCAGACAGCAGTTGGTGAACTCGCACCGACTCTGTCTCAGCTCTTGTGACTTCTGGTGTCTGAGGATGCGCGGGAAACTGTTTCATCCACCACCTGTAGTCCCGGAGCCCCTGGCAGCTGGCAGGGTGGGAATAACTTGGGGTGGGAAGGGAGGAGGGAGATGGAGCGGGAGAGGTCTGTGAGGAGTGAGCACAGGCGGGCGCTCGGTGCTTGCCCAGGAGGGAGGGCTGGTGCGGCCGCGGGTCTCGGGCAAAATCTCCTTCCAGTGTCTTGTGCTTCGGTTTGTGCCTTCTGACGGGCTCCCAGGAAAACGAAGCGTCTCCGTAGATGGGCTGGCTGGGCCACTGAGGGACACGGGGATGCTCCTGCACCCCAAAAGGTGCGAGTTTTTCTGCTCTGTTGCATCTGGCTGGTTCCCCAGTTGCAAACTGGCGCAGGTGGCTGCGGGCAGGTCTCTGCCGAGCCCAGTGGGACCCACCACTCCTGCCCAGGACCCCTCTCCTCTCCCTGCCCCTCTCGGGGTGCACAGGGCAGGGTGTGCTCCAGGGAGGATGGATTTATCTCCCCCCAGGGCTCCGGGGCAGGCGGTACCTGCCATTGCTGGCAGCCCCTGGCTCCGGGACGGTTCTCGCAATCCCTGCAATATGTGATGTCACTTCAAATCCCCAGCTCCCGGCATTGCGGGAATGTGGGCGCATTCCTCTGCTTCACCTTTTTTTCTTTTTTTCTTACCCCTTTTCTTTAATTTTAAGCTGTTTCCAACCCTCGGTGAGGCAGGCTCAAAAATTTGACTCCTGAAGGCTAAAAACTGGAAGGTAAATAAAAATAACCCCAAAGTTAATTATATACTTAACAAGTCATGATTTTTTTAAGCCCGTCTCATTCCTTGTGGGGGTCTGACTCATGATTCTGAGCACTTGCAGTTGGCAATAATATCTTGCTGTAATGTGAATTAAACCACTTGTAGCAGTGCTCTGTTCTCTAATTTCATTTAGGCCCAGTGGGTGTCCTGTCTTCCTGGAATTCGTTGGCTATCTAATGAGAAGCAGCCCGGCAAACCCCGTTAATGAATAAAGTCAGGCATCTTGCGGGGGGTGAGACAGGGATGGGTGGGTAAAAGGGGACCGTGGGGACGGGGAGGGGTTTGTGGGGCCACTGACGTGGGCTCCTCCAGCATCAGGTGCCCTGTCCCTGCGGCCACCCTGTGTCCCCTCCGGTCCCTCCAGCAGCCTCTTGACCCAGCGCTGAACTGGGGCTCCGGAGGTGCATCTGATTCTTGCCATCTGTCCGGGTTTTCCCCATGGAGGGGGGATGCGTGCGCTCTCGGGCCGCCATCCCGGGGAGAGCCGGGCAGGTCGTGATGCTGGAGCAGAGAGGGAGCTGTGCCCGTGATCGTCACCGGACCCGGCTGGGCGGGAGGGTGCCTGGTCCCCGCTGCCACCCACCCGTGACATGCTGGCGGGGCGTCCCTCTGCACCCTCCGCTTCTTGCTCGCAGGTTCTGAGCGTGCAGCCTCCGCTCGAGGCCGGGCATGCAGCCTAGCAGTGAAATGGTTCCTTTTCTGCCAAAATAAAAAGGCGGGGATGTTTTCAATGGCCTCCTCTGTCCTGCAGGGACGTGCGGTTTCCCGCGGTGCTCTCCAGGAGAGCCGTTTCCACCAAACCTTTGCCAACGGTTCCCGCTGTGCCCGGGGTCCCGGGCTGCCCGTCGCACGCTCCTCCGTGTCCTGCCTTGCTTTTACCATCCATCCCATTTTGGACCTGGGGCAGAAGAATCAGCCCCAAACCAGCCCGGCGCGGAGCCAGCTGTGCTGCTCCCCGTTACCTCGGGAGCAAGAAAAGGGAGGTAATAATGATAGAAGCAGACGATGCTATCCCTTTGGGGAGAAAAAAATTAAAAAGAAAAAAGAGGAAGAGGGCTTTGGGCTTTTATATATTAAAAAGAGCAGGGAGGGGAGAGGAAAAAAAAAAAAAAAAAGAAAAAGAAAGCCAAAGTCATGCGAGTTGCTGAGTTGAATTACGGGGGCTGGGGTCGAATGATTAACAACCCTCCCGCATTTCTGCATCGCAGTCATTACTCACTCCAAACCTGAGGCTTCTCAGTTACATACCCCGGCACAGGCCGACCATTTTTTCCATTGACTGAAAACACATTCTGACTGAAAACAAACTTTCGATCCCCAAGGCTTGGCACGCCTCGGGTCCTTCACCATATTTAATCAACGGGAAGCTAAACACTTTCAATCTGTGATGGCTCATTTGGAGAGGGAGCTTTGGGCCCTCGGTAGGTGCCAGATATAATAACTCTCCCCTTTTCTTTTCTGAGGCCTACTTTTATAATTTTGCTATTTTTCAATGTCAGACCCATCTTTTGAAGAAATTTTATTGGATTTCCTGCTAGACTTCAGCGAGGATTTTTCTTTCTTTGGCAGAAATATCAAGCAGAACAGGGGGAAAAACTCAATCATAATCTTGGAACGAGGATTATTATTAGTTAGGATTTCTTTGTCTGTTTGCACAAACACGTTATTTAAGAGCCCCGCGGGTCAGCGGGCCCCTGGCTCTCACGAACTGGCCCCCGGTGCTGGTCCTTGCCGTCCGTCTGTCCATCTATCACGCTGCTCCTGCCGGGGTGGGGGGGGGGACAGGCAGTGCCGGGCATCACCGGTGTGTGCAGGGTATGGCGAGGGTAGGCTGGGGGGGGTTCTTCTCCCCTTCCCTGGGCTATGTCTAAAATCTTGCCAAGGCTTCTTAAATCTTTGCAAAACCCATGCAGAACCGTGGCTCTGAGCCTGGGCGAAGTGCATGGGCTGGGGGCTGGCGCCAGCGTCTCTCTGCCCGCACCCAGAGGGGCTGCAGAGTCACCTGTGGGACTTCTCTGCCCCCCAAGCCCCCGGGGGGGTGCAGGCACAGCTGGGGGTGTCCGGGAGCAGGAGGTCCGTGCTGGCTTTCCCGGGGGTGGCATCAGCGCCGGGCATCCGTGGGGCAGGCTCACTCCTTCCCCCATCTCTCTGGTTTTCCAAATACTCCCAGCTCTTCCCAGCCGAGCCCAAAGAAAGCAAGCTGCCGCCGGAGCAGAGCTCCTGCCCTCTTACCGGAGCAGCTTTTGCTGTCTCAAGGCTTTCCTCCTCCTTCTTTTTTTTTTTTTTTTTTTTTTTTTCTTTCCGTGTTTGAGGTTAAGAAGTATGCTACAGTATTCAATAAATCGCTTGGCATGGCATACGACAAAACAAGAAAATGTAATTCAGATTAAAGTCACCCTCTGGCTAAAATGATAGTTTATTAAATAAACTGCAGCGCTGCCAATCAACTCTGCTGGCAAGCAATCCTTTGACATTAATCTTTTTTGATGTGATTTAGGGTACACCTGGGCCTTTGTAGAGTATCTCCCATAATTTCTTTCCCATCTCTCTGGATCAAGCTGCTGTGCTTGGCTCCGTTGACAAATTCCCCAAGTAATCCCTCAAAAGATTGGAGAAATGCTCCAAACGCTCCATTAAATTTATTTTCCGTGCTTTAAGAGCCCCAAAACTATGTCCAATAAATAAGTGTTCACTGTGATTTATTGAAATGCTGCTCTGATTTAGAGTTATAGGCGGGGGAAATATGTCACCCCTGGGAACTGGAAGACCGGCCTTGCAAGCGAGACCAGATGTGCCGGTGTGGGGGGAGCGCGGCCGGGCCGGGGGGGGGAGCTCCACAGCCCAGGGCCCGAACCCCGCTCCAAACCCCGCCACGAAAGGTCTTCGGCCGAGTTTTCTTGCCCGAAAAATTTATTGTGGTTGTAGTTATTGGGGGAACCGTCAAAAGAGTAATTCTGGCCCTTGTTTTTTGCACAGCCCTTTTGATAAATACGATACTTAGAAATATGCCTCCCACAAGACAGGAAAGCCATAGAGTTAAAATGAAGTAATCTGTCAGTAAACTTGCTGGAATGGAGGCCAAAATGAAACCTGTGAAAGCGAGATGGGGAGAAAGGGAGCCTGCGCTCGACGGCGCGTCGGCCTGACCGGGGGGCCGGCAGATGAGGGGCTGGCCTTCCTCTGGCTGTTTTTTATCCTTGTGCTTAAAAGCGAGGAGTTATTTTCGAAGGGGCTCCGTTCGCGGGCGCTGGGTGGCTCCGGTGGCTGCAAGGAGCACTGTGCCCCCGGTGCCCCGTCCTCCCCCATGCCGCTGCTCTGGGGCACCTCGTCCCCCCTCTCCTTGGGTCCCCCCCTGCCTCTGCCCACCCGAGGTGGTTTCATTCAGAGCAGCTAAAGAAAGGCAAAAACGACAGCAAAAACCAAACTCAGATACTCAGCTCCCCTCGCTCCTGCTGGCCTGGACGCATTTAAAAGCGAGGTGTGTTGCACCACCTGTGTTTACACTGCACGATCTGCAGTTTACCGTAATAAAACCATTTAATACAGTCATAATTTTCTTGGCAAGGGGAGCGACGGGGAGCGGAGCCGGCTGACAGCAGCCCGATGGACCCGATAACTCCCGAGCAGGAGGCAACACGAAAACCCAGCGTTGCGGCACGGCCGCGCTCGCCGGGGAGGCAGGCGGCACCTCTGATCCGCGGCCAAGCTCCCAGGGCGGGAGGGTGCAGGGAAGCGGGGTTCCTCCTGCGGCTCCGGATCCCACCAGGAGAGCCTGCAGCATCCCTGGGATCAGGGAAGTGGGAGCCAGCACTCCGGGGTTTGATCCTGGAGCGGGGTGAGGTCTGTGGCCGCCCGCAGGCTCGGCAGCGTGCTGGGGTACCCCTGCCCCAAAATCGGCGTCGTGCTCGGCACAAGGGATGCAGCTCCCGGGAAAACCCTGCTGTCGGCCCCCACTTCCATTAGCCAAACCAAAGCTGGTATCCAGGACGGATGAGGCTGTAGATGTGGAGGGCGACCTGACCCCAGCCCGGCACCTGAAACACCTCTCCTGCGCCCTCTGATAACGCAGAGGACGGGCGGGTGCCCTCGGGCAGCCCGACCCCAGGGCAAAAGGGGTTTTGCACAAGTCTGTGGGACTGCTGCTGCGGCACAGCTCCCGGGATGCTGCGGAGCGGGGCCGCCGGAGAGGGATGGAGGGTTTTGGGGGGACGGGGGGACCCTTTCCGGGGTCTGGGTCAGGCCCTGGGGTGGGGACGGGGGAAGGCGAACAGAGGGGGGGAGCAGGGAGAAGGGGGAGGGAAGGAAAAGAGCGAGGAGGCGTGTGTGTGTGACTGTTAAGAGAAACAGGATTCATGGTAATTTCCTGCCAGATGCCTGAGCTCCTCCAGCACGCAGACGTTTCACATGCGAAATATCAAAGCGTTCCCAGTAACAAATGTACTTCCTGCAGCTCCTCAGATCTGCCTCCGTGCCAGCCCGGGAGCACGGGGACGCCGGCGAGAGCCACGCTCCCCCCTCTGCGCAGTGGTCCGGGGGGACACAGGCATCGCCCCGCTCCCCTGCCGCGCCGCGGGGGCTCCCCGATGCGCCGCGCAACCCCAACCGCGGATTTTGGGAAGCGCTTCCCGCGCCTCCCCGGGCGCTCGTACGCGTATTGGTCCTGACAGCTCGAATTAATACGTCAGGGTGTGTGATCGGCGCTGGCGACGGGCCTTTGACCCTCTCAGCACAGTGCTTCCCCGGCTGAGCGTCTCCCGGCCTCAAATTGATTCGGAGTTTTATAAACATCCTGACGTCGGGGCTGGGAAGGGAGAAAGGCAGGGGGGAAAAAACCCCTTGCCACCAAGAAGCGGCTGGACTGTACGCTGTGCGGCCATGGGACAGCGATGGGATGGAGACAGGCTCCATCCCACCATCGCAAAGGCTCCCCCAGTGCCTCTGCGTCCCAGCAAAGCCACCCTTGGAGCCGCGGATGCTGCTCACCCGTCACCAGCAGCCCGGCCTCAAAACATCCTCTCTGTTCCTGCTCTCTGGGTTTATTCTTCTTCAAAAAAGGCAATGCCTCTCACCCGGTTTCACAATTTTTTTTTGCCGTTCTTTTTAATGTCTTGCAAAGTTGTTTCAAAATCCCAGTGTTTATAAAATCCTCCCCCCCACCTGCGAACTTGATTTGAGGCTGTTTTTCAAGCTCTTTCTAGAAGCTGTGCTCGTGGGGAAGCGATGAAGTTCATTTATTTAACATTTTTAGCGTGTTTTGGGAGCTACGAGTTGATCCCTGCGCTCTCCGCTCTCTCCTCGCACCATTTCCAAGGCATTTCCACCCTTGCAGCAAATCTCTCTCACGCCCGTTGGCGTCTCCCGGTGCTAACGAAGGCGTGAGCCGCGGGCGCAGAGCTGCTTTACGTGAGAAACTCATGCCAAAGACCCAAATAATCATAAATCAATAGTCACCGTGCATTGCTTATTATTTTCTATATATTGTCTATCGGCCTGAGAAGTTAATATTGACTCAGTCGGCACAAAATGTCAATAACCGCAGACCTTGAAGGTCGGGGAAGATTGATACCGGTTAAAACCCCCGCCTGGGGCAGAGCCGGTGCCGCGGAGGATGGCGGCAGCTCTCCCATGGCAGAGGGTGCCAGCGGGAGGTGATGGTTGGGGCCTTGGCTGTGGGAAAATGCTGCTTTTGACCTTTTTTGCCTGTTTTGGGGGAAGCAGAAGACCTTCCGCAGGTGACGCAGCAGCACGAGCTGTTCTGCCCCTCTCCTCCCCCGGAGCCATGCGGGACAAGGACGTCACCCGTCGCCCCCCACCCTGGGAGGGTGTCCCCAGGCTTGCAGCCGTCCCATGGAGACCTTGGCATGCAACGGGCCATCACATTGGTGGAATTAAGGGTGAAAACTTGACTTCTTCCCTCCGGCACATCGGTCTGCTCCTTCCCCGCCGTCTCCCCGTCGTCGCCCTGTGTTCAGTGCCTGCGCGCCCGCGCCGCCCCGCCACCGATCATCCCCCTGCCAGGTTTCTCGCGGTGACGGGATCACAACAAAGCGACGCGACTTCAAACGCGTCCCAGCCTGTTTCCCATTCAGCCCATCAAGTACAACTCGCTGCGGGGGCTGGCAGGGGAGGCATCGCCGCGCTCGCCGTCGCACCCCGCACGCCGCGATGGTTGGGGGGCAAAGCAACCCAGGGAGGAGCAAACCCCCCCGGGGTCTGTAAGACCGCAGGGAAGGGATTTGAGCCGAATTTGGCTGCTTGGTGCTGTCCCCCCTCCTTTACTTTAGTGCTCTGGGCCCAGCCTTTCAGAGGGCTCTGCGGTACCGGTGGGGCAGAGGGTTTTGGGGAGGGATGCTTGGCAATCCGCACCCATTTTGTGCCCTTTTGATGTTTCTCCAGCGGTTTTCCCCTAGGCGTTTGCCACGACGGGGAGCCTTGGCTCAGCCACAGGCAGATTTCCTGGTTTCTGCCCCATTTTGAAGCTCTGATGAGAAAAGTAGGCGCCTCCCCATGGGCTCGGGTCCTCCGTCACCAGCCATGGCTGCGGACCCCCTGTCCCTGGGCCGGTCCCAGCACAGAGCAGTGGCCCCGGCAAAGCCTCGGCCAGCCGGAGGGCTGAGCTAGTGCCGAGCCGCCCTGGGAAGGGGGGACCTGTCCTTGGGGACTGCGGTGTCACTCCCAGAACCTGCCTGCTCCCCGTCACGTCTGTCACTTCTCATTAGCGCCCGTCAGCCGGGTAATGCGACTTGACTGATGTAATCGGGGCTGACACGCCGGGGGAAGGGATTTCCAGAAACTTTACACCGTGCGGTTTTCCAGCTCCATCTCTTTCCTGGAAGCGCGTTCGGAGGTGATGCTCTGCCCGGCACACAGGAAAATGGGGGGTCAAGGCCCCGCGATGCTGCACGATGCTCAGTGACCCCGGGCTCCCCCCTGCAAAAATGGTGGTCTGGGGCCAACCATGAGCCTCCTCAGTGGGTCCAGGCTGGGCTGGGCTGGGCTCGGCCGAATCTGCTGACTCGGGGGGAAATAAAGGTGCAGAGCCCCGGGGATGCTCGCCTGGCGATGCCGACCCCGCTGCCAGGGCGTGGGTGCTGCCAGGTGCCCGCCGGCTGTAGCTCACACCGCGCTCGCGCTGGCAGCTGTTTGGCCCCGGCAGCGCCTGACGCACCGTCTGCACCGCGGCGGGCGTGCGGGGCTGCCAGCACGGTGCGGGCGGCGGCAGAGCCGGATTCGGGAGGAGATTTGGGGCGTTTCCAGCTGCGAGCCTGCCTGGCGAAGGAGGGGCGGCAAGGCGGGGAGCGCGCCCGTCCTCGCACCCCTTGGGCAGCCCCGTGCTGTGCCGCGGTGCCCGGTCGGCCCATGGGCGGCTCCGAAACAGGCTCAGCGGGAGTTTGCTGGAATGAGGAATAAAGACGCTGGGGTCTGGGCTGGGTCTCACGCGTGTGGCAAAGGGAGGTGGGGGAAAACCTCCTCCAGCCGTGCCGGGCACCGCAGCCGGGGCCTTCCCACCACCCTTGGGGACATCCCGGCTGGCAAACACATGGATGCGGGGAGATGGGCTGGGGGCTGGCATGAGCTGTTGGAACGGACCTGGGGGGCAGGAGGAGGGGAAAAAAAAGGGGTTTTGAGTCACCTGAGAGTTTCTGCGGCGTGGGGAACGGCAGCGCTGAGGTCTCACCGCTCCCCTCCTCCCCGCTGTCGGGTCTGGCAACCGTGCTCACCTCCAGCCGCAACAAACCCCCGGCGCATTCAGTCCCACAGGAAACAACATCATCGCAGTTCTCCCAGGGAAATTCCCCCCTGGGTGGGGAATCACGCGTTAAGGTCTCCTTCCCCATCCCCAGCCCAGCAGCAGGAGGGGGACGGTGCTGGGGGGAGGCACAGGCAGGCGGTGGCACCCACCGGCCCCCCATCACTTGCCACAGCGGGCAAACGTGAGCGAAGGGCCACAAGCCCCGACAGCAGCGAGGGTGGGGTGGCAGGGACAGCGCTGCCGCTGACCCCCCGCCTTCCCGGATCGATTTATATGGCAGGTTTTGGTGGTTTATTTGCCGAAAATACTTTCTCCCTGCAAGTGTCATACATAACGAGCAGCACATCCGGCACTTCGGGGAGATCAATATCTCTGCAGTTGTAAATATCCCAGGGAATCGATGGGGGATGTGAAATGTATTTTGTCCATTTTCACTTTTAACATCTCTTTGTAATAAAAATGCTATTTTAATAGATGAAAATGGGGAAGTTCACTGCTGGGCGACGGGAGGCTTCTGCGGCGCTGGATTTTTGTCGTTCCCCGAGCTCTGCGAGCGCCAACCGCCCCGACGAGCCTCGACGGCTTCACATCACCCTCCGTCCCTCTGGCAGGAGCCGAAGGGATGCCGTCGCCCCGTCCCCGCCGCGGCCGGCGCCCGCAGCCCCCTCAGGGAGCGTCGTCTCCCGCCGCTGCTCCGGGGCAGCTCCCGCTGCCAACCGGTGGGTGCAATTCCCCCCGCGCAAAGCCTCCGCGTTGCCAAACTGCCTCCTAATCCCTTGAAACAGGTATTTAGCGCCGTGCACAGACGTGTAGGTGTCGGGCCCGTGGCCCAGGGTGGGGTTTATTCTCTCTGCGTCCCACCGGCTTTTCCCGTCCTTGCCATGCGGGTCCTGACCCCGCGGACAAGGTGCACCAAAGGGGGATGGCCCTAAACAAAACGCGTGCCTCCGAAAAAAGCCCCTCGCTGTGCCTTGGGCAGCTCTGGAGGTGGAATCTTACCCTGTTTGTAATTACCGTGCAATAGCCACGTGTTAATTACAACATAAAACCTCTCACCCTGTGAGAGACGGATTTATGGATAAAATTCCCCGATCAACATTCAGGGCAGCGCCGGGAAGAAATGTGTGGGGTAGCAGGGAATACGTTTTAATTTGCAATTTAGTTTTTTGTAATTATTTCTCTCTGTTTTAATATTGGCTGACCTTGGAGAACGTAAAAGGGAAACAGGAGGACTTCGCGCTTGCTTTCAGAGACTCTCTCCCGCCGGGCGTTGGCCGTGGGGACCAGCCGATTGAGACACCGGTTGCCCGCGCAGGAGCGAGCCACCGAAACTCCCCTGCAGCACCCTAAAATCTTCTCTTTTTCCCCAGGAAGGCTGTGGGAGAGCAGCCCGCGCGGGCAGCTCGCGGCGCTGGCGGCAGATCGTGGAATGGTTCGGGTTGGAAGGGGCCTTAAAGACCATCCAGTTCCACCCCCCTAATGCCCCGTTCCCTCTGGACCGCGGGGGCTCTGCCGCAGAAGGGAGGATTCAGGAGAAGAGGTGGGGAAGAAATAATCCCTGCGGAGCAGCCAGCCCGCTGGCATTTCCCGCGATGGATTTGGCATCTTTCCTTGAGGACCGGCTGGCATTTCGCTGCAGGGCTGAGGGGCAGGTGCCGCCTGGTCTGAGCCGCCGTGGCAGTTTCTGCGGTCCGGCTCCTGTTTGCCCGGATAATAGTCGGTTATTGGGCGGTTTGAAATGTTTAACCTCTTATAAAATGTTTGTTCACCGGATTTATCCAGGCAGCTCGGTGTTAGCAGAGCACCGGCAAAGCGCCGGTTTGGATGGGAGGAGAGGAGGGAGCGAGGCCGGAGCTTCCCCCCTTTGCCCGGGAAAACGGTGCTGCCATCCCATCCCCAGGAAAAGGCATGGACGTGTCCGGGCAGGGTCCCAGACATTCCTGGGAGACGTGCACCTGAGTTCTGGGAGTTCCCAAGGCAATTAGCATCTCTGCGCTAGCAGTGGTTTTCTCCTCTGTCTAGGCAACTCCTTCATCAAGGTGTGGAGCTGCTTTTGTCTGGGCGCTAGCAGCGCATCTCGGGGAGTTTAATTAGAAGCTTGGCATGGCGTGTGCAGTTACAACGAAATGCTTTGTGCGGGCAATCACCACCAGCGAGGTCAGTAACCCCGTGCCGCTCCGGGCGCTTCCTCCCCTGGGATAAAGATCCTGCTCTCGGGATACCTTCAGCCCGTGCAATTTTCCCCGCTCTGGCTGTTATCGCGGCCAGGTTTTGTTGGCATTACGGATGCATTCGGAGCGGTCAGTGCCAGGACCGGGTCGGATGCAGCCCCAGGGCACGACGCCTCCCTGAGCGTCACCCCAGCCCCTCTCCCGGCGCGCCGAGGGTCCCCATCGCCGGGGAGCCAGCGGCATCTGGCAGAGACACCTTTCATGTCCCTGGGAGCAGAGTGGAAGTCAGCACACAGCTAATTACAAGGCAGCGCATCTCTGCGCCCTGTGACTAAGGCAGTATGTAGAGCAAAGGTAGGAACAAGCCACCAGAAGAGCAAATAAATAAAGAAGGCAGCTTTAATAATGGGGTAATTACCTAGCTTAAGTACACAATCATCTAGCATTTTGCTAAACTTTATGACACATGATGACAAGTTAATAAATGAGATGTCTTACCAGCAGTAAAACAGCTGTTACCAGCCACCTTGTGTGTCTGGGTAGCCCAGAGCAAAAAAACCCACCAAGCCAAATGAAAAGAAACTGGTTATTTCTGTTTGTCGAAATAGCCCAGGTAATAAATCACCATTAATGATGCTGTCATTTATCAAAGGGAAAGCTCTTGTTGCAAAAACCTTTGAAGTCATGGCACCTATAATTTCCTACCTATAAAAAGGTACCTTTGTGTATGTGTCATACCTGGAGCCGGCGGCAGCCAGGAGGTACCGGGAGTTCATCGCCGCCCCACGCCCCGTCTCACCAGCGCGGCGCTAACGAAGGGGACCGGCCCCGGGGCTGCCGGCGGGGCTGGACACCCCATCCCTGAGCCCCAGATCCAGCAGGGATCGATTTGTGATGGTTTAAAGGTGGTTTTCCTCTCCTCCCTCTGCCTAATAGCTTGTTTACCCAGGAATATTTAGGTGGTTAATTCATGTTAATTAACAGGGATCTAATGTGGTTAAAATAATCAGCTTGGCGTTTGCCAGCCAGCAGCAGGACTCGGGATTACGGGCGCAGCGAAGCCCCTCTCCATGGCTGAGCGGGCAGAGTTCGGCCCCGCCGGAGGAGCCCGGCTCTCCCTGGGCACACAGACGCGTTGGCAATGCCCAAGCAAACACGCGTTGGCAATGCTCACGCAATTATCACATCGTCGCCAGGATCTTCATCTACCATCGTGGCCTGGAGAAACTGCGGGGCTGCGGCACCGCTCTCCTGCCTGCCCGGGTCCCTGGCTGCGCAACCGCCGCGCGAGAGGAACGCGTTGGCGACGGTTACAAACGCGGGCCCTGCAGACGAGCAGCCTGGCTGTCATCGGAGATTAAGTCCTCTGTCACCAGAGAGCAGGAGGCACCAGGCACTCGGGCTAAAGGAACATCTCCCTTCAGACGCGGGAAAGCAGCCGGCTTGCGGAGCCGCTGGGGAAAGGGGGAAGAGGAGACGCGACCGTGTGCATTAAACGCACGCACGTGCTCGGGAGCGCTGCGGGACAGCGGGGACGCGATGGGGAGATGCCCCTGCCCGCACTGGTGCCCCTCACAGGAGGAGACCTTCACGGGGACGTCTCCCCCCACCTCGAAGCAGCCTGAGCTCACCCCGGCTGCCGCAGGGATGCGTCGTGTGCGAAAGCCTCCAGCCGAGACCTGGCTCGCCTGCAACCATCACCCACGGGAGGACGAGATGCCTGTGGGTTTTTGGGTGCTCCGGTGTTTTCCGGCGTTGCCAAGGCCAGCCGAGCGGAGCAGTGCCAGCCCCCAGGGGGGGTGGCTCCGGCTCTGCCCTGGCCATAACACCCACCCCGCGTCCCCTGAGCGAAGGGCTCCGCACGCAAAGGGGAGGCATCTGCTCCCCACGGCATCCGTGTGTTTAGGAGGAATGTGTTTCTTTTCTGGAGACCTAAGGAGGTGGTTTTTTTTCCTTCTCCTTGACTATTAAATGAGGCAGCTCCTGTGTAGCTTTGTCATTTTTCCCCCGCTGAAGACGCTTTTTCTTTTCTTCTCATCTGAGCGGCAGGCACCTCGCCCGCCTCATAAGCATCTGCTACAAGAAGTCTTCACCTGTCACCTCTTCCCAACTGACTTGAGAAAACAGGATAGGAAAGCTATAAATAATTAAGACCCATCCAACACAGGTGCAGTGACTAAATATCAAACCTGCCTGAGCATCACCAACGCTCCCTTGATAGCCAAGGGGAAGCTAACCTAGTTTGGAAGGAGGATGAGAAGGGAGACGGGAACCGTGTGCTGAAATTGTGGCCAAACTGGTTTCAGCTCCTGTCGAAGGCTCCTGACCAGGGAATAACCCAGTCCATATCGGTGCAGCGTGCCGCACCTGGATGAAGGTTTGTGGCATCCCAAAAGACCTGGACGGGGCATCCCAGGAGTAAGAGAGCGGCTCTGGCAGCCGGGGCAGGCAGCCTGCGCTTACCCCCTTGTATTTCTGGGGAGAGAGGAACCTCTTGCTTCTCCCTATTAACATGCATGATTTACTGATCAAATCCTACAGCCGTCTCGCAGCTTGTAAGAAGTTAACATCAAAGCCGTGGAAGGGAGGGAATGGCAAGTGCTGGAGAGAGATGTCACATTAGTGTCTGGCTCTCTGAGAGCTGCTGCATTTTAAACCTTGTTCGTCAAGACTTCAGCTTCGTTGCCCTGCTTCGCGGGGAGGGAGAAGATGCCACATACAAAGAACTTGCCTCCCAGGTGGGAGAGGCTCCGGTGGCCGGGATGGTCCTGCCTGGAGAGGGCCGCGGCTGCGGGCAGCACTGCTCCAGCCAGGGCCCCTGGCCACCTCCGAGGGTGTAAATCCTGCTGTCGTCAGGGCATAACGAAGCTGACGAGGGTGAGATAGAAACTTCCCCTTTGGGCACTTCTGTAATTGTTCGTAAGGGCGTCAGTTCAGCAGAGCGTGATTAAATTCCCAAGTGAGCAACCAGGGAGATAATTAACTTTTGGAACAACTTACCTGGGAGACGGAGTATCCATCACTCAAGGTCTTTCCGGAGCAAGCGATACCCTGCTGAAAGCTCCTGGAGGTGACCCTGCAGCCCAACTGGTGGGAAATATCCTCCTGGGACTGGAAAACGCTGATTTACCTGAATCTAAATGATCTGCAGGAATACTCCTGGCTCTGACTTGCAACAAAAGATAGGCAAGCTGCATAATGTGCTGTCAGCCTGCCCAGGCCTGGGGACGACAGGGTCACCCCGAGCCGCAGGGCCGGGCACACTCCGGCTCCCAGCTCGCCTTCCCGGGGATGCCGGACGCCACTCCAGCTCCTGGGAAGTGGCATTTTGGCTCTCCCACCGCTCAGACTTTCTGCGGTACTTCCTCCACCCAAGCATGTGCGCACCCCGGTTTTAAGGTTTTTTTTTTAAAGTTTGATTTTGCCCCACTTAGGCATGAAATAATGACCATTTTTGCGAGCCCTCCTGGGCAGGGAGCTCCGGGAAGAGCAGGGATGTCTCCTGCCATCTCTGAATGCCGGGAGCCTGGGGACAGCCTGGGCGGGGGGGGGGGGGGTTGGAGGGGGGGTGTCTCCCTGTATGTGCCAAGCAAAGAAGTGTTAAAGTTTTGTCCCGGGATGAGCTGCCTGTGTTCGTGTCTTGGCGTGAGCGGGGTGGCAGGGGGATGCCCCGAGCGTTTCCCAGGTTTGCTGCAGACCCTGTGCCCAGGACCGAGCTCGGGGCTGTCCCCACATGGAGCAGAGCCAAAGCCTTGGCCGTCTGCCCCGCGCTGGTCTCTGCTGGGGGGTCTGGCTCCAGCCGAACCCTCCTGCCCTCCCACGGGGGGGCCGGGGCAGGACCCTCTCTGGACACCCATTAGCTCTGGGAGCTGCTTTTATTTGGGCTCCGTGGCACAGTCCCCAGGAGATTTATGGCCCAGGCGCCTTTGATGTGGGCCCCTGATAAGCATCAGGAATATTTTCGTTTCATGACAATGTCAGGCAGTGCCTCCGACTGAAGGGGGTTTATGGGCAGCGATGTTTCCTGCAGCTATTGAGCCGGCTGCCGCATTCCGAGGGAAGGCCAGCCATTAAAAGAAAATCGTAAAACCCCCTCTGGAAGGCTTTATAAACAGAGGGAAGCTTCTCCTTTAAGGGAGAGGATCGGGGAGTATTTCCATTTCAATCAGGGGCATCTCTGGAACAAGACCACAGCCAGAATTTGTCAGGGGATTAGCTCAGGAAAAGAGCGAGCGCAGGATTTTTCCCCTTCGCACTCACTCGGCTGTTATTCCAAATTAGGCTGTTCGTGTTGGGCTCGGAGGAGGGTAATGAAAACCAGAAGGGAGCGCGGCGAGAGCCTGGCTGGGGGCAGGGGACGGGGACGGGGCGCTGGAGGAGCCCGTGCAAGAAACACCCGGCATTGCGTGGCACTGCCCCTCTCCTCCCCTCGATATCCCACCGGGAGCAAACCCGACGGCAGGAAAAAACTCCACCTCGGGGGTAGGCAGCACCCCACACATCACGATGGGCAGGGGGGGTCCCACGTCGTCCCTGCCGATGGGGGTCCCGGCTGTCGAAAGCCGCCGTGGCCTGGCTCTCCCCCCACGGCAGCCTCTGCTCACTGTCAACTGCTTCCCGCCTGATTTATTTGAGGTTTACGCTCCAATCTGTAACGCAAAACCGCCGAGCGCATTTCTTCCTCCTCGTAATTAAAGCCCCCACCGCTGAAGTGCACACCTGGTATAAACAACCATAAAAAAATATACATGTGCAGCGCCAGCGCTGTTTTTAGGCGCCGGGAACGCGGCCCGGCAGTGGGTGCCCGTCCAAGGGGTGGGAGAAGGCGGCCGCCCCGGCATGACGGGGGGAGGAAGTGGCTGGGTCAGGCCTCCAAAGCCGAGTTACAATTTTCCCAGGGTTTTTTGGGGTGCATTTTGGGGTCCCTTCCTCACCCATCCTTCGTGGACATCCCGGGAAGCTCTTCTCCTCTAAGGGTGTAATTCCAGGGCTGAGCTCTGGGCTTTAAAGGCAAATGATTTAACACCCGCTAGGTGTGAACTGCCCAGTGGTTGGGAGTTTTATATAGCGATGGTTTTCCTGAACTTTACTGAAATACCGTGGGCTGAAGCCAGCGTGAATACTAAAGCACACCCTCCTTTGGAGGCGGCGAGAGCCTCCGTGGGGACGGAGGGGAAAGTGCCGGGGCTGGCGAGAGCCCTTCGGTCGGGGAGTCAGAGAGGAGGAGGGCAGCAGCTCCGGGGATGGACGGAGGTCATCCTCATTGCAGGTCCCAACTCTTCCCTGTGCCAGGACAAAGGAAGGGGTTTCCATGGATTGATTAAACAGCATTTATTGCTGCCAGTGGGAAGGGAGACCCAAAGGCTGCTTCTGGCTTTGAGCACCGTGCCCGCCTGAAAAATTAAGAGTGTCTAATGAAGGCTAAACGCTGCTGGGGGAGCTGTGCCACTTTTCCTTATGGGAGATGTCTCGGAGATGTCTCTGAGAGCCCTGGGCACGGGGCTCCCCGCTACGGGAGCAGCACCACCCCATCCCATCCAGAAAGGGACCAGGCTCCGTCCTGGAAGCGCTGGTGGCTCCGTCCCTGTCCCCCTGCTCAGGAGGCTCTTCCAGAACCTCCCGCCCCTCATGATTTTAAGCTTTATTTGCATTTCCAGCCTAAATCTTTTTCATGGCTAGTTTACCCCCTTTGTCCTTGTTGCCAACATTGTCCTTTAAATTAAACAGCTCCCCCCCGCCCCCGGCCTGGTGTTTACCCGCCTGTGTTTATAAAGAGCGATCGTTTCCCTGCTCAGCCCCCTCGCTGGCGGATAAACAAGCTGAACTCGGCTGGTTTTTAGTTGCTCTTTCCCCGGCGCTGGCTGCTGTTGTCCTGTCCTGCTGCAGGGTGAGACCCTCGTCCCTGCGGATGCAAGATGGAGATGGGACACACGGCGCTCGGAGCATGGGGAGTTTCTCACCTCCCTGGCAGGCGGCACGGCAGGACAGACAGGTTTGGTGGGTGGCGTGGAAAAGAAAAAGGGAAGGGAAGGTCGGTCCCGGCATCCCATGCCGGCAAAGTCCCGACCCGTCGCTGCTCCTCCTGCGGGCGCTGGGGCCATCGCCAGCCGTCCCTTCACTGTGTCCCCAGGGGAGGTGTCCCCACAGACCTCGCTCTCTCCTGGGAGGTTTTGCAGGGCTTCCCGTGACCCCCCTGTTCCCCTGGAGGAGGACGATGGGGAGCAGAGCTCCCGGCCCAGGCTCCCTCTGCCTGGGTCCATATTTCACAGGAGAGCAGATACCCATCGGCCGTGTCGCGGCGGAAAACCAAGAACTCAAAGCAATTTTAAATGAACTTTCAAAATGATGAACAAAGAGCCCTTGTCCGTGTTATACAGCAAATAAATCACACCAAAATGATAGTTGTAATTCCCAAAAGTACACAGAGAATTGATTTTCCGATGACATTTATCATGATAAACCGGTGCAGCAGCATACAGGCACATCTTAAGTTGCAGCTGGTTGACTCCCTCCCATTTATCTCCCGTCCCATCTTCTCCGGCCACATTTGCACAGTTGCACAAGAGATTATTGCTGCTAAGGACAACAGTCCTGGGGCCGGTTTCAGCTCAGCCTGTGCCGAGGCTCGGGCTGGGTTTGCCCCTTGCCCCACGCTGACTCCAGCCGCGGGCACAGGGCGAAGAGGCGTTTGAATGGCTCGCCAGGCACGACGCCCGCGCAGGCCAGCTCCCGAGCCCTGGAGACTAGTTCTGGGTGGACATGAAGCGCCTCTGAATTGCAGATCAAAAAACAGGTCGAGTCTGGGTTGGTTTAATCCGTGCTCCAGCCTCGGGCTCTGGAGAAACTTCCTGGCATGAAGCACCTGGAGCAGCTGAGCTGGGCATGGGACGAGGCGCCGGGAGGGTCCCGCTCTGCCGGGGGGATGGAGCAGGGATGCGCCAGGTCCTGTGCCGGGGGGATGGAGCAGGGATGTGCCGGGTCCGTACCTAGCAGAGCCCAGTGAGTGCGGGCACCGGCCTGCTCATGTTGCAGCGGGCAACCAGGGCTCTGCCCTCCAGAAATCCCCCAGCCCACAGTGGCGGGGCCAATACCGCCATGAAACAGCCTTGGTTTGGCTTTGGCTCTCGCCCAGGAAAGCCCCCTGATTCCTGCGCTGCTGGGGCAGGAGGGACGGGGAGCATCCCGGGCCGTGCCAGGCCCCAGGCGTCCCAAAAAAGAGCTGGAGACGCAGCTGGGCTTCTTAGCGAAAACCAAAACCCTTCCCAAAAACTGAGGACATTCTCCCAGAGGGCAAAGCCGGCTCCATTAGGATAATGTTGCCTTCAATCCCCAATCAGATTTTTAAATTGTCCGTGGCTGTGCCGGTGTATATATCTCCCTTTGTCAGAGCATCGCCAGCCTCTCCCGCTCGCCTTTATTTGTCTTGCTGCTGTTGCAGCGAAAATGTATTGGCTTTGCAGTTAGTGATTACACGTCATCACATACCCAATTTATAACACCATACCCCAAAGAACAGATGTAATAAAGCCAGGCCAGGAAACAGCAATGTTATAAAACAGAGCAGTCAACTCAGAGGTCCTCGCATGTGTGCAGGAAAGAAAATATTATAGAGGCTGGTTGTGGGGGAGGGGTACGGGGAGGAAGGGGACTCGTGTGCCGGGGACGTGGGCGGCGTGTCTGCGTCTCGCAGGGATGTGGACGGGGGGATCGGGGGCGTTCAGTCCCAAAGCTGCTGCCTGGGGGTGGGGGGGGTGGGCAGGAGGGTTGTGGGGGGAGGTTGTGGGGGCTGCAGCACCCGGGTCTGGCTGGGGCGGCTGCTTCTGGCCGGGCAGGGGGGGGACAACACGGCTTTGCCTCCAGCCACACGGGTTTCTCCCAGCGCCAGGCGCAGAGTCAGGGTTTCCTCGCTCTCAGCCCCGCACCAAGCCCGCAGCCCCCTTCTCTCCGAGGGCAGGAAAGGCGAGGGGGGCTCTTATCTCCAAAAACTTTGCTTCCCCCCTCCCCACCTTCCCACGAAGCCCCCTAAGCCCCGAGCTATTGTGCCAGGAGACGCTCTCTGAGGTTTACCCGAAGCAACGGTTTATCTTCTATTATTCCTGGGCCGGGGAGACGGGAGCTGTGGCGGCGGGACGGGCTAATCGCGATGGAGGCAGCCCCGGCCCGATAGCGGCGCGGCGGCGAGGGGCTGATAAACCGGCAGCGGCAGGAGCGGGTCTCCGGCGGCCGTGCTCCCGCTCCGCCAGCAGCAGCGGAGATCCCAGCGCCTCATTATCGGCAAGTTTTTGTTTAATAACCCAGGGCAATAAAATGCACCTCTGGAGGGCTTTGCCCAGATAAAGGAATGTAAATTGGCGATAAAGAGTTTTGAATTTAGCTCCCACAAAGAACGTGTTGAAGCTCATTGTTCCCCGCGCCTCCGCTGGTGACCTTGGCCGTGTCCGCGCCGCTGGGGCCGGTGCCACTCCTGCACCCTGGGGATGGCTGGGAACGGCTTCCCAGTGGGAAAGACCCTGGGATTTGCTGGGGAACTGGGGGGGTCCCAAGGAGCCGGGGTGATCCACGCGTTGGCGGTGGCAGCAGGACCACGTGCGGGCATCACCCAGGGCAATGCGATTTTCCAGCAACAGCGGGGCCAGAGCTTGGGGAAAGGGCTGGGGGAAAGCCCAAAAACTGGGTGCACCCCAGTCCCTGAGGTGCTGGAGCTCTGCCTCTGCCAGGGACCAAAGTGCAAAGCCCAGCAGCTCCCTGCGGGCGGCTCTTGGGGAAAAATGGAGAAAGGAGTGAACAACAACAACAAGTCTGGTCCTAGATTGTATATGTAGTTTAGAAACCGATGTTATGCGAATTCATTAGCTTCAAAAGCTAATCACTTTGAAAGGTCAAAACTCACATTCATAATCGGACTAAACAAAAAGCTAATTAGAGGCCTTTTGTGTGCCTAAATGAGGCCAGAGAATTCCCCCTGCTCCGGGGGGCGAGCGATGCTCAGGAGGGCTCTTGGCAGGATTATTTCTTCTGCGAGGTATTTACTAGTAAAACCCTCTTGCCGAATGAATGGAAATAATGATACAGAAATGGCACCAGACCCAGAGCTGTGTATTAGTGTAACATTAAACTGCCATTACGGCCCAAAGCATAAATTCGAGAGAGGCCAGAGCCAGAGCATGATGCTCTGAGCCAGCCCGCTCCCGGGATGCAGCCGGGACGATGCTCCTGCCACGTCATAGAGTCATGGAACGGTCTGGGTTGGAAGAGACCTTAAAGATCATCTAGTTCTGACCCCCCTGCCCCGGGCAGGGACACCTCCCACCAGCCCAGGTTGCTCCAAGCCCCATCCAACCTGGCCTTGAACCCCTCCAGGGATGGGGCAGCCACAGCTTCTCGGGGCAACCTGGGCCAGGGGCTCACCCCCCTCACAGCAAACAATTTCTTCCCCAGATCTCATCTCAATCTCCCCTCTGTCAGTGTAAAACCCTTCCCCCTCGTCCCATGGCTCCCCTCCCTGCTCCAGAGTCCCTCCCCAGCTTTCCTGGAGCCCCTTTAGGGACTGGAAGGAGCTCCAAGGTCTCCCCGGAGCCTTCTCTTCTCCAGGCTGAACCCCCCCAGCTCTCTCAGCCTGTCCCCACAGCAGAGGGGCTCCAGCCCTCCCAGCATCTCCGGGGCCTCCTCCGTCCCCGCTCCAACAGCTCCGTGTCCTTCCTGCACTGAGGACTCCAGAGCTGGATGCAGCTCACGCCGCATGGACGCCCATGCTGGGGAAGGAGGGTGCTCTGTCTGCTCGCAGGCCATGCCCAGGACCCTGCGTCCCCTCCCTGGAACCCGCGGCTGGGGGTCAGTGCTGCTCTGCGAGCGGGGGCCGGCGGCCACCTCAGCTCCCCCACGGGTGCCCGGTGCGGCCTCGGCCCCGGCACTTCCCCCGCGGGACCCCCGTCCCTCGGCCCGTCCCTTCCCCGGGAGCAGCCCCCGCGCTCACCCCGCGCTGTCAGCGGCACCGTCGCTCCAGCTGGTCCCGGGCGCTGGGTTCCCGTTGCCAAGATATGGATTTGGTTTTAATAACAGTTAGTGCAAACATTGTAAATTTACTGCTGCTAGAGAGAGTTTTTGAAAACGTCCAACTCTGGCTATAATTTTTCAATCGCACCAGCTGTTTGTGCTCTGCTCGTACCTGACATGCTGCTTTGAAATAGCAATCACTGTATTTATAAGAAGGGAAGGACTCATAAATATGTCAGGAGTGGAATATACAACGCCATATTTCACCATTTTCTATTTTAAAATTGTGAGTTATGGCTACAGAAATGTGGTCCCATTAAAGGTGATATGATGTATTTTGTGTCTTGTTCAGGAGCCCATCCATCATTGAGACAATAAAGAAAACCGCACTTACTTTTTTTCCCTGTCGTCTGTAATTTATGATGCCCAAAAAGCTGTAACCTTTTGGCAGGCTTTGCAGAAACTGCTGCACTGTTAGCAACTAAATAACCTTTTATAAGGTTTTAAATGTGTTGCTACAGTCTCAATGCACTTGCTGTATCGATCCAGAAGATCCTGCAAAAAAAGGGGAAAGGAACATGATCTATAACGGGATCGATAACAGTATATAGATTGTTGAAAGATGCTTCTAATGATTTTTGCCAGCCGTCATCTTTCAATGTGCTGCTCCCCATCTTTTAGGCTTCAGTCTCTGCTCCAATTAATTAACCTTGCTCAGCCTGCTGGCGCTGCCGGCTGCGGACGGGGAGCAGCGCCGCGGGTTTGGAGCCCGTGGGTTAACGGCGAAGGGTGGCAGGACCAGAACGGCGGCGGACGGGGGCACCCTGGCAGGGAGCAGCACCCCAAAACCTCCTGCCGAGCCCCCCCCAGCCCGGCTCCTGCTTTAGGGAACGATATTTATTATTTTTTTTTCCATGGCAAGGCACTGGCCGGGCTCCCCCTGCCCAGCCCTGCTTTAGGGAACGATATTTATTATTTTTTTTCCCATGGCAAGGCACTGGTCCTTCAGCTGCAGGATGGGGCATCCTCCTTTGGGGGTCAGGACTGATGAAATGCACCCAAAACCTGGCACCCGGGGGCACCCGATGCTCCGGCTGGTGGGTGCCACGGGTCCACGCCGCGGGATTTCATCGTTCACCCTGGGTTTTAAAAACGCTGAGTGGAAAGCAATTACAAGGCTGAAGTCTCCGTGTTCGCAGGGCTATTTCATCCCAAATAAAAGAGAAGGAGCCGGAGCGGCGAGGTGCATGGCTGGGCATCGGCAGCCCCGCTTCCCCCCCCCCCGCCTGGCTCCCTCGCTCTGTCATTTATGTTTTCCCCCCAAAGCAGCCACCAAATCATTATTAACGTTATAAATAAAATGAGAGGGCAAGTTATTAAATGTAAAATATGCGGAGTCCTCCTCGAACTCACTGCGTAGTTCATAAATATGATGGCTTAATTTCATCTGTAATCCAAACGGCTGATGAAGCATTACACAGCTCTCTGTTAATTGAAGTTGTTAACAAAGCTGAAGAGAGAGATTATTATGTATAGACTTTTATCCTTCAGGGGTATCATCATAACAGATCATAAATGGAAATGAATTCATCGCTCCCACACGCCATCGCGGGATCCCTGCGCGCGGTTTGACGCCAGGCGGGTGGCCGGCGCAGCCACGGGGTCGGGATACGGGATGGATCCCCCCCGTGCGGGTCCCCTGCCCCCCTCCCAGCCCCGAGCCCCCCACCCCGGCCAGCCCGCTCCCCACCACACCTTCGGGATGAGCTTCCCGGAGTCCGGCTATTGGTTTGCGAAGCCCCTCGGAAGCCTTTAGCTGTGACACGGGATCATTGCCATCATCTGGGGCACACGATGTATCAGGGAAGATGGAAAATCCATTCCCTCGGCCGATATATCCCAGCCGAAGCGCCCACGGGCGGGAGGATGCTCCCAGTTCAGGCCAGGGAATTTACTGCGGGGCAGGAGGCGAGTTTCCGTGCGGGCACCGGGGGCTCCATAGATTTGTTGGCTCCACAGACAAAGGGCCGTGACCCCCTCCGACTGTCTCGTGTTTCCAGCACGTTGCTTAAAGCAATAACTGTTCGGCTTCTAAGAGGCGATGGGTTGTGGTGGCCGCCTGGTGATAGGAGTTGTATGGGAGGAGAACCCCCCTTCCCACGGCTTTCCATGGTCGTTCCTTACACCCTGGCCCCGCTGACCCCCCGGAGATGCCCGTGCCCACCCCGGCCCCACGGCTTCACCCTCCCCACGAGACCAGCCCGGCCGAGCTCCCCATCCCGCCTTTCTGGGCTGCGCCGCTTCCAGGTGGAGTTATGAAAACACACAATGCCGTTTCCTTCTCCTGGATCCCACCGGCTTTTTCCATCCAGCACATTATCCAGGAAATTCTCGTCTATACCTTTGAGGAGTTACGGCGATTATCTGGAACGCGTTACTTGCACACAGCAAATGCAAATTAATGTAGTCTTCACATTTCGCCGTGGCAATAAAGGGGAATGTTGACATCAGCCTGAAAGTAGAATTAACTTTTGCATTATGTGGTGTGAGAGCGAGGTGTTGAAACCCGTGTCCGAGACTTTCCAAGTTACAGTAAAGAACTGTTCTGGCAGGGCTGCAAAAACACGGCAGCCTTTCCAAAAGGCAGAGGTAAGCTGAGTGCTCGCTCTGTTCCAGCCTGGATTATTGCTTCTGCCGGGATTTCAAAACCCTGCCATTTTGTCTCGTTACCTCTAATGTGCTCCTTGCTTTATTGCAAGCTCATCTCCTTAAGAAGGGAGAGTTACGGCGCTGTCAGGCTCTGCTACTCTCCGATAAAGAGCCCGCTGCCTTCCCAGCAGCGCCGGCCTCCCCTGCCCGCCGTAATCCCTGCTTTCATCGCAGCCCCAGGAACCCTTGGAACCGGAGCAGAGGATCGCTGGCGGGACCCATCCTGCCCGGGCCCTGCCGGCTCCTTCGCAGCCATAACTCCGGCAGCTCGGTGTTAACACCTTGTTCGCGGCGGCGCGGCCGTTACCGGAGCCCCTTAAATCACGCGCCCAGGCTGGATAGGAAGGGACAAGGCTAAGGGCTGTATCGATCCCTTCTAACGGCATCTCCGCGCTCCCGAATCCCCCAGCCAGCACAAAACCCGGCGTGGAGCATCTGCCGCCACCCCGGCGAGGACGTCCCCAGGGCTTCGTGTCCCCCGTCCCGCTCAGGGAGGTCAGTCCCACCACGGATCCTGGCGTGGACGGGATGGGGAGCCCGGGCACGGCCGTTGGGTGATTTCCTTCTAAACGTGGGTGCGAGGGGCAGCGGGCGGGCGGAGGGCAGGGGGGCTGGGGGGTGTCGTAGGTGGGAGCAGGGGCTGCCGGCAGCAGCACAGAGCGAGTGCGAGACCCGTGTGAGGTCAAGTGGGCTTCTCTCGCCTGGCGTTTATACCCCTGGGAGACCTGAGCAGAAGGGTAAATTATTCTGCGGGATCTCAATTAACCCCTTGTCTGCCTCTGGTCTCGGTACCGACGAGGCGGGGGCTGTTGGCTCAGCACATCCCATCCCAGGCTGGGATCCCCCGCTCCGTCCCGCACCGTCCTGCCCCATCCCGGTGGTGGACGGTCTGACAGGTCCATTGCGTGCATCTGCTCCACCGTCTTTGAAGCAACGCTGCCTTGGCGGCAAGGCCTGGTTTTATCTTAAAATCGTAGGATCATAGAATAGTTTGGGTTGAAGGGACCATTAAAGGCCACGCAGTCCAACCCCCTGCCCTGGGCAGGGACATCTCCAACTAGACCGGGTTGCTCAGAGCCCCGTCCAGCCTGGCCTGGGATGCCTCCAGGGATCTCCCACCACTCCGGGCAACCTGGGCCAGCGTCTCACCACGTTCATCGTAAAAAATTTCTTCCTTATATCTAGTTTAAATCTCCCCTCTTTCAGTTTAAAGCCATTACTCCTTGTCCTATGGTTACAGGTCGTGCTGAAAAGTTTGTCCCCAACAAATCCCCGTGCTCAGCAGCAGCCATTGCAGGCAGGGCTTTGCTCCGGCGGCCGCGACGGGGAGCGGGACGGGTTTGGAAGAGGATCCCTGCGGGTGCCTGGGCGCGCGGGGCCAGCTGCTCCTGCAGGCTCAGCTTGGAAACCGCTTTCTTAATAAAGAAGGAGTTTAGTTTCGTAGCTGCGAAGGGTGGCCATGAAGGGTGGCCATAACAGGTGGCCGAAGCGGTTCAGGGGACCGCTGGGGCTGGGGGTTTGCAGGCTGCAGGCAGCCAGAGCATCCCACCACCTCGGCCCGGGATGGGGGGAGATGTGGGGGCGGCTCTGGCTGCCCTGGGGGGGTGGTGGCAGCCCTTCGGGGGGGCAGCACCCCCCTGCCTGGCAGGGCAGGCAGCGCTCCAGGACAATTCGGGCTGAGCGGGCTGTAAGCGAGGAAGAAGGGAAAATAAATGATGCCAGCAGCAAGTGAAGGAAGTGTAGGAGCATTATGTAAAATATTAAATTTAATGCTATTCCATTTTCCATCTCAGTTATTAAATTAACTGAGAACTATGCTTGCACTTAAAAGATTCCTGTCATATTTTATGCACACGATGATCTCAGAGCAATTCGTGTTAGAAATATGTCATGTTAAATTACAGATACCAATAAACCTTACTTAAACTCGGCATTGATCACGCGTGGGAGATAAACTCCGCAGGGCCAGATCCTCTGGTCGCGCACCCCCGGCCCTTCAAACCGCACAAAAAGCGCCCGGCGGGGAGCGGCGGGTGACGGCAGGGGTCTCCTTCCCCCGCTCCCCACCAGCACCAGCATCTCCCACCGCGGGGCCGGCGGGGATGCAGCCCCAGCGGTGCTTACCCAGCGGGGCGAGCGGGTGTCGCTTGACGGGCGTGGGAGAGGCGAGGGCGCCGGGTGACGGCTATCCGCGGGGAGGTGACACACCGCTTATCGGCAAAAGATTTGGTGTCGCCGTGTCAAGCGTGGCACGGCGAGAGTCTGTCTCCTATTTGGTGTCACCTCTGCTTGCGCCGGCCCCGTCTTCCCAGCTCCCCCCGTCCCGCTGTGGGTCGGTGCCGTGGGGCGATGGACGCCGCACGTTCTCCCTGCACTGTGCTGGGCCACGTCAAACCTGCTCCTCCTCCTCCCGAATGTGCTAAGTTTAGGATCGCCGAGGTGGCACCCGCACACAGGACACCCCGATGGTGGGGCTGCAGCAACCCCCAGGAGCTGGGGGCAGCCAGTGCCCCCTCACCCCTGCTGCAAATGGGGAAACTGAGGCAGGGAGGGCAGCCCGTGGGATGCTGCCCCGGTGGCACCCCATGTGTCAGGGCAATGCTGCCCGCCGAGGGGTGCCCCCCAAAGCCCAGCCCATGGCTGCGGGGTGAGCAGCTGCCCAAGAGCTAGTGGGAAAGCAGCAGCAGCGGGCAGGACCGCAGCCCAGTGCGTGGCCGGCCATGCTCGCCATGGGGCTCCCGGAGCCCTCGGAGCCGGTGTCCGTCCTCGGCACAGGCAGGGCAGCCCCGGCTGACAGCTCCGCGCCGTCAGAGCGAGCCAAAGCTGCATTACGAGGCGCCAGGCTCCGCGGGAGAGGGAAAATGCTAATAATAGGCCTGGGCAGAAAAGGGGAGGAAGATTCCTCTCGGCCCAGCGTCCTGCTGCCGGCTGCAGGATGCGACCCCTCGTCACCAGCCGCCCCGGGGATGCTCTCCCAGTCCAGGACCCCGAGCAGACCCCCCCCACCTTTGCCTCCGTCGGGGCAAAGCCAGGACGTGGGGACCGCAGAGCCCTCGTCAGGACACGGGGACACAGAGCCGCTTCCCAGAACGCGACCTGCAGCCTCCCCGGGGCTCACCCCGCTCCCTGCCCTCGCCCTCATGTGATCCAAAATTCGTCTTTTCCTTTATTAAAACAGCCCCTGCCTCTGTGCGCAGGAGTCACACGCTCGGGCTGCCCCGAGGCGGCTCCTGCCGCAGCACAGAGGCTTTTCAAGAAAGTTTGGCTTCTGCCTTCCCTTGAATGGAGTGACTTGTTCTCGGGAGCCGGTGGCCACCTCCCGCCCGCTGCCGGGCTCCAGCACCCTCCCCCCTGCAGCCCGGCCGCTGGCCATGAAGCCCCCATTGCTCCCCACTTGCCTTCACCTTGAGTGACCTGTTGGGAAAACCCCTGTGTCCCTGGGGACCGCTGCTGCTAATCCCGACCCAAAGAGCGCCCAAAAGCTCAACCCATGGGCTCCTTTCCCCCAGAGGCTCCCCAGGGTCAATCCCTGCCGATGGTGACAGGCTTAAATGCGACCGCTAAGGACACCACGGCCATCCACCCTCAGTGTGGGCCGTGGTGTGACCGTCCCCATCCACGACAACTTCTCCGAGCCACCAAGAGCCATCCTTGGAGCTGCTCCCATCTCCTTGGGCAGCCGGACGGGCGCTGGCAATAGCGGTGCGGCGCCGAGCGCCCACAAGCCGGGTGCTGAGCATCCCCGCTGCCAACACGAACCGGCACTTGCCACATGCCACCACCAAACTGCCCATCTTGGTGGCCATCACCCTGTAAAGCCGAGCTCCGGTGGGGACCCCCGGGCACCCCGTGTCTGACGGGGCCACGGGTGCCCCCCGCCGCAGCCGCCGGGGAGTAATTGGGTGCAGCAGCACATGCTGCAGGGGCTGCTTTAATCCTGCTCCAGGTGGCTGCAATCCAGTGCAGGATTTACAGTGCCCTGACCCTGAGCTGTCAAGAAGGAACAGCCAGATTAATGGGGTGGGCGGGTTCCTGCAATAATCGTTTGTTTGATGTGACAAGCCTGATAGGCGTTGATTTACTTACAGACTGATAGGCTTTTAATTGAGCACCTCCGTCCCAGTCACATCAAAGGCAGAGGTTGACAAGGGGCCCCTTTTACCAAAAGCTCCCAGTGACTGACAGATCCTGGATGCTAATTCTCCTGGGGAGGGGGTTCCCTCTTTTTCTCTTCTTGTTTTTTCCTTTTTTTTTTTTCTTTCTTTTTTTTTTTTTTTTTTTCCCTCGGGATCGGCCAGGCCGGGCGCAGAGAAAGCCCCCGTTCTTGCAGGAGGGGGTGCCTCTCCGTGCCCTCCCCATCACACTTACCCAGAGCCCTCCGGCAAAGCCAACACCCCCCCCTGCACAACCCAGCCAGGCTTTTGTGTGCCTCTGCCAGGCGTTCTGGGGTCCCCTGCCTGTCCTCGCTGCCAGGTGGCCATTGGCCGCCGTGCCCGGGATGCTGCGGGAGGAGAGCACCCACTCCCCCATGGCAGTGTCCCCCGCACTGTCCCCATCGTGGAGATGGTCCCTGGGGATGCCCTTTCTCCACGGTGCATCCCCCCCCGCTGGTTCTCTGTCCCCAAAATTCAGGTCCTGGGGCTCTGGGGTTGCTCTGGCTCATTCACCTCCCAAAGACGAGGAGGGACGTTGCCCTCCGGATTGCCACAGGCGCCTTGCCGGCGCGGTGCCCCGCTCTGTGCCGGCGCAGACAGGGCTGGGGGTCAGGGTGCACCCGTGGGCGCCAGCGTCGCACCTTACACCCGTCCCCAGAGCCAGCGGGGTGGCCCAGAGCCCTCGCCCCATGGCAGCACGCTTCGGACGGGACCACGGCGGCATGGACAAGAGACTCCCAGGACGGTCCCGGTGGTGAGTGAGTATCTACCGGCACTTCTGGCCCACTCCGGCCACGGCACTGGGTCACCAAACCCACCTCTGGGTCCAGCTGGGCCAGATGATGGACAGAAGATGGTTTAAATGGGCTGGAAAGCGTAAGGCAGAGCCAACCCAGGCTGGTTTAGCAGCGATTCTGTGTGTCTCGGGGCGGCGGACCCGCCTCACCCGGCAGCTCTCCCTGCAGGGACTCACTCACCCACCGGGAAAGAGAATTTTGTGAATTAGCCGCGGATGGGCAAAAATAAGCCACCGCGAGGCGAGTCCCTGGGCACACCCGTGTCATCGTGCACGCAGAGCACGCGTGCCCCCATCGGCCCACCAAACGGGCCTGGAAAAGCAACCAAAAAACCACCCCGAGTGGCTCAGACGTTTTGTGAAAGACTTACGGGAGATTATACCCTTAATGGGAAATTTAAGGAAGCGGGTATAAATCACGGCTCTTTTCTCTAACCTGTGGTGTAGCGTTCGCCTGAGCCTTTGGGCCGGATTAGCTCCGTATATTTATGTTTTAAAGTCTGATGTGTTTTTCAATATCTAAATATAAATTATTTTTACTGTATCAATGATTAAATATTTTTCTTTGAGATCATAGAGTCCCAAAAAATAAATGTTTCTGAAAAGGCATTCAAAAAATTTAAAAGAAGGAAAAAAATCCCTCTGAGAACCCCTTTTGTCATTTGCAACCAATAAAAATGCCTATTGTTATGAAGGGCTCATAAATAATCTGATTTTGGCATGCTTTCATACCATACAGAAAATGAATAAATTAAACTTGATTTACAGCCTTTTTCATTTTTATTAGAGCCGCTCCAAACATTTTATGTAACGTACGTGCCAGATGAGCTACACCAAATGGTTTGAGGCTCTGGTCCTGGTATTATAGAAATTAAGTTGTTTTAATTTGCATAGTTTAATTAACTAATACTGGCAAAGAGAAAAAGAAAAACAGAGGTAAAAGTGATTTTTTTTTTCTTTTTTGTGGGTGTCTGAGGACTAAATGAACCCCCCGAGACACATCCCCCGAAAAAAAAGTGCTTGAGCTGGTGCCAGCCGTGGGAAACATCCGCATCCCCACAGCGCTCTTGGGGGGGTCGGTGCCACAGGCAGTTCCTGGCCACCCCAGAGCCCCTTCCCACCGCTCCCATGGTGACGAGGGACATCGGGGGTCACTGTCACCCACCCATTTCACAGATGGGGAAACTGAGGCACATAACGCTCCCTACAGCTCTCTGCAGCGCTGTGATGTTAAATAAGAATGGCTTATTGGGGAAAAACACCCCAAACTGTCCCTACGAACAGCCCAGGTTGTAAAGACCATCGCTCTGCCCGCACCGGCAGAAAATTTAGAGAGAAACAGGCAAAAAAAAAAAAAGAAAAAAAAAAAAAGAAAAAAAAAAGCCTTAAGTAAAGGCGCATTGACCCGATGTCAGCCGGTTTTGATCCGCTGCCCGTCCCTGCGAGGAGAGCGGAGCTTCGCTCCCCTCCGAAGCCCTTTGATACGTGGGGGATGTTCTCCTCCCCCTCCTGCAATTTATCCCCGAGAATTTCACACCAGGAAACAGCTTCATTACATCAACAACAGGAAGACCCCACTGATTTGTCACACGGAAAAACAGCTGTTAGTCACACATCAAGGGAATAGGGGAGGGGGAAAACAAACAAAAAAAAAACAACAAAAAACTCACCTTTTTTTTTTTTTTTTTTTTTTTTTTTTTTTTTTTTTTTTTTGCTTTAATGTTCACGCCGTTCTTTAATGTTGATCACTCTGCAGAGGAAAGCGAGCTACCCGGCTGTTCAATAAGTAACCATCACCCAGTGAGCATCGGTTAATATCTAAGTGTCTTCCTGCTTTCCCTGCTACATGATTGCTTTGGAAAGAAAGATTAATTCCAACTTTAAAAAAGAAAACACTATTTTTATCATTGCCAGAAGTCTATATGGGTTTAAAAAAGAAAAAGCACTTGCTTGTCGTTTTACATCTTGCGATTTTGTCAGTTGTTTTAAAACATGTCTCCTGTAATAAATAAGATCATTTTTATGCACTTGTTCCGCAGCTACAAGCGAGGAGGCCGGAGCCGCGGCGCTGGGGAGAGGTGGGATGGACGGGAGCGGGGCAGGGGAAACGCTGGCTCCGAGGGGCCGCGGCTGCCGCTGCCTCCTTAACGGGGTGCCCGAGAGAGGACGATTTCCCTGCAAACCAGCAGCACCCAGCGAGCGCCGAGGCGCGAACACACGCTCGGCTGTTAAGCAGCATCTCGGATGCCCAACCCGCGGCCACGGCCCGAGCCACCCCCCGAGTCCCCCTCAACGGCTCCTGGGCTGGGACATCGGTGGCCCCGCAAACGTCCCCTCGCTGCGCTCCCCGCGTCCCGGGCAGCCCCGATTTTGCCAGACAAAGAGCATTTTCCCTTAAATCCCAGTTTCCCTTAAACGGCATCCAGCAATGAAGCTGGGAAGGCGTTTATGGAGAGTACGGCGCGGGGAGAGGCGCTGGGAGAGTTACAGTGATTCCGATTCATGTCTTAGCTCATCCCGCCACAATTCTGCGTGCAGGCTGCAGGGCTCGGACCCCTCTCCCCCTTCTCCATCGCTCCCTGCCCGCTCCGCGCCCCGGCTCCGCTGGCGCTCGGGGTGCCCGCAGCCGCCCTCTGTCCGTGCCACCGTGCGGAGAACACGCCACCGAGAGCGAGCGACCTCCCGCACGTCAGCAGCGCAAGAACACGCTGCAAAACCAGAGAGGATGGTTTTTTGCTAAAGGGCAGAGCAAAAATAGAGAATAAAAGCGCGGAGGGCTCCACGTGCTCCCCACAGGTACCTTCCCGCACTGCTGCTGGCTGCCGACGCAGGCAGGTAGAGGAATACGCTTGATTCCCTGGGAAAAGCACTTTCTTTTGATGCAGTGTAATATTTATGTACTTCATGGCGTGGTTTGTATAACAACCGCCTCAGAAAGCAATTTCCTAGAAGTCAGGGCTGCTGTCGATCCATCAGGAAGGGCCGGCGTCCCACCCGGGCAGGGCTGGGACCCGGGGGGGGTTTCCAGCAGTCCCTGCACATCACGCATTTCCTACTTGGCTTTTTTCTCACTCTTTAAAAAAAAAATACCTGGTGGATCCTGTGTGCCTTCCTCTGGAAAGCACCTTCTGCACCAGGAGGCCGGGAAGGGGCGAGGGGCACCCCGGGGTGTGTGTCACCCCAAAGCCCTGCCCGGAGTCGTCCCAAGCTGCTGAGGGATCTCAAAGGAAAAACACGATTCCCTCTGCCGCGCGGCTGCAGCAGCGTCCCAGTCCATCGGCGCCGGCAGGGCTCTGCGCCGGGGATACGTCCTTGGGAAAATAAAACCTGGGTAACAGCAGCCCAGGTGGGGCGAGCCCTGATTAGGGAGCAGAAACATCGTTAGTCATTTCTGAAAGCGCTCATGGCGGCTTTTTGTCTTCTTTGGCTTTACTTTTATTCAAAATATTTTGCTTTTCACTCCGTGCCTGTGCTATATTTATTTGACAAGTGGTCCCGCGTGCTTTATTTGCATGCCCTCGGTGGCGGGCCGTCTCCGAGCGCGGGGCGACTTGTCGCGGAGCAGAACTGAACTGGACGCGGGGCACTTGAGTTTTCTCTCCCCCTGGTCGCTGTGCCCCGGAAGGAAAACAGGACCCACGCGGAGTGTGGGGGGAGGACTTTAAGCAGAGGCGGTCAGGGCACCGACACTGAGCAGGAGTCATCGTCACCCGTGATGACCCTTCGGTGAGGTTTTAATCCAGCGGACACAAGCTGAATCCAGGATCGTTCTCCGCTGCGCCAGCACCGGAGCAGGATCAGGGCTTGGGAGGGACCCCAGATTTCGGGGGAGCGACAAACGCAGCCCTGGAGGCATCGCCGCTTCGTGCCCTCCCTCCGCTTCGGCATCCGCCGCCGCTCTTACGCGCTTGTCCCACCTTATTTTATGTTATTTTGTTAAGGCCGTGTTGTTGTTGGCGTCCAACTCCAGCGACTTTGAGGAAAGATTTTTTTCTATTTCCTCCTTACTTGAATGGCTCCTTTGAAAGGCAGCGCCTCTCCGCTTCCAGCCCCGCTGCCCGGATTGAATCAATCTTGCGGTCAGCTTTGGGAGGGGGGAGAAAAAAAAAAAAAAACCAAAAAAAAACAAAGAGAAAAGGGCTCACAAAGAAGGAAAACAGAGAGGTCCGGCCATCGGTGTGATAGATAGCGGTTGGAGAAGTGGGACGCGGTGTTGGGCTGCACCGGGGCGATGCCAGGCAAACCCAGCAAAGCCTTTTTTTCCCCAGAACCTGGAGCAGAGGGGCTTGGTGAGGGGGGGCCGTATGAACTTCATAACAGCAACATCCAGCATCGGTCAGGAGTTAGCATGATTAATTAGAGGTGCCTGTCCCTCTCCTCTCTCCCTCGCTGGGAAGGCGGAAGGGACTGAGCACCCACGGGGGTGGCTGGAGCGGGCACCCAGCCCCCGGAAAGCTGGGTCCTCCCCACCAGCCCCGGCTCCCTGCAGGCGATGGCCGAGCAACCTGCTGCTGGCAAAGGATGGTTCAGGAAGGAAAACAGGAAAATGTCAAACGTCCAGAGTCACAAACCTGCCGGTGGCACACCGGGACAGTGTCACCGCGCTCCCAATGGGGCATTTGTTCCAGGTAAGCCTTGGTTTTAGCAGCGCAGCGATGACACCCCCCCCCCCCCCAGCGCACTACGCACTCATCCCTTCGCTTTTCGGTCCCCGAGGCGGCAGGTGGGCGCAGCGGGTGCGTCGCAGGGGGACCATCCGTCCAGCTCCTCGCCTTCCTTTCCCAGAGACATCACCACACCGCTCTTCTCCAGGCCAAGGCTCCTCAGCGCCCGCCCCAGCCCGGCCCCTGTGGCCCCACATCCCCCCCTCTCTGCACATCTCTCCCCGAGCCCCCGTTCTCCCACCAGCTCCCAGTCGAAGCCCCGGGGAGCCAGCGGAGCAGCTCCCCCAGCCCCAGAGGACCCCGCAGCCACCTGGGCCTCGCTCCAGGTGGGATGTGACGAGGTGAAGCTCCCGGATTTATCCGTGTGCCTCCGCTCCTCGTGGAAAGATCTCAGCGGGACGGTGGTTTTCAGCCCCCGCGACTGTGGGGCCCCAGGGGTTTGTGAATGTAATTCAAAGACGCCTGGAAAAGGTAACTAGAAATAGGAAGTTAATTGTCGGGAACCTTAATTAGTTATACAGCGGTCTGCAGTGTCACTGGCAAATTTTTAAGACTCTGCAAACTAAAGTAAGTAGAAAACCCCTGAAAGAGAGGAGTATTGTAGGTACGGAGGGGAACTGGGGGACCCGGGTTGAGATCTGCCCCCTTCGCTGCGCTGCCCATGCCCTGGAGACCTCCCCGATGGCTCCGTCTCTGCTCCTGGTGGGAAACGGTCAGGGACTGGTCACTGCCCCGAGGACAGAAGCCGCTGCGACACCAACCGCTGCTGCTCTCCCAGTGACGTAAGTGCTGGGGACTGCGATACATGCAAAATTAAAAGGTCTGTAGGCAACCTGCATGGGCCCTTCAGGTTGGGGTGACACTGCTGTCCCACCAGCAACCCCAGTGCCGTCCCAGTTTGCCCGTGGGGCCAGCAGAGACACCCAGCTGCCTCTGCAGGGACGCGGGGGGCTCGCTCTGCCCCACACGGGTGTGCACCCCCCGGCAGGGTGCTGCAGCCCCCCTCGGGTGGCACTGGGGATGGGGCGCGGGGCAGGGACGCGGGGGGCAGGGGCCAGGCTGGGCGGGGGGCACCAGGCGCAAGTTTGGGTGCAGAAGCCACTGCAGAAGGGTGCTGAGCCGTGCCGTGCAGGGCTGTGCCAGGCTGATCTTATCTCAGCCACGCCATGCCAGCAGTGCCATGCCACGGTGTGCCAGCTGAGCTGTGCCGTGCTATGAGAAGCCATGCCGGGCGTGCCGTGCCAGCTGAGCCATGCTGGGCCATTCTAAGCTGTGCCAGCAGTGCAGTGCCAGCCGAGCTGTGCCATGCCATGACGAGGTGTGCTAGCAGCACCCTGCCATGCCATGCCAGCTGAGCTGTGCCATGCCATTCCATGCCAGCTGAGCTGTGCCGTGCCATGCCAAGCAGCACCAGCCATGCCATGCCATCCAAGCTGTGTCATGTCATGCTCTGCCAGCTGAGCCATGCCATGCTGTGCCAGTCATGCCATGCCATGCCTGCTGACCCGTGCCATGCCAGGCTGTGCCATGCCATCTGAGCCATGCCATGCCAGCTGAACTGTGTCATGCCATACTATGCTGTGCCATGCCAGCCATGCCATGCCAGCTGTGCCGTGTTATGCCATGCCATGCCACCCGAGCCATGCCATGCCATGCCATGCCATGCCAACTGAGCTGTGCCATGCCATGCTATGCCATGTCAGGCCAGCCATGATATGCCATGCCATGCCATCCAAGCCATGCATGCCAGCTGAGCTGTGTCATCCCATGCTATGCTGTGCCATGCCAGCCATGCCATGCCAGCTGTGCTGTGCTGTGCCGTGCCATGCCACCCGAGCCATGCCGTGCCAACTGAGCTGTGCCATGCCAGCCATGCCAGCTGAGCTGTGCCATGCCATGCCATGCCAAGCTGTGCCATGCCAACCATGCCACGCCAGCTGTGCTGTGCCATGCTGTGCCATCTGAGCCATGCCATGCCAGCTGAGTTGTGACATGTCACGCTATGACATGCCATGCCTCCCGAGCCATGCCATGCCAAGCCGTGCCATGCCAGCCGTGCCGTGCTGTGCCATGCCAGATGAGCCGTGCCATGCCAAGCCGTGCCATGCCAGCCGTGCCGTGCCATGCCAGATGAGCCGTGCCATGCCAAGCCGTGCCATGCCAAGCCGTGCTCTGCCACCCGGGCCGTGCCGCTCCGTGCCGTGGGCGGCTCTCCCCCACGCGGCGGCGGCGCGGGGCGGCGGCGGCGGCTCGCCCCCCCCACCGGCGGCTCTCCCCGCCCCGGGGGCCCGGCCGGGCGCGGATTGGTGCGCGGCGCCGGCCCCCTCGGAGCGCGGCCGCCATCGGGGCTATTTGACGTGTCGGTGGGGCCGGGGAAGGGTTTCGTCTCGCCGGGGCCGCCGCCGCCGCCGCTCCGCCGCCCGCCCGGCCCGGCCCGGCCCGGCCCCGCGGAGCCCGGCGCCCCCCCCTCCCCCCCCCCCCCCTTTCCCCTTCCCCCCCCTCCCCGCCCCAAATGAGCGGAGCCCCCGGCGGGCCCCGGCCGAGGACCCCGCCGAGCCGCGGAGCCGCGGGCGCCCCGTCGCCCCGGCCGCCCCCCGCCGACCCGCTGCGCCAGGCCAGCCGGCTGCCCATCCGCGTCCTGAAGATGCTCAGCGCCCACGGCGGCCACCTCCTGCACCCCGAGTACCTCCAGCCGCTCTCCTCCACGCCCGTCAGCCCCATCGAGGTCAGTGCCCGCCCGCTCCGGGGTCCCCCCTGCCCGGCTCCTCCCGGCCGGGCTCATCCCGGTCCGGCGCTCCCGGCTCCTCCCGGCCGGGCTCTTCCCTGCCCGGGGCTGCCGGCTCCCCCCGAGCCGCTCCTTCCCTGGCTCCCCCCGAGCCGCTCCTTCCCTCCCTCCCCCGCTGCAGCCCGGTTCCCCCCACCCCACCCCGCTCCTTCTCCCCGGCCGGGAGGTCCTTCTCCGCGGCATCCCCCCGCACCCCGCCCCGACCCCCCCCATTCCCTGGCTCGGCGCCGAGCCCGTCCCCGCTGGACCCGGGATTTTGGGGGTGGGATGGGGTAAAGGCGCGGGGGGGGAGGCCGGGCCGGGGGCGCCGTCGGGGTCCCCCCTTGACCGGCTCCGCTCCGCCCGCAGCTGGACGCCAAGAAGAGCCCGCTGGCGCTGCTGGCCCAGACCTGCTCGCAGATCGGCAAGCCCGACCCGCCGCCCTCCTCCAAGCTGAACGCCGTGGCCTCCGCCGGGCTGCCCGCCGCCGAGAAGGAGCCCGCCGCCCGCCCCGCAGCCCTGAAGCCCCCGGGCAGCGGGGACGCGCCGCCCGAGGACAAGTCCAGCTTCAAACCCTACTCGAAGGGCAGCGGGGAGCCGCGCAAGGAGGGCGGCGCGGACAAGGCCGGCTTTCGGGTGCCCAGCGCCGCTTGCCCGCCGTTCCCCCCGCACGCCGCCGCCTCGCCCGGTGGCTCCCGTGGCGCCTCGCCCCAGCACGCCGACCCCAAGGGTGTCGAGGAGAAGAAGGAGCCCGAAGCGGGCAAGCCCAGCCCCGAGGGGACGGGTGGGGGGCTGGGGCGTGGGGCGGCGGAGCCTGGAGCGCACGGTGAGCCCCCCTCGGGGCGCAAGTCGGAGCCCCCTGCCCTGCCGCCCGCCGGCCATGTGGCCCCTGTCTCACCCTACAAGCCGGGCCACTCTGTCTTCCCCCTGCCGCCCTCCAGCATCGGCTACCACGGCTCCATCGTCGGCGCCTACGCCGGCTACCCCTCCCAGTTCGTGCCCGGGCTGGACCCCACCAAGCCGGGCCTGGTGGGCAGCCAGCTGCCGGGGGCACTGGGGCTGCCGGGCAAGCCACCCAGCTCCAGCCCGCTCACCGGGGCCTCGCCGCCCTCCTTCATGCAGGGATTATGCCGGGACCCGTATTGCCTGAGCTACCACAGCGCCTCGCACCTGGGCTCCAGCAACTGCTCCAGCTGCGTGCACGACCCCGGCAGCCTGAAGAGCGGATACCCCTTGGTGTACCCCACGCACCCCCTGCACTCGGTGCACACCACGCTCTCCTCCAGCGGCACCCCCAGCCTGCCCGGCCACCCCCTCTACACCTACGGCTTCATGCTGCAGAACGACCCCCTGCCCCACATATGCAACTGGGTGTCTGCCAGCGGACCCTGCGACAAGAGGTTTGCCACCTCGGAGGAGCTGCTCACCCACCTACGGACCCACACGGCCTTGCCGGGGGCGGAAAAACTCTTGGCGGGTTACCCTACCTCCGGGCTGGGCTCCGCAGCCTCCTGCCACCTCCACCTCCCGCCCGCCGCCCCCGGGAGCCCCAACACGTTACCGGCCTCCCTCTCCTTGAGGAGCCCACACACTTTGGGACTAAACAGGTACCACCCCTACGGCAAGAGCCATTTGCCCACGGCCGGCGCCCTGCCCGTGCCCTCCTTGCCGGCTGCCGGACCTTACTACTCTCCGTACGCGCTCTACGGCCAAAGACTAACTTCAGCTTCTGCACTGGGATATCAGTAACTACCGCAGCCCCTTCCCCTGCTCCAGCCTCCTCCTCGCCCCGGCCCCCCGCTCCCCCCTTGGACTGTGTATTTATTTACTGTATGTTAGCTTAAAGCTGGGAATATAAGTGCATTAATACACCAATGAATCAATGGTATGCAAAAAGTCTGTGTCCAAAAAAAAAAAAAAAAAGGAGAAAAAAAAAAAAAAGGAAAAAAAATTCTTTACTTTGCAGGTGTGGGGCTTTTATTTTTCCCTTCTGTTTCTTTTGAATTTTTTTTTTCCTCCCCCTTCTTGATTTCCCCCCTGAGAAATTCTTGCATGACTCCTGACACACAAGGAAAAAAAAAAAAAGGCATTTTCCTCCTCCCCGCTCCGTGTTTATCATTCTGGGATTCTGTTCCTCTTCATTTGTAAAGTTAACAGATGTAATTTTTTTAAAAAATTTTTTTCTTTTTTCTTTTTTTTTTTAAACTTTTTTTTTTTTTGCGATGTGTTTGGGGCCGGGGGCGGCTGCGGCGGATGGATGGGCGAAGGCCTGGCCGTGCATGACCCCCGTCCCACGCCGCGGCTCGTCCCCCGTGACCGCCGCTCCCCACCCGCGGCCAAGCCCCGCCGTGGGACGCAGGACCGTGGGGGTGTGTGTGTGTCCCCGGGGGGGGGGACCGAAGAGCGGCGGCTCCAGCGGGCAGGACCGGAGCAGCGGGAGGGCGGCGAGTGTGGCGGGTGGATGAGCTCCGGCTTGGTAAGTCTTATTTTGTTAATAAATGACTCTTGGTTATATTCACCCTGTGGTGTCTTCTCTTGTCCCCGGGGCCGGGAGCTCCAAGTTGGGGCTGGCGGGGGCTCCATGCCTGTGCTGGGGGGGGACCATGTTGGGGCTGGCGGGGGCTCCGTGATGGGGCCAGGAGCTCCGTGCCGGTGTTGGGGGGCTCTGTGTTGGTGGTGGGAGCTCCGTGCCAGGGCTGGGGGGCTCCATTTTGGGGCCAGGGGACTCCGTGCTGGGGCTGGGGGCTCCGTGTCGGTGGTGGGGGGCTCCGTACTGGTTTTTGGGGCTCCGTGTCAGGGCCAGGAGCTCTGTGCCTGTGCTGGGGGGCTCTGTGCCGGGGCTCGGGCCTCTGTGCTGGTGTTGGGGGGGCTCTGTGCCAGTGGTGGGAGCTCCGTGTTGGGGCCAGGAGCTCCGTGTCTGTGCTGGGGGGCTCCGTACCAGTTCTCGGGGCTCCGTATCGGGGCCAGGAGCTCCGTGCCAGTGCTGGGGGGCTCCGTGTCGGTGTTGGGGGGGCTCTGTACCGATGCCCAGGGCTCTGTGTGGGGGCCGGGAGCTCCGTGCCGGGGCTGGGGGCTCGGTGTCGGTGTTGGGGGACTCTTTGTCGGTGGGGGGGGGGCTCCATGTCGGGGCCGGGAGCTCCGTGCCGGTGTTGGGGGGCTCCGTGCCGGGGCCGCGGGCTCCCAGCACCATCTAGCGGCGGCGGCGGCGGAGGTCGGTCCCGGTCCCCCGCGGGACCCGGTGGCGGCTCTCCCGCATCCCCGGGCATCGCTGCCCGCCCCGGGCCGGCTGGCGGCTGCGGGGGGAAACCGGGCGGGGGGGGCAGGGGGGGTGTCGGAGAAAAAGAGGCGTGCGGGGCCGCCTCGGTTCCTTCTCCCCGGCGTGTGCGTTTCCCCGGAGCAAGGCGCGGGGGTTGCCGTGCGTGGCGGCGGAGGGAAGGTTCGAGAAGGCGTTGGAGCTGAAATCGATGCGAAGAGCCCCGGTTCCACACACACACACACACCCCCCCCCGCCCCGAGAGGCTGCGGGGCGCGGATGGCAATCCCTCTCGGAGCTGCAGCCGCCGCAGGAATTGAGTTTTAGGGACGGAATTGCAATTTAACGGGGGTCCCGGACCCGCTCCCGCGTAGGGGGTGTGTGGGCAGCCGGGAGCTGGCGCGGAGTCCCGTCCCCCCCCCGCTTCCCATTTAATCTTAGTGCTGTCTGTGCGAGGAGGGCGCGGGGGGGGGGTGATAAATGGCTCTGAACTGGGGCTCGCTCCCATCCCTCCTGGCAGGGATGGCCGGCTGCCATCCTCTGCCGCGCACCCGCCCTGCCCGGGGTGCTGGGGGGGCCCTGCTGCTGCCCCTCGGCCCACCCCATGCCCCAGGGAAGGGGCTGTTATTCCCGCAGCCCCCCAACCTTCACAGCGGGACCCCCGGCCGTGCCCCCGCTCCCCCTTGAAATCCCACGTGCTCCTACTGCCCCACATCACTTCTTCCCCCCGCACCCCGCTGTTGAGTGCTTTACTCCTGTTGCATTTTGGGTGAGTCATGCAATTAATCCCAGTTAATTGCCTTCTCTGTGTTGCCTTATGCCCTGTGTTTAAATTCCTTTGTGTCCTTTGAGCTGAAAAATAATGCGTTTAGAACAGGGACTTGCGTTGCCAATGGGATTTTTATGTTTCTGCCCGTTCCCGCGAGCGTGGCCGTGGGCGTGCGGCCGGCGGGGAGGGCCCTGGCGGGGGGCTCTTGCTGGGAACGGGAGATGCTGGGGGCCGGTCTCCCCTCGGCCGGCCGAGGGGTGGGCAGCACCGTCCCCGAGCTCCCCAAGGCTGCGGGGAGGCAGGTTTTGCGGGTCCGTGGCTACCCCTTGCTCTGCTGGTGGCTCGTGTCCGGCTCTGCCCGTGGTGGCCCCGCTCCTTCGGGGTGGGATGTTTGCGGGATGAGGGCCTGGGATGTGCAGGAGCGGGTTCGGAGCAGAGGGGCTTTGCTGCGGCTCTTGGCTCTGCCCGGTGGCCAGCGGCAGGACAGGGCTGCCAGGCCCAGGGGTCTCCCATCCCCGTGTCCCAGCCGGGTGCTGCTGAACCCTCTGGCTCTGGGCGTTGCAGCCGATGTTCCCCGTGGAGCTGGGTGCCGTGGTGGGCAGAGCACTGGTGGGGCAGCCCCTGTGCTGCGTCCCCTCCGCTGCGGAACTACCCCCTGGCATTTGAAGGCATTCCGGGAATTCTGAGCATCGCTGCTCCCTGGATGTGGTCCCCGCTCCCGCCGGTGATGCTGCTCGGTGTTGGCCTTGCTCGGGCATCACCGGTCTTCGGTGTAAATCACGGCTCCTCAGCTGCAGCTCCGAAGCGCCGCCGAGCCTGTCGCAGGTCCCTGCGATGGCATTTTGTTCCCCCGTGCTTTTCCCCGGCCGTAGCCAGGCGTCTCCGCTGCCAGCGCTGCCGCAGAGCCTGGTGCCGCGGGGCGAGAGGGCGATGCCGTGACACCCGCGGATGCGCATGAGGCACGCTAGCCCCGCGCAGCCCACGCTGGCTCTCAGGGCTGCTGTCGGGCAAGTAGTTGCCGTGGGCCGGCACAGCCCAGCGTCCTGCGGAGCCTGGGATCTCCTGGAGTAGGGCACGCTGCCGGGTGCACCCTCCCCTGGCGGCGAGGGTCCGGCTCCCCTCTCCCCCCAAAACCCCTCCTCGCACCGGGACGCTCCCAGCTCCCAAAGCGAGCCCGTGCGTGCCTTCCCCACCGACGGTGGGAGCTGGATGCTGCTCGGATGCATCCTGCTGCACAGAACCTTCCCCGAGGAATATTTTTTTCCCCTCCCTAAAGACTGCAGCAGCGGGGCCAGGCTGTGTAAACACTGCAAAGTATCATCTGATAGCAGTCGACACTCGGGGGCTTTATCTGCTGGGGAATGATTGTGTTGCCAATATATTAAATAACTCCCTATCTAATGTATGCCCAGGTTACTGCAGAATTCATTTTATAATAAGAGCGCTGGGATGCACTTTATTAATCATTCTGTCTAACAACCTGCACTCCACAGTTTCGGTTTGATTTGATTCAATCCTGTCTTTCTGCAAAATATATGGCTGAGTGGGTCGGATAATGTATGGCTTAATTTAGAGTTGTATGGGTTTGAATTACCATTTTCATAATGTGCTGTGCATTAATGTGTTGCATCATTTATACGGAAAAATGTGCGAGGTTTCAAACCTCTCCGGGAGGCAAAAGTCACCTAAAGGGAACGTGGAGTGACAAAACAAAACAAAAAAAAGGCCTTTTCAAAGCCGGCGGGCGGGGGGTGTTTTGGGGTGGGAGGGCAGGGACTGGGAGGACTGGGGTGGGTGCTGGACGCGGGTGCGAGCCGCACGGGGGGTTCCCCTCCCTGTGGCACATCAGCGACTTCTCCGGCTCGCCCCGAGCTGCCGGGGACCTCCAGCGCTTGACTCGCCGGTGACCCCGGTGCCGGCGCTCGCCGCAGTCGCCCCCGCTGTCAGTCACCCCGCGCCGCGAGGAAAAAGCTCTGATTATCCAAATACAGTCATTAAAGGGGAAATGTGTTTTTAGGACTGTCAGAGTGATTAATGAGGGTTAGCAATCCTTGCAAATGCACTTGTTTAGTCTAACTGGCAGCCTCTATTTTCCTATTGATTTATTGCGGCAGTTGCCGGGGCCGCGGTGTGTGTGTGTGGAAGGAGCCGGGACGTGCCGGGAGCGCGCGGCGTCACCGGCAAGCGCGCAGGGCTGCGCGGTGCGCGGCGGCAGGGCCCGGCCAAGCGGCACGGCACGCTTGGCTGTGCCGGGTGCCCGGCAGAGGCAGCTCGAACAAAGACAACATTATGCCTTGTGCTGGGGAAGGAACGGCTTGGACGCACACGCAGAGCAGCTCCGCCGCGCCGCCTGCCTTATAAATATCCCCGTTTGTCGAGCCCGAAGCCCATCTGACCACAAATGATCTGTCCACCTAATAAATATGTGAATGAAAGAGCAAGGCCGTATATTTTTTTGTTGGTGTTGTGTTGGTGTTTTTTTCCTCCTGCACGCAAATCCCCCGTGTCTTTTCTAGGTGCTGCAGAGGTGTCTGCCCGCAGACGCACAAGGCGTTCCAGAGAGCGGAGCACAAAGTCTTCGAGGGCTGGTGCGCGCCCGCCGGGAGGGTCAGGTCAGGATGCAGAGGCACGGGCCGGAGCAGAAACCGTGGTGGGTGGATGAGAAGTTTCTCGGCTGCATAAAGCAGCTTTTCTTTCTGCGCGAGCCCTGGTGGAAGCCCCGGAGAATACGGGCTCTGTGTTTGTCCTGGGGAGCCGGAGCGTGCGAGGGCATCCCCTGTCCCCCCGCCAGCGTCCCCGCTCAGCCCGGAGGTCAGGGCTTTGCTTTGGGGGACGCTTCACGCCGGAGGGACAGACCCACGCTCGGAGACGGCCCCGGCAGCCAACGCCGCTGGTGGCAGAGCTCCCGCTGCCCGGGGCTACATGCCAGAGCCAGGAAGGGAGCAGCCGGTGACGGGGAGCGGACGGGGCAGCTTGGGGACACCGGGGTGCAAAGCTGCTCCCCCGGTTTGCAGCCATGAGCGTGGCCCCGTGCCGGAGCCTGGTGCTGCCCTGGCTGTGGTTTGCCCCCGGCCGGTCTGAGCCATGGGACGGCACAAACGGCGAGCGGCCTCGGAGGAGACGAGTGAAGAGCAAAGACATCGAGGTGCTCAGGGAGCCCCCCTGGCCAGAAGACCACGGGCAAGCGCCCAGGATGCTGCAGTGACCAGGGGTGCTGTGGACGGGAGAGGGTTTTCAGATGGCTTTGATGCCATGGCTGTCCCTTCCCTGGCCATAGATCGGTGCGCGGTGCGGATCGTCCCAGCGGCACCTTGCAACAGCGATGCACCGACGTCTCCCCAGCCGCACCAGGACGCCTAGTTTTGGCCAGACCCCGTGGGAAGTGCCCAGCGTGACCCGTGGCCGTGGCTCCCCGCTTCTCCTGCAATCCCTGCTCCCAGCTGCCGGAGCCGGCCGACCCATGCCGGCACAGCGCGGCAGTCGGCACGTGGCCACGGAGCACCCGGCTCCTCGGGCTGAGCCCGAACCTGCCGTTCCCGGCGGAGCGCAGCCCCGCTGGCGCTGATTTACACCGGCGCACGTGTAAGTGATACTGTTCATTACTGTGATGCATGGTTAATAGTTATCTCTCTGTTTATTATCATGATGAATAACCGAAGAGTCGTAATTCTGTATACACAAATGTTTCAGCTAAACGCTCGCTGGAGAACGCCGGGGGAGACGCTCGGCTGACAGCTCAGTTTACAGAGTATATTCCTGTAGCTCATTTCACAATAACTAAACAGATTTCCACCGACCATAATGTTTTCTAACACCGGTGTTTATGGAAACCTCCCGGAGCAGCTTCACCCTGACTTCATCCCACCTTCCAGCGCGGTGCGGGAGACGGGACGGAGGGATGTGACCCCTGGAGCCCGGCGGGAGATGACTTTGCCAGAAGAGGCAGTGGGACGCCGCTGCCGCGCCGGCAGAGCTGGCCCCGACGGGCTGAGCAGAGCTGGGTGCCGCGCTCGACGCCGCGCAGGGTGCGACGCCACCTCCGCCAGCGCCTCGTGGTCCCAAACGCCGGCGATCGTCCCTCCTGGCCTGGCAAAACCCAGAGGACATGCAGCATCCCGGGCATCTGGCAGCTTGGGGGGCTTTATAACCACCTCTAAGCCCAGCCAGCAGACCCCCGCTACCGGAGCAGAGAACTGAAATGGCCTTTTTTCGTCCCCCGTGCCGGTGCCCAGCGCAGCAGCTCATGCGTCTCCGCCGGACCCCAGTGCCTCACTGGGAGAGGGAGACGCTGCTGCCCCAAAGGCAAAGGAACCGGGGGGAGCCTGGGGGACTGGTGCCACCTCTCCACGAGCAGCTCCCGCAGGAAGGGGGGCTGGAGGGGCTCGGAGAGTGGAAGACAGAGGAGAGGGGGGGACTGAAGCGTTTAAAGACGTGCTGGATCTGTCTTGCTGAGCCCTCGCCGCCTTCTCCGCGCTGCTCTCCTACTGGGGAGGGAGGAGAGGGGGGACTGAAGCACCCAAAAAGACTTGCTGCGTTTTTCTCTCCTGGCTTCTTTGCTCGCTACCGCAGAGACCCGGACGATGCTCCTCTCCCGCTTTCCCCCCGAGCTCCACGCGGTGCCAGGAGCCCTTTTCCACCACCAGTGCTCGGGCAGCAATGGGTCCTTTCACCGTCCCAGCTCGGGACCTGCATCCACGCCATGGAGGCCGGGAGCCCCGCTCCGCTGGGCAGAGCTCCTGTGGAAGTGACTAATTGTTTCTGCTGGAGCGATGGTTACACCTTCGCGGGGTTTCACTCCCAGTCCCTGCACAGGCTCGGTGACGTCCATGGGGCTGGAGCGGGACGGTGGCCAGGTCCTCCCTTCGAGGTGGGAAGAGCTGTGTCCATGTTCTGTGGAAAATGTCTCTGACATGAAGCAAAGCACGAGCCGGGCTCACGGGGAGCCGCTCTTCTGTCACAGGCACGGAACAACCCGAGGTCTGCGAGAAAACGATTGCCCAACCTGCCCCAGATGACAGCCCCTCGCGTGGCAGGGCTGGGAAGGGGAACTTGCCGCCCCGGCTGCTGGGAAAAGGAGCCAAAAAGCCCTTTGTTCCTTCTGGGGTCTCTCTGGTGGAATTTTGTGTTAGGAGCAAGCGCTGGGGAAGGGCTCGCTGGGTGCCCACCTCGCCCGCTCCTCCGGCTGCAGAGACGTGCTCTGCCCCCCGTTGCTGCGGTGGTAATTCCCAAAATGTCATGACTTACGTGCACCGGCCAGGGAATCCTGTGTCAGGCACCGGCAGAGCCCCGCGCCGGCTCTGCCCCACCGCCGGCTGATGGACTTCCCTGGCTCGAAGGGGTTTCTCCCCAGGGAGCAGCGTAAGGGGAGCACCGGGCTGTCGGCGGCCGGTTTCCAGTAGCACTGGGATCACTTGCTGGTGCATCCTGGTGCGAGGCAGAGCCCACAGCCCTCCCAGCCACGGAGGAAGCTCTCGCAGCTTTGGGGTCTATGCTGTCATTTTTGGGGTCGGTTTTGCAGTTAGGGGGGAGATGCAGGCCAGGGCAGAGCCAGCGTCTCCGGGGGCTTGGCAGGGGATGCTCGGTGCCGGAGAGCTCAGCACCGAGCCGCGGCAGAGCCAGAGGGTGGGCAATGGGCTCAGGAGCCCCTCTGGCTCCTGGCTTTTGGTTGCCATGGGTTGCCCCCCACATTGCACCCTGACACCCTTCCGCTTGCACCCCATCACGGCGCAGTGATGGGCTTTGGGGGAGAGGGGCTGATTTTCTCCGCGGATCGAGCGTGGTGGGGTGGAGCGGGGTACCGGGGATGCTGCTGGCATCCCGCATCCCGCCGCCGCCTCGGGGTGCTCATCCCTCTCCCCCGTGCCCTTCTCTCTGCTGCCGTCAACGGCCCTTTTATCTCTTGGGGAGGTACAAATGGAGCTGTCAGATGCGATCAGCCCCGCGATATGACAGGTTGCGGGAGCCGGGGCCCCTCGAACAGAGCAGCCTTGTCTGTCAGAGCCGCCTGACACTCCCCATAATGGCCAGATGGATGAGACTCTGAAAGTAGGGCCCGGCGCGTTTTCAACTCTATTTTGGGTGAAAACACTTCTTGAAAGATCTTGAAAGGAGCTGGCAGTTTAGTAGTTCAAATGATTAATGAGCACTGGCTCTGCCGGGTGGATTTCTCGCGCCGTGCCAGCAGCCGGGCTGCTCCAGCGGGCCAAGACACGCTGCTCTCCCCCCGGCTCCCCCCGGCTCCCCTCGCACCCCCATCTCCCCCCGAGCCCCCCCGGTTTTCCCGGAAATGACACCAACGCGACAGGCCCCGCATATGGAAAAAGTTAAATATAAATTACTGCTGAAAGAGGCCTCGCTGAGCGGAGTTAGTTAAAGATGTTTATGGATTCAGAAACACGGGCCTGCATATGTATTTAGGGATGACAAATGTGATTCAATAAGTAAGGAATTTCTCCGTGGGCTGAGGCGGGACCCGCGCGGCGCGGGCGCTGCTCTGGGCGCTCCGGCTCGGCCGCGCCAGCGCCATAAATCCTGCAGACAGGCTCCTTTTTCCTTCCCGGGCAGCTCGGGGTTTATTTTCGTGGTTTGTTTTTTTTTTTTCCCCCCCAGATCAGACCAAGTCGCTGCATCTCCTGCACTTGGGACGTGACAGCACCGTGCACGGCCCCGTCCCCAGGCTCTCCCACCCCCCAGGGAGCCGTGCTCGACGGAGCAGCCGGACCCTTCAGGACTGTCAGCGGATGATTAATGACCATCAACCCTGGAACTGCCCCCGTTGCCAGTTTGGGTGTTGCTTGACCCCGTGCTTAATGAGTTCAGACATACTTCTGCAAGCCACTTTGCGCGGGCAGCTGGGGGTGCTGGGTCCCAGGGCGGAATCCTGGGTCCATGGCAGGGATGCTGGATCCCAGAGAGGAATCCTGGATCCCTGGCAAGGATGCTGGGTCCCAGGGATGGATCCCAGGTCCACGGCAGGGATGCTGGATCCCAGGGAGGGATCCCGGGTCCCGGAGAGGGATGCTGGGTCCGTGGGAGGGATGCTGGGTCCCAGAGAGGGATGCTGGCTCTGGGGTGACAAACCCCAGGAGCCGGCCTCTCCGCTCCCCCCATCCCACCTCCTCCGTGGGGCTCGTGGGGAAGCTCCTTTCGGGGGGGTCAGGGCCCGGCCAGGCTTTTGACTGACAGCCACATTCCTTTGTCCTGATTTTATTCGTTAGCCGCGTTTGGCCTGGACACAGAGACAGCTAATGAGGGACTGAGTTTATTGCAGTTTGATTTTTCTGTTAAAACAATACAATAAAATAAATGCACTTGGAAATCTGGTATGTGTTTGTACATAGTAGATTTATGGCTCTGGAGGCTTCCAGAGAGACGCAGCCTTTCATTCCCTTCCTTATTGGAACAGATCATATTGCAGAGTTTAAAGGGCTCTGGAGTTGTGATTTATTTGAAGGGAGAAACGAGGGAAATCCAAATATCTGTTCCCTGGCTCAGATCATCCCGTAACTCCCCGGCCAAGGGGACGGATCTGCACCTCCTCCACAGCTTTTTTTTATTTTTTCCCTCCTGTCGCTTACATTATCCCGCTCTAAATATATCACCGAGACAGGGCTGACTCCTGACCTGGGCTTCAGCACCTCGCCGAGGCTTCCCCAGCCCTTCCCGGAATCCCACAAATAAATCACCCTCCTGGAGCCCTTTCCAAGCTCCTTCACGCCACTCGCGGGACGGGACCCCTGTGAGGACGGTCGCTGCCTTGATCCAGAGCGGAGATCGGGGCAGAGATCTCGTTTTTATCTCCGGGATCGGGTGATAAATGCACGCCACGGGTCCCTGGTCCCTTTCGAGGGAGCCCTTTCCCCCCGGGCAGAGGAGAGCACAGCCGCTTGGATCCGGGTCAGGATTTGTGCCTGAAAGCCTTTTTCATGCATTTTCTAACCCACAGGCCCAGCCTTTTCTAACCCACAGGACCCGCCGATGGGGGGATGATGCTGCGGCTCCTGCGTCCAAGTGGGACCGTGCCCCGGGCTGGGAATGCCGGGGCCGCTTCCCTCCCAGCGTTGCGGAGGAAAGTCAGGTTTTGCCCCTCTCAGAGGTTTCCTGCGCCCCTGGGACAAAGCACCTCGACGACTGTTGCGAGGACGACCGGAGCCTCACCGCGATGGCTCGACACTCAGTGCTGCTGTGGTGCATCCCAGCGCCGTCCCAGTGGTTCCCATCGTCAGGACCAGGGTGAGACTGTCCCCCCCAGCCCAAAACCGGCCATTTTCTAAAGCATTTAGCTTCAGATATTCTGCATTTTGCAGGCAGGAACTCTCTGGGTTTTGGTGCAAAACCCCTCCTGCTCCTTCCTTAACCCCGGGTACCTCTGGGACGTTTGGGAATGAGCAGTTTGGGCTCCACCAGCAGCGTCCATCCATCCCCGTGCCGTGTCGGGAGCCCCATGGAGGAGATTTCTCTTCTCCTCCGCCGTGACCATCTTGGCTGCGGGGCAGACGAAGGAAGGGAAGGAGGTTTCCAGCCCGGGGGGTACCCAGCTCTGCCGGCCGCTCTCCTCCTCCCACCCCAGCTCCACCGTGGCTTCCCCAGCCCGTGTTTTTCGTGGGTATTTGCCCCCCCTGCGCACAGACGGGCTCTGTTTGCCATTAGCTCCCCCTCCTCTGCACTAGGAGCCGAGCCGAGTGCTAATTCTCACGCATGTTTCGGGTAAATCTACTTTCTTTCCCGGGATGAATTGTGGTTTCCAAGCGCCATTAATCATTTCCCTTTAGAAAACAGCGTCGGGGGGTGGACGGGGCCGGGGGCCGGGGGGGAGGGCTGGAAACATTGCTCCTTTTTTTACTGGGAGGATGACCTGGCACGCTGGCACCCGGCCACGGGGCTGGCGTCTGCGGGACGGCGTGGAGCACGGAGCGGAGCCTCGGCGTGAGCTCCCCTCCGCTGTGCCGGGATGGCGGCGGTGGCTCCCACCAGGACCATCCCCCCACCCTGAGGACGAACCCCCCTCCCCGTCCCTGAGGTTAGGGGCGAGCAAGAGGATGGAGGAGGGAGAGGAAGACGCTGCCGAATTGCCACGCGTTTTACCCTCTTCGCCGGGGGAAGAGCTTGTTTGCGCCGTGAGAGTGCGGTGATGGCAGAGACGGTGGCGATGGCCGCCCCTGTTCTCCGCGTGCCCCTCGAAATGCCCAGAACATGAAATCGGGAGCCTCCGCTTAACGCCCACCAGTGGGGCTCGGGTGGGCAGGGGGTCACGGGCAACCTCTGCTGGCCCAATGGTAGCCAGGGTGCGGAGCTGCCCCGGGCACGTGTGAACGGTTTCCTCCTCCCCAGCTCAGGACTGTCAGAGGATGATTAATGGCCAACGCCGCACAACTGCCTTGATTGCCAAGTGCTGTATTGTTAGCGCTGACATGTAACGAGCCCGGACATACCTTAACACAATTCTGCACCGTAATCTGCAAATAACGTTCGATAGACTTAATTTGTTAAGTATTTCCCCCCTCAGAGTGCCTCCCCCACCTCCTTTCCCTTTCAAAGCCATGTCAGAGCGCCAGGGGTCCGGCCGAGCCCCCCGCAGCGCCCCAGCTCTCGCCGGGGACGTCCCTTGCTGGGCTCACCCGCTCCTTTAGGTTTTGGATAGGGAACAGCTTTTGCTCCAGAAGCGAAACAAAAAAAAAATCAACTTTTTATACATTTTCAACCCTGTGCAGATTCGGTCCCCCACTGCCACCGCACTCCGGTGGGAGCTGCAGTAGTTACTGGTAATTTTGGGGTTCTGCCAGACAACTTTGGGGCTCCCCAGGCCAATACGCAGGTCGCCACCCCAGCCGGCAGCCGGGTGAGGGGCCCCTCGCACCCAGAGCGGCTCCGGGGGAAAAGCCCTGGGAAAAGCGGTGAGTTACAGCAGCAGCGAGCGCTCACAGAGCAGGATTTGTCCTTGAGGCACTTTACAAACACGGTATGAAATAGTTACTGGGCATCCCAGTCAGCCAGCGCCCGGTTTGCCTTTGGGAGCAGCTTCCCCAGGAGCGGCCGAGCCGGGGAGGCGAGCGGGGCCGTGCCAGAGGGAGCACCGATGGGTGGGGATGGGGTGGGTTGGGATGGGGATGGGATGGGGATGGGGATGGAGATGGGGATGGGGACGGGGATGAGGTGGGGAAAGGATGGAAATGGGGATGGGGTTGGGATAGGGATAGGATGGGATGAGGACAGGATGAGGATGGAATGGGATAGGGATGGAGATGGGATGGGGATGGCATGGGACGGAGTGGGATGGGGATGGGATGGGGATGGGGATGGAGATGGGGATGGAGATGGGGATGGGGATGAGGTGGGGAAAGGATGGAAATGGGGATGGGGCTGGGATAGGGATAGGATGGGATGAGGACAGGATGAGGATGGAATGGGATAGGGATGGAGATGGGATGGGGATGGCATGGGATGGAGTGGGATAGGGATGGGGATGGGACGGGGACAGGGATGGGGAAAGGATGGAAACGGGGATGGAGACAACGATGAGGATGGGATGGGGATGGGATGGAAATGGGGACGGGAGTAGGAATGGGGGCAGGAGTAGGAATGGGGATGCGGACAGAGACAGGGACGGAATGGGGATGGGGACAGAGACAGGGATGGGGATGGAGGCGGGAATAGGGATGGGGACGGGAGTGGCGAGCAACAGCTTTCCACCCCACTGCTCCGGCTGCGCTCGGAGGTAACCTTAAACGCCGAAGCAGGAGCCGTGGGGACAGAGTTTTTCCACCCCTATTCACAACTGTCAGGCGGTGATTAATGGCCAACAGGCTCGAAATTGCCTTTATTGCCAGCCCGGCATTGTTACTTGTGACAGCTAATGAGGTTAGACAGACTTTTACACAGCGCTTTACGCCGGTCCCGGCGGAGCAGCCCCAGGGGGTTCGGTGCCCCGGGCGGGGGGACCCCCCCGTTCCCCAGCAGTGACCGAGCCCGGGCACGTACCGGGGAGGGGGTTGCCCACCCGCTGGCCCCGGGAGCGGCCCCCGCCGCAGGCTGGGACCACGGCGTTCAGGAGAGCGCTCCCAGCCCTTCCAACTCCTCTCAACTCACTTCGCAGTAAAACCCGCGAGACATTTTTATACGGGCTGCGCTGCAGCGGGGCGGGGAGCGACGGGGCAGGGATGAAAAAGTTTTCAAGTGCCGGAGAGAAGTGGGTGTAATAAACCATTTGTTCATATAAAAAAAGCCCGTGCTGTTAAAAACCAGAGAGCTGCGGCACAGACACACCGAATGTTCCTGGCCCCAGGTCCAGAAGTAATGATTTTCTTGCCCCCCCCCCCCCTTTTTTTTTTTTTTTCAGGATTATTACAAATAATATTTACCTTTGTGCTAGTTCACATCTTGATGCTGTTAAACACGTGGCCACAGCTGGTTTCCCATTCAGGGTAATGATATAGCGCCGATGTTATGAAGCAAAACCTCGCCTGCGAGCCAGAACACCCCACATTTAAAAATCTATTACTTTTCAATATTATATGAATGTATTTTGCTTCAGCTCAGAGCAATTTCCTAGTTTACCCTTATTAAACTGAGAGGGGGCTGAGCAGAGGTTCTTGATTTATGAAACACATACTAGATTCATTAAAACCTTTAAAGATTTAATACATTTTATCAAGGTCTTAAATCTGGGCAAGCGTTTTTTTAAAAAAAAAAGACCCTAATACAGGGTGTATTTCATCTCTGGCGCCCTTTTGCGCTTATTTAAGAGCTGTAAAATTTGGATTGACAAATATCGCGGATATTTCATTCCTTATTTCTAAACGGCGCTGAATCCTCCTGACAGGTTTGTTATATATAACCCTCGGAGATCTATCAAGTGTAAAGATCAAATTATTCTCTTTTATTGACATTTTATTCCTCTCTCCCGTGTTTTTTAAGTCCCCTTCAACAATTACAGAGGTGGAAGATTTAATATGGTTTTTTGCCAGGCCTGTGACTTTTCCCATTATTGCCCCTCAAACAAGGACCAAAGGGGGATCGGGGGGGTCGGTGGTGGGGGGCTGTGTCGGAGCCCACCCCACTGGCCATGAGGGGCCAGTGCCAGCCCCCACGCGCGAGCCAGAGGTCAGTGCAGGGGAGAACCGTCTGTGGGTGCCTTCCCGGGCTCATTGCCACCCGGAGCACCCCGCCCTGTCGCCTTCCCGCTCTCCCCCCGCCCCAACCTCAGAGCGGGGCCCCGGGGGTGCGGTGTCCCCCAAAAACCGGCGCAGGGGTGGCGCTGGCGGGTCTCGAACCCGCAGACCTGAGTCTGCCGCGCCTACACCGCCCCCTGGCGGGGCGCCGCCGCGCCGGAAGGGGGCGGTCGCGCGGTGATGACGTCAGGGCGGCGCCGCCCGGGAGAGGCGCCGCCGCCGCCGCCGCCGCCGAGCGCCGGGCATGGCCCAGCTGGGCGCCATCGCGGCGCTCTCCTTCAGCTTCCTCGCCGCCGCCTTCCTCTCCGCCATCCACAAGATCGAGGAGGGCCATATCGGCGTCTATTACCGGTGAGGCGGGGCCCGCGGCCTCCCCCCGCCTCGGCGGGCCCCCCGGCAGGCCGCCGCCTCTCACGGGCCTCTCTTTCCTTCCGCAGCGGCGGGGCCTTGCTGACCTCCACCAGCGGGCCCGGCTTCCACCTCATGCTGCCCTTCATCACGTCCTACAAGTCGGTGCAGGTGCTGCCGGGCCGCCGCCCGCCGGGAGGAGGAGGGGGGGTCCTGCGGCGGGGGGCGGGTCGGGCTCGGCGGGTCTCCCCCGGGGTGGGGGGGCGAGGGCCGCTGTGGTAAAGGCCGGCGTCGCGGGGTCGGGGCAGCGTGTGCTTGTGGTCGGTACCGGGGGAGAAGCGGCTGTGGGGACCAGGGACCGGGCGAGGCAGGTCGGACTCCTGCTTTTAGCGCTTTCCCCGGGGGGTGCGAGGGGGAGGCGCGGGCGGAGGCTGGTGCCTGGTTCTGAGGCTGGTAAGCACCGAGGATTTGCGCAGGGAAAAGCCTGTCTCTTAAGCCTCTTTTCATAAATGTCTCTTCAGACCACGCTGCAGACAGATGAGGTGAAAAATGTCCCTTGTGGTACCAGGTGAGGTGTTCAGCTCAGCTATTACCGCCCCCCCCCCCCCCCCCCCCAGTCCTTCATTTCTGCTAGAAACCTTTCAGTCCTTTCCCTTTTCCCCCACTGCTTGCCCCAGCCTGCTTTAAAACGTGTACATTTGTTTTCACGGGCGGGATTTCCCACCCCCCCCGAAATTGGTGAAAGGCTCTGTGTGGCGCTGCTCAAGCTGATGAGCGCTGCTGGGGTGGTGTATGTGCACCCATCCTCAGGGTCTGCACTGGGTTTTCCAAGCCTGGGCCCACGTTCCGTGATCCAGTTTCTGGAGAAGTGTAATTGAAGCTGGGAACCTGGTGCAAGCGGGGGGTTGCCGGAGTGCCGCAGCCGTGCTCCACAGCCCGGTGTGGGACCCGCGCTCAGCCCGCTAGAGGGGAGTGTCCTCCACTCAGAGCTGCCTGGCTCCACAGGCCTGCAGCAAGCTTCATTTTTGTTCTTAATCTTTTTCTTCCTTTTGCAGTGGAGGAGTGATGATTTATTTTGACAGAATTGAGGTGGTGAATTTCCTCATCCAGAGTGCAGGTGAGTTCTTCCCCTGTGAACTGCAGTCCGGGGTTGTTGGTGCTCCTGCTCGTGTGAGATGAGGTGAAGGGGTTGTGCGTGGCTGGGCTTTGATTTGGAGCTGGGGCGTACCCTGGCATTCCCCTGTGTGCCTTACAAAGCCCCGTACTTACTGGGTGGAAACTTTGAACCAGCTCTCCCAGACATTTTATGTGTTTCTTATTTTTTCTGCGTACTTGTTCTGTGCTGCTAGTTGCTTCACTAATACCCAATACCATCCATTGCTTTTATAATTCGTATTATTACAGCCCCACTGGGCTTTATGCTTCAGTGAAGACCTGTTGATTTGAATAACGAGGTGTGCAAGAGGTAGGGGAGACAGGGTGGCTGTGAGCTGCCTCTGAGGCCCAAGGAGAATGACCTTTTTTTCAAATTCTTCAATTTTTTTAACGTTCTGTTGGTTACAAGTGTGGTATAACTGCCTAGCTCACTGGTGGCGTGCTTGGACACCTCTGTTCTATGCTAGCTGCCCTTCCCTTGTGTGTAGACCACCCAGTGTGTATTCTGCAGCTCGGACGCAACCCATGCGTATTTGCAGATAGAAGGCTGTTATTAGTTAGATGTCCTTTTGTTTACAAAGCATGTGACAGAATATCAGTTACGGTGTTGTGAAATGCTAGCAATAAATAAAATTCCCCTGAACAAACTATTTGTTTGTGGTGCAGGCTTCTCTTGTGTGTGGATTCCTCATTTCAGATTGGCGCTGCAACTCTCGTTGTGACTGAGCTATAAGCTTTTCACTGCAAGCACTCAGCCCAACGCAAGACACCCCTCCGGTTTCTCTTCTTCTTTTGTAGTCTATGACATAGTGAAGAACTACACCGCGGACTATGACAAAGCTCTCATCTTCAACAAGATTCACCATGAGCTGAACCAGTTCTGCAGTGTCCACACGCTGCAGGAGGTCTACATTGAGCTGTTCGGTGAGCTGCCCCTCTGACCTTTCGCTGTTGGGTTGGTGGCTCCTTGAGTGGTGTTTCTGATGGTTATTTGCATGGTCTGTGGGTGCAGAAGTCACTTCCCCCAGCTGATGGGCTTTTTTACCTATTAATCCAGTGCTTGCTCTGTTTGGAATCAGGATTGTTAACCAGCTACCGTCATTTACTCCTTGTTATTTTTTGGTGCTGAGTGCTTCAGTATGTTCTAACAAAAAATCCAAACCTGCCAGTAGTAGTGGAGGGCTTTAGGGGAGGGAGCAGTAATTCTGCACCATTATTTGTGTGTTTAGCAAATGTGACTTGTTGAATCAGTCACGGGGTTTGCTAGTCCAGATGGAAAAGCCAGTCTTCTGCTCTTTGCTGTTACGAAAAGTGTGAGCCAGCACTCCCTGACCTGTGGGTGTGATTAGCTTTGTGTCACGCACATGGCTGCGGTGCCCAGGCACTGGGAGTGAGTGCTGGGAAACAGGGCTGCTTGGCAAGGGTCTGCTGACCTTCAGGCCGCTGGGAAATCAGACAGCACAGATGCTGGGAGAACACATCGCAAGAGACTGTCTAAAGAAAAGTGGTGGTTTCTTGGTAGACACAGACCAGTCGCTGCCAGTGCTGAGTGTTTTGTTTATGGCTTTGGACTGACAAGAAATCCCTTCCAGTGTTTCAGCACTACAGCTGTGCTGACTGCGGGCAAAGTGTTGCTGTGGGTTGCAAAGTGTGGGTGGTTTTGGACCCCAAATGGACAGAATTTGTGTCTGAAAGAACGTGGTGTTTGCAAACTCCTGTTCTCTGTTCAAACTGGGCTGTCCAAGAAGCCTGGCTTTCTGCTTTCTGACAGGCCTCTGTGCAAGATGCAGAACTGGGGCTCGGTTCCCCTCCAGATCCTTTACGGGACTGCTGGCGGGTGTACTGATTCTTTGCCGATGGAGTCTCCAGATGTCAGCAGCTGCTGACGACAACTGCTTGAAATGGACTCAAAGCCACTGATTTGCACAGAAGGAACTTGTATAAACTCCCGTGTAACTCTTTGTTTGAGCTGAAAGTTTTCTGGCTCGGGAGTTCTGCAATGGGGCACAGCCCATTTGGAGCAGACTTAGGTCATTCTCTGCCCCCGCATCTGCAGGCAGGTGCAGGAAACTGATAACAGCTGTTTCCTAAACTCCTGGCTGAACTTCATTATGAGCGTGAGTTCCAGATAGCTAAACTGGGACCAAAGCAAATAATCAAGGAGTGCGATGTGATCACTTTCAAGGCCATTACATTTTTATTTTCCCTTTGTGCTTCTCAGCAGGCCCCAACTGGGAACACTGCTGTCCTTAGAGCCTTTCACCAAAGCAGGGTTTTGGTTTATATTTCCTTTTGAAATTTTTTAGCTATGTTGGAGTTAACTGTTATCCATTGAGCCAAACAGACATTACCGATGATTTTGTTGCAGCCTATTAAAATAACTGATGCAACCATTTCACATTTCTGCCTTTCCATTTTCTTTGTCTCCTGCTGGCACAGATACAGTTCCTAATCAGTCACGATTTAGCTGGACCGTGTTACTCAAGGATCTAGTTGGGAAGATACCAATGGGGAAGTGGGTTAGAGCACAGATTCTTTATCGCAAAGATGCTACTTCTGGCTGGGAGAGATTCCAAACTGCGGGTTATGGGAAACTGGGAAGAGTTTCACTTTATGCCTGCCATGTTCCTGGGGTCTGTCCCCAGTGTTTGGCACTGGTCAATGCTGCTTGACATGCTGAGAGAGACGGGAACCTGCCTCGGGGTCAGGGATGGCTTTTCTCAGCCCAGCACTCCTACATCAAACTTACATTTGTACTTACTTTCCAGGAATAAGAAATCTGAGCCATTCCAGCTAGTTCTGTATGTGTTGACAGCAATCTGCTTTGTGGGGTTTTTAGTTACCTTTTTTTTCTTTTCCCCAATCAGATCAGATTGATGAAAACCTTAAACTGGCCTTGCAGCAAGACCTAACTACCATGGCCCCTGGATTAATTATACAGGTAATCAGGATTGCACTTTGAGATGTCTGAGGTGCAGATCATAAGGAGGGGGAAGGGCTACAAGGAAATACGAAGCTGTGAAACTCTTTTAGAAAATTGCTTTATAACACAGACTTGGTTTAACTTGAGGAATGAGAACAGTATCCTTTCCATCCCCTCTTAGCTTTGATGTGTTGGGTTTCTTTTGGTGTTATTCTGGGTACTGGTTTACCCAGGTTATAATCTCCTGTCATGTCAGGAGATCATTCAGTTCTAGTTTGCTCTGTGGGGTTTGGACCTGGTCACAATTTCTGCAGCATGTGAAAGCTTTGTGTGGCAGAGCACGCCCGCGGTGTTAGCTCCCCCTCCCTCTGCAGCCTCAGGGACCGTTTGGCTTTTGATTGTTGGCTGCTTGCCTATGTTTTCTTCGGTCTCTCTTTCCAGGCAGTTCGAGTTACAAAGCCGAACATCCCTGAAACGATCCGGAGGAATTATGAGCTCATGTAAGTGCCCGAGACTTGCACCTTTGTGTTACCAAAAAGAATCGGTCATCCAGATTAATGTGTTTTCACAGCAGGCAGTGATCAGAGTGCCCTCTGCCAGGCCTGCTCTCAGCCTCGTGCTGCCGCTCAGAAAGGGTCTGGTGAGGCTGCACCAGATGAGCACGTGTCTGTCGCTGTAAGTGGCTGGGGGGTCGCTGCTGAGTTAAAGGTATTTCTCCATTTTGAACACTTGAGCACAGAAATTATTTGGCCAGGGGCTCCTTCCCCTTGACACTGGCCCTATTTTAAAGAGGCCTCCCAGAGTGTGTGAGTGAGTGGCAGGTGGATAGATTCCACCCTTAATCCTGTTGTTTGACTAGGATGGAGAAACTGTTGATTCAACGGGCTGAAGACTTGCAAATCTTTGAAATAACTTTCTTTACTAGCACTTGACATACTGATCCCTTTTCAATGCTCTGAGCCAGCTGCCTTTTCTTGCACTTGGTCATTCAGAACTGCTTATATTCTCGGAGCGCTCTGCCAGCAGAGTCTGTGTAGGCCAGAATAAGATCCCTCTCGTCCATTTTGCTTCCCTAGCATTTCATGTGACCTTTTGGTATCGTGGTAAGTCACACGCGGTATGGTCATGGTAGGCAGAATCCCAAATGAGCCTGTTGCCATAAATACAGCAGGATATGTGTTGAGAGAGACTTGTTCTTGACTCTAATCTCTCTTCCCTGATTGGGAGCGGGAGCAGAGTATTTTATTTATGTACATGCTTTTAAAGTGTCTTGGTCTATGTACAAAGCAGTAAGATAGGCAAGGCTTTAGCAGGTAAAATGCACAGAGCCATTGGATTGAATGAATGGTGATTTCAAAGCTGTATACTTCCAAATGAAGAAGAATAACCATCTGTGAGGGCAAGGCTTTTACAGGATTTTAATTTCTTATTTTGTTTAAATAATTTCCTCATTAACAGTAGCCCGAAAAACTTAGATGTGTATGGTCTGTGACCTGCCTTCTGTAAAAGGCATTATGGCAGCCTGCAAAGAGTAGCAGGGACTCTTTCATACTGACTTGGCTGAAGAGTCTTCCTGCTATGGAGGGGAGGAAAAGACACTTTGGTATAGGAAAAAAGCTCTGTGTGTGCAGGTCTGTGTCTTCATTTTGCTGATTGCTGCCTGCCCTAAACACGTGCTCGAAGGAGGACTGAGCCAACAGTTCATCCTGGAGATGCGGGAGGTCACTCCAGTTAGCTCATGTTTTGTAACTGGCTTCTTCTGGCTCACTAGGGAGAGCGAGAAGACAAAGCTGCTGATTGCAGCACAGAAGCAGAAGGTGGTGGAGAAGGAAGCAGAGACAGAAAGGAAGAAAGCCCTCATTGGTCTGTATATCTTTACTTGAAGGCAATAACTATAGGGGGTGTGGTGGGATAGACAGCAAAAAGAACCCAGACATTGGGCAGGGATGCACCTGGTTCACTGTTGGGTGATCTCTCTGCTGTGTCTGTGTGCTGCTGATCTGAAACTCGTCCAGAGAAACTCAAAAGAGTTTTTTTTCAGGTGGTTTCTAGCTTTGCCCACAAATGTAGACTGATGCCTTCTGAAGGGTGAAAATTCTTCCCACAATCTATTTCCACCAGAACGGGGTGGTGAGGACTTCCATGGGTGAAGTTGCTTCTGGCATTAGGAAGACTGTGCGAAGATAACGTGGATATGTTCTTTTTCATTTCAGAGGCAGAAAAAGTTGCACAAGTTGCCGAAATAACTTATGGACAGAAAGTGATGGAAAAGGAAACAGAGAAGCGAATTTCAGAGATTGAAGGTGAGTGAGCTTTCCAATAAGTAAATGGATTGTGGTGAATTTTATCTAAAGATCCTGAAGCAGTTCACCATGGAGTTAAGTAGTTCTTGAAGTGTGTGTATTGACTGTTCTTCAAGCTGACATTCACAGGGGTGAAGTTACTGGTCTGAAGTCTTTCATTTTAGCCCATGTATGTGGTACCTTGTGTTGCATTGCAGTTCTGAATAAATGTGTCTGAATATGCCGATTCTCCCAACAATTTCACAGCCGTTTTTGCAGTGGAGTTTCTGCAGAGGATAGCAGAAGGCATTCGGAATACTTGGGCAATGACAACGTTAGTGAAGCTTGACTACAGATTCTTAGGTGATTCTTCATATAACATGAGTGCAGGAAGTAACAGTTGTCAAAAGTACAGAGGAAGAGGATGGCAGGCTGGTGTCTTCCTAAAAGAAGTAGTGCTAGGTTTTGGATAACGGCTGCAGACTCTCACAGAGAAGTGAGTGCATCCTAAAACATTACTGTGCAGTCTTGTGGGGGCAGCCACAGCTCTAGATGATCAGCAGTAGGGTAGACTTGCAGAAGCCTTCTATCCTTTTCTTGCTTAGGATTCTTCTAGAACCTTTCTCTTTCTTGGAGGGAAGAAGAGGTACGCAGATTTAGCTTTAGTTTTTTTCTGTAGTGTGAAATCTTAGAAAACAAAGTCTGGCTATTACACACTCTGCAACAGCAGGGGTTTGTTACAAGCTTCCAACTCCTAAAGGTTGAGAGAAGGGGAGGGGGAGCTGCTTCTTTTGAAAATGCGTTTTGCTGTAACCAATAAATCTGTAATCTCTCTGTTTAGTTTGCATTTTTGCTTTTCCATCCTCCTTTAGTTTTGCAGCTAATACTTTTAGGAAGGAGCATTGACCGGAGGCAGGAATTGGAATGTTTCTTTGCCGGCTGTGCTGCTTGAAACTCTTTCTCAAGGTGGTCCTTCTAGGCGGTTGTGCTGTTCAGTTCAGAAGATGTCCCCACCCACCTGATATGATGCTTTGTCGAGGCAATTCCAGGCCATGGAAAGGGCTCTGTGTTTCCAGCTCAGAGCGGCAAGGCCCGATTTTCAATTACATTCATTATAGGCCCTGTCAGGTTCTGCAGAACGCCGCGGAGGAGCCAATTAAGAGTTTTACAGATCAGCAGCTTCTCATTAAGAAGCTCTTCACAGAAATACAATGGTTTTTATTTCTTATAAATGTGTGTCACCAAGTGTCAGGCCTTCAGTTCAGCTCTGTGCTGGCAGAGGATTCCATCTCTCTCGTTATTTCTTTTCTGGGACCACTCTTTTTAGCCAAAAAAGAGGAAGTTGCAGGCCAAACTGTCCAATTGCTTACATGATTTTTAAGTGTAGCAGCTCGCAGGACTCCCTGCTAGTATAGATAAACAAATGGTTTATCCAGCTGTGCAGCTCTCAAATTCAGACTGGCATGTATTACGATTGTGTGGCTCCCTGTCGTAGAAGGAATGTCAAGAGATCACATCAAACCAGGCAGATGAAACTCATCTTAGCCTTAACACGGTGGCCTGATATCACATCGTTATCATTGACAGATAAAAAGTCAGAAAGAAAAAACAGTGCAGTACAGAAAGGAGAATTGTTTCTTTCCTTAAATGTCTTTGCTAGGAGCCAGGGAATCTCGGTATCCTGCAGATTTAGACCCTTTACAAAATTGTTGATATTGCAGAGAAACAGCTCTCTGACATCTGTCCAAGGGGCAGAGCCTGGAAAGGTTAAAATCGCCTGCCTCTATGTGCCAGAACCTTAACCTCAATATCCCAGACAAAATCCCATCTGGGGAATTGCATTCACAGTCACAGACTTCATCTGTAGAGCAGTCTGCTGTGCTGTTCTTGGAGTCCTGTGCAAATGTCGTGGGTAAATACCGCTTTTTCAGTGGAACAGTTGCTGTGTTTTCAGCACGAGAGTTAGTGGCTGGCTAAAGAAGAAAGAGTGTTCTCAGCCCGCATGACAGGGGTAGTAATAAAAACCTTATGTTTGTAAAATGCTTTGAGGTCTTCAGTTGCAGATGCAATTTACTTAATGCTATCATCCTGCAGCATTTTAGATGTAAATTGAGATCCCATTTCTGGGTTTCCCATGTTGTTCCCTCTTCCCCTTGTTTTATCCCATACAGTTTAGATTGGGTACTGGCCACTTTAAAAAGTTTCCAGCTGCAAATGGTGCTTACATGGCTGGAAATCTGAATATGATAGCATGTGTTTTCTTCCAGATGCTGCATTTCTTGCAAGAGAGAAGGCAAGAGCTGATGCCGAATGCTACACTGCTATGAAAGTAGCCGAGGCTAACAAGGTATTGTTATTTCCTTACGCTGTGCCTTGAAGCAGGGCTCCTTACATTAGGCTGTATAGAAACACTCAGCAAAAGAGACAGCTGTGATTATTGTTCGTTTGTTGTGTCTCATGAAGTCAAAAAGAAAAAAAAAAGCTATCTTCTCTCAGAAAACTTTTCATTGAGACTGAAACAATTAGATCCTTATTTGCAAATTCATTTTCTTCTCTGGACAAATGAATTTATGTCAGGATATGTGAAATATCTGGTCATCTCTGGAGACAGCTCTGCTAATGGGGCCGTGGCTCCCTCTGTAGATAGAATATCAGTTTCAGTGTTGCCCTTTCACGCTGTTGTAATCAGAAATGTCGATTCATTCCAGTCTGCAAGCTGGCGAGCAGTCAAAGCAGGGAGATCTCTAGAGTGACAGGCAGGCTTAGAGTAAACAAGTGTTCAGGTAAAGAACTCATCTTATACACCAAACCAATCATAATTAGCCTGGCAAAGCCTTGGTCCTGCAAAAGGGAAAAAAGAAACCAAACGCAAAACCCCCTAGAAATGGAGAAATTATATGGATAGAACTGCCAGGCTTGTTATTGCCTACAGCATGTTCCCAGGACATCCCAGCAGGAAGGCTTTCTGTTTTGTAAGGGTCAGTGAGAATGGACAGAGGTCTGGGATGTTTGTGCACAAGTTCTGTCCCAGTTATTCTATCCTCCCTTTTATAATGTCATTATTCTGAACGAATGAGCTCTGCTCTCCGAAACAGACTCGTCAATCTGCTCTCTGGAAAAAAGCCAGTTGTATTTTTCTTTCCAGTAGCTTGCATTGAGAGGGCTTTCAGTGAGTTATGTGCTTTCGAGCATCTCCATCTCTGGTACGTTTGGATTGAACATTTCCCCAGCTGCTTCCATCACTTTCTCATTTTGCCATTTAGTCACTGGGATTTAGAGCTTCACTTAGACATACTGAAAGAGAGCCTTCTCCTGGGCGCTCCGTCTTTTCAGCTGAAGAGAGGATGAGCATGCCTGCTAGTCTTGTGGAAAAGGAGATGCCTCGTATGCTCATGACAGAAATTTGCTTTTGACTGAATCAGAGCTGTTGGTGATCGGTTTTCCTTTTGTGCAGCTGAAATTAACTCCTGAGTACTTGCAGCTGATGAAATACAAGGCTATCGCAGCAAACAGCAAGATATATTTTGGCAAAGATATTCCCAACATGTTCATGGACTATGCAGGAAGCCAGACCAAATTTGCAGAGGGACTGGCAGAAGGAATCCAAGAAGAGGATGGGGCAGGAGCCAGTGAGGACACAAAACTACTTCATAACGTCAACTGAAAAGAAAGATTTCTATTCGTTTTATATCAGAAGAAGTATGAACTGGGAAGTTCCTTTTTGTTTTCCCCCTTTCCTGTACTGAAAAAGATGAATCAGACTTAATCCTTTCAATCTTTTGTATGACAATGAGACACAAAGACTTTGGTATTTATGGGGTGTTTTTTCTGGTAACTTCTAAGCAGCCATCTCCAAGTATGTCCTCTAGATGCACCTCTCCCCGCTCATGGACATGCAGTCCAAATTATTCTGGAGAGGCTAGCTAGACTATCTGTTTGGCAGCCAGCTTAGATTGGTACGTAATTTTGGATTGAGGTGGTTTGTAGCAGTTGGAAGAAAAGAAATTTTGAGGTTTTGGAGGGAGGGGAATTGCTGCTACGGCTTGATTTGTGGGTGTTTTTTCTTGTTGGAAATTTCAAGTACTTTATTTCAAACCCCTTTTAAAAAAGGTGCTAGACTTTTTGTGCACTACATGTGTCTGCTTGAAGGCCCGGACCTTGTCCAAACGGCAGGTTGCTGCTCATTGTGTGGGGTGCTGGGACGGTTTAACAGCCTGTGCGCAGGCTTTGGGCCCATCCTGAGCGTGGGCTGCAGCAAATGCACGAAACTACCTTCGACTGAGGTCTGAGCCGATGTGTTTTGCCTTGGTAGGGCAGCTGAGACCACGTGCACAGTGAGGTACAGAAGTTCAGCTGAAATCCTGCAGGTTGCCTAGTTACCATGGGGGGGGGATCTAAGCCTTAGACCAGGTGTCACGCAGGTAGTGGCCCAAACTCTTCATTTTCTGCATTTTAACACTGCTTTGATTTCCATTTGTCATATTTGGGGAGGGCGGAGGGGAGTCTGTGTTTTGAGGCCTTTCCCAGCAGTTTAGCTGCTAGGCGAGGGCTGTGGGTGGGCTGATGGAGGCACTGTCCTGCCAGTGGATAATTGGACTTGATTTTCAGTGAAACCAGACTGCAAGCGTGGTACTTGTCACAGTCATCATAGTTAGAAAAACTAGGGAGAAAAGAATTTTTGTCTCAGGGACCCTGACTTCGCAAAAGGCCTTGCTGGTGAGTAACTGCTTGAATGACTAGTCCCATGGTCATTACCGTACGTTACCTGCCTCTGCAAGACCAACTGGATTTCAGTGTTTACAGTGTCTTATTAGAAAGAGGACATTCAGGTATACTGAAATGAACGGAACCGAGTTACTGTTGGGTTCGGTTGGCTTTTTCTTCTGAATAGACCTCGCAAAAGGAAGCTTTCCTAGTAGCAAAGGACATAAAACATCATACTGAAAAGTCACAGGGCAAAGAAAAGAATCTCTGGACTGTCCAAAGATAAATTTTCCTTTTTTGCTCAGAACGATGCTATATGATGTACCTTTCATTTCAGAAAACTTCACATACCAGATGCAAAGAGGCAGTAGGGTTTTGTTTTACAGTCATGCAAAACTTGAGGGGGTGTTAAAGACAAAAGTTCAGGCCTAGAGAGAACATTTTTTTTCCTCTCCCTAATCCATCTGCCACTTGGCAGAAGAGCCTGTTTATTAATTGCTGTTATAATTTGCGGCCAACACACTAATATGAGATGATGCCAGTGTAAGTGCTAACTTAGTTGTCAGAGACCAGCCTATTGCATTTACAATCTTGTGCCCTAAACGCTTGCTACCGACTACACTTGGTCTCACTCTTCAGTGTTTTAAATACACATTAGTCTTTTTAATAAGGCAGTCACACTAAGATAGAAATCTGATGAATTTCAGCTGCTGGTTCCAGTATTTTTACTTCAGTTTTCTTTTTCCTGTTAGCAGAGTGACTATTCATAATGAAAATGCAAAATAAAAGCTAAATGTCAGTTTCTGCTGGAGAAAAGTCCCATCTCCTATGTGACGTCTTTGTATTTGTTGGAAAATAGGAGCTAAGGGAAGTTCCATCTCCAGACCTATGCACTACATTAGACAACACAGCCGTCAAAAAATTGCATCAATAGGCAGGCTGTAATATTACTGACTTTTATAAATGGGTCTCTGCAGGAAGATTATGAACAGGGAGTAGCAGAAACTTAGGAATGAGGTAATAGTATCTAAACCTTTGAGGGTGATCTCATTTGTGTGATTGTTCTACATTGATGTTAGTTCCACTAGTAACTAAAACCTACTTTTTACGCAAGTATTTTTCACTAACGAAGAGACCCAAATAAGCCAAAAAGGTATTATCAAGTATGTCTTTGTATGACTTCACAGTAAGACAGTAGTTTGGAATAAATAGGTCTTAATGATTTTTTTTTAATTGAAAACATTACTGCTAAAGTATTCCTGTAATTTAAATTGTGATAACAATAAAAAGGCAAAAACAAAGTTGAAATCTTACCAGTCTTCACAAGTCAAAACCCACTGTTGCTTTTTCATTCAGGTTTCTTCATTCTATGTATAATTTCCTTAATTTTCCAGAGTAGATCTGTCACTACATGTAAATCTTTATTCCATGTATCTCTTTAACTGGCATTTTGTTCTAATTTCCATAATCTGAAATCTTGAAATGAAGATCTGAATTTTTAAAACCACTCTGTATAACAAACAAAGTACAGGTTTGTGGCACTGCTGATACCTGAGAATTGCTGGCGGGAGCACGGTAATGCTTTACCAGTACGGTCTTTGATGATCTTATGTATTGAATTAAAAGCCTTTTTATTTTGGTATTTGCTATGACAATAAAATGGCCTTCAATTTTAATATCGGTCTCTTTTTTTTTTTTTTTTTTTAATGGATAACCTTTAACACAAGGTGTAGGTATATTTGCAGGGGAAGGTTTACCGGGGTGACACCAAGGCTGCTGCTGCTCCAGGGGGAGTGTGTGGAGCTGCGGGGTGCTGCAGATGGGTGCTGTGCTGGCAGGAACACGCCTGTCCTGTTGCGCGCTGCCAGCTCTGCCTTTCCAGTGGGCAGGAGATAGAAAACCAGAGCTCCGGCTGAAGAAGAGGGGCAGAGGTGTCTGTGTCGGCTGCCACAAGCATCTTTTGGCTCAAATTGGTGAAAAATACATGAACGGAGACTTCAGTGGCAAGTATCTAGGATTTGGTACAGTTTGCAGAAAATCATTGTCATGTTTTGCAAGACAAAGGGCAGGAACCTTCTGGGTATTTCTAAACAGCTGTGTAAATACTGCTGTTGCTCAGAATACGGGGAGGGAGAGTTAAGTTCTGCGTGTTAAGGCAAATATTTTAGCTAATGGGTTCCAGCTGGCGGTCTCCCATTCTTTCCATCCCACTCGCCTCGATAAAGGCTGGCATTGTCCGCAGCACCGGGGCCTCCCTGGCTGTGGTGGGTGCGTGGTGGGGTCCTTCCTGGTGCGGCCACCCGGCCTTCATGGCTCCAGCGGGGCCTGCCGAGAAAGTGCTGTCGCCTGCCTTTCTTTTTATGAAGGTTTCTTTCTGAAATGTACACCCTAGCGAGACTGCTCTTCACAGGGGTGGGAAAAATGTGAATTTTTTTGAGGGTGGGGTGTGGCTTTTCTTGTCCTCGCCCGTTGAACCGACGAGGCTGCTGGGTTTTCTCTCCAGTCGTGAGGGCCCAGGGTTTCTGGAGATGCTGTCCTCGCAGCCCACCAAAGACAGGCAGCCCCAGCCAGGCCCCGCAGTCCAGCCTTTCCCCTCAGGAGCTCGCGGAGGCCGGCGGCCTGCCCCAAGCGAGCGGGGGCGGCCCCGAGCCCGGCGGCCGGGCCTGCGCTCTGCCCTCCGCGCCGCCGCCATGGCGCCCGCCGACCTTCCCATCATGGCGCCGCCGCCCCCTGTTCCCCGCCCCCCCTCTGCCATTGGTCGGCCGTGCGCGGCGGAGTGTTCCCATTGGCCGGTGGGGAGGAGTGACGCGCGCGCACGCCTGTGTGTGTGTGGCGGAAGTGAGGGCGGCGGGGCCGGCCGGGGATGTGGAGAGCCGGCATGGCCGCCGGGGACGGGCTTGGCCCGGCGCTGCGGGCCGTCACCGAGCAGGTGCAGCAGGCGGCGGCGAGGAGGCCGCAGGTGAGGCGCGGCGGTGCCGGGGTCGCGGCGGAGGGGCCGGGGTCGCGGCGGGAGGGAGGGAGCCCTTACCCCGTCGGGGTAGGCCCGCTCGCCTTGGCGGCAGGTCCTCCGTCACCATAGAGACGGGCCCCGCATCGTGAGGGCAAGTCCTCCGTCACCATGGAGACAGCCCCCTCATCACCACAGAGACGGGCCCACCGTGGAGGTGGGTGCCCGTTTCCCCCAGCAAAGAATCCAGGACCCTGTCATTGTCCTTAGAGATAGGCCTCCCCGACTAGAGCCAGCCCCCCCCCCATAGGGACGGGCTCCCCATCACCGTGGAGGCCTCCCTCACCCCCTCCCATGGCAGCCCCAGGCTGTGGGGTGACCTGCGGTGGGGCAGGGGGGCGAGGCTGGACGCTACAGGACGCTGGGGAGAGTGTGGGGCAGGTTGGAGCCTTCCCCGGGCGTCCCCCTCACCCTCAGTATTTCTGCAGGGGCTCCCAGCTGTGCAGCCGCGGCTGGTGGCCGTCAGCAAGACGAAGCCAGCAGAGATGGTGATCGACGCCTACAGCCACGGGCAGCGCAGCTTTGGGGAGAACTATGTGAGTTGGCTGGGCCCCATGGGGCTGCGAGTTGGCCCCTGTGCCGAAGGCAGGTGCTGGGCAGCCCAGTGCATGGGGAGCTGGGCTTGGTTATAGCTTCATGCTCCTGGGCCTGTATTTGGGGCACATGTTGGTCCCAGGTTCGGAGAGACTGTTCTTATGGTGCTGGCACGTTTGGCATGGTTTTAACAAGAGATTGTCTTCAATTCTCTTAGGTTCAAGAGTTGCTAGAAAAGGCGTCAGACTCCAGAGTAAGTATGCAGTTCCTTATATATTCTCCCTCCCTGTATGGCTGTGTCCTGAGAGCTGTTCAGCAAAAGACCTGTTTTGCATTAGGGATTTGGTGGTGAAGGCTGTTTGATCCTTGTCATTTCGGATAAATGGTGGAGTTATTCTTAGCTCATTGCCTCTGCCCCCGTCCCCCTCGTTGCCTTGCTGGCTCCAGAGGATTCTGTGAACACGTGGGCCTTAGTCATAAAGTATTTGTCTGAACAATGCTTTACCTCTTGTGCTTTCTGCTGTGGGAGATGCACAGTCCTCATTTAAAAAAAATGGTAACACTCAGTTTGGGTAAAATCTCATTTTGTGACTGTTCAGTTACAAAAGAGCTTTGCCTGCCTTATTCACTGAGTAATGCTCTGCAGCCACAGCCCTGTTCCTCTCCAGACTGTGAAGCAATCTCAGTACACACCACGAGCACTGCCCGAGCTGTGTCTTTCAGGGTAAACAAAAAGAGAAGATTGGGCGTCTGGTATTTTGTTTGTGGGCAAACCAAGACTTAAATACTGTGCGGGGTAAGAGGGAATTGTCATTCAAGCGTGACTGTTCCTCTCTGCTTTCAGATTCTGTCCTCTTGTCCGGAGATTAAGTGGCATTTTATTGGCCATCTGCAGAAAAGTAACGTCAACAAGTTGATCGGTAAACCCTATTTAATTTTATGTGCAGTGACCCTGTGGGCAATAGTCTTCCAACATTCAAATAATAACAACCTCGTGTACATGAACTCACCAGTGCCTGTCTCTGTGAGCGAGCCGAGCTGTAGGTACAAAAATTTCTGTGCCGGCAGAGCTGCCCTCAGCCTGTGTTTTCTCCCCAGCTGTCCCGAACCTGTTCATGTTGGAAACGGTGGATTCTGTGAAACTGGCAGACAGAGTCAACAGCTCGTGGCAGAAAAAAGGGTCATCTCAGAAGCTGAAGGTCATGGTGCAAGTTAACACGAGTGGAGAAGACAGTAAGTGTTTTTTTCTGATGTTATGCAGGTTTGTCCTGCTGACTTGAATGAAACAACCTGAATGGCGCGGTTTTCAGGTTTGTGCTTTTAAAGAGTTTCTCTAAGCTAAGAAGAAACTTCCTCATCTCTTGGCTTCTGCCTGGCTGTGGGGAGGGGAGGTCTCTGGCAGAGCTTGGCACAAATCTCCCCACTTCTTGCCAGGTAAGCATGGCCTTCCTCCTGGAGACACCGCGGCTGCTGTGGAGCATGTCATCAACAAGTGTCCGAGCCTGGAATTTGTGGGGCTGATGACGATCGGCAGCATCGGGCATGACCTTAGCAAGGGGCCAAACCCTGACTTCCAGGTAAGATTTTCTAGGAGAAACGTGAACTGTTGGCTGGCTTCCCGTTACAGTCTGTTGTCTGTCCCAGCCAAACCAGCACACAGTCAAGCTGTAAGTCTGACTGTAGATTGTCAATAGAAAGACCTTGTTCAGAGTAGCACAGGTCTCTGAAGTGTCAGTATCAGTGCAGGTGTTAGGCTCATTTCTGCAGCAGCCAGTGCCCAGGTGTATTTGGTCCCGTCCCTTTTCTGAAGCTGTAGCCAGGACATCAGCAGGGGCACCTTGTGCAGCAACTGCTGTCCGGGATCCTCTGGGCCAGCTTTCAGATGAGGTTTCAGCCTTCCTTTGCGCACTGTCTGCACAGGGCAGCATCAGGCAGAGGAACTAGGTCTGCGTTCCTCGTCTGTCATGCTGGTGGCATAATTGGATGTCTTCAGGAGATGCGTAGACTTGTAAGTACGCGTGTTGTCAGTAACGTAGCCTGTAATGGGAAATCTCCAGGCATTATTACAGCGCTGCAGAGCAAGCTTCAGTAGGAAGAGTGGGAATTGCACATTCTGTGGGAAGGAGACTTCAAAGAAAGGCAGAAATCATGATCTGTGAAACCCTGAAACTGAGCTGGCGTGGCTGTCAGATGTGCGATCCTCTCTTCTTTCCTCCTCCCTTCTAGATGCTGTTATCTTTGCGGCAGGAAGTGTGTGAAAAGCTGAATCTCCCCATTGAGAAGGTGGAGCTGAGCATGGGCATGTCCACAGACTTCCAGCACGCGGTAAGTCGTGCGCTCCTGGTGCTGGGATAGAGTTCTGGGGATGAAAACGGACCCTAGCTGTAGCTGCGGGTGGCGGGTACGTGGGGAACTGTCCTTCTGTGACCCGGGGAGCGTCGAGGTTGGTACGGACCGTGTTGGCAGGTGTGGGTGGCAGCCCGGCCCTGAACTCCTCCCTTCTGTCTCTTTGTAGATAGAGGTTGGATCCACAAACGTCAGGATTGGAAGCACCATTTTTGGAGAGCGAGATTACTCCAACAAAGCAGTTGGTGGCAAGGCCCCTGCTGAAACTAAAGGCGAAACGGAGACCTTGACAGTGCAGGGTCATTAGGTGGAAAAAAAAGTGGCCTCGACAGAGGACAGATGATGGGAGACCTCACTATGCATTCTTGCCTCCCTCCGTGTCGGCACCCGATCGTGATGGTGAGAGGGAATTCCTCCTAACAGAACAAAGGCCAGAAATGCCTCATAATTTATTGTGATTATAGAGTACCCATAGAAACTGGAAATGTTTATAACCAACAAATGATAAGAAAATTTATGGTTGAAAGTGACTGTGGTATATTGGCTCCTTCAGGGTCATTAAGGACAGTGACTTTTGGATTATTAGGTTGAACAAACTAAATATTTGTCAGGATGGAGTTGCTAATGAGCAAGATGTATCTGCAGCAGTGGTGGTGATTATGTTTTCACTGAGGACTAAATTCTTCATTAAACAAGTTATAATCTTGCCAGAGACCTATAAATGTTTCCCCAAATAAAAGTTTTGCACGCAATCACTGCTGAGGGGATGCTTACGTAGAAACTGTGATAGAGACACACTGTGACACTGGAGGGACTGTGTCCACTTAAAAAGAGGACGAATAACAAGCACACGAAGCTGGATAAGGAGCACAGTCGCCAGCATGAGTTCATGGCCTAACAGTTTGGATGCAGATCACAAGGGTGGGAGTGTCTTCTGGGCTGAAGTTTGTCCTTTTCAGGCTGACACTGTTCATTTTCCCCATTGGTTCCATGTCTGCTCAGATCTTCTGGGATGTTTTCAACCTTCCCCTTCTGTGAAGTGTTGTTGGGAGTTATATTCATTCTGCGTAGTAATTCTTGACGCTGTAAGTTCTTTTTGGGGCTTTTCTGCAAGGTCCCTGCTCTACCATCAGCTTGCTGTTGCTTCCCAAGGCAAGTCACTTGACCGTTTGGTGCTTCCACCATCCTGCCCACATCTGTATGAGGATTATAATACGTGCTTGTCTCACAGGGCAGCAGTGAGGTTTGCTAGAGGCCCTTTGGGAAAAGTACTCTGGAAAATAAGGTGTTACTGTTCCACTGTGTTCTAGGTTTCCTGAAAAAAAAATCCTGTCGCCACTGACAGAGCTTCTAGGCGATGTCTTAATATCTTAAGCGCTGGTCTAGCCTTCGCTTCTCCTGGAAGAGGGAAAGGACTCTTGCCCTGCAGTAGCTGTTTGATTCAGGTGTGAGCAGAAGCTCCGGTGTTACGGCATGTGCTGTTTGGCCAATGACAAGTCTCTCTTGTAACCTGTGTTACAACTGCATTTTTGGGCTTTTGTGTGCTGCTAGGAGGAGGCGGCAGCGGTTGCCAGCGGAAACATCCCTCCCAGGCTTTTCTCTGTGTGCGTGTGGTTAAATCTAGCTGTTGGTTTTACTCTCTGACTATAAATGCCGAATGTAAATGAAAAGAGTCAACTCTAACACCAACCTGTCATAGCTACATGGTTTAGAAGCAACATGCAGTCTGAGCTGCCCTGCGCGGCCTGCACCATGTGGTGTTTCATAGTCTATTAATAAAAAGTGGTGAATTTTAATACCATCTGTGCCAACTATAAAGCTATTAAAGATGTTATTTTTATGTTCCAGTGTTGTGAATAAATGCCCTGAGTTGTCGTTGGAGCTATTTCCCAAACCCGGAGCTGCTGTTGAGCGAGACGTGCTTGTCTCGGGAGGGAGGGAGGAGGGTGGTTTGAAAAACAGCTGAAACGGAGCTGGCAAAGAAAGTGACGCTTTCTTTGATCAGAAAGGGAAAAAAAATAGCTGCCGAGGTGGGCGAGATGTCAGACGGCATGAGCTGTTTCTGGAGAAGCCCTCTGGGTGGCACTGCTCCCCAGGCCCGGGGCAGCGCTCCTGGGCCACCGGAGGAGAGACACCAGCTCCTCGGCCGCTGTCGGGCAGGTATGGATCAACAATGAGTCTCAAAAATAACTGTTTATTTCCCAGCTGGTGGTTGAAGTGAATCCCTTCCTCTTCCATCTCTCTCTTGCCAGAACTTCGGCGCTGCGCACTGCCCACAGATCCTCCTGTTTGCAAATTTCACAATGGTAAAAGCCTTTCGTTTATTTTGCCGAGCAAACTCAGGACACCTGTTCTATCTGAATTTGATTCCAACCTGCAAAGACAGCCCGTGGCCCCGCAGTGTTTGTCTGCTACTTGTAAAATGTTGGCTGGAGCAAACCAGGAATGAAAGTGATGGGCTACCTGAGCTTACAGAGCTAGCCCAGCCCTGGAGCAGGCGGTTCTGAGCCGGGGGGTGATCGGGGACCCCCTGCTCTGCTCACCCCTCGCTGACGCCCCTTTCCCACCAGCCCGTGGCTCCAGAACCGGCTGCGCTGCCGCAGTTCTTTCTGATCGAGCACAGAGCAGCGGGGCGGGTGTACATTGAGAATTGTCTTGCGCCGTGGCTCACGTCCCCTCTTGCTTTTCCTCTCTCAGGCATTTTGTGCTTATTTCCTGAGTTGAAATTGGACGCTAGCCAAGCTTAATGAGGTTAGTAAATGGTGTCAGCTGGGAGGTGGGCGTGCAGGGGTGGCTGTGGGGTAGGACAAGGCTTGTCCTGGCTTCCGTGCGCTCTGGAACAGTTGTATTTAAGCAGCAGACTGGCTCACGAAAGCGTGCGGTCTGGTTTTCTGACCTGCCGGTGTACTGCCTGCTAAAACGTTTAGGGCTCCGTTGGCTTTGGTGGCGGCCTCCTACGTGAGACCGTGGTGGAGCTGTGTGTCTCGGTGGCTTTGGAGAGCTGCGGGGCTGGGGATGCTCTCGGCTGTGGGACACCTCTCATCTCCAGCCAAGCAGTGTCCGGGCCATGCAGGTGGCTGCGGGGAGCAGTTTGGGTGCTGTGCCTCAACGGCAGCGCCAGCTGCAGCGGCCGGGGTTGGGCTGTGACAAGGCGCTGGAGAGGAGAAAGGAGCAGCGTGAGCTTCTGCTCCCTTGCTCTGCAGCTGTTTCTCTCGCCCGTCCTGCTTCCAACTGGCTTCTTTTCTTCTGGCCGTGTCATGCCTGAGAGCTTTCCCGTGCTCCTCCTGCAACTGAGCCTCCCCGAAGCCGGTGCTGGGGGCAGTGCCCACTGGCACCTTCCCTTCCTCCTGGAGGTGCCCACCTCCATCCTGAGGGTGCGGAGCCACGGTGTTGGTGACGCTGGACACCTGCCCGGGGGGAGCAGGGCGCAGACCACCCACTCCTTCAGTGGAGGTCACCCGGCAGATGGGAACTGTTGGTCACTGGAGTGGAGCCAACGAGCCGGAGATGAAAGGCGCCCTGGCCTCTTAATGAACCACGCCCCGCTCGGGCACCCTGGCCCCCTGCAACACAAGTTTTATTTACATCTATTAAAAGCGCTTGGCCGGTTTATTGAAGCAGCAGTGCTCCCGCTCCCCGCTCCTTGGGGCGATGTCACTGTCAATATTTGCCTGGGAGGAATGCGGCCAGCAGACGAAGGCTTGTTTTGCGGCCAGAGGGACGACTCCACCCTCGTGACTTGCAGCCCTTGCTGATGGCCGGTGGCGCAGGCGCCATCACCTCCTGTGGCAAAGGCACGGCCTCGGGTTCCCCAGCTGCCCCCTGAGGTGACCCGTGTTTCCATGCTGTCCCCTGGAGGACGGCTGGCCAGACCGGCCCCCCTGAGCCGTGCCGGCATGCAGAGCAGAACTTCACATGCGTCATGGAGGGAAAAACTCTTCCCAGGGCTTGGGGAGCACCTGTGGGCAGACTTGGCTGCCTCTGAAGGAATAAAACTGTCAATTTTGCTGGATGGGGTGATGTGCTGCTGCTTCAGAAGTGATTGTCCCCCCGTACACAGCACTGGTGAGGTTCCACCTCGAGTGCTGTGTCCAGTTTTGGGCCCCTCATGACAAGAAAGACCTTGAGGTGCTGGAGCGTGTCCAGAGAAGGGACACGGAGCTGGTCAGGGGTCTGGAGCACAGAGAGAAGGGTCTGGAGAACTGTGGAGCAGCTGAGGGAGCCGGGGGTGTTCAGCCTGGAGAAGAGGAGGCTGAGGGGAGACCTTCTCGCTCTCCACAACTCCCTGAAAGGAGGGGGCAGCCAGGGGGGGTCGGGCTCTTCTCCCAAGGAACAGGCGATGGGACAGGAGGGAATGGCCTCAAGTTGTGCCGGGGGCGGTTTAGGATGGGTGTTAGGAGACATTTCTTCTCTAAAAGGGTTGTCAAGCACTGGAATGGGCTGCCCAGGGCAGTGGCGGAGTCGCCATCCCAGGGGGTGTCCGACAGACGGGCAGACATGGTGCTGAGGGACATGGGTTAGTGATAATGTGGCAGTGTTGGGTTTACTGGTTTGGTCTTGATGATCTTAAAGGTCTTTTCCAACCTAAAGGATGCTATGATTCCATGATTCTCCTTTCCTGGCTCCTGGAGAGATGGGCTGGCCACCTGAGGCCATCCTCATCCTCAGGGAAGCTCCGGTGCTGGAGCAGCAGCCCCTCCTGTGAGAGGCACTTTGTGAAGCTGCTGAGTCCAGGCGTCGTTCCCTCCCCTTCCTCCACAAAGCCAGGATTGGCTTATTTTTTTATCAGATAATATCCTTTGTGTTGGGAAGTGTCTGGAGCCGAGCGTGGCCTCCCTGCCAAATCGATGTGCGGGGAGTTGGTGGGTCCGAGCCCGGAGGGACTGAAGGGACACGAAAGCGTCTTGGTAGCACTGGGTGCCGTAGCCAGGCTTGGTCCCGGTGCCCGGCACCCTGTCGCCTGTGGGCAGGCGCAGGCTGCTCGGCTTCCATGAGAAAATCAAGATGTTTGGGTCACAGAATCACAGAATGGCCAGGGTGGGAAGGGACCTCTGGAGATCATCTGGTCCAAACCCTGCCAGCGCAGGGTCACCCACAGCAGGTGGCACAGGGACGCCTCCAGGCGGGGTTAGGATGTCTCCAGAGACGGAGACTCCCCCACCTCTCTGGGCAGCCTGTGCCAGGGCTCTGCCACCCTCACAGCACAAAAGTTCCTCCTCGTCTTGAGATGGAACTTCCCACGGTCACGTTTGTGCCCGTTACCCCTTGTCCTGTCCCCGGGCACCACTGAGAAGAGCCTGGCCCCGTCCTCCTGACACCCCCCTTGAAGTATTGATCAGCGTTGATAAGATCCCCCCTCAGTCATCTTTTTTCCAGGCTGAAGAGCCCCAAATCCCTCAGCCTTTCCCCATCAGAGAGATGTTCCCGTCCCCTCATCCTCTTGGTGGCCCTTTGCTGTCCCCTCCCCAGCAGTTCCCCGTCCCTCTTGGCTCAGTTCCCTGCCCTGTTCCGGGGATGCTGCGGGCAGGTGAGAGTGGGGGGCGGCTGGGAGCAGCTCGCCCCCGAGCCCGCTGCAACCCTTCAAAGTGGGAAGAGTGTTTATTTCTGGGATATCGGGTTTCCGGCAGGAAGGCCGGCAACTGCCAAGGTTTTTATTGGATCCCAGTGAAAGGAATTTAGAGAGTCCTGCGCCGCTTGTCTTTCCCTGTGCCCTGCCGTGGTTACGGAGCGGTTTTACCTTTGAACGGGAGCGAGGGGCAGGGGGATTTGGCACCTGGCACCGGCACGGCCGTGGCCGTGGGGTTTCAGACAGGTTGCCTTGTTGTCTCCCGGGCAGGAGGCACCAGGAGGGGTCGGGGCTGGAAAAGCTCGGAGCGGTGCTTGGAAGTAGTTGAAAGAACCTGAACTCCGCCGGGCTCAAAGCGTGTGGGAAGTGTTGCTTGAGCCCCTCTCCTCGCAGCGGGGCTGGGGCCAGGTATTTCCCATTTGTTACTAACTTGGACAAGGTTTTGACTGTTCTTGGAGGTAATTTTATAGGAGATTGAGATTCTGAAGACCACGCACAGTGGCTTGATTGCTTCAATGTGTCGTGGAGACAACTCCGGAGCTCGGATTGCCCTTGGATGCTGCCGGCACAGACCAACATCCTCCAGGGCCTGAGATCCAGGCCAAGCCCCGTTCCTCTCCGCGCATGGGCAGCTCTTGGGGTTTCCCAGGGCCCTTCTGTCCTGGTTGTGGAGCCGCTGCCCCGAGGAAGGGGAAGGAGAGGGGCAGGGACTGCAGTTTGGATCGGGGTCAGCCCCGCATGTCTTGCTCCCAGCTCTCGCGCTGACGGGCACGGCAGTGAGCGGCGCTGCACGGCGGCTCCCGGGGTCCTCGCAAGCGCTGGGCTGCTTGGAGTTATTAATTTAGGGCTCGATCCAGCGAAGGGAGGTGGCTGAGCCCTGTGCCCCGCGGCGTTCGGGGATTCCCCTATTTGGCGCAGGGTTTGCTGTGCTGCGGGTGCCTGGTGCCTTAATCGGACGCCAGACGAGCAGCCCCCTCTCCCTGTCGGTGGGGACAGCCGGGGAGAGCAGCGAGCTCCAGCCCGCAGGCTCATCTCCTCCAGAAGGAGGAGGGGAGACCCCTCTTGCTTTCCGCGGTGTTTAAAGCGGGAGGCAGAGCTCACCGGCTGGGGTTTTGGGGAGGTTTTCGTGTGGCGCAGCCGCTCGCAGGATCTCTGAGCGGATCTATCTCACAGGATACTGGACACGAGCGATTTCCTGTTGCTCGTCCAGCTTCAGCGGCAGGATCTGGGACCAGCATCCTGCGGCGCTGAGCGCGGGAGGGGAATTCCTGCCGTAGAAATTTTGCTCAGCGGAAAAAAGGGGAGGAAAAAAAAAAAGGAGGGGGGAAAAAAGAAGCAGGGAAGATGTGGGTACACTGTTGATTGTTGTTTTTTTACTGACAAGATGATGTTGGTCTCCTGTTGTTCTCCAGGGCTCTGGGGTCTGACAGCTGACCCCCTGGGGAGGTCTGTGGGGGGTGTGACTGGTCATGAAGAGCCCTTGGGGCCACGGTCCTTGTCCCTGCCCAGCGGGAGGCAGCGAGGGCGCGGGCAGGGGAGAGCTGGAGAGACGAGGCCGCTGCTGGGGAAGTGTCTAACGAGCCGCGCGGGCCCCTGCGCTGCTTATGTTCCCAAACCAAAGCGCATGTGGGAACAGCTTGGGAGCGTGTGCTGATGAGTATCTCCTCCTTCCGACGCCCACCGCCGCAGCAAGATGTATTTATTTGGAGAAAGGAGTCAATTTCTTTTCCCCTCCAGGAACTATTGGTCCTGGAGAGAAACCGCATTCCCAGCACTGTCTCTTGTCCTCCTTCCATGACCCTCTTCCTCCGCTGCCTGGCGCGGGGTCCTGGAGACTTCATTGCTGGCTTTTGTTCCTGTTTGATTTGAAGCCGCAGCGAGCCGTGGCCTCGGAGAAGCCAAGCCCCAGGGGGAGAAAGGGCCGGGGGCAGCGCGAGAGGCAGCGGGGACGTGGGAGGGGGGAACGGGAAGGAAAATATTGAACTTAGCATGAAAAGCAGTGAAGCAAACAGGGAAGGCAAGAAGGGAGGAGTGTTAACTGCGGGGCGGAGGCCAGGAGGGGACGGAGCAGCGCGACCGTGGAGTCAACTGTGTGAGTTTGTGCAGGGCGTTCCTCCATGGCGAGGGGTCCCAGGGTCTTGGCAGGCAGTGGGGGGCCACAGAGACCCCCGCGCAGGAGGGCTGGTGGGGCCATGTGTGTGCCACCACCCTGTCACAGCACCCTGTGCTTGTCACAGCTGGGATGACACAGTGAGGCGTCGCATCATGGCCCATATGGACCACGTGTGCTCCGGACCATGCAGGGCTCTGTTCTGCCCCCCGCTGATGCCCAGGGCTCCAGCTCAGGACCAGGCAGGGCTGGAGCTTCTCTTCCTCCAGGAGGATGCTCTGGTCTGTGGGGGCTGTAGCTCTTGGTCTTGTGGGAGCTCCACCCCCTCTCCATGGGGGCTCCAGCGTTGCACCATGCGGGACCCAGAGGGACCGGGACAGGCTTGAGCGGTGGGTCCATGAAAACTTCATGAAGTTCAGCAAGGCCAAGCGCAAGGTCCTGGGGTGGGGTTGGGGCAATCCCAAGCACAAATCCAGGCTGGGCGGAGAATGGCTGGAGAGCAGCCCCGAGGAGAAGGACTAGGGGGTGTTGGTGGTGGAGAAGCTCAACAGGAGCCGGCAACATGCGCTGGCAGCCCAGAAAACCCCTGCAGCCTGGGCTGCATCCCCAGCAGCGTGGGCAGCAGGGCGAGGGGGGGATTCTGCCCCTCTGCTCCGCTCAGGGGACACCCCCCTGCAGTGCTGCCTCCAGCGCTGGGGACATCAGGAGGACACGGAGCCATTGGAGTGGGGACGGAGGAGGCCCCGGAGATGCTGGGAGGGCTGGAGCCCCTCTGCTGTGGGGACAGGCTGAGAGAGCTGGGGGGGTTCAGCCTGGAGAAGAGAAGGCTCCGGGGAGACCTTGGAGCCCCTTCCAGTCCCTAAAGGGGCTCCAGGAAAGCTGGGGAGGGACTCTGGAGCAGGGAGGGGAGCCATGGGACGAGGGGGAAGGGTTTTACACTGACAGAGGGGAGATTGAGATGAGATCTGGGGAAGGAATTGTTTGCTGTGAGGGCGGCGAGCCCCTGGCCCAGGTTGCCCAGAGAAGCTGTGGCTGCCCCATCCCTGGAGGGGTTCAAGGGCAGGTTGGCCGGGGCTTGGAGCAACCTGGGCTGGTGGGAGGTGTCCCTGCCCAGGGCAGGGGGTGGCACTGGGTGGGCTTTAAGGTCCCTTCCCACCCAAACCATTCTGTGACTCTGACTCTCCCGGGCAGGCTCCAGCTTTCCAGGACCCCCCCCCGCGCTCCAGCCCCGGCCCACGGGGAACTCCAGCCCTCTCCCACGGGGGCAGCGGAGCCGATGCCGTCGGCGGGGCCGTGGCCGGGGCGGGGCGGGCCGGGGCGGGCCGGGGGAGGTGCCAGGGCCGGCGGCGGAGCCGGGGGAGGCGGCGCCGCCGGAGCCGCCCCGGGGAGCGGGGCGGCGGCGGGCGCGGAGCCGGAGCCCGGAGCCCGTGGCCCGGGGCCGGGGCCATGCGGCGGGCGGCGGCGCTGGTGCTGCTGGCGGCGGCGCTGAGCGGCGGGGGGGCGGCGCGGAGCTGCCCGGTGCAGAGCCTGGGCTGCAAGTGCTCGGCGGAGCGGGCCAAGGCGCCCGGCGGCCCCGCCGCCCCCCGACGGAGGGTGGTCTGCAGCGGCGGGGGGCTCCCGGTGCCGCCCGAGCCCCGGCTGCTGCCCGACGGCACCGCCACGCTGTGAGTACCGCGACCCGAACATCGGTCCCCCGCCCCGGGCATCGGTCCCCGGACCAGGGAATCCGTCCCCGATCCCGAGCATCGGTCCCCGGCCCCGGGCATCCCCCCCCGGGCCGCTCCGGCCGGGCGTCTGCTGCGCCGGGACGCCGGGAGAGGGGTGGGAGCCCGGGCGCGGGTGGCGCCGAGCGGCCCCGGGGGAGCGGGAGACCCCCCAGCACCACCCCACGCCGCGGGTACCGCGCCCCCGGGTGCCGGCGGGGGTAAATTCCCGCCGTGTCGGGCAGCACAGTACGAACAGATCCTTTTTTTCACTTATTTTTTCACTCACTTACTTAATAAGCGAATCTGTACCCACAGAAGCATTTCTCGGTTCTGCGTAACGCTGTGTAAATCGCATTAAAGCGGGATGTTGCGGCTATAGAATAACGGAAAGGACCCGCTCTCCCCACGGCGCGGCGGCAGCACGGGTTTAAAGTGTGGACGTGAGCTGGAAATCCAGGAAACGGGCTCCTTCTCCACGCTTCCCTCCGCGGCGCTTGCTGCCTGAGTGCTGGGGGAGGATGTTTTTGTTTGAAAGCCAAGGCTCTTACTGGAAATATTTGCTGAAGACAGATCGGGGGCAGTAAGTGGGTTTTGGGTTTGCGCGAAGGGTCTGAAGCTGCTTCCTAAAAGCTTCCCCCTCGGTCCCGGGGAGGTTTTGGCCGGCGTTGGCAGCCGTTGCGCCCGCTCGCTGCAGCAGCAGATTGCAGGGTTTATTTATAACTCCGCAGGAGACGTTTGAATTAAAATCTGGTTTGGAGGGCAGGGCCGGCAGCGCCGTTGCTGGAGGGAAGGTCGCCTTCGCCTCGAGTGTCGTCCCAGGAGGGTGGCCCTGCGTGCCCACGGCCTCGGCTCGCCACCTTCAGCTCCTCGGGAGGGTTTTCTTGGGCGCTGCGGAGAATTGGGGCTGGGCTGGGGGCTGCGGCGCTCCTGGTCCTATCGCTCTTACGTGCTCAAGCCCGCTTGGCCACGTGTCCACTCCCATGCTGGAGTTTCTGCTGTGCCTAAAGCATCTCCCGGTTCCCGTGTGCCGTGTCGCTGGCTGCCGCGGGGCTTCGTTTCGGGGTGGCGATGTCCACGTTGTGAAAATGGGGTGGCTGCGAAGGCGACCCAGCTGATGCCGCCGTCCCCCACATCGTGAACCGTGCCTGTGCTGCGCGGGTGCCACGAGCAGGGTCTGAAGGGTGGTGGGTGCGATAAAAAAAGCGTAAATCGTCCTGGAGCAGCAGCACTGGGTTTGTCCTGAGCTTCCCCGTGGTGGGGGGCACTGGGCAGGTGGAGGTTGGGCTCTCTGGTCGCTCTCTCCCTCGGCCAGGTTTTGCTCTTCACTTCTTTCCTCCTACGGCCCATTTTTATACATCACCCCCTTGCAAATACCCGCAGAGACTTCTCAGTCCTTTGTCAATTTGTTTTGGGAAAAGCATCTGATTAATTGCCTGCTCTGGTGCTTTCTCCAGTGTGAGGGAGCGTTACCCCAGTGCTGTGCACGTGCGGAGCCCCGTGCCGGCAGAGCGGCCGAGGGGGGGCCATGCCCAGTGGGACAGGGGTGTTTGGAGCCAGCCATGCCGGGGTCGGCTCCCTTGGAGGAGCCGGGATGACCGTGCAGAGGCATTAGGGCATCACACGATCCCACTAAAACGTGACACGAAACCTACAGGCGTAGGCAGAAACCTACAAATATGCGGTGACCCTGGGCTCTGCTCTTGCGCAGTAAACATGATTTATTCTAAACCCTTTCCAGATGGAACAATCAAAACCAGAGGCTCCGGCTTCGGGAGCGTCTCCTGGAGCCACTGGGGTGCGGGCAGGGAGCGGAGGAGGCAGCGGGGCCTGGGCACATGGCAAGGGCTGCACGTGCCTTGGGGGACACCCCGCTGGGGACAGCCTGATTTTGAGCCCCGCGGGTGAGACGGGTCCGAGTGGGGCTCCTCTGTGTGCCCCCGGGATGTGCAGGTCCCGTCCGTGCCCCAGGGATGCGCAGGTCCCATCCATGCCCCCCAGGATGCTCAGGTCCCGACTGTGCCCTCCGGGATGCTCAGGTCCCGACCGTGCCCCCAGGGGATGCTCAGCATCATCCGTGTTGCCCCAGTCGCAGGAAACACAGGGTGTGTTTTGTGCAGAAAAACACTAAAAAGCAGAGCCCTGGTCTAGTTTTCGTCTGGGCTGGCCTGGAAGCGGGTGTGCGTTAGTGCTAACGATGCTGGGCGCGGGGGCAGGCTGCCGGGGTGGGACCGCTGCTGTCCCGGCCACAGCTCCGGCCGCCCTGGCGATGGCCGGGGATGCACGGGGGGGCCGGAGGAGGTCTGCCGCCCTGCGGGTCCCTCACACCAGCTCTCGCTTGGCTTTTTTCCCACACTCTTGGTTTGCTTCTTTATTTATCTTTAATTATTAGGCCTGCGCTGAGGAATCCAAGGCTGCAGCCGCGACAGCTGCTGCGTATTTACCCCCCCGCGCTTGAGAAACGCTTGCTGCCATCGCAGCCTGCGGACGGGCAGAGCAGGGGACGAGGGATGCCTGCGGCCCCGGGGACCTGCCGGGCTCGGCTGGGCGTCCTGGGGGACGTGGCAGCTTGTCCCTTCCCTGGGCGCCTCGCAGGGCTCGCTGCTTCGGGAGGGAGCGAAGCCGGAGCCCCGGCAGCGCCCGCAGATGTGGAGCTGCAGAAATTAACTCCATGTGGGGAAGCGGCGGTGGCGGGGAACAAACCCAGCGTGGCTGGAGGTGCTGGGAACCGGTGGCCCTGCTCCGTCCTGGCGCTAGATATGACCCCCGGGACCCCGGTGCTGCAGCCCCTTGAGCTGTGGGATGGCGGCGGGACAGGGAGATGGGGTACCTCGCTTCTTGCCTAAATATCTACAGCTGTCCCGGCCGTGTCCCCCCGGTTGTGGCTGAGGAACTCCCGCTGTGGGGAGACCCGGCGGGTGCCGGTGCAGGCGGAAGCGCTGCCTTCATGGGGGCGCAGGGAGCTGCGTGGGGACACACGTGGGGTCTGGCAAGGGGGACGATGCTCGCAGGGGTGCGACGTCCCCGTGCCACCCCAGCAGCCGGGACAAGGCGTGTGCTCTCTGACACCCGCCCCGTTTTTATACCTGGAGGTTAATTCTCGCCCCCCGGCTCGTCGTGGGGAGGGAGGAGGATTGCCAACCCTAATGGCTGGTGTGGTCACCCCTTCTTGGCTCATAGCCCTGCACAGCTCGCCCGGCTGCAGCTGTCTCAGCAGAGCCCTTTGCCTGGCCCCTCCGTCCTGGGGGGACTGCCGTCTCCCCGTGGTTTGGGGCTGGGGGCTTTGTCACCTCTCGGGGACATCCCTCCGGCACAGCTGTGAGGTGCCGGGGCTCCGCAGACGTGTATTAACAAGGCTTTAATTCCCTCCCCCTCCCGCTGACCCCTGTGCTAATCGCCTAATGGAAAAAGCACTGTATCCCTAACGAGACCCAGATAGCCACGCCGGCCGCGGCCGGCCCCGCTGTCACACGGGCGGGAGCCCAAACCTCTTCCAGATGTGGAATCCCAGCCCAGGCCTCATTTATGTGCACAGCTTGATTGCACCGAAATTACAGATTGTCTGCAGGGAATAGAGGGCTTTGACTTATGACCAATTTCCAGTTCTACTTGAACTCCCCTCTCCGAGGCCGGTTTATCCTGGGCCCTGCAGATGGTTTCTTTCCCTAACCTTTTTCAGCTTTTTATTTGTTATTTATTGGGCTGCGGGTCCGGTTTTCCCAGGGGCTGCGGGTCGCGGTGCTGCCCGGTGCTTGGGAGCATCCCGGCCCCGCGCCTGCTCTGGAGGTTTCGCCCTCTCTCCGGGGCTGATTTTTCCTGTGCTAACAAAAGCCGAGGGTTGGAACAATAATTTTCACCATCCGAAATAGCCCGGCATGACGCCAGGATGGAGGCAACGCCCCGGGCACGTCGTGGGGAGGGGAAGAGCCCCCGGGAGCCCGAACGAAGCGGGGAGGGGGCATCCCCGGCCGTGTCAGGGGGTCTCCAGCCCCTTCGGAGTTGCGGGGTCCCCCCTCTGGGATGCTGCCCCCCCCCCCCAGACCCCGTCGCAGCGCCGCAGCCCTCGGCACCTCTCGCCAGCTCCGGGGCCCCTCTTTTCTCTTCCTAAAAAATCCCTCTGCGAAGCAGCGGGCTCTGCTCGGGGCGCAGCCCGCGCTGGATCTGCCGCCAGCATATGCTTTGAATTAATGCACTCGGAGAGCAAAGCATAGCCGGGCTCCCCGCCCCCACCGCGGCCCCCCCCGAGGAAGCTCCGCGCCGCTGCCGTGCCCCTGCCCGGCCGGGGAGCCACCATCTCCCCGCGTCCTTTTTTGGTTGGGTCCAGAGGAAGTTTATTGTTTCAGCAGCCCAGTTTCTGGAGCTGTTATTTATCCAAGTGGATTCCAGCACGCTTGAAAAAACAATCTTGTTTTTTTTCACTTTTGGCTCCTCTTTTTGAGATGAAAAAAAAAAAAAAAAAAAAGGAAAAAAAAAGAAGAAGGGATCTCTATCTCCCTGCCTGCAGCCTCCAGGGCTCCGAGCTCCCAGAGCCCCGGCACGGGCGGGATGGAGTGAGGATGCTGCACGCCTTCCAAGGCTGAATCCCCCCGGGATGGGAGGATGCCCCTTGGGGGGCTCCCGTCGCCGCCACGCATCCCCCCGTTGTTTCCCTTTGACTCGACGCTCTGGTCCTTAATGCCCGCATTGTCCGGAGGGACTTTTCCAGCCACCGCTCAATTAGCCGATTAGCATCCCGGTGGCAGGGCCATCCCCTGGCAGGCGACGGGAGCCACCCGCCCGCCCACGCTCCGCGATGCCGGAGGGTCTTGGGGCGGCCGGGCGGGACAAAAGCGCCGTGGGGCAGGAGGATGCTGGAGCAGCACGAGGGTGGCCGGGCGTCGAGGGCTGGGGGTGTCCGCGGGGTCCCCAGCCCTTGCCACCGTGCTGCGGGGTTGGGGGGTACCTCTCGCCGCGGCATTTGCCGGCGGTGCCGAGGTGAGGAGTCCCAGCCTGGGCCGGAGCCAAGGCACGGCCGAGCGGCGGCTCTGGAGGAGCACAGCTGTGCTTTCATGCCCTGCCAAGCCTGCGGACGGCTGGGACGTGGGGGCACCGTGTCCCCTCTGCACCCCCGGCCCCGCACGGACCTTGGCGAGCCGTCAGGGAGCTTGCCCGGTGTCTTCCCCAGCCCACCAGCGGCAAGAGCCGCCGTGGCCATGGTGAGAAGGGGAGATTGGGGAGCAGCGGGATTCCCTTCCCGCCCTCCATCCACTTCCCACCCCATCGATCCCGGCTCCTGGCCGGGTGCAAGAGCAAGGGCGGCTCTCGGGGCTTGAAATCGGCCGAGGGGTTTGGGTCCAGCCCCGGTGCCAAGGGGGGGTCCCAGCGTGGGGCCCCGCTGTTCGCCCGTGACCCCCGTGTGCTGGGTCGGGGTGGCCTCTCGGGGACACTTATCCCATCGTATTTGGGGGGTTCTCAGTTAATCTCCTGTGAGGGGACAGTGCCGGCGACTGCGTGGGGCCGGAAAGTCCCGTGGAGCCTGATGGGAACTTCCTGGAAAAAAAACAACCCAGAAAACATTTTGGAACATAATATCCATAAAACTAGAGAAAACAAAATAAAACCGTGTCTGAGGATGTGAGTTGTTACGGGGGAGCGCGACCCCGCTGGTTCCTACAGGACGGGGAAAAAATGAGCCGGGATCGCTACCCAGAAAAAGTTCTATCAGGAAGAAAACTTTCAGTCAAATCGTCACTGTCAGCGCAATTTTCTGGTGCCAAACACCCATTTTGGGCGAGGACATCTTTTCCTTGAGGAAGGGCAGACCCTGTGCCGGGCAGTGCCGCCGTGCCGGTGTCCTGGCCGTTCCCGCGCTCCCGATGGCAGGTCCCAGGGGGCCGGTGGCTCCGGGGGTGGCTTTGCCCTTGGCCCCAGCTGGCTGTGGGGAGGGTGTCCGTGGCTCGTTCCCAGCCGTGGCTGGCGGGTTGCCGGCCCGGTGGCCTGGCTGCAGATGAGAGGGGAGGCCGAGCCCGTCGGGGAGCGTTGCCTTTGAAGGCGGGGAGTTCTGGGTTTATGGCGGAGGCGCGGATGGTGCCGGGGGTCCATGAGCAAACCGAGCATCCCCAGCGCGGGGCTTGGCCCTGGGGGAGCTGGGGGCAGCTCTCCGGAGCCCCGTCCCCCCGGTGCAGGCAGCTGGGTGCCTGCTCCCTGCATGTCCGCAGTCGTAGCCCTGGTCCGGCTTGCCCGGGGTGACCGGCTCCCCCCTGCCCCTTGGCCGTGCTGGGGACCCCCTACCACCCTGGGCCAGGGCGTGGGAGCAAACACGGGAGGTCCAAGATGGGAATCTCCTGCACTCCTCTAATTTCTGCATTTTCAGCTCATGCAGCGCCACGGGCTGTTTCGGCAGGGTCCAGCGTGCGCCCCAGCTCAGACCCCAAGCCAGGGGGTTCTGCTCACCCCAGCTTTAGCAGGGAGCCCCCGAGGTCCCCCCCATGAGTGCGCAGCCTGCGGAGCTTTGCTGGGTTGTGAAATCTGCCGCTGCTGGAATTAAAACCTTCTGTAGCCCTTGAAGCGGGCGCACCCTTGAGCAACAGCCCCCACCGATGCCGTGAGAGGGGATGGAGGGGTGCCACGGGGCTGCTCCGGGAGGGATGCTGCTCCGGGAGCATCCCTGCTGCCCCCCCCTGCTCCGGGCAGGCTGCCGGGGCTGAGCCCACTGCTGGCCGGCACCGGGGCTCGCTGCCGCCGTGCTGGGGCTCGCTGAGCCCTGTCACAGCGGGGTCCCCGCGGGGAGGAAAGGGCAAGATGTGGCTCTGGCCGCCGGCGTGTGGAAGCAATTTTCAGGCTGGCGGGGTCACCGGCCGCCTCCGCTCCTCATTAGCACAGGATGCGGCCCCGGGTGGGGGGGCTGCCCCCCAGCCCTTCCCTCCCCATCACCCTTCGGGGGTTTGGAGCCACCCCTGCCGCGATGAAGCCCCCCGATCCGGGTCCCGCTCCCGCCGCTTCCCGGGCAGCCCTGACGCGGGAGCTCGGCCAGGATGAGCCGAGCGCGGCCGGCGACGGCTGGGCGTCCAGAGGGGCCGGGGCTGTGGAGCACACAGCCGCCATTCAGCCCGGCTGCAGAGCCCGCCCGTGGGTAAACACCCCCGGCTCCGGCCCTCAATGAGCCCTTTTTTCCCCGCGCCTCTCCCCAGCCAAGCTCCAGGCTGCCCCCCTGGCTTTTGGATCCCGTTTGCTGGCGGGAGCATCACCGGTGCCGGGGAAGCACCGCTGGTCCCCGAGAGCCAGCTCCCATCCCCAGGCCAGGGGCTGGCTCTGCTAATTGCCACTGACACGCTTTAATGAGCTCCTGGCTGAACTGGCGGGTGCTTGTGCCTTCCCTCCCTCTCCTGTCGCCACGCAGGGCCCCTTTGTACCAGCAAAGTTGTTTATTTTGGGATAAAATCTCAGCGCTGGGAGGCTCCTGGGGTGGCTGTGGCTGGTGGGGGGCAAGAGCTGGGGGTGCTGTATGGTCCTGTCCTGGCTCCAGGTCCTCAGGGTGCCCTCTCGGTGTGGGTGCTGGGGTGGGGATCTCGTCCCTGGCACGTGCAGCTCCTTGCACCCAGGCCCAGGGACAGGAGCGATGCCCTGGGCACCCCCAGCCCAGTGCTGCCATGCATGTGGACCACACTTGGCATCCCAGTGTGGCCATTGCATCCCATGTCCCCACCCCGGCCGTGCCAGCCTGTCCCTGAGCCTTCAACGTCGCTGCCACCACCCCGGTGGCACGGCCGGGGCTGCCGGCAAGTCGAGTAACGGGGCTGCCCCTCTCCCTCTGCTCTTCCCGCAGGCTGCTGAGTAACAACAAGATCACGCTGCTGGAGAACGGCTCCTTCTTCGGGCTGCGGGCGCTGGAGAAGCTGTGAGTGCCCGGCAGGCGGCTGGGGGTCGGGGCCAGAGGGGTGGGCAGCGGCGGGGTGCAGGCAGGGCTTCCATGGGGGTGTCAGCGGGGCGGGTGCTGGCAGCACCGTGCGCGTCCTGCTCCCCACGTCCCTCCCGGGTGCCGCATGGGGGCCGGCACTAGGGTGCAGGGTTTGCCACCGGCACCCGCGGGCGAACCGGGGACCCCGGGAGCTGCGCTGGGGCGGGAGGCACCAGGGGGGCTGCGCTCCGTGGGGGCCAGTATGAAAAGCGACATTGTCCCCCCGAACAAAGTCAACTTTCTTATCTCTCCATGAAAGGCATCTCTATGGAGGGAGCTGTAATAAGGGGAGATTTATGGCCCCCATATGGGTTTGATCTGTAGGTATGCAGGAGCGGGGACCGGCGCACTGAGGGCGTTTTGTTCCCCGCGAGGGTCTCGCACATTCCTGCGCCGAGTGGGGCCGGGTGGGCTCCCACTGCCGGATGCTCGCCCGAAGTGACGGTGGCCACGGGCACCGTGCCCCATGCCCACCTCTGCGCTGGACATCCTCTGCGGCACATGGTGCTGTGGTTGTGGGGCTGCGGTTGTGGGGTCCCCTTCCCTTGGGTCCCTGCCCCACACCGCATGGTCCCCCAGGGGCGGTGGGACCCGCGCTGCCTGCCTTTCGTTAGCCCAAACGAGGAAGCATTTATTAACGGGGATCTTGTTCGAGTTACGTGCCGTGCACCTGCCCCAGCTCACAGCGGAGCCCGGGGTGGGCTGTGCCCGCTGGTGGCATTGCTCTGGGGCACACGGCCTCGGGGGGTGCCCACCCCCGGGCACAGCGTGGGGTGCAGGGGCTGGGGTGGGGTGCAGGCACGCCGGGATGCCGGGTGCCTGGGGCAGGGCGCTGTGGCTGGGGCGCAGGCAGTGCCTGGTACACTGGCTTTTTGGCTTGTAAAGCCGTGGAAATCCCCGTGGGACTGTTTTCGGGGTGAGGGGGAAGCTGTCACCGTGGGGACCTTGCGTCCCTGCAGTCCCACGTGGGCGAGTCCTCCCCAGTGCGGTAACAGGCGTGGGGTCACCTCCTCCCGCGGCTGGCACCGGGCTCTCATTAACGGGAGGGATGAACGTGCGTGCGGGCAGGGGGCAGCTGGGGCGGCCGGCACCCGGGGGGACCGCAGCTCTGCAGCCCTGGCGTCCCCCTAAGAGTCCCTGTGCCCTGGGAGAGCAGCCGCTCCGCGTCACCTCCCGCTGCTCTCTGCCGTGCTGAAGCCCCGCGTGGGTCAGATGGGGAGCGCCAGCGTGGGCGGGGGGGCCCTGGGCAGTGCTCCCCCATCTTGGGCCGGCCAGCGTCGCGCCGCGCCTGATTGCCCTCGACAGGAGCCCTAATTGTTTTCATCGGGTCGGTCCGCGGCCGCGGCACAGATGTGCCCCGTGGAGGGACTGCGCTGGCGTGGCGGGGGCCCCTCGCTTCTCATCCTGGGGCTTGTGGGACCCCTGCCCACCCTGGCTGCTTGCCGTGGGTGTTTTGGTGTCCCACCACGTTGGGGAGGAGCCATTCACGGGGTCTCGGTGGCGTGTGGGGTGCCCTCGGGTACCACCACCCCTCCGGGCTTTGCAGCTTGGCATCTCCAGTGATTTGTAGCGGCGTAATGAGATTAATGAGTCTGAGCGGGGCCGGTATGCAGCCGGGGCAGCCGCGCTCATTAGCACAGCCCCGCTTGGGAATGTCCTGCCCTCCGCCGGGGCCAGCGCTTCCCCCCTCGGGGCTGCGAGGGGGCTCGGTCGGGTGACGGCGGTGACGGGGATGGAGTCTGTCCCTCTGTCCACCTACACTGGGCTGCGGCGGGCGCTGCTGGTGTGGCTGCAGGCTCAGCCCTGGGGTGCTGGGCTCCTGGGGTCTGCACTGGGCTGGATCAGGCCCTCTGTGCCAGGGCTTGCTGCCTTGGGGCAGGAGGCGGTTGCTTTGCAGCGTCCCCACGTGTGCATGGTGGCAGCAGGGTCCCCGAGCAGACGTGGCACGGTGCTGCTGACGGCTCTGGTGCCTGCAGCATGTCACCCCGCCGGGGCAGGGGGAGGAGGGCTTTGGGACCAGCGGAAACACGAAGGCAAACAACCGTGGTGCGGAGAGAAGAGCCTTATCGTAAATCAGCAGCAGCAGCCCCGGCCCCCGGCCAGTGGGGAGGAAGTGATTGAGCAAGGAAGGCTCCACGCCAGGCCATGCGCGGGGCTGGCTGCGAGCCCCCGGTCCCAGCACAGTCCCTGGCGGGTCCCATCCCTGGCAGTGGTCCCCCGCAGCCCCCGACTGCGCCCTGGCCAGAGCCAGGGGCGCTGAGTTTTGGCCGTGGGACGTGTTTTGGCTTCTGCGTCCCCAATCGCTGCGGGCTGTGCTGGGTGGGTGTCTGGGTTGTGGGGGGTCCCCGCGGACCTCTGTTGGCCCCCGGCAGGGAGTGGGGCTGGTGTGGATGGTGTCCCAGGGTGTTCGTAGGACGGGTGTGTTCGGACGGGTGTGTTCGGACGGGTGTTTGCAGGATGGGTGTTTGCAGGACAGGTGTGTTTGGACGGGTGTCGGTGCAGGGGGTGTCGGTGCAGCGGGTGTCAGTGCAGCGGGTGTCGGTGCAGGGGGTGTCGGAGCAGGGGGTGTCGGTGCAGGGGGTGGTCGGAGCAGGGGGTGTCAGTGCAGGGGGTGGTCTGTGCAGGGGGTGTCGGAGCAGGGGGTGTCGGTGCAGGGGGTGGTCGGAGCAGGGGGTGGTCTGTGCAGGGGGTGTCGGAGCAGGGGGTGTCGGAGCAGGGGGTGTCGGTGCAGGGGGTGGTCTGTGCAGGGGGTGTCGGAGCAGGGGGTGTCGGTGCAGGGGGTGGTCGGAGCAGGGGGTGGTCAGTGCAGGGGGTGTCGGAGCAGGGGGTGTCAATGCAGGGGGTGTCGGTGCAGGGGGTGGTCAGTGCAGGGGGTGTCGGAGCAGGGGGTGTCGGAGCAGGGGGTGTCAGTGCAGGGGGTGGTCAGTGCAGGGGGTGTCAGTGCAGGGGGTGTCTGTGCAGGGGGTGGTCAGTGCAGGGGGTGTCGGAGCAGGGGGTGTCAGTGCAGGGAGTGTCGGAGCAGGGGGTGTCGGTGCAGGGGGTGGTCTGTGCAGGGGGTGTCGGAGCAGGGGGTGTCAGTGCAGGGGGTGTCAGTGCAGGGGGTGTCGGAGCAGGGGGTGTCTGTGCAGGGGGTGTCGGTGCAGGGGGTGGTCGGAGCAGGGGGTGTCTGTGCAGGGGGTGTCGGTGCAGGGGGTGGTCGGAGCAGGGGGTGTCTGTGCAGGGGGTGTCGGTGCAGGGGGTGGTCGGAGCAGGGGGTGTCTGTGCAGGGGGTGTCGGTGCAGGGGGTGGTCTGTGCAGGGGGTGGTCTGTGCAGGGGGTGTCGGTGCAGGGGGTGTCGGAGCAGGGGGTGTCAGTGCAGGGGGTGGTCAGTGCAGGGGGTGTCGGAGCAGGGGGTGTCGGTGCAGGGGGTGGTCAGTGCAGGGGGTGTCAGTGCAGGGGGTGGTCTGTGCAGGGGGTGTCGGTGCAGGGGGTGTCAATGCAGGGGGTGTCAGTGCAGGGGGTGTCGGCGCTGGCGGGGCAGGTGAGTGGAGCTGTTCCTTCAGCACCGCTGCTCACCTGGACCCGGTGCACCCCTGCCTGCAGCCCTGCCTGCCTGTACCGCTGCCTGCATGCCTGCCTGTACTGCTGCCCTCACACCTGCTTGCCTGCACCGCTGCCTGTACCCCTGCCTGCACACCTGCCTGCCTGCACACCTACCTGCATGCCTGCCTGCACTGCTGCCTGCATGCCTGCCTGCACTGCTGCCTGCACCCCTGCCTGCACCACTGCCTGCACACCTGCCTGCCTGCACACCTACCTGCATGCCTGCCTGCACTGCTGCCTGCATCCCCGCCTGCACCCCTGCCTGCACCGCTGCCTGCACACCTACCTGCATCCCTGCCTGCATCCCTGCCTGCATCCCTGCCTGCACCGCTGCCTGCACGCCTGCCTGCACGCCTGCCTGCACCGCTGCCTGCATGCCTGCCTGTACCACTGCCTGCACACCTGCCTGCCTGCACACCTGCCTGCATCCCTGCCTGTACCGCTGCCTGCATGCCTGCCTGCACTGCTGCCTGCATCCCTGCCTGCACCCCTGCCTGCACCCCTGCCTGTACTGCTGCCTATACCACTGCCTGTATGCCTGCCTGCACCCCTGCCTGCACCCCTGCCTGTATGCCTGTCTGCACCCCTGCCTGTACTGCTGCCTGTATGCCTGCCTGTACCACTGCCTGCACACCTGTCTGCACCCCTGCCTGTACCGCTGCCTGCCTGCCTGCACCCCTGCCTGCACACCCAGCCAGGCACCCAGCCACTGGAGCCGGCAGGACATGCTTATACCTGTCGGGGGAGACCGGGGAAGGCAGGTGTGGGCAGAGTTCCGTTGGCCGAGCGGGGCTGGGACGCTGCCGGCTGGGAAGGTGTCACACTGCATTTCCCTTCCCTGGGGCCGTGCGCCCCCACACCGAGCCCTGCCCGTTCGGGATCAGCCGGGGACCCCCAGAAGCCACGTGTGTGAGTTTTAGTCTGGAAGCAAATTGTGTCTGCGTGGCCATGGCGTGCAGGCAGCGTCGCCCTGGTTTCTTCTCCCTGCGTGGCCCCTCGCATTTCACCTGGGGGACCCCCGCGCCCGCCTGCACCCCAGGTCTGTGTGCCACGGCTGCCAGCTTGTGGCTTTGAAACGAGGGCTGTGGCTCACGGGGTGTCCCCGGGGCCGCACGCAGAGCAGCAGGCGCCCCAGCGATGAGCACCGTGGAGACTGCTATAAATAAACACGGCATTGCCATATGGATCCCATTTCCTCTCCCGGCCAGCGCCGGTGCTCGGCAGGAGCCGCCTCACTGGTCCCCGGGGCTGGACGGAGTGGCCGATGCCGCCGGTACTCCCCGCCGTGACGGCAGCCACCCCGCACCGGCGCACGCCTGGCTTGCCTCTGATTAGATACGTGCCTCCAATCAGGCTAATAACCCAAACGAGCTTCCTGCGGGCCACAAGGCCCTTTTGGGGCCACGCTGGCAGTTGCAGCGTGCTCTTATCCCACACGTAGGAGATAACCCGCCGGGATAGGGCTGCTCCGGAAACAATGTGCCGGAGGGGACAGCGGCCACCGCCAGCAGGCGATGCTCCGCGGGGCGTGCTCGGAGCGGGCAGAGGGGCTGGCGTCCCCCCCCGTGAGCAGCGGGGAGCCTCGCGCCTTCCCTGCGCCCTTTGGAGGGATAACGAGAGGGAAATGGGATGGAAAGCTGCTAATGAGGCTCCCATGCGGGGTTTTGCAGCGCCTGGGGCTGCCGAGGAACCCGCACTGGGATCCGGGGGGGGATTGGGGTGCACGCGTGCCCCTGTCCCCACTGCGCTGGGTCTCCTGCGGACGGGGCAGAGGACGCATCCCGGGGTCCCTGCTGCACAATCTGAGCTCTGTGTCTGTCTCCCCGCAGGGACCTGAAGAACAACCTGATCAGCACGGTCCAGCCGGGCGCCTTCCTCGGCCTCCCCGAGCTGAAGCGTCTGTAAGTGCTGGCGCAGCCCCCCAGGGAGCCCCCGGGGCCGGGCGGGGGGAAACGGGGACAGCGGGGTGTCCACCCCAGCCCTGACGGCCCCTCCGCTTGCCTTGCAGGGACCTCTCCAACAACCGCATCGGCTGCCTGAGCGCCAGCGTCTTCCAGGGGCTCCCCAACCTCCTCAGGCTGTAAGTAGCTCCCTGGGGACACCCTGGCCGGCCCTGTCCCCTGGCTTCGAGAGGAGCTCCCGGGGCTGTCCTGTGCCCCCTGGGGCATCGCTGGTGGTTTTGCATCCCAGGGCTTCCCCCTGCCGCATCCCGAGGGCTCCTTCCCCGTGCTGCATCCCGAGGGCTCCTTCCCCATGCCACATGCCTCCAGCCACCCTGGGGGCTCGTTAGGCTGTGCCTGCCCCATGCCCACCCTCGTCAGGTGCCATGGTGGGGTGTGCAGGCACAGCGAGAGGCCCGGGAGGTGTTCACACCCCCGGCAGGTCTCCAGTCCCCTCCGTCCCCGGTCCCCTCCATTCCGCCTTTCTCTCCTGTCCTGCAGGAACATGTCCGGGAACATTTTCTCCAGCCTCCCACCCGGCGTCTTTGACGAACTCCCCTCCCTGAAAGTCGTGTGAGTTTGTGCCCCGGGATTTCAGCACCCAGAGGGGTCCCTGCCAGAGGGTCTCGGGGCTGGTGGCGTGTCCCCTTCCCTGCGGGACCCCCATGACACCGGCCCTTGCAGGGACTTCGCCACCGAGTACCTGACGTGCGACTGCAACCTGCGCTGGGTGCTGCCCTGGGCTCGCAACCGCTCGGCGCAGATCTCGGAGCGGACGGTGTGCGTCTACCCCCGGCACCTCCACGCCTTCCCCCTGCGCAGCGCGCGGGACAGCCAGCTCCGCTGCGGTGAGCCGGGGCCGGGGCGGGGGCGGCGGCGGCGGGCGGGGGCGCGGGCTCACCCCGCCGGCTGTGTCCCCCGCAGCGGGCACCCCGGAGCTGCACACCCACCACCTCATCCCGTCGCTGCGCCAGGTGGTTTTCCAGGGCGACCGACTGCCCTTCCAGTGCACCGCCACCTACCTGGACAACAGCACCCAGATCCGATGGTACCACAACCGGGAGCTGGTGGAGGAGGACGAGCGGACGGGCGTCATCGTGGAGGAGAGCCTCATCCATGACTGCACCTTCATTACCAGGTCAGGGATGGGAACGGGGATGGAGATGTGATGGGGACAGGGATAGAGATGGGAATGGGGACAGGGATGACAATGGGATGGGGACAATGATGGAGATGGGAACAGGGATGGAGATAGGATGGGACAGTGATGGAGATGGGGCTGGAGATGGAGGCTGGGACAGGGATGGAGATGGGATGGGGACAGTGATGGAGATGGGATGGGTACAGGGATGGAGATGAGGTGGCAATAGCAATAGAGATGAGACTGGGACAAGGATGGAGATGGGATGGGGCTGGGGACTGGGATGGAGATGGGACCAGGACAAGGATGGACATGGAATGGGGATGGGGACTGGGATGGAGGTGGGACCAGGACAAGGATGGAGATGGGATGGACATGGAGACAGGGATGGGGACGGACACTCGTAGCCACAGGGCTTGCTGGTTTGTGGGTACCACGTGCCATGGGTGGGGTGCCAAGTGTGGGCACCTCCTGCACTCCATGGTGTGTGTCCCCGTGCCCCCAAGCTTGGGGGATCGCTGCTGTGGGTTCGCTGTGGGGCAGACCCACCGTGCCAGCCCGTCCCCTCTGCCTGCAGCGAGCTCATCCTCTCCAACATCCACGTCTCGGCCAACGGCGAGTGGGAATGCGCTGTCTCCACCTCCCAGGGCAACGTCAGCAAGAAGGTGGAGATCGTGGTGCTGGAGACCTCCGCGTCCTACTGCCCTGCCGAGCGGGTCACCAACAACCGCGGGGACTTCAGGTGGGGACCGGCGGTGGCCTGGCCGGGGGGTGGGTGCCGCGGCGGCGGGACGGGGGTGCGCGTGGCGTGTGCCACGTACAGCGTGAGTGGTGCGTGCCGGGCCGGGGGGCTCGCCGCAGGTGACCGGGCGTCTGGTAGCGATTAGCGGCCGCGGGGAACGCGAGCGCCTTTGAAGGGCTTCCCGTGGCGGCGGCGCAGCCCGGCTCCAGCAGCAGAGGTGTTGGAATTTCTCTGGCACGAGACGAAAGGCTCCGGGCGCCCGCCGTAACCCCGGCGGGGCCGTTACGGAATATAAATTACTGGTACAGTCAATGTGGCTTAAATTAGCAGTGCCGCCCCCTTGCCCCCACCCGCTGCTTCCCTCTGTGCTGTGCTGAGCCGAGTGGGATGCGGGACTGAGGCGGGGGGAAGATTTCTGGGGAGCATCACTCTCAGCCCCCCCGGAGCGTCAGGGGCTTGTTGGGGGGACATGGGGGTCGTGGCGTGGTGCTGGGCAGGGTCTGCGTGGGGGGAGCAGGTTGAGGGGGGGAGCTGCTGCTGGTGGCGAGGGCCCCGCGGTCACCGTGTGTCAACACCCTCAGGTGGCCCCGCACCCTGGCTGGCATCACCGCCTTCCAGCCCTGCCTGCAGTACCCCTTCGCGGCGGGGCCGGCGGGCGCGGGCGCGGGGGCGGAGAAGCAGGCATGGCGGCGCTGCGACCGCGCCGGGCGCTGGGAGGAGGGCGACTACTCCCACTGCCTCTACACCAACGACATCACCCGCGTCCTCTACACCTTCGTGCTGGTGAGACGGGGCACCGGGGAGGAACGGCGGCCGTGCCGGGGGGGTGGGTCTGGCGCAGCCGGTGACCGTCCCCCCGCCTCCGTGGCCGTGCCGTTCTGCAGATGCCCATCAACGCCTCCAACGCCCTGACCCTGGCTCACCAGCTCCGCGTCTACACGGCCGAGGCAGCCAACTTCTCCGACATGGTTGATGTCCTCTACGTGGCCCAGATGATAGAGAAGTTTATCGGCTACGTGGACCAGATCAAGCAGGTAATGAGCTCTGCTCCCGTCCCTTGCTTGCCCCAGCCCCCGCTGGTTACTTTTTGGGGCGGAAAAGCATGAATCGGGGTGTTTGCCGCCGGGGACGGCGGTAGCTCTTTGCGGAGCCGCTTGCTGTCCTCGCAGCTGACGGACGTGATCGTGGAGATGGCCAGCAACATCATGCTGGTGGACGACCACATCCTGTGGATGTCGCAGAAGGAGGAGAAGGCGTGCACCAGCATCGTCCGCTCCCTGGAGAAGATCGCCGCCCACACGCTCAGCAGCAACTCCCAGCACATGGCGGTGGTGAGCGGGGGCAAGGGGGGGCTGCCTGGAGATGGGGGGCTGAGGGGGCAGGAGGAGGGGGTTGGGCTGCTGGTGTGGGGCCTCTGCCTGTGCCAGGAGATTTCTCTGGGGGGGTCTCTTCCTGTGACAGGGGGTCTGTGCCCATGATGAGGGGGTCTCTGCGCATGCTGGGGGTCTGCACATGCTGGGGGGGTGTCTGCCCGTGCCAGAGGGTCTCTCTGCCCATGCTGGGGGTCTCTGCCCATTCTGGGAGGGTCTCTGCCCATGCTGGGGGTCCCTGCCTGTACCAGGGGGTGTCTCTGCCCATGCCAGGGGGTGTCTCTGCCCATGCTGGGGGTCTCTGCCCATGCCAGAGGGTCTCTCGGCCAGTGCTGGGGGTCTCTGCCTGTGACAGGGGTTCTCTGCCCATTCTGGGAGGGTCTCTGCCCATGCTGGGGGTCCCTGCCCATGCCAGGGGGTGTCTCTGCCCACGCTGGGGGTCTGTGTCCATGCCAGGGGGGTCTCTGCTTGAACCAGGGGTTCTCTGCCCATGCTGGGGGGTCTCTGCCTGAACCAGGGGTTCTCTGCCCATGCTGGGAGGGGTCTCTGCCCATGCTGGGGGGGTCTCTGCCCATGCCAGGGGGGTCTCTGGCCGTGCCAGAGCTGACGGCCGCCCCGCTGTGCCTGGCAGAACTCACGCAACATCGCCTTCGAGGCGTACGTGGTGAAGCCCGAGAGCTACGTGGGGCTGAGCTGCGTGGCTTTCCAGCGGCGGGACGGGGGCCCGGCTGGGCGTCCCCCCCCGGCCGAGCGGGGGGCCGAGCCCATGCCCGACCAGCAGCTGAGGCTGCGCTGCACCACGGGGCGCCCCAATGTCTCCCTGACCAGCTTCCACATCAAGGTAGGGGTCAGACAGGGCATGGGGGGTAGCGGGGCAGGCATGGCGGGGGGGGGGTCGTCCCCTGCTCACCGGTGACCGTGCGCCCGCAGAACAGCATCGCCCTGGCCTCCATCCAGCTGCCCCCCAGCCTCTTCGCCAGCCCCGTCCCGGCCGCGCCGATGGCCGACTGCAAGCTCCAGCTGCTGGTCTTCCGCAACGGCAAGCTCTTCTGCAGCACGGGCAACTCCTCCCGCCTGGCCGACGACGGCAAACGCCGCAGCGTGGCCACGCCGGTCATCTACGCCGGGACCTGTAAGGGCTGCCTGTTGCGGGGGGGGGACTTGGGGTGCCCCGTGTGGGGCTTTTCTTGGGGGATGGAGCTCCGTGGGGCTCTTGGTGCTGCCCTGGTGCTCCCGCAGGGGCAAAGCCGTCCCTGGGGGTCCTCATGGGGAGGTGGCAACGTGCCCGTGGGATGCTTTGGGGGGGGTCCCCCGTGCCCAGCCCCCTTTGGGGGTGCAGGCGGAGGGGTGGCTGTTGTCCTGCTGAGCAGGATTCTCTGTTGCTGCAGACGGCTGCGGAGTGGGAAACCTGTCGGAGCCGGTGGCCGTGTCGCTGCGACACCCCGGGGAGGGCGCGGACCCGGTGGCCGCGTACTGGAACTTCGAGGTGCTGGGGGGCATGGGGGGCTGGAGCGCCGAGGGCTGCCAGCTGGCGGCCCGGGAGCCCAACGTCACCTCCCTGCACTGCCGGCACCTCAGCAACGTGGCCGTGCTCATGGTAGGTGGGGGGTGAGCCGGAGGGGGGTTGGGAAGCTCTCCTGGGGGGGTGCGGAGCCCTGGGGGGGGTCCGGGGGGGGTGAGGTGGGACGGGGACGGGTGAGGCGGGGTCCGACGGGCCGTGGTGTGCGCTGCAGGAGCTGAGCGGTTTCCCCAGCGAGGCGCGGGGCGCCGCGGAGGTGCTGCACCCCGCCATGTACACCTGCACCGCCGTGCTGCTGCTCTGCCTCTTCACCACCATCATCACCTACATCGTCAACCACGGGTGAGCCAGCGCCGCGGGGGCGGTTGGAGGGGCTGTTGGCTAAATCCGTTACCTATTTCTCAGGAAGAACCCCATATTAAGTATTGTGTCTACCAAGTGCTTAATAAGATAAATATAAAGCCGAACCATTCCCCTTACCACGAGTGACACACAAAGTCAAGCAGCATTGTTGGACAACCTCTATTATCTCTTTCTCAGAAATAATTTTATTATCTCAGAAATAATATTACGTTTAACGCTTAGCAAGCACTTAATGAGATGCACCTAAGGCCAAACCGTTCCCCTTACTAGAAGTGAAACAAAGACTAACAAGAGCTCAAACACCACCATCCGCCCCCATGGAGCTGCCACCTGTTTGGGAGAACCCAACAGTAATTATTATGTCAAATACTTGCTTACTTAATGAGGTACGTACAAGGCCAAGCCATTCAACTTAGGGTAAGTGAAACCAGTGTTAACAGCAAGCGAATTTATGGTAAGTGAAACCAGTATTAATTAAAGCCAAGCAACGCTATCAGTCCACATCTAACTACTTCCCAGTTGGAAGAACCCAATAATAATTATTATCTCCAAGGCTGAACAAGTACTTACTTAGATAAATGCAAGGCCAAGCCATTCCTGTTGCTCTGAGTGACGCAAACCCCAGCAAAGCCGGGCAGCGCTATGGCCCCGCAGCCGGTGTGGGAACGTGATGCTGCCCAGCCAGCGGCAGGAACAGCCTGAGCCGGGTCCCGTCTCCGCGTCCCGGCACCAGTGGCTCCCTGCTGGCAGCCCGGCCAGCAGCTACGAGAAGTCCTTTGCCCACATGGATGCACTTGTGGGCTTTTAGCAGCTCCGCTCCGTTGCCCGGCCGGGGACCGGCTGTGTCAGAGCATCCTCCCGCAGCAGCGGAGGCGGGACGAGTGCAGGCTGCGGCTCTCTCACCCGCCGCCAATGGCTATAAATGTCCCGCTCGGGGCCGGGCCGGAGCTGACAGGCGCCCGTTGTGCCTCTTCCAGCACCATTCTCGTCCCGCGGAAGGGCTGGCACATGCTGCTTAACCTCTGCTTCCACATCGCCATGACGGCCGCCGTCTTCGCCGGAGGCATCACCCTCACCGGCTACCTGATCGTCTGCCAAGCGGTAGGTACCGGGGGAGAGGGGACGGCCACCGCAGAGCCCGGCACGGTGAGGTTCCGCCCTGCCGAGACCCCAGGATGGTGACCGGCGGGGACGCAGCCGTGTCTGCAGCCCCCCGTTCGCGACCATGGCCTCTCTCCTGCAGGTGGGCATCATCTTGCACTACTCCTCCCTCTCCACGCTGCTGTGGATGGCGGTGAAAGCCAGAGTGCTCTACAAGGAGGCCACCTGGAAGGTGCCGCGGCAGCCAGACGGGGACGCGTCCCAGCCGGCCCCCAGACCCATGCTGCGGTACGAACCCCCCCTTCCCCTCGCCCCAGCCCCACGGGGAGCCGGGGCAGCTTCCCTGGTCCAGAGGCCGGGCCAGGACTTGCCCTGCCATACCAGCCCGTCCCACCGGCAGCCGTGCCGTGCCGTCCCCAGGGCTCGCTCCGGGTGCGCGGTGACACCGTGTCCCCCCCATGCAGGTTCTACCTGATCGCCGGCGGGATCCCCCTCATCATCTGTGGGATCACGGCGGCCGTCAACATCCACAACTACCACGACAACAACCCCTAGTAAGTGTCCCTGCTCCGCCATCCCTCCTCCCCAAAGGGGCTGCCTCCCCCCAGCCCGGGCAGGGGCACCAGCAGTGCCAGGGATCCGGGCAAGCCCGGGAAAGGCTGCTGAGACCTTTCCCAAGGCAGTCCATGTATTGGGAAAACAACCGCCAGGCTGCCACGGAGCCCGCCCCATCCCTCCGGGGCAGCGATGCCGAGCGTCACAGTGCCACGACGCGTGGCTGCGGGCTGCGCGGCACGGCGGGCACCCAGCTCAGAGCCCCTTTCCTCCCGTACAGCTGCTGGCTGGTGTGGCGGCCCAGCCTGGGGGCTTTCTACGTCCCCGTGGCTTTCATCTTGCTCGTCACCTGGATTTACTTCCTCTGCGCCGGGCTCAGCCTTCAGTGCCGACCGTCACGCCGGAAAGACGTTCCCGAGCCGCTGGAGCCGCCGCCGCGGCTGGGGGGTGCCGGGGACCTCCTGACAGACTCCGGGTCCATCTCGGTCACGCTGAACTCGGGGCCGCCCTGCCCCGAGGCGGATGGCGTCTACTCTCTGCAGGTGCAATTCTGGGCGCTGGTGACCACCCACGCCTTGTACGTCGCCCTGTGGACGTTCGGCGCCATGGCCGTGTCCCAGCGCTGGTACCTGAACATCGTCTTCAGCTGCCTCTACGGCATCACCGCTGTGGCGCTGGGGCTCTTCATCTTCGTCCACCACTGCGTGCGGCGCCGGGACGTCCTCAGCTCCTGGTTCTCCTGCTGCCCCTCCTACAGGAACGCGCTGCCCATGCAGGCATATGTCCACCCCGGGCTGGCGCCGGAGGACGGCTCGCAGGTCTTCATCGGCTGCGACCCGGAGGCGGCTCGCTCCGGCGCCTCCTCCTCCTCCTCGCCCAGCAGCGCCGGCTCGGCCGGGGGCCGCTGCAAGCTCACCAACCTGCAGGTAGCCCAGAGCCAGGCGGACGCTCGCCCGGAGCCGGACCCCACCGACGGGAAGACGGCGGGTGCCGGCAGGCACGCCAGCAACCTCCACAGCCGCAGGAACCACCGGGGCAGAACTAAGCAGTGCCGGGACGGGAAGCACCACCGCTTGAAAATGCTGCGGGGCCCCTCCTCGGAGCATCCCTCCAGCGAGAGCGGGAGCCTCCACAACAGCCACTCCGAGAGCTACCACAGCGGCCGGAACAGCCCCGTGGGCAGCGGCCGCCCGGGGCCGCGGCCGCCCCAGGACGGGGAGACGGCGCCCAGCCACTCGGAAGGCAGCGACGGCGGCCGGCGGGCGCCCGACTTCGCCGAGGCTCGCCGGAGGAGCGCCAGCAGGGACAACCTGCGGCAAAGCAACGCCGCCGAGAAGGAGGCGAAGCGACGCTCCTACCCGCTCAACGTGGCCAGCCACAACGGCGGCCTCAAGGGCAGCAAGTATGACATCAACCTGGCCGGCGCTGACAGCGTGGCCGGGATGAAGACCGGCCTCTGGAAGAGCGAAACCACCGTGTAAAGGTGGGGAAGGACCTGACGGCTGCAGCATTTTTCCGCCGGGAGCCACGGCCAGAGCGTCTGCGAGGAGGTGACGCTGCGGGAATGGCCACGTGCACTAGTGGGGACGGGCGGCGCGGCCGGGGGCTGCGGCTCAGCCCGGGCGGAGGGCGATGCTGGGCCCCCCCCGTCCCCCTCCGAGGAGGCTCAAAGCGTCCCGTGGCAGCGGCGGGGGCTCGAGGCGAAAGGCAGCCCTGGCTCTGCCGCAGCCCCCAGCTGCAGCCGCGCTTCGATGGCTCCTGCACGTCACTCAAGACTGATCCTAAATGCTATTTTATAATATACAGAGGAAACAAATGTCTATTTTTCAAAGCTATATTATTGAATGTATATATGTATAGACAGATCAGGAAGCGATGCGAGTGCCTCGTTACCAAGCAGTGTTCTCCGGGAGCGGGCGAGTCCCCGGGCGCTTTGGCAATAGCCCGCTCGTGCCACGACTGCAATATTCCCGCCGAGGGACCACACCAAGTGCCCTTTCCGTACAGGCACCGCAGCGCCGATGCCTGTGTGACACCCCGTCCCCGCCCCCCAGCCTGAGCAAGCTGCTTCTGAGCGAGTCAGAGGGCGGCTTCTCTGTCTGAAATGTTTTTACACGCAAAAGTTTTTCTCTCTCTATCTGCGTTGTGTCAGACGCCAGCGTTCGGCCCCGTGGGTTACGCGGCCGCCCAAGTAAAAGCCATATTGCAAAGCAAGCACAAGGTAAGAGGAGCCTCAGCTCCCAGGCGAGGCGATTTGTCTGCACTGTTTTAACGCCAGACACTAAAATCACGGCCAGAAAGGGCTCCCGAGCCCCCCGAGGCGTAAGCTATGCAATGGGGTGGGCTGGCGGAGCCGGAGCCCACTGACCCTCTCTGCTAAAGCACCAAAGAGCCGAGCTGGGATGGAGACCCCGAGCAGGTCCTCGGCCTTAACCCAGGGGCGCACGCTCAGAAAATGCTTGGGTTTGCTCTTAGGAAGGCAGAGAAATCCCCCCGGCTACCGGCTTCGCACTCGTATAAGACGACCGGAGAGTACCGGGGAGCGGGGGCCATTCCTGGGAGAGTGGGAGAATGATGCCAATTAATTAGGGCCCTTCCTTGGACAGTTCACGTGACGCGTTCAAAGGGCCGGAACTTGGATAAGCACTTATTTTTCCCCATTTCAAAACAAGTCGTGTCCCCCCCCTTTTTTTTTTTCCCCTAGCGCGCAGCTAAAGAAGGCACACTGCAGGCAGCGGCAGGCTCTGGGGTACCTGTCCCCTGCCAGGTCGTGAAGGTTTCCTAGAAGGAGAGGAGGTGTCCCCCCCCATCCCCATGCGGGTACCCCACAGCTCTACCCGCTGCCTCTGGACGGGGCTGCGTTTCACCCCCTCGTCCGGCGTCGAGCCCGGCTGTAAGAGCGATGCAGCGGAGGCGGGATGAGAGCCTGGAGCCTCCTCTGCCCTTTCCAGCCTCCTCCTGCCTCCGCTTTTCTTTTTCTCCTGCGTGCAAATGGGTTTAATTATTCAGCTACCTCCTGCGGGGTCGCCGGGACCGGGCAGGGGCCGGTGGGGAGAGGGAGCCACGAGCCAGTGGAGTAAAAAAAGCACTTAGTGGTGGATTTGTCTCCCCTTCGGAACCCGCACACCCCGCAGGGCTGGGGCACCCCTGGGCTTAACACGCTTCTGCCGCTCCCCGCCTGCCTCCGCCTCTCTGCCCAACCGACATAAACCACGTCTTCACTGCGCCTGGTGCTTAATACAATTTAAATCCTTCTTGTCGATACCGCAGCCTCCACGGTCGTGCTGATGCCGAGTTGTTATATATATGCTTGCTGCACTGTGACAGTATTATATAAAAAGCTTTGTATTATTAATTACACTTTTTTTTTTTTGTCTGTTTACATTACAAGCAAATGACATATCAACAGAGAGCTTCTTGCAATATACGTGGGGGAGGGAGGGGAAAGTATGCCAAAGAAATGTCTTTAAAGGGGTCTTTTTTGCATTTTTATATAAATAGAATGTTTCTAGCAGATATGTTTTGTTTAATATATTAAAGATTTGCCAATCTGCCGAGATCTCCTGTTGTTTCTCACAGACTTTGCGGTCAAATACAACAGGCCCCTGGGCACGGAGAGGGCGGCGTGGTGTCGAGTGAGCAGCACGCGGCCGTGAACGGCCGGCAGCCCCAAACACACCAGCCGAAGCTGTGCCTTTGCCACGATTTCCAGCAGCGTCACAGCCCTTATTTAACCAAGGACGGGGCATTTTTCTCTCAGCAGGTTAAGGGGTCTCCCTGACACTCCCAAACCCGTTCTGCTGAAGGAGGTGAAGCACAAGAAGGTGAGACGGCCCCGGAGAAGCTGGAGCAGCGCTGCGGAAAACCAGCAGCAGTGAAGGTGCTGGCAACCTTCCCCTGGGCATCCCCCCCAGCGTAAGTCCACAGACTCACCAGAATCGCTCATGGCACGGCCCCGCAGGACTGGGATGCACCAAAACACCTTTTACCAGAGGCTGCATTGAGAGAGAACCCAGAAAACAGTGCCGGCGCCTGCCCTTCTCTTTATTTCTAACAGAAACAGAACGTAACCCAAAACAGTTACTCCATAAAAAGCCCCGTTTTGGTCCAGAACATGAAACGGGACACAGCCCGCTCCTTCCCCACAACCCTGCTCCCGTGGGCCACTGTCCCTGCAGCGCGCGATGGCTCTGTCACCATCAGGTTTCTTGCTTTTGGTCCCACAGTCCCTGCTGCCCCAGTGTCTCTGGCAGCACCATCCTCCGGACCATGCCGGAGGCGACCATCCTCACGGCCAGGCCTTGGCCTTCCTGAAAGCCCGGATCTCCTCCGGGCCCCGCAGGTACTGCTCGATTTCGCTGTCGGAGATGGGCTCGTCGCCGGTGATGGCAGAGGCCGAAGGGCTCGGGGCTGCCGTCCGCAGTCTCTTCCTGGGATTGATAAGGCAGGGCGGCAGCAGGGGCCTCGGGCCGTCCTCACGCTGGCGTTTCCCTTCGGAGGGACAGCCCTCCTCCTGCGCTGCCCCTCCTGCCGCCGGAGGAGAGCCGGGAGAGCCCTCGCCTGGGGGGCCCTCGCCCAGGGCCGCAGCACGCTGCTCCTCCCCGTCCTCCAGGCAGAAGGCATTTTTCAGCAGGAAAATTCGGTGTTGCAGCAGGTCCCCGATGTATTTGACCACAGTTTTCTTGTCCACGTTAAACACCCTCAGCCAGGCGAGCTGGGAGGCCATTCTGAGGAGGATCTCGAGAAGCTCCTTCAGCCTCAGGTGTGCTGGTGGCGGCAGATCCACACCCGCCAGTTTGCAGAACCGCGCCAAGGTGCAGGTGAGGCGGGCGGCGGGCTGCAGCGACTGCCACGACAGGAAAGCCGCCGCCGTGACGATGGGAACAGGGTGCCGGCCGGTGACCAGCCATGTCTCACTGGCCAGCTCCACGATCTGCATCGTTCGGGCGACCATCTTCTCCTTATCCTCCACAAAGCGGGCAGGGACGTCGGCTGTCTGCTGGAACAGCTGAAAACTGCAAGAGCGAAGAGGCCACCGTTAGCACCAGGGCAGAGGGAAGGCTCACCACGCCGCAATCCGGCGCAATGCGGGAGCTGGCTGCAGTGAGGTCCTTTAGGACAAACACACCCTGCCCCTGCGATGGGCTTCTGCTCATGTTACCTACCTAAGTGCCTCACTGCCCTCTCCAAACTCAGGAGAAAGGGGCAGGAAGAGAAGAATCACAGCCCAGACTGTGACAAGGGAGGCAAAAAAGCCATCACAGTCTGTAAAAACCCCGGCTCTCACATGGGCTATTCCCCGCAGCCCATCAGCAAGCACCAGTCCTGCTGACGTCCACCTCCAGTACTATGGTCACTGGCTGGAGCAAGAACTCGATGAAGTTTGTCACCAGAGTGCACTCCCAGACCACAGATTTTAGATGCTGCTGCACCAGTACCACCATCCAGCCTCACGGGCTCCCGGTAGATCTGACCCCCCTTAGCACGCAGGGCTGCGAGCCGTCCGAGGGAATACTTTTCCAGATGATCTGGTTTTGCCTTAGTGCACTCGGCAACAACGTGCCGGTGTAACAGCACAGGTCACCCTGTGCGTGCTTGTGGACTTCCGCCCTGGCCGCAGCTGCTTTTCAGAAGCTTTTCCACCCCCGGCGTCAAACGCAGGACTCTGAAATCCCGGGAAGGGGCCCCGTTACCTGTTCAGGTGTGTCTTCACCAGATCCGCCAGGCTCAGGGCCGGCACAGAGAGCTCAAGCTCTTTCTGAAGGCTCAGGTAGACGCTGGCGAACAGCTCCTGCTTCGCGTACAGGAGGGAGCAGATCGTCCCCATCGTCACAGGCCAGTTGTGCTGTCGACAAGTCACGAAGACGCAGCAGCCCCCCAGGAGCTCCTTCTTCTCCAGGCTGACCAGGTGGAAGGAGGGGTGCTGCAGAGCTCTCTGGAAGTACGACACGGCCGTTTCCTCGAACACCCTCGGGAGCTGGAGGACTTTACAGAGATCCTGGACCCGCCTGATCCCTGTGAGAAGACACCGCCCTTAAAGATCAGCTCAAGCAGCTTCTGATACACACCTCCCCTCAACATCAGGGTGCAGCCAGCATTCACCCTGCCCCCGGCAAAGGTGCGAGAGCAGCCCAGCTCCTGCATTCCTGCAGCCAGCGTGCAGAGTGTCCCTCTGCACCAAGTCCCTCCGTGCAGGTGAGGCAGCTTGCTGACGGCAGGCACCGGCTGGCGGCAGAATTAACTGCCGCCTTCATGCTTTACTGACAACTCTGAAGCCTTATGCCATTTTAAAGAGCATTAGAAACATGTAAAACAAACCAGAGTAGCAACAAGAGAGAATCGGGGTGGGAAGGAAACTGCACAGCAAGCTCTTACCTCGCTGCAGGCAGCGGCTCAGCTGCTCTTTCTGGCCAGTGCTCTGGGAATACGCCACCTCTGAAAAACAGGCAGTGTTAGGCCAGATGGTCTCGCAGGGACTCTGGGGGACAGTGTCATTTAGGTTTTGGGCAACCAGATGCCCTGGTACTGGATTTCAATTATCAGAGTTGACAGGTCTTTGAGGCCACTAAACTAGAGCTGGCAGCACAGGGTACGTAACAGTGAGGAGCAAGATCCCTTCCAGCCATCGCTTGTCAACAAAAAGAATGAGCAAATGGCCTCAGGACTACGCCACTGCTCTTATCACAGAATCACAGAATGGCAGGGGTTGGCAGGGCCCTCTGGAGATCACCCCGTCCCACCCCCGGCCAGAGCAGGGTCACCCACAGCAGGTGGCACAGGGACGCCTCCAGGCGGGTTTGGGATGTCTCCAGAGCAGGAGACTCCCCCACCTCTCTGGGCAGCCTGTGCCAGGGCTCAGGAACCCTCAAAGAAAATAAGTTTTTCCTCATGTTCAGACGGAATTTCCCGTGTTCCAGTTTGTGCCCGTTGCCCCTTGTCTTGTCGCTGGGAACCTCTAAAAAGAGTCTGGCCCCATCCTCCTGACACCCGCCCTTTGGATATTGATGAGATCCCCTCTGTCTGCTCTTCTCCAGGCTGCGCAGCCCCAGGGCTCTCGGCCTTTCCCCCGCAGAGAGATGCTCCAGTCCCTCATCATCCTCGTAGCCGCCGCTGGACCCTCTCCAGCAGTTCCCTGTCCTTCTTATAAGATATTTAAATGCCCCAAGGCAGCACAGCGCCGCTCCCAAGCCTAAAACCTGGCAGGGAAGTGCTGTCGGCCTGACGCTATAGCGGAACAGCCGCGCCGGGCTCTGGCCGAGGGCGGGAGGGCCTGGCACTGCCCGCCCTCACCCCCGCACCGGCTGCGGGAGCCCAAAGGCCCCCGGGCTGGCCAACACGGCTGTGCGGGTGTTGCTTCGCCGCTCGGACCGACTCAGAATGGTCAAAACCAGGTTTTCTCCCAGTTTTGCCCCAGGCCGATCGCTCTCCCCGCCGGGGCAGCGCCCCCCCCCGGCCGGGCCGCACCTCGCAGGTGCTCCTCCTCGGCGTAGGTGGTGGTGAGGAGCCCCTCGGCCAGGACGCAGCCGCAGGCGGCGCAGACCAGCTGCTGCTGCGCGTAGTGCGCGTCCTCCACCAGCGCGGCCGAGCCGCAGCCGGGGCACCGGCCCCGCGCCGCCATTGTCGCCGCCGCCACCGGCCCGGGGGGACCGCGGAGGGCGGGCACACCGCCGCCCACCAATCACGGCGCCGCTCGGGGGAGGGCGCACCGCCCCCCGCCAATCGCGGCACCGCTCGGGGGAGGGCGCACCGCCGCCTGCCAATCGCGGCGCCGGCGCGGCACAGCCCACCAATCGCGGCACAGCCTGCGGTCCGCCCACGCCGCCGGTCCGGCCGGGCCGCCGCAGCCCCGCACGCCGCGAGTTCCGGGCGGGCGGAGCCGTTTGTTCAGCGGTGCCGGCAGGGAGTGCTGCGAGCTGTGCCCTTAAAATTATCATGTAAGTAATTGGGTGGTTTGGGCCGCAACTTCCCCTTTTAAGGCTAAAAAGAGCGGTCCCAGTCACAGACACTAGAAAGAACGAGGGAGACAGGAGCCCTCTGCCAGCACAGAGCTGAACTGAAGGCCTGACGCTCGGTGACACACATTTATAAGAAATAAAAACCATTGTATTTCTGTGAAGAGCTTCTTAATGAGAAGCTGCTGATCTGTAAAACTCTTAATTGGCTCCTCCGCGGCGTTCTGCAGAACCTGACAGGGCCTATAATGAATGTAATTGAAAATCGGGCCTTGCCGCTCTGAGCTGGAAACACAGAGCCCTTTCCATGGCCTGGAATTGCCTCGACAAAGCATCATATCAGGTGGGTGGGGACATCTTCTGAACTGAACAGCACAACCGCCTAGAAGGACCGCCTTGAGAAAGAGTTTCAAGCAGCACAGCCCGCAAAGAAACATTCCAATTCCTGCCTCCGGTCAATGCTCCTTCCTAAAAGTATTAGCTGCAAAACTAAAGGAGGATGGAAAAGCAAAAATGCAAACTAAACAGAGAGATTACAGATTTATTGGTTACAGCAAAACGCATTTTCAAAAGAAGCAGCTCCCCCTCCCCATCTTTTACCCTTTAGGAGGTAGAAACTCCTAACAGACCCCAGCCCTTCCCGCGTGCGTTTATAACTAGATTTTTTCCCTCAGCAGAGGAGAGGGACGGAGGGGACAACGCGCTCCCTCGCCCCACACTCATGGAAACCTTCCCACGGGGAGACTGGTCAGCCACAGCTCATCATCGCCATCCCCACTGAGCCCCAGGATTCTGGAGGGCTCCATGCGACCCCCCCAATCCCTTCCATCCCCAGAGGCGGCTGCGGGCGATGACGACACTCAGGACTCCTGGGGCGCAGATGGGTTTCAGGCTAAATGGCCCCGAGACAGCAGGAGGCTGATTTCCTCCTCTTGTCATCTGCTGCCCACAATCTGAGGGCCATTACAATCAGAGACCCGGGCGATTGTGCTGGCTCCTGGCCAGCAAACCTTTCACACATTTATTTTACAGAAACTCTCAATTCTCGTGATGCGGATGAGCTCGTCCATCAGGTTTCCCCACCCTGCGAGGTGTTTACCATGAACTTCCTGCACTGAGAGCTGGCAGGGATGGAACTAGCCCAAAAATACCTTGAGGATGAGGAGTTTTTGGCAGCAGAGCTGGTCACCAGGAGGGTATGAGGCCCTTTTGAAACTGCTCTTTTGGAAAAAAAGACAAAGCGATCCGAACAACGCTAGATGTCAGGTATTTTTATTTTAGTGTTCTATGAAACCAAAAGGCATTTAAAAACAAATAGGTACCCAGGCTAAAAGCAGACAGTATAAACACAGAAAAATACATTCAGATCCTTCAATAATAAAACAATACATTTGATTCTTCAGGCCCTTAAAGTCAAGGTGAAGCACCTGGCTGGACATAAAATGCCAGTCCCCTTAACACCAAAGAAAGGCTTTAACTTGTATCACCAATAAAAGCCTGAGGTACAAGGTTTGTGCGATGCTTTCACGGCCGTGGACGCTGAAGCGTGGCTGGTGCAGGACCCCGCAGCAGCGCCCGGGCTGCTCCGGCAGGAGCTCGACACCGAGAACAACCTCAGGGGCAAAAGCCAGGCACAGCCCAGGGTCCACCTCAACAAACATGGCTGTAACTGGCAAAAAAAGGCTGCCAGGAGAGGACAGTAGAAGTTTTAGGGCTTCATCTCCAAGGAGACAGCATATTACCGCTTTGTTTGTGTGTGTGTGTAACTGCAAGATGCGCATTCCTGCCAACAGGAATGCACATGAGCCGAACTTCATAAAATCCACGCCCCAAAAGCATCGCACCCAGCACCGCGGTACCTTCGGCAGCCACTCAGCAGTGCCCACATTGCTCTAAAATGAGGGCAGCGAAAAGCAAGAGTCCAGCCTTGCTTCCCACGTGTCCAGTTACGACCACCAGTAACACCATTTTTGAACCGTTAAGTCACCGTTCAAAGGCACAACCGGTTTTTCTGACTCTCTGACCTAGAACATCAGAAAGCTGTGGAATAAAGTCTAGAAGACAAGTTTATTATAGTGAGGTATAGGCAACCGTTTCTTTCCAGAGATCCACTGAGGCACAAGGAGGAAACAAATTAATCCTTCATCTTCCTCACTATTTCAAGGCACGAGAAGCAGCAGCAGTTTTCAGTAAGGCCAGCCAGTACCACGCAAAATTAAAACCACCAGCCAAGAGCTGAAGACGCCACTAAGACCTTCTGCATTTCACACCCTTCATTCACAGAAGAGGGTACAGTAGAGAAGGAATAACCCCTTCACTGAAGATATCTGCTCAAGTAAAAATAAAATTAGGAAAAAAGTACCCGAAGTCTTAGAAGACTCTTAACGCTTAAGGCTCGTTTCAACTCAAGCTTCCTGTGAAGGACAGCTCTGTCAGAAAAGCTCCAGACTTTGGTAGTTAGTCAGTTTACAGTAATAAAAATGTAATTAACAGCATTTTTTGAACTTTCAAATAAATGTATACATCTCTAGGTAAATATATTAAACTACTCTTCACTACAAAAATACAGTATTTGAGAAGTCTCCGGTAGATTTCAGTGTTTAATGACAATAGTAAGCAGAGTACTAACAGGTTGATAGTCAATCCAGCTCGTCTAGCCCCTCAATAAAGTGCTTTGCTGTGGAAAAACTGAGTGAGAAACTCACCCCTTTCCAGCCAAGCCAGGCGTGAGCCCATAAACCCCTTCAACAGCCTCTGGCCCCAAGTCGTTACTACCACTCCTGTGGTAGACACACGTACCATGACACCTCCAGGTTTCCTATACCAAAAACACCTGTAAACCTTCCCCTTGGAGAACCGCTTTGATGCAATATGTACTTTATGAGACTAAGCTTTTCTTCTTCCTTTACAGTCTAAGGTTTAAATTGCAGGTTTATAACTTTTAGGGCACTAATTCCTTTTAAAATACAGCCCACCCAGCCCTGGTCTGAAGCACACATCTTTGGACTTCTCCAGTGGAGTTATTACTATGTTTTTAAGAACAATCAAATCCTCAAGCTCTACTGTACAAGGTTTTATATTGCACTACAACTTAAGATATGAAAAGAAGAGTAATTGACCTACCAAAGCTGCTACGAAACAAAACCATTTAAAAAAAAAAATCTTCATAAGGGATCATCAGTGCCTTGCTGGCAAGCAAAACACATCAAAAACCCGTCATCCTTCCTATCGCAATCAGCCTTTGGATTAGATGCCTGAACAAATCTTCCCAAATAATGGAAAGAAACCAAAAAATAAATATGGTAAGTTGACTCCACTTCTGGACTCCATCTCCAAGACCTGACATAACTACTAATCAAACCGAGAGTTGCTCAAGGCAGAAAGAGGAAAGAGGTCATTTCTGTGGGCAGCACAACCGGTACCACCTACTTCATGTCATCTCCTTATTAATCAAACTCCACCGCTGGGAATTCAGTCCTTTGTTCAACCAACTGCCTGAGAGCTTTTACATCTTCCCGGCTTTTTTGTTTCCAGACATCGAAACCCGAAGAATGTTTGGGGTTTCCTCCATGACTCTGACAAGCAAGTTATCGATGTAGTCCTCAAGCTCCCGCACCTGGAGATCTTTCTTGGTAATTGCATCCTTCTGTTTCAGGACCAGCTGGATCAGCTCATCGTGTGTTAGCTGAGCATAAGCATAGGCAGGATCTGAAGGATCATATTTCTTTGAGAGAGCAGAAAGGCAGGGTCATTACAGACATACGGGCATTTCAAAATCGCAACAGAACGCTATCTGGTCGCTGCCTTGTGGAATTTCAAGCACCAACGAACAACTTTACGGGTGGCATTTGCAGACCCACAGCTGCTCTTCACAAGTATTACTGTGCTTCGTATTTTTTAAAAAATAAGTTCCATCCAAAGGACATTTCGGAACATCAGTCATTGGCATTTTAGGATGAAGCAGGGCAGGCTGCGCAATGGCCAAGGAGAGGGAGGCAGCCCAGCCCGCATCTCTGCTACAAAGCGCCTTTCGGGCCATTAGCAAACCCTGCCTGGAAAAATTCATACAAAACACTATTTACCCATGCACTTCCGGAATGCAGAACAGCTCTTTGGAAGTATCGAGAGAAAAAAAAAAAAAAAAAAAAGCAACTGCCTCAAAGTAAGTGCATGCAACTTCTGGCACAGAGACACGATTTATAGAGCTGGGGCAGCCTTCTCCAGAAGAGACGGCCGGCTCAGAGCCAGAGCGCTGTTATGGATGGTAACCAGGCATCAGTTTTAGCATAAAATCTTTGCATAATGTCAGTTCTGCAATTCAGCTCTGCTGCAATTTACGTTAAAAGAATGTCATGCTGACTCCAGGCAGCAGCCCATCCAGCTGAGCGAAGATGCCTGGAGGTTACAGCCGCGCACCAGCTACCATCGCCTATTGACGAGTGCCGGGACAGCTACTGTTTAAAACATACCAAAGACTAGGAAAGCCAAATTCAGGTTAAACGGCAAGAAAAAACACACCTAGGCCTTTGGCATTTCCCTCTTACTGTAGTTATCACTGTGAAAACTCACCACAACACTGGTTCTCCAAAAAATCTGGTTTTGACCCTTAAGGAAATTTGACAGGTACTGAGCAGCTTCTGCCTTCTCAGGCGCTAAATCAGCGTCAGCCTGGGCGAATAATGGGCTCGTGTGACTACATCAAGCAGAATTTCTTATGTGCAATCAGAGCACCACACAGAACACTAATTACGAGTTCTCAACTCATTCAAAATAGCACCATGTCAGTTTGAATCACTTAACACGCGTTTTCTCCTTTTCCACGTACACCAGAAGGAGGCACTCCAGCTATTTGGGTACTAACACTTCATTTTCCCCAGAAAACCCTTAGAGACAGTAACGGTACCCAGGGTTTTTCCCCACTGATCTGGAGATGCTTCTAGCTGTTCTGATCAACATGACTTTTCAGCTACGCCTCAAGCCTGGAGGTCTCTTTTGAGGCCAAGATTATGCAAAAAAGCCTCCTTTAAATCTGAGTGATTATGCAAGCTGCACCATCACTCAGAAAAAAAGCTGCCGTGCTTTAACGGCAGGCACCCGGCCTCTCAACCCACACAGGATATTAATGCAACACATTACAAGGCAACAGCCACCCTGAGATTACTTTTTCCCCATGTTCTCAGCTTTAAGAGCCGTGTCCTTATTTCAGGGTGAAAACGAGCTCCGGGGACTAACCACGTCTGAAAATAAACAGTGACTAATTTGCCCAATCTCCTCTGCAAGTCAGGCAGCTCCCACAAGTCACCAACGGGACCATCTTCCAGGGGCAGCGCCACCCGCGAGTCACTCGTCTCCTGTCACCGCATGGCTCACCAGGCAGCACCCCGTGCTCCTCTCCACCGAGAAACCCCTCCGCAAACGAGAGGCACCGATTCTATTACAGATCAGTTCGCAAGAAAAACAAATATTTAAAGACTGTTCCCACCTTTGGGGACTGACGAAAAGAAAGCTCATGGACCCCAGGCGTAATAACCACTATTCTTTTTCTGCTCAGGATATGAGAGATATGAGCCTAGGCAATCTCAAAAACACAAACTCTGTTCAATTTACTGCTTAAGCTTTGGGTTAAAGTACCACTTTCCTCCATACCTTCACGTTCATCTCCAGCAGCTTTTCATTCATGGTGCTGATGACATTCAGGTTTTGACTCTGAGACTTGTTTGCTGTGGCATTCATTGGCTTCACAGGATGGAGTCTGCAAGGTTAAAACAGGCTCATGTGATTTAGGCAGCACATATAACACCAGCACTACACAGACCTTCAGACTAAAAGCAAATATACCAAGAAATCGGGGAAAATTCCTGCCCTTCTCTATCTCCAGAGAGATAAGAGATTCAGCTTCGGGAAGACAAGGCATTTCTGTATAAGCCACAGGCTTTTTATAAGTACACTCCAGTTCTCTTACGACTATCTTTATTGACTTAAGGCATTGGAGATAAAGAGGCAGTAACAAGGGGAATATATCCTGAATGGCGTATCACAAAAGCAAAGGCAGGTTGGTCCACACGAGAAGGTAGAACACAGCGGCAGCTACTCTGATCTCTCCCGCACTAGTATTTGAGCCTGACTTTCCTAACAAGAACATATTTGTGGTTCTTGCAACATATGAAATACTTCTACTGCCCTGGGACAAGCATGTATTATGCCTTTTCCAATCTGAACTTACGCCATAAGCTGTCGAAAAGCGCTATCTTCATTTGCTTGAGGAGGATTTATACTGCCAATTTTAATACAGGAAGAAAATTTTACTCGTATCTCAGCAAATGCTGGCCCAGAAGTGTCCCAGACCCCGGATGGAGTTCTGCAGATAAAGTATTGAGGACTGACAGCTCAGTGGCACCACTCCTCGGGCAGCGGTAGCCCAGTGAGCTGGAAGGGCCACAGGCTGCTCCAGAAAGCAGCCAGGTGCTCTTGGGAGAGAGAGGCTTTAGCTGCATCGCTGGCTGCGACTCACTTCCAGGCTCAGGAGCCCAGTCCGAGGAAGCACCCCAGTTTATCAGGCTTCCTGTGACCATTCTCCCATTTCTGAAAAGTGGATGAATTGCAGTTCATTTCCCCAGTTTGATGAAATGACTCTATTTCTTAAACTGTGACCAAGTTTCCCTAAGATTTTTCCTTAAGAGGTAGCGCTGTGATGAACGGCAGGTGCCCTTGAGTGCTCTGGGCATCCTTTTTAGCCATACAGACTTATCTGGTGCCAGCAATGATCCTACGCTGACGTGACAGACCCAGGGCCCGACAAATCCATGGGCCATAGGAAGTTAAGGCTGCAAAGCGCAGTGAATTCCTGCCCCTGGAGAGACAGATCTGCGCTCGCAGGAAGAAAAAGCAAGGCTCACATCAGCACTGAGATACTCGCTGTGCATTTCCCATATTCTCTCACCTGTGCTTAGGAGACACGGTTTCACCACTCTGCTGAGTTTGGTTAGGATATGTTTCAGAGGGTGAAACCCATGCCTGAAGAAGCTTCTTCTTGCCAGAATTTCCTGCTTTATCTGCGAAGCCCTCGGCTGTTGGCTTTTTCGGAGACTCTGCTCTATGACTTGGGGTGTCAGAGGGGAGAGAAGGAGAGGAAGAGTAGGGCTGGGAAGGACTTGACAGGGAGGAAGAGGAAACAGAAGGCTCAAAGAAGTCGCACTCTGCACACTCCTCAACACCTGCACTTATTTTCAGTTCTTGTTTCTCAAAATGACTACTACGCTCCCTGGAATGAGATGTCATACCTAAGCCTGAGTCAGCTACCCAGTTATTGACACTGTGAACATCCACTCTGGCAGGCGGCACGCGTGGTTTGCTTGGCTTGCAAGCACCAGGAGTACTTCCTCCACCTCCTCCTCCTCCCGGAGCAGCCGGGGTTACTTGGGCTGCAGCAGAGCTAGCAGAGTGCTCTGACAGTTCTTCATGCAAAGGCATTAAATCCAGGGACTGCTTTGCAGTCTCTGAAATGTTTTTATCACCTGCAGCGACGCCGTGGTTCTCCTGGCAGTCACCCAGCAGCTCGTCATCCGAGCCTCCCTCCGGAATAACTGGAAGACTGGCCAGTTTCAAACCACGGTCTCCGGTAACAGGAACGGCAGACTTTAGAGTTGTAAGACAGTCAAATAAATCATTGTCACCTTCATTTTTTAAATGCCTATTAGTGCTGTCATCTCTGATCACCGCTGGTGGAGTGACAGTCTCTAACGAGCCGCTCTGGGGGAAACACCCATGAGCATCTGAGGCTTTATCAACGTGTAATGGGAGCCCGGGCGCAGATTTTACACCGTCACCTGAAGAAGGCACATCACCACTTAACTCATCAGCCTGAGAAACCAGTGGGCACTTCTTCCGCGTTAAAGAGAGCCGTGGTGCTGGCTTGGGAGTGACTAACACCTCACTGCCAGCCCTCCCTACATCGCCTTCCCCAGGGGACAGTGCACAAGCTCCCGAGGTTGGTCTGGCAGATCCTATTTGAGAAAATGAGTCATTTTTATCAAGTGGAGTCACCTGGGGTTCTAACGTGGGTGCACGTTCTTCCTGTCTCTTTTCACCAAAGATCTGCGTCTCTTTCAGCTCACTCTCGGGGGAAGGTGGCTGCTCAGGCCCATTCTCTGGGAAAAGGCTATTATTACACTCCGAGGGAGATGCAAAGTGTTTGCTGCCCTTTGTGCAGGCTTCAGTATTTATAGTACCTACTTCCTCACCACCCTGAACAGTGGTCTCGCCATGCCGGATGGGACCTACGCTGTCACTAGAGCGCTCTGATGATGGGTAGCACCCCGCTTCCAGTTCGTGAGCAAACCCTGCTCGCTCTCCGGTTGCATCTGAACCCGTCAATACCATTTCACTGAAATCAGAGCACTGCTTTTCGCGTTCCTGCCCATCCAAATCCTCATCACCTGATGTAGCACCCTCCGATTCACTGAGGAGAAAGGACACAGATTTCCCGTAGCCTAACTTGCTTCTTTTCAAAGAAGTCTCAACCTGAGGCTGGGGAGAATCGTGTTGCTTCTTTGGAGCCAGACCAGGGCTGTCAGAAAGGGTGCCGAGAGGCTTTGATACAGCTTTGACATTACTAGTTAAAGCCACATCTGAAGAACTCCCTGAAGCACCGCGACCAGAGTATTGCAGCTCAGCAGGGTGCTCTGCTGAGGAACAGTCTTCATCACAAGGAAGGCAGAAAGAAGAACTAGCAACAGCTATGAAACCTGGCGCACCCGCTTCCCACCCAAGCTTGGATACAAAGGGATTATTGTTATTAAAATGACAATCAGAGGGGAGAGAAGGTGCGTGTGGGCAAAAGAGACCCCGAGAAGCCTGCGCATCAGAGCTTCTAGGACCTTGGCACCATTCGGAAGCAAAAGGATTATTACCACTGCCAGAGACCTGCCCAGAAAGAGGCGTTTTGGGAACAGAGGCTGCAAGCGGATGGGGTGAAGGGAGACGGGCAATGCCTTCAGAACCCAGGGCTGCGGATGCCCTGCCCCACTCAGAAGTAAAGGGGTTCTTGCCATGTAAAAGCTCTGCAGCAAAAGCAGGAGAAGTAATAGATGCAGGAGAACTAGTAATGTTTTCAGAGTCTGCCACTCGGACATTTTGCCCCATTTTAGAAACAAAAGGATTATTGTCACTACTGATAGGGTGTACAGAAAGAAAAGCAGGAAGGGAATCAGGTGCAAGAGTAGGAAGCGTGGCTTTGGTTTTCTCCTCTGAAGGCACGCCCAGTCTGCAAAAAGGGACAAAAAACTCGCATGTCACTTGCGGATGCAACACGAGGCAGGAACAGACAAGCTTTAGCACCAGACTCCATCAACTCCTAAAACCGGACAGGAATTATACTTGCAAGAGACCTCAGAGCCTATCTGACAAACTTTACATACTTAAACGTGTCTTCACAAAGCACTCAATGTACGTCAGAACGCTTCTGCTGAAGAGTTTGCAGATGGCTCCTGATTTTAAGCACCATCTCATTTTTTGCACCCCAAGCAATTTTATTAGTATGTAAGACACTTCATATGCAAGACATTTAAACATGAGAAGCACTGAAAATAAGGAGTTAGAGACAGACACAAAATGTAGCCTTATTAGTAGAACACACCCATATATATATATATATATATATATATAAAAACACACACATTATATATATAAGGATAAAGGAGCAGAATTTCCGAAAAAGCCTTATGTACAAATTTAGAGAAATGTCCCTCACGTTGCTATGAGTAATGCCAAAAGCAGAAGGGCTCCAAGATGAACACTTTTGAAGACCACAGCCAAACACAGAGGAGAAAAGCAGAGGTGTTAGAACTGGTGTTTCAGCCCCTGGGTACATTCAAGCCACACAGCTCAGCAGTATGTTAGTTTTTGCAAAAGATCCAGCAAGAAACATCACCCCTACAGTACCTGCAAAGATGCCTGCGCTCAGAGAACCACTGTATCTCGGCATCACTTATAAGGAACATCTCTATACTAATCTCTTTTTCACACCGAGAGAGAACACAGAGCTATTATTTGTTATCAAAGGGTTCAGTGGGCAGCATAAACCCACCAGGTACCCTGCAGAGCAAGAGGCTTCAGCCGCAGGCAGGATGCCAGGGCGAGAGGTGCTGCTCTGCGGCAGGAAGCAGCCTGGTCAAAGCCTGCACATCGCTGTTTCTGTCAGCCTCCGAAATAAACGCCACTGACCTGGGCTTCACGGCTTTGGTCTTTGCTGGCGCAGCAGCTTTTTCAGGTTTCGGTTCTTCCTCGAAAGGGTTGAGCGGTTGCTTATTTGCAAAGACGTCTTCTGCACGGCGTCTGTCTCCTGAAGGATCCCCTCTGCTTAAATCTGCTGGAAGTTCAAAGTGTTTGGTCTCTTGTTCACTCTTCTCTTCTGGAACTTTGTTTTCCTCTTCCAGCAGGGTCCTGTCGGGAATGTTCTCAGCATCACTGGTCTTCACTGCTTCCTTCTTCCCTGTGACCAGGGAGAGCAAGGCAGACTTTTTGTGGTCCGTTTTTTTCGTCTCTTTAATAACCTCAACAGTTGGAGGAACGCTGGTTTCCAGGTATTCTTCACTGCTAAGCAATTTGTACGATGGCAAAGTCATAGATTTAAAGGTCTCCAAAGACGCAGACCCAGAGAAAGCATGACTAGGAGATGTTCTTCCCGTCTCTTCAGGAACTTTAGCAGATCTGGAAGACAGGTTCTCTTCTGAAGCAAAGAGCTGCTTCCTCCTGAAGTTGTGAGGAGAGGGGGAAGAGGCTGGAGTGTTGTCCTTCGTCGTGCTCTCTTCCATATAAACGTGACTGCCGTTGATACACAGACTGGACTTGGAAACAGGATCGCTTTTGGATTTAAGGCCACTGAACAAAGAGAGCCCTTCTTTCTTGGTGTGGCTAGTGGTTACTTGGTTTAGTTGCCTGCTGTCCAAAGTTGCTGTTTTACGAGACTTAAATACAAGAGAAGGAGAGGACTTCTCTTCCAGGGCATTTCCAAAGGCTCCTGGAAAAAATAAACGGGGAGAACATGCAAGAACATCCTTTCCTCTGACACCCTCAGTGCATCACAATCATTGATGGATTGCAGCAACAGAAACATCGCGAGTGTGACTATACCAGCCACTTCCAAACCTTCTGGGTCCCCCACCACTGCCAGCCCCCAGCACGCTGGATCACACGCGCCATTCAATGACATAAAACCACCACAGATCACTCACTGCAGCTGCACCGCCAACACGTGCTGCCATCGCTCCCGCAGCCCCACCGGTTCTATGCTGGCCCAAGGTAAGCTTAGCCGTGAGCGTCTAACGTCCTACGTGTGTTCTCACCACCACGGACAGAAGTGACTTTCTATGGATTCGTTCAGTAGGAAGAATTTAACCAGCAGTTTAAAAAGTGTGAAAAGTGCAAGCACACCTTTGTAGAAAGGCCTTGTGCCCATCGGTGCCAATACTCACTTTCTGAGGTTGGAGAGGCGTCTGACTCTTCATCGTCCCATTGTGACTGGAAGTCGCTGGGCCGCAGCCGAACCCTCTCGGTGACGGGCTGCGTTGGCAGGACTGACATGGACTGGGAGAGGGACGTCTTCTGCAGGCCAGGTTTGGAAAACAGGGCTTTGAACTTTGATTTCTTCTTTTCCTTCTCCTTCTCAACTGACTCATCTTCGCTGTCAGCGGGGGAGTGAGTCGTGCTGGGAATGATCACCGACGCCGTGTCGGAAAGGCCACTGCTCCTCTTCCCCTTGAGCTTGTCTTTGAGCTTGCCAAAGGGAGAGCGAGACTTGTCTTTCACGGACAAATCAAACATACTGGCTGTCATGTTGCTCCTCATAAACTGGATATCCACTTCGATCTCCCCTCTCTCCTTTTCTTTTTTCCCTGGTTTGGAGCGAAGCTTGTACCACCTGCAGACACAAGGAGATTTCTTTCACAAACAAGTTCTTGAGAGGCACAGGTAATTGAGAACAACAAGGGTGTTTATGTTTTAAAAACCAAATAACCTACAGTGTAGAGAAAAAAGAAAAAAAGGCAAAGCCTTCAATCGTACAACCATGTCATAATCATATGGCCCCAGGTGCCAAGGAAAACATTTCTTATCATAAAGTTATTAGTAAAATCTGTTTTAAAACCCCAACAAGGAAGGGTTAAAAAAAAAAAAGAAGAAAAAAAAGAAACACAACATGGAATTCCTGTATTTCAGCTCAGCCACTCTCTTCTGTCATTTTATCTGGCTTCTGAAATTCCCAGAGGACTTTGAAGTGGGTTGGAAAGAAGGAGGCTCAGAGAGACACTGGTACCAGACAGCTCGCACACACCCTCATACCTTTCATTCCAGCTGCTTCTCAGTTGCTATCTTAATGCCTCTTAAGTCAGGAACCCCTAATCAACACAGCGAGAGGCAAACCAAGCCTCAGAGTCTGGGGATTTCCACACACCCCTACCGGCTCGTGACCAGGAAGGACACTGGTTACAGACAGAGCCTTATCCCTTCTGAGATGCATCTCTAGAATATTATGCACTGCGTATCAAGTAAGTGCTCGGGTGTCCTAAACTGCAAGTCCACCATGCGCACACCGCTACCATGCATGCTCGATTACCACTCATGACACTCAAACCACGTTAGGGCCGGCAAAGAAAATTATCAGCCCTGCACACCAATACTTTTTTGTCTATCACTGGAGCCACAGACTTCCCGACTCCACAGAACCGATAGGAAAAGCCGCCTGGAAAATGCCAGCTTCCTCTTCCTCATCAGCTGGTACGGGAAATAAAAGAAGAGAACAGAGCATGCAAATCTGCCGCTCCATCAAATTTGCACTGAGTTCTTTGAAGATGCACTGGAAGCAACGAAAGAGAAGGGGAAAAGGCAATTAATTTGCTTCAGAGAAAATTCAAAACTAATGAGGATTAGCTGAAGGAGATGAATTCAGGAATCTGCTGCGGAGGAACACTTTAGAAGGAAATGAAAGCAGGAGCACCACGCTACAGTTCGGTGTTCACACCTGAAGTCACAGGACAGCAGCACCAGGGAAGGGACTTTATGAGACGTCAGGCTCTGCCAGGTCCCGCAGCGGCAACAGCAAGGGAAGCGCAAACCCTTTGCCTTTAATGCAAGCCAGCACTGGGCACTTTTGTTCTAAACCGCGTGATTTTTCTAGGAGCATCCTGCGCTCGTACGGTGCCACAACAATTCACTCTCTGCCCCGGGGAAAGAGCAGCCCCTGTTTCAACAGCATCCGAAATACAAACTGTGTGTTCAGCGAAAGGCAGCTTCCCACCGAAACACGGACGTGGCTTTGAGAATCACGCGGCTGCGGCCAAAAGTAAATAACGCACTGACAACCTCCCCCCGAGACTACAAAATATAAAATCTTATTAATTTATTATGTTACTGTGCACCTGTCAATCAACAGGCATTTATTTTCCAAATAAAACCAACCCTTTACAGGTATATGTCACCACGGCAGCCAAGCAATGACAAAAGAAACAGCCTTCAAACAGAAAATTGAGGTCTGGGGGGATGACACTAACAACTTGAAATAGCAGAAGTTTTCACAGAACATCAAAGTTGTTTTGTTTTTTTTTTTCTCCCCTTTCCTCTATTTTCCTTTGTCCGGACACAAAGAAGCCAGCCCAGAAGGCCGGCAGCACTTGTCTCGGAGGGCTGGCTCCCTAGACGCCGCACACCGTGCTCCACAGCGTAAACACATTAGCGCTTGACACAACCTTAATGACAGCCAGGTTATAATTAAGGCCTCGCAAGCGCCAATGGCTTTGTTAAGAAACGCGACGCAGACCTCAGTTTTGGCCAAGCCGGCGTGAATACTTGGATCCGCTCAGGTGAGCGAGAGGAGGAAGGTGAGCGAGAAGGAAGGTGACTCACCGGCCACATTACAAGGCTGCTGACTCCCAGTAAAACCCTCCCAGTAACCACCCCTGGGATTTCAGGGCACCGTCCCGGTGTTTATGTTCAAAGGAGGGAGTATGACACAGAGCTGGGACTCGGCATTAAAGGAAGAGTCTCCCAGCTCAGTGTCCTGCTGACAACAGTGAAGCCGGCCCATATAACGCTGAATTATCTGCTCTTACACATGCTTACACTCTGCCGACTATTTATTAAGAACAATACACAAACAGCTGGCTGCAGCCTGCGTTCATTCTCTGTTGGAAGGTGTTTTAAATACATTAAGTTTCTTGGGTGAACCGGGCTGTTCCCAGCGTGCGCTGTCAGCACTCGCGTGTAAGTATGTGAAAATCAAACCCAAGCACGAGGCAGGACTGACCAAAAAAGCACTGTCCACGTTTCCCCAGGCCAGCCCGGCAGCCGCAGCACCCCCCGCCTCTTCCAGCGGGGCTGGCACCCTGTAGCTATGGGGGCCACCCCACACCAGGAGGGACTCTGCCCCAAGGGGTCACCCCATGGGGCTTCAGGAATCCCTCACCAGATCCTCCCACCCCCGTGGGGCACAGGGGTCCGCCACAGATTCCCCCACACCCCCGTGGGGCTCAGGGGTTTTCATGGTGCACAGGGGTCCCCCACCAGAATCCCTGGTCCCCGTGAGACCCAAAGGGTCCCCCCCCATCCCTCTCCATGGCCGTCATCCGGCACAGAACCTCCCTGCCATTCCTCTCCCCGGCCCCTGTGGGACACAGATTGCCCCCCCCATCCCTCTCCGTGGCCCCTTTGGGACTCACAGACCCCCCCCAATCCCTCTCCGCGGCCCCCTTGGGGCTCACAGACCCCCCCAGTCCCTCTCTATGGCACCTGTGGGACCCACAGACCACCCCCATCGTGCTCCGTGGCCCCTTTGGGACTCACAGACCCCCCCATCCCTCTCCCTGACCCCTTTGGGACTCACAGACCACCCCCAGTCCCTCTCCGTGGCCCCTTTGGACTCACAGACCATCCCCAATCCCTCTCCATGGCACCTATGGGACCCACAGACCCTCCCAATCCCTCTCCATGGCCCCTTTAGGACCCACAGACCGCCCCCACCCCTCTCTCCCCAGGCCCCGTGGGACCCAGAGGCTCCCCCCATCCCTCTCCCTGGCCCCTTTGGGACCCACAGACCCCCCCCATCGTGCTCCATGGGCCCTTTGGGACTCACAGACCCCCCCCATCCCTCTCCCTGACCCCTTTGGGACTCACAGACCCCCCCCATCCCTCTCCCTGGCCCCTTTGGGACTCACAGACCCCCCCCATCCCTCTCCCTGGCCCCTTTGGGACCCACAGACCCCCCCCATCCCTCTCCATAGCAACCGAGGGCACAGACCCCCCCCCTCCCCCTCCGTGGCCACCGAGGGGCAGAGATCCCCCCCATCCCTCTCCCCCGCCCCCAGTGAGCCCAGAGCCCCCCTCCCCTCCCGGGCCCACCTGCAGTGCCGGCGGCCGCCGTCGGCCCTCAGCGCCGCCAGATCCACCTCGGCGCGTCCCAGGAACTTGTCGAGGCCGACGAGGGCGCGGTGCAGCACGGTGAGGCGGAGGGCGGCGGGTCGCGGCGGCGGCGGCAGCTCGAAGGTGGCCTCCTCCCGCCAGACCGGCTGCCCCTGGCACCGCTCCGCCACCGAGGTGGAGAACTTGTCGCGGCCCAGCGCCATCACGGTGTAGGCGTCGCTGCCGCCGCCGCCCGCCGCCGCCTTGGCCCGCAGCCCCCGCGCCCGCAGCACCGTCACCTGTACGTGGGTGGGCGCCCAGGCCGGCGCCGGGCCCGGGCCCGACATGGCGGCGGGAGCGGGAGGGAGCGGGAGCGGAGCGGCCGGTGCGCGGCCCGGTGCGCTGCCCCGCCCCGCCCCTCTCGCGAGAGCGCGGGGCGGGGGCAGGGGTGGGCGTGGCCGCGAGTGGGCGTGGCCCGGGCGGCGGTGGGCGGGGCCTGGGCCGTACAGGTGTGTGTGCAGGTGTGTGCAGGGTTATACAGGTGTGTGCAGGGGTGTGTGTGCAGGTGTGTACAGGGTCATACAGGTGTGTGCAGGGGTGTGTGTGCAGGTGTGTGCAGGTGTGTGTGTACAGGGTTATACAGGTGTGTGCAGGGGTGTGCGTGCAGGTGTGTACAGGTGTGTGTGTGTACAGGGTTGTACAGGTGTGTGCAGGGGTGTGTGTGCAGGTGTGTACAGGTGTGTGTGTACAGGGTTATACAGGTGTGTGCAGGGGTGTGTGTACAAGTGTGTACAGGTGTGTGTGTACAGGGTCATACAGGTGTGTGTGCAGGGGTGTGTGTACAAGTGTGTACAGGTGTGTACAGGTGTGTGTGTACAGGGTCATACAGGTGTGCGCAGGGGTGTGTGTGCAGGTGTGTACAGGTGTGTACAGGTGTGTGTGTACAGGGTTGTACAGGTGTGTACAGGTGTGTGCAGGGGTGTGTGTACAGGTACGTACAGGGGTGTGTGTGCAGGGGTGTGTGGACAGGTGTGGACAGGGGTGCACAGGTATGTACAGGTGCGTGTGGCATGTACAGGCGTGTATATACAGGTGTGTCCGGGGGTGTGTGTACAGGTGTGTATGTACAAGTGTGTACAGGTGTGTGGCATGGAGAGATGTGTACAGGGGTGTATATACAGGTGTGTGCAGGTGTGCAGAGGGTTGTACAGGTGTGTATATACAGGTGTGGATGTATGAGTGTGTACAGGTGTGTGCAGGGGTGTGTGGCACGTACGGGGTGTACAAGGGTGTGTGTACAGGTGTGTGCAGGTAGGCACAGGTGTGCGCAGCATGTACAAGTGTGTGCAGGTGTGTATGTACAGGTGTGTACAGGGTTGTACAGGTGTGTATGTACAGTTGTGTACGGGGTGCACAGGGGAGTATGTACAGGTGTGTATATACAGGTGTATATGTACAAGTGTGTACATGGGTGCACAGGTGTGGGGGGCATGCATGGGTGTGTACAGGTGTGTGCAGGGGTGTATGTGCAGGTGTGTACATGTCTGTACGTGTATAGCTGTGTGCATACAAGTGTGTACAGGAGTGTACAAGGGCGTACAGGTGTGTGTGCATACCAGTGTGCACAGGTGTGTAGGTACAGCTGTGTAGGTGTGTGTGCGGGGGTGTACAGGTGTGTACAGGTTTAGGTACAGGTGTCTACATGCATGTGTGGCGGTGTAGAGGTGTGTACAAAGGTGTATGTCCACATGTGTGCATGTGTACAGGTGAGGGCATGTACAGAAGCGTAGAGGGGTGTGTGAATGGACGTGCGTGTGTATACAGGTGTGTGTATGGGGGGTGGGGGTGTGTGCAGGGGCTGTGAACAGGCGTGTGAACGCGCAGCTGTATGGGCACAGGGCTCTGTGTGTGTATGGGGGTGTTTTGTGCACGTGCAGGGCTGGGGGTGTCTGCACAGGACACTGTGTGCAGGTTTGGGGGGACACAGGAGCCTGTGCCTACAGGCGGGGGGTGTGCGGCGGGGGAGGCAGTCCGGAGGGCTATAGGGTGACCTGTCCCAGCACCAGCTCCATCTCGTCACCTGCTCTGAGGCTGCTGGAAAAGTACCAGCACTTCTCCAAAAACAGCCTCGCAGGAGAAATGCCATTTCCAACACCCGGCGCGGTGAGAACCTGTGATTCATTTAATGACAGGGGCACAGCCGTCACGCCAGCAAAAGGCTTTTCGCCCTTTTCCTCACACTCCCGCAGGCCTATTTCCTGCATTAATTTAGAATAACGACACCGCAAGGTCCCGAAGCGAAGCGTGCAGCCTGCCGCCCCCCCCGCGGGACTGGGCAAGGTGTCCCTGGGGGAGCTCTGCCCCCCCACCCCATCCCGTCCCGTCCCCTGCTCCCCGGGACCCTCTGCCCTGCTCGCTGCGGTGCAGGTTCACCTTCGGGACCCTCAGGGGAGGGACAGGTTTTGCTGGGGGGGGCCGCGGGCACGCAGCTGGGGCGACTTTGCAGGGAAAAGCTGCAGCAAATGCATTTTTGCTGGTGCCGGCCGCTGTCCTGGAGGCCAAGGGAGCTCGGGACACACCGGGAGCAGCCCCAAGCACCCTGATGCGGGGCAGGCGTAGGGAAGGACACTGCGTCGAGTGCTGCAAACCCCCAGATGGGCAGGGGGACTCCATTCCCCTCCCGTCCCATGGGGAACAGGGACATCCCCAACCCCCTGGAGCAGGGAAAGCTCTGCCGTGAGCGGGACGAAGCACATGGCCACGGAGGAGAGCGGGACGCCGGCCTCAGAGCACGCCGCCGGCAGCCCCGCAGCTCTTGGTGGGGATGATCTTCCTCTTGCAGGCGAACATCTTGCGGAGCTCCCCGCGGAAGCGGTCGTGCAGCCAGGCGTAGAGGAAGGGGTTGCAGCAGGAGGAGCTCATGGCGAACCAGTGGCAGAGCAGCTGGATGAGGAGGAAGTAGCGCTTGTCGATGAGGTTGATGTCGATGTCCCGGATGATGTTGAAGACGTGGATGGGCAGCCAGCAGACCCCGAAGGCGGCCACCACCAGCACAATGAGGCGGAAGATCTTCCTCTTCCTCAGGCGGTCGAACTCGGCTTGGTTCTGGGTGGGGTGACCGGGCACCACCCGGCTCCTCAGCTTCACCGAGATGCAGATGTAGGAGAGGGAGACAGCGGAGAGGGGCAGGATGTAGGTGACGATCAGGGTGCCGTAGGCATAGGCCAAGCGCTGCGTCTCCTTCTGCATCCAGAACTCCTCGCAGATGGCGAAGCCCTCCTGCCGAAACTCCACGTGGTAGGTGTGGGCGATGGCGGGGGCCACCAGCCCGCAGGAGAGCAGCCAGATGCCCCCCACCACGGAGATGCAGCTGGTGACCGAGATGCGCTTCTTTAGGGGGTGCACGGTGGCGTAGTACCTGCAGGGAGAGAAACCGGGGAGACCGAGCCCCAGAGCATCCTGGGAAACCCACGGACATCCCGGACACCGCCACGGCGCTTCCCGAAGGCAGAAGATCCCGCAGGAGGGGCTGTGGGAGCCGCTGCTGGGAAAGGGCTGGCTGGCGACAGGGGGGACGACTGTGTCCCCTCGCCCTGCGATGGAGCCCATGGAAGCCCCAGGTCCCTTCTGGTGTTTAGTAAAGCAGGGCCAGGCATGGAGGATTGGGACTGAAAGCATCCGTTTGGGACAAATCCCAGTGATATTTTACGAGCACAGTGAGGACAGTGTAACTCGGTGGCTGCCTCTTTAGCAGGAGAAACAGAAGCAAATCTTTTTTGAAGAGCAAAGGAACACCGCCAGCGCTCCTGGGGACATCTCCAACCCCAGACCTCCAGCTCTGCCGGCCATCCAGCCTTTCTCAGCTATTCCGCTCAAATCTTCCCTTTTTCCTGCCGTTCCCATCATGGTCCTGCCCCGCTCTCCCCCGGGGGCAGAGGGAAACCAGCTCCTCGTGCTGCCCTGGCTGCTGCCAGCTTCGCACCCATCCCTGTGGGGTTTGCACCATCTTTTATGAGAGGAGATCTCTATGGAAACGTGTTTTGTTTTGTGTTTTTTTATAAACCACCCCCCCTCAGCCCCTGCCCGGGCGCACTCAGGGAGGCACAAGCGCTCCCCACCCTGGGGCCAGAAGGCAGCCTGATTTGGGTGCGCATTCATCCAGCAGAGTATGGAAAACGGGGTGCAAACTGCAACAGCCCTTGGGCGAGAGCCACGCTGGCCGGGAGCCCAGATCTGACCGGGGGTGAACTGGATTTCGGTAGAGATGGCTTCGTAAAGACAGGCATGAAACTGCCCAACAGCACTTCTCCATGCCAAGCAGCATCCCGGTCAGCCCCACTGCGCTTCCTCCGCCCGAGGCCGAGCCCCGACGCTAAAGAAAAGGCTGCAGAGCGACTGCAAAGATCCCCTGGGTATTTTCTTTTACCGTTTTGAGGGTTTGGCGCTTAAAACCCTGAGCTGAGCGAGCAGCAGCTTGAGGGGACCGAGGGGGACAGACCCGGATCCCCGCACCATCCGCCCCGCCGGCGCTTACCTGTCGACCGCGATGGCCGTGAGCGTGAAGACGGAGACGTAGACGGTCATGGGCTGCATCAGGAAGACGAAATAGCACAAAAACTTCCCGAAAACCCAGCCCTGGGGGTTGAAGGCGTAGGCCAGGGTGAAGGGCACGCACGTGGCGCACATCAGCATGTCGGAGAAAGCCAGGTTCCCGATGAAGAAGTTGGTGACGTTGTGCATCTTCTTGGTCTTGCAGATGACGTAGAGGAGCAGGTAGTTGCCGAAGATGCCGACGAGGACGACCAGGGCGTAGCAGGGGATGATGAGGGGTTTGAAGGACTGGATGAGCTGCACCCCGGTGAACTGCGCGCTGGCGTTGGAGCGGTTCTGCGGGGCGAGCTCAAAGATGGTGGCGTTGGCCACGTCCCCGTCCCCCTCCATGCCTGCGGCTGAGCCCCTCCGCCTGTACACAGCAGGCAGGCAAGAAAACCCCTATCCCGACCAGCCTCAGCACCCCGAAATCTGTTGGTCGCAGGTTTCAGGTGTCCGTGGGGCGCATCCTGCTCCTCGTCACAGCTTTGTTGCGGCTGCCCCCCCCCCGCGCCGCCGCACAGGACCCTGCCCCACACTGAGCCAGGCTCCCTGGGACGGCAGCTTCGTCCGGCGGGCTCCTGGGGAGGGAAATGGAAAATCAGGCTCAGGAAAGGGGCGATGCCGGCGAGCAGCCCTGCATTCCTGGGGGGAGAAACAGCGGTGACGGCTCCGGGAGGGGAAGAGGAGAAGGAGAAGGGGGGCTGAGCGTGGGCTCGGGGGCAGCACTTACCCAAACCCGCTCACATCAACACCCCTTTAGGCAAAGCGTTCGCGGCAATCCTGCCTCTGCCCCAGCCCAGCCAGCGCGGGGGGACAGCTGCTGGCGGAAGGGAAAGGGAAGCGGCAGCCGAGCCAGAAAACAGCTCCTAATGTTTCTGGAAATAACAAAGGACATTAATGGATAAACGAATAAAGACGCTCTGCTACTTTTTCGCTGCCTCAAAGCCTCGTGTGCCGGCGCCTCGCTCATCCATCCCCCTAACGAGATTAACCCGGCTCTGCTCCAACGCGGAGGCCGGCCGCAGCCTGCCCGGGCTCCGTCGCTGCTCCGGCTCAGGGGGGCTCAGCCGGGGGATTCTCACCCTCCTGCCGAAACCAGACCCAGGTTTCCATGGAATCGGGAACGGGATGAGGGGCAAGGAGGAAATTCAGGGGCAAAAATTCCATCGGTCCTGGCAGACGGGTCCCTGCCCGCCCGAGAAGCCGTGTCCCACACACCGTGCTCACTGCCAGACCCCCGGGACCCCCGTCCCCAGCTGCTCCCCCTCCTGCCCACCGAATCATCCCACCTCCCGCTGCAGGCCGGCTTTAATTCCCTGGGCTATTTCCATACGTTATCTCCCACTCTTTCCCAGCACAGCACTTGCCACCCTGTTTATTCCTCTCTGTACCAGGCGTTATTTCACCCTTCAGCCCTCATGTACCTGATCTAGTAAGACCAAAACCCACCTGGCAGATTTTGGAAGCCCCCCAGGGGGACCCAACAGAGAGCTGCACCCAGCCGCGGTTTTGTAACGCGCCTCAGCAGCCCCCCAAAAGCTCCGCAGTCTGAATGTTCGTTAACTGAGTTTTTAATCAACTTCCGTGCACCCTGCCTGCTGCACCCCACGCGTTTGCAGGGCACCCCACCCCTACGGACGCACTCGGAGGCAGAATAGAGTCCCTCTTACCAAACATTTGCTGCTGAATCCGAAGCCGTGCAACTGCCCCCCGCCTCCCCAGCCAGCCCCGCGCCGCTCTTTGTTCTGCTCAGGGAAGGAATTTGCCAGGGGAGCATCAGCAGGTAAAAAAATCCCCCCCCACCACCCCGTAAATAAATTACCGCGTGCGGAAGCCTCCTCCTGAAATACATCCTCAGCCCCGCGCGCGTCCCCGGACCAAGGGCTGCTTTTCCAAAGGAAGCAGGGAATTTATCCGTGCCACCCAGCGGCGTTTGAAGGCAGCCGCCTTCCCGCGGGCTGGGCACGGTCCTGCTCAGGGGCTGCCCTGGGGGGGGCCGAGGGGACGGACCCCCCTCGCTGCCCCTCTCCACGTGCCGGGGTGCAGCGAGACCAGTCGGGACCTTGGACTGAGACTGCAGAAAGTGTAAATAATTGAAAAGTATTTGGGGAAAATTCCTCCCCCAGGCCTCCTCCTGCCCTTTCTGCCCAGGACTCCTGAGATCGGGGAGGGGGGGTTCAGGCAGGCACCCACATCAGCCAGGCACCAGTGAGGGGGTGCTCACCCCCGTGCTCCCTGGGTGCTCCGGTTTGCACTATTTAACCCCTCGCGCAATTATTCGGGCACTGACGGGTGAACCGACGGGGCGCTCACGCATCAAATAATTGGCCACTTACGCACAAAATAAGTGGGTGCTGCTGCATTTACCTGCTCTAAGGTGACCCTGCTCTGGCCGGGGGTTGGACTAGATGATCTCCAGAGGTCCCTTCCAACCCTATGATTCCATGATTTGTGATTAATAACAATCATTATCGCTTATTGCTCGTGCAAAAAGGCAGGAGAGGCTGCCTCTTGTGCCCGGTGGAGGTGTGGGGTCAGCCCCAAACAGGGGGAGGCACAAACAGTTCTGCACAGGCAAAGCCTGGGGTGAGCCCCGGCTCCAGGGGGGGGGTCTCTGCAGCTCCCCTGGGCTTTGGAGGGGTGAGCGTGAACATCTGGAGGATGTGCACACAGCTGGAGCTGCACAGCAGCGGGTACCCAGAAAACCACCCCAAAACGGCCGCCAACACCCCCATGCTGGGGGCTGTGACCATCCTGCTGCCGAGCCCAGGACCCCAGTGCCCATCGCCCCACGCAAACCCCCACAGGCTCCTGGGGAATGAGTTAGCCTGAAAAAAAAAAAAAATAATCTGTGAAGCAGCTTTTAGCCTAACGGGAGCATCTTTGGTGTTAAAATGTCATTCTTGCAGCCCACTTCTCTGCCAAAACTCTTCTCCGGCATTCCCCAAAGAAAGTCACCCCTGGCAGCCCCGCTCTCGTGTCCCAGGCTGGCACCCGTCCTGCGCACGAGCCGCTGCAGAGCCCCGTCCTGCCCAGGGGATGTCGGCTGCCACCTCCCACCCTCGCAGTGGGGGGACATCCCTGCCATCGGGAGAACGGAGCCCGTTCTGGTGCCGGGTGGGTGGACACAGCACCAGCCCCACGCCATGTGCGGGTGGCTGCATCCCGTGCCAGTGCCCCCCACGCCCGGCCGGGCAGGTGCCCGGCGCCCTGTTTGTGCGTTTTGTCTCCATGACATTGAGACTTGTCTATTAATTACCTGGCAGTTGCCATGGTTATGCCAAAGTCCTCCAAGAGACGCTGCTGGGCAGGACGCAGGATGGGGCGAGCGCGTGGCTGCGGGCAGGGTGACGGAGCATCTCCCCCAAAACACCCCCCTTCCCGCTGCCGGGGTCACCCCGGCTCCGGCCGTGACTCTCCCGAGTCCTACGCTGCATCTGTGGCCAGCGCTAGCCGTGCCGTCCTGCAGACTGGGCTCCAGCAAGGGGCTTGTGGCCAGTGTGGGGTGACAGCTCTGTCCCCGTGCACCCACCCGGGAGCTGGTCCTCGGGAAGGCATCGGCACCACGGCGGCCGCTTGTGCACTTGGCTGCCCAGCGCTGCCCTGGCAAGCACAGGGAGCCGAAGAGGCCACTGTGCGAATTCACCGGCACCGACCTTAATCCGCTTTGTGACTCTTTTCTTCCTGGATTTCTTTAATCCGCACCCAGCGAGACGGTTTAATGCAGCTGCCGGATCACGCCGGGCGGCCGGCGTTCAGCAAGCTTCCCAATTAACAGCGCGTTTCGCTCCCACCTGAGGAATTAGGGGCAGTGAATTCACCAGCCTTTATTCCTGCTCCTCCGTGGCCGGCACCCCCACCTGCACCCAGCACCCGCAGAGTGCTGCCGGGATGGGCAGCGGGGCGGGGGGGGGTCTGGCCCCCAGAAAGCCCCTTCAACCTGGGCAACTCTTCAAGCCCTCGCCCCCCGGCAATGCGCTGTCACACCGGCCAGGTCCCAGACCTGACAGGTCCCAGACCTGATCCTGGTGGGGAAAATAAGCCGGAATCGCCTGTTTCAGCGAGAAAGGCAGTGGTGGTGGCTCCGACGCCCTCTCCAGAAGGGGCACACGCAGGCGTGTGTGCTGGGAGCGAGGCGAGGGCAGGGAAGAGCCAGACGAGTTAATTGCTCATTATAGTTTTGCTCTCCCCCCTCTCCCACCCCCAAGCTCAGGGCTTTCGGCTCCCACCCCAGGGCACGTCTCAACCCCAGGCACGGGGAGGGGGCTCGGGGCGCACACTTGCCTTGCGGGAGGTGATGACCCTTCCTGGGGCGAGGGCTGCAAGCGTAACGTCCCTGCGATCCTGTCCCCTTGCGTCCCCTCGCGTCCCCGCGCCCAGGCGCAGCCCCCGCCGGGGGGTGACGTGGGGCTGCAGCCCATCAGGGGCTGGCGGCTGGTCTCACCCAGGCCCAGCTCCAGCCTCCCCCCAGCCATTACGGCACGGCGACAGCAATCTTCCCCCCGCGCGCCCATCAGCTCCGCTCTGCGGCTTTGTGTGTTATAAGTGGGGAAAATAATATAAAAAAAAAAAAAAAAAAAAAGACCCCCGTGCTCTCTTCCCAGCCTCCCCCCGCCAGCAGGTTCAGGGCTCCCCTTTAAAGTCAACCTCGCTGATATCATGCATGTAATGGATTTGGGCAATTTTCTCAATTAGGAGTTTTAATTATATTATTTCAGCGGCTGCTTGTTGTGGGCGGCTTTTGGCCGCGTTTCCTGGGCTGCCATGAAGACAGCAACACAACTGCGTCCTGCTGACCCAGGCGGGCTACGGTGGGAGCGATTCCTACCGGAACAAAAGGACCATTAGAAGGGAATACACAGGATAAACTGGTGCCAGGGCTGCGCAGTGGGAAAACGAGCACCTGGGTCTCAGAGCATCGCGTCCTCCCCTTGAAGAGGTGGCTGAGCTTACGTGGACACACAAGTCCTGAGACAGAGCGTGGTGCAGCCTCCCGCCTCCGGACAGGCTGGGGCTGGGAGAGCCCCCCCGAACCCCCTGTCCTGGCCACAGGCAGGGGGGCAGAGGCTGCTCGCTGGCACCTCTGGCCCCCAGACCCACGGGTCAGCAGCACGACCCGCAGCATCGCAGCCATTGCACGCATGGAATCTGTCTTCCCAAGAGGAGGCAGGAGCTGCCGGAGGCAGCGGGCGGGAGGGAGGGACAGGAGGGAGCAGGCTGGCACGGCAGGACCACAGCACAGCCCAGAGGTATTTGCACTTTCCTGTTGTTATTGCAATAAGAGGGAAGAGGAGGATTTCTGGGAGCACGGTAGGAAGGGAGGGGGCAGGGAGAGGAGACAAGGGATGATATCCAGAGCCCGGACAGTTTGTGTCCCCCGAAGGGATCTGTCCTATTTGGCATGAGGCACTTGCAGCTCCCGGCACGGGGCATCCCCTCCATCACACCAGCTCCACTCCCAGAGCCGCGGAGTCTTCTCCAAGCTGCAGACACTCCATCATCATCCTCATCACCTACATCTTCCTCCAAGAGCTCTTCCTCCTAGGCTTCGGACTCGGCATCGTCTTCCACTGGGGAGAGGAGACGCAGGGCTGCAGCGGGAGGGGGTGGCCCTGATCTGCCAAGGGGAGGCGAAACCCCCCCGGCTGCTCACACGGCCAGCGATGGCCAGCGATCCCACCCCCCCCGCTGGGAGCGGGGACAGGCACCATCCCACCCCACTGCTGGGAGCAGGGACAGGCACCACCGTGTCGAGCCCGTGAATGCAAACAAGCACTAATTCCACCCCCCCGCCCCCGGCCAGCAACCCCTCCATCCCCGGGGCAAAGCAGCCCAGTTGAGGGCTCCAGCTGCCACTAAAGCCACCGTGGGACCCACGGAGCACCCCCAGTGCGGCCCCCAGCCCTTGCACTGACACTCACGGATGATGTGCTGCCCGCTGAGATAGACCGGCCCCGCTCCGCACTTGAGTACGAAGGTGATGGGAGGGACCAGCTCCACACCTTTGAGGTTGACCTGCAAAGAGTGGGAGCTCAGAGCACCCCCCGGCCCCAGCCTGGGGCGAAATCGCCCCACAGCCGGGGCGCTGCTCTGCGCCTTGGGCTGCCCTTACCATGGGGAGCACCGAGGGCCGCAGCGCCGCGATGGGCACCGGCTTGTGGTCTCCGTAGGCGTTTTTCGAATCAACGGCCACCACGTGCAGCTCGTCCCCGGCATCAGCCCCCAGGCAGATCTGCGGAGCCAAGCAGAGAGCCCGCGGCAGGGGGCCTGGCCGTCACTGCTGGGGCACAGGCTAGCTCCCACGGGCTCCTCGGCAAGCCTCGGCTCTCACCGTTCTCAGCAGCACCAGGTGCTCCAAGAAGTTGTCCTCCTCCTTCACCACGTAGCTCCGGCTGCCCGTGCTCAGCTGGCAGCCTGGGGGGACACAGCATCGCCCGTGCTCACCTGCGCTGCTCCCCCCGCGCAAGCCTGGGGCGAGCAAAACCTAAGGGGAGGCATTCCCGGGTGCACACACCACCAGAAAGGGGGAATCCCACCCTGGCTGCCTGCAGGGCATGGCCACTGTCCCCCCACTCGCTCCTGCCATCGTCTCCATACCCCATAGGGCAGCAACAGGCTTCCGCAGCGACCTGGAGAAGGGAGAAGAGCTGCTCATCCTCCGTGGCAGATCCAACACCGGCAGCAGGAACTAGCCCCTGCGAGAGAAACACTGGAGAAAACAGCAATTGGCTGCTCCAGAGCAGAAGCGCAAGGAAGAAAAGTGACTTTGGAGCCCTGAGAGCAAACTCTCCGGTCCCAAAAGCCCAGAGCCAGGGCAGCAGCCTGCAGGCGGCTCACAGCAGCCGGACCCGCACCCCTTTGGCGAGGACAGCGTTGCTAAGGGAAGGATGAACGGGGAAAGGAAATTAATTGCCTTTATAGGCAAAGCCAGCTCTAAGAGCAGGAGGAGCAGCCCCCTGCAGCGGGGGAGCACAGAGCAGCTCCGGCTAACCAGAGCGGCTAAAGCTTTAGGGAAGCCTTTAGGATGGAGAGAACACTTGGGGACCTCCAAATGCACCACGGGCTTTGCCAGCGCCAGCGTTTAACCCAGCAGCACAGCCCAGCACGGGCACTGGGGTGTCAGAAGGAGCTGCCCCCCCCCAGCAGCAGCCCCAGGGGACCACAGGTTGCACCCCAGCCCATACCCAGGCAGGGAGAGCAGCACCAGCAGCGCCTGCACCCGGCTGCTGATAAAGAAGGGGGAGCCGAGGGAGGAGCAGTTTGGGAATGCCGCGCAGGTGCTTCGGGGAGGGGCAGGTGGCACCAATGCACCCACCACCCCCTCATCACCACACCCCCCCCCAGCAGGACCTACCCAAACAAGGACACCCGTCTGAGCCAGCTTTAGCTTGATTAGAGATGAGGACACGGGCCCTGACAGAGGGACACGCAGAGACAGGGGCCCCCCCCATTCCCTGGGACAGCCCCCCCTTCACCCCCAGCCCGGGGCTTGCCTGCTGTTTGGGAAGTTACTCATTAACACGGGGGGCTAACGAGCAGCTCCTGGGCTGGTGTTGGTCTATGTCCCCTCAGCGGGTCACTGAGGGTACCCCGGGGAGGACGAGGCCACGGGGGGGACACGCAGGACCTGCCTGTGCTCAGGGTCAGCTGCAGGGACCGGAGACCAGCCTCCCAAGAACCATCAGAGCCCCCAGACTGCCATCTGAGCTCTAAAATGGAAACAGTCGCCAAGAGCCGTGTTTTTCTCTTTATTTAGTGATTTCAGCCTTGCTGGGTAAGAAAAGCAAAACGCGCCAAGGGAGGATCCCGGCAGGGGAGACCCCCAGCACCTCGTCCCTGGGGCTGCAGCCAGACCCCGCAGGCTCCATGGGGGAGCTGGGATGTCCCCAGCACTAGGAGGTGGCACTGGGCCACTCTGCACGGGCTCCCGGGCAGGGACGGGGCGGCCGGGGGGGCTGTGAGGGCAGGGGGTGCCCCGGGCATCGTCCTGGCACGGGGTCTCTGCCTCTCCCGAGCACACGCTCACACTGGTAGAGAACTCCCCAATTCTGGTAGGATGGCAGTGCCTGCGTTCTGGTGTGTTCCCAGGCTGGCAAACCCCCGGGGGGGGGGGCACAAAGCTCCTTGGGGGGGCACAGGGCTGGCGGGTGCAGTGCCCGGCCCTGGGGAGGGGGGGACAGCCCTGCCTGCCCTTTCAGGGTGCGAGGAGATGTGGCAGAGCTGGGACAGGCGCCATGGCACGCTCAGAGCTTCTCCCTGCCTGCCGGCCACAGCCCCGGGGGGGACACGCGCCCCGCCCCGCCTCCGGCAGCGTCCCCCTGCTTGGCATGGACTCGAGGGCGTCGCAGAGCTTCGAAGGTTTATTTCACACGGGGGGTGGGGGGGGGGCGGGGAGGAGACGAAACGAGACAAAAACTTTACAGTCGCCGTGACATATTTACAACCAACATCACCCCCAAAAGCGGCCGCGCGGCCGCGTGGCGTGGGCACCGCCACCACCGCCAGCGCCCGCCTGGACACCGCGGCCGGCACGGAGGAGCGGGATGGGCCCCGCCGCCGCTTCCCACCACCCCGCCAGCACGAAGCGGTGTTCAAGCTAGAGCAGATCACCCCCCTGCCCTCACCCCACCGCCCCACAGCAGCGCGCGGGGGCCCCAGGGTGAAACCCCCCTCCCTCCTGCAACGCTCTCCCCACCTCACCCTGCTGCTGCTCCTCCAGCTTCATCTAAACACCCCCCCATCCCTGAACGGCACGGAAACCCGGCCCCGAACGGAGAGGGAGAAACAGGAGGAGATTTGAGAAGAGCATCATTCACATTTTTTTGCCCAGCCCCCCCTGCTCGGGGCTCTCCTCGCTCCCCTCTGCTTCTCCTTTGCTAACGGTATCGCTGCGGCCCCCGGGATCGCACCCAGCGCTGGGAACGCAGCGGCTGGGGCAGGGATGGAGTGGAAATCCTGGAAAAGGCTCGTGCCCACAGGAGGCTCTTCTCCCCTTCCCGACCGGCTGTCCGAGCCCGGATGATGGCATCCTTTGGGAGAGCAGAGCCACTGGCCACCGCGTCCCGATGCCAGCCACGCCAGGAGGCACCCCGGGGTGGGAGCTCGTCCCCGGTTCGCACAGGGAGCACAGGCATGTCCCCGAGGCTGCGCTGCCTCTTGGCAAGCAGCTCGGGAGCTTTTTCCCAGCTGGTTCCGGCTCTCCAGCACCAAGGGCATGGAGGAGCCGGCTCCTCGGGCCCTGCCGTGACTGCGAGCGCTCCCAGGGGAGAGCCCCCTCTCCTCCCCAGGTCGGTGTGAGCACCGGAGGGTCCTTCCAGCGCCGTCGCCCCCAGCGCCGCTCCTCCGTCCCCTTTGCAACGCCCGGCCCTGCAAGAGGAGGGTGGGATGTGACACAGCATCACCCGCCGGGCTCAACCCTTGCAGCTGCCCCTCGAGGGACAGGGACCCGGAGCCACCACCCCAGGACAAAGGGGAGCAGCGGGCACGGAGCGGGGATCCAGGGCTGGAGCTGGGCAAAAAAGCACCGTGCGTGAGGTCTGGAGCTCCAGCAACCAACGTGGGTTAAAGCACCCCGGGGCAGGGGGGGTGTCAGCAGACGGCCGGGCTGACGCCAGGCTCACGTGCCCCAGAGCGGGCAGCTGCCGGCGGGGCGGCCAAAGGCTGCGCTCCCCCAGGGAAGGCAGCGGCCAAGGCGGGCAGAGGAGACGCTGCGAGGGATGACGGCCCCGACGCCGACGCCGCGCCGGCCGAGGGCACGCACACTCACTCTCTTCCCGGCTCTCGGCTGCTCCCAGTCAGATGGAAGGACCCGCTGGCGTCTCTCTGCCGGCAAACCTTGAACAGGAGAGCACAGCGCGTGAAGAGCCCAGACCTTCCCCACCGTTTACCGTCCCGTCTGCCTAGGATGGAGGAATCCTTCCCCGGAACACGCGACTTCAGAAAACACTCTCCAGGACCCCTTTCTGCACATCTCTGCCGACAGCGGCGCTGCCTGCCAGTGCTGGCAGGAACCGCTCCTGCCTTCGTGTGGCAGGAGGGGTTCCGGACCAGAGAAAGCCGGTTAAAATCCACAGTAACCAGAATATTCAAATTTTGTCAGGTTAATAAAAAACTCGGCGGCGGGACGGGGGGGAACCCATGCTGTAATTTGCAGGAGGAGGTGTAAATCAGCGTAAGGGTGCCGGCAGCGCGCTTGGCAGGGCAGAGCCACAGAGGAGCCGTCCTCTGCCCTGGCACCGGCTGCCGGCCCCGGGGAGCCCATCTCCCTCCGCAGGGCTGACGGAGGGGGGCCAAATAAATTCCCTTCCCAGAATTACGCTCTGTCAGACGGCAAAGAGACCCGCAGAGCCCGGGCTGGAGACAGTGAGCCCCCGGCTGCCTCACCACAGAGGGGCTCCCTGCGTTTTCCTTCTTTAACAGCAATGGGGAGGGAAGAAGAGGGGAAATCCCAGGCTTTGGGATGCATTCCTGTTTAGCTGGTTTGCTTCCCTATTCGCCACCAGCGTTTTCTTTACCCAGGAACCGCAGACCCCGTCCTGGCGGGCTGGGGGGTACCCCAGGAAGGGACAAAACCGGGCTGGGACCCCAGTTTTGCAGCCCAGTGGAGGGGCCGGGATTTTAGGGGAACCTAAAGGCAGAGGGCAGCGGTTCCCAGCCCCGCACCCCAGCGCCTCCCCCACACACCCTGGGGTCTGCCTGCCCCCCAGCTCTGGGCACTCCCTGCCCCCCAACTCCGGGGTCTGCCTGCCCCCCAGCTCCGGGCACTGCCTGCCCCCTGGCTCTGCATTGTGCCATCAGACCACAGCCCCGCCATCGACAGCCCCCCTGCTTGCACCCCAAAGGGCCGGTCCCCCGGAGCCCCCCCACACGAGCACCTTCAGGTACCTACTCGTCAAGCTGCGAGCACAGCGTGGTCTGGGTGCCCTGTGGCCGGGACTCGCCCAGGGGCCGCGGCTGGTGGCCACTGCCCTGGGACAGGCTGGTCTCCTCCGTCTGGCTGCTGCAGTGGCTGCTGCTGCCGCTGCCCGGTGCCTCGTCGTCCTCCCCAGGGTGCCGGGGGGCCACCGCCTTGTTGTCCTCGGAGGGGACCCCCTGGGGGCTGAAGGCACAGGGGCAGCGCTGCAGGTCCTGCGAGACGGCATGGAGCCGGCGGTCGGCGCGGCGCGGGCAGCACAGCAGTTTGCGGAAGGCGCTCCTGAAGTCGGGGCTGCGGCAGTAGATGATGGGGTTGAAGGCTGAGTTGACGTAGCCCAGCCAGTTGAGGAAGAGGAAGAGCTGGTCTGGCACCAGCGGCCGGCAGAAGACCTTGATGATGTTGGCCACGAAGAAAGGCAGCCAGCAGAGCGTGAAGGTGCCCATGATGATGCCCAGGGTCTTGAGCGCCTTGTGCTCCTTGATGGCCAGCAGACGGGAGGGCCGTCTCCGCCGGCTGCTCCTGGAGCTGGGGCTGGGGGGCTCCTGCAGGAACCTCACCTTGTCCTTGCCGATGAGCTGGACGTGCCGTGTGGCCACGGCGAAGACACGGACGTAGACAAAGATCATGACGAGCAGGGGCACGTAGAAGGAGATGGTGGAGGAGATGATGGCGTAGGTCATGTTGGTGACAAAGTCGCAGCAGCGCGGGTCATCGTAGCAGCGCACCGCCTGCTCGTCCGCCCCGTCCCGCCACCAGTGGTTCATGATGGGCAGGAAGGAGATGAAGGCAGAGATGGCCCACACCAGGCACACCACGGCCCGCGCCCTGCCCTTGGTCACCAGCGCCTCGTACTGCAGCGGCGACGTGATGGCGAGGTAGCGATCCACGGCGATGGCACACAGCGTCTCGATGCTGGCCGTGACACACAGCACGTCCAGCGAGGTCCACAGCTCGCACACCATCGTCCCGTAGGGCCAGTGGCCGCTCAGCAGGATGGTGGCCCCCGGCGGCACCACCAGCAAGCCCATGATGAGGTCGGCGCAAGCCAGCGAGGTGATGAAGACGTTGGTCATGGTCTGCAGCCGCGGCGTCTTGGCGATGGCCACGATGACCAGCAAGTTGCCGGCCACGATGACCAGCACGGTGAGGCTGAGGGCGGCCCCCACCGCCCACTGCCTGCTCAGGCTGGCCGCCCCGCTGCAGTTGCTGCCGCTGCCCAGCGCTGCCGCCCCCCAGGCGCTGCCGTTGCCGGCTGGCAGGGGGGTCATCTCGGCCGGGCTGGGGGCCACCTCCCCGCTCCCTCCCTCCCACCCTCCCCGCGAACCCCGGCCCTGCGCCCCCGCCGGAGCGCGGAGCTGCCGTCGGGGCGGACCGGCGGGGCTGCGGCGGGGCTGCGGCGGGGCCGGGCTGCCCTCCGCGCCGCTCCCCGGGCCGCTGCCGGGAGGAGGAGCCTTTAAAGGCTCGGGGCGGCCCCGGGCTGCCCCGCTCCGGAGATCAATGAAAGGAGAACGGGCTGCGGCACCGCCTCCCCCCCGGCCGGGCGCCCCCCGGCCCGCCCCGCTCCCCACGGCATCCCCAGGGTCCCTCGCCCGGCGTCCCGGTCCCGCACCGTCCGTCCTTGTTCTCCGCGCAGCCTGCGCCGTGCCGTGCACACACCAGCCCCTCGCCACGTCCCCCGGCCCTTCTCTGCTCCCCCCTCGCCCTGTGCCCCTCATTCCCTCTGTGCGCCCCTGGCTACGTGCCCCGGTCCTTCCCCCTGCACCTCAGCATCTCACCCTGCACCCCAAAACCCCTCACCCTGCACCCCAGGACTTTGCTCGGTGCCCCCCTCTCTGTACACCCCTCACCATGCTCAGAGTCTCCCTGGGCAGGACAAGCTGTCCCTGGTGGGGACACCGACACCCCTGTCCCCCCCAACACCGGCAGAGGGATGGCAAGGTGACAGCCCCGCTCCAAAAGATGACATCCAGGGCGTCCCGCAGTCACCACTTCACTTCCCCATGTATCGCCCAAACCCCCTTCTCAGCTGATGGAGGAGAAGGGGCAGCGCTTTGCCGCTCCCCCTCCTGCTTTCGGGTGGGGGCTGGTGTTCTGGGGACCCCCACCCACACTTCCTTCTCCGCTCACACCTGGCAGCAGGGAGCCACCTCACACTGGGAGGCACTGGGCAGCTCCAGAGCCCCAGCAGCCCCGTCGCTGCCCCCATCCCTGCTCCTCCCGAAGGCTCCTGGGCAGACTCCAGAACGGGTAATTTTTTCACTATCAGCTATTTATACAAATACTGGAACTTCTAAGACGGGCGCTCTCCAAATATGGCATTTTGAAGTTTCAGCCAAATGGGGGAATGTTGACAAAGAGGAAAAAAGATATGTGTAAAAAATTATCCAGTTGGCATTTCTTCCCATTCATGAGCTAGCAAAACAGAGTCCCATTTTTACAAGCTTGATCTTTACAAGATTGTTTTGGTTTTTCAAAGCACTCAGAGGAGGGCTTGATGCAACCCTTTTTAGCTCCCAGCTCTGGCATTAATTGCTGGCTTGGACCGAGCCCTGGACTTGCTATTTACAGGGTGATTTGTCCCTCCCCTGGCACGGCGCATGGCACAAGCAAGATGTGCCCAGGAAAGTCGCTCTCTTTTTAACGTGGCTGCACATACATCTCCAGCGTGTGTTGGTGCATGGAGCTGCAGCTGGGTTTAGTGTTTGAAAAAGGAAGCAAGAGCATCTGGGGGAATGTCCATGGATAACGCACGTGTTGGGCTTGGCTCTATGGAGCTGGCAGAAACCGGGCACGGGGGGAGGATGCCCGGGTCTGAGACAACCCTGTTAGATGACAAGGGGTTGGTGACTCCCCATCCTCAGCCCGCTCCCCATCCTCACCCTGCTCCCCATCCTCACCCCTCTCCCAATCCTCACCCCTCTCCCCATCCTCACCCCTCTCCCCATCCTCAGCCCGCTCCCCATCCTCACCCTGCTCCCCATCCTCACCTCACTCCCCATCCTCACCCCTCTCCCCATCCTCACCTCGCTCCCCATCCTCACCTCCTCTCCCCATCCTCATCCCTCTCCCCATCCTCACCCCGCTCCCCATCCTCACCCCTCTCCCCATCCTCATCCCTCTCCCCATCCTCACCTCGCTCCCCATCCTCACCCCTCTCCCCATCCTCACCCCTCTCCCCATCCTCACCTCGCTCCCCCAGCAGCCCAGCGTGCACCCACCCGGCAGAGCTGGGCTCTGCGCTGGCTCCTGGGCACCAAAAGGGCAGCAGGACAGAGCCCCGGAGGCTTTTACAGGGAATTCTCCCACAGATGGTCCTTCCTGGCACGTTCAGACCCTCTCCGCACCACCGTGCGCTGGAGGGGAGCGCTCCCACCAGGGTCAAAGCGAGAAGCAGACAGACGTGCTGCCCACGGTGGGACAAACAGCCAGGCTGTCTCGAGGTGCCAAAGGGGCTTCCAAAATGCCATTTCTGATGGCTACTGTTTGGCACTTATATGAGAGTTTTCCTCCCGCTCCCAGACAGGAGAGCTCGGAGCCTTCCTCCCTTGCCAGGGAGCCGACTCGACTGGGGAGAGGAAGGGAGAGTCCCAGGCATTTCATCAAGGCAGGGGAAGTAACATGGCTCGGTATCTTTGTCCCAGTTTTACAGCTGGAAAAGCTGAAGCACAGGGATGCTGGGTCCCGCACAGTCCTGACCCCCATCCCCTCTGCTCCACAGCCTCACCCCGAGCCCCCGCGGAACTGGAGACCCCGGCAGCACCCTCCGGCCCAGGGCTGGGCACCAGGGAAAGCATCCTCTGCCCTTGCCTGTCCCTGCCACCTGCCAGAAACGCTGGCCCAGCTCCCCACCTGCGCAGCCACCGCGGGCAGGGGGAGGCAGAGCCGGCCCCGGCGAGACCCCACGGGTCAAGCGGCTGTTTAGAAAACTCTGGGAAAATATGTTCATGCCACGGATCAGAGCAGCTCCTTTGGCTGTTGCTACAGAATAAACAATGGATATTTAAAAATACTTCTTTATGCAGAGAGAGGGAGTTGGGATGGATTAGGGAAGATCCCTACTCGGGGAGCGCTGGGATGCAGCGAAGGAGCCGTGCAGCTCTCCTTGCACATGGAGCCCACGGATGGGTTTGGAGGGAGGAAAGAGGTGTCCGAGCTGGTCCCAGACACATCCGAGGGGACACAGGGTCTGCCTGGCCGTGGCATTAGAGGGGTGAGATGGCACAAGAAGTAGAAAAGAAGTAAAAAGGAGGGGGTTTAGCAGCTCCTGGAGGATGCCTCGTCACGGGGCATTTCCCCTGCGAGCGGAGCCGAGCACCAGGGCGAGATGCCTCCAAGGTCCCAAACTCCTCCCAAGGCAACGCCGAGGGTGAGGGGCTGCGTGCCCCCCCGCAGGGTCAGGCTGCCCCACGCCAACGCCCAGCGCTGCCCTGGCAGAGAGCAGGACCGGTCCTTTAGACCAGGGGAGGATGGAGCAGGAGCTTCCTCAATCAAGGAGCTCAAATTCCCTTTTGCAGATTCCCAGGGAAATAACTTGGGATCATTCAGAGGCAGCTGGACACAAGCCCACCTTTCTGCAGCTGGTGCAGTGGCGTAGCCCCCCATGCAGGGCAGGGGAACCTGCTTGGGCCGCCCCCGGCACCCTGAGCCTGTCTCAGGTCTGAATCACCCTCCCTGATCTTAAACAAAGTTTTCGCCTGCTGGCACTGCTGCTGAGGTGGAGGTAAAGTCCCTGCGCTGCTTAATCCCCATCCGCATCCCTGTGGGGATGTGCCTGATCCCCCCCAGCCAGGCTGCACGCACACGGCATCCTAAGGAATCGTTTTGGGTCCACACACACGGTGCTGGTTCTGCTAATCCCCCTCACCGAGGGTGCGGGAGAGGCTCCATCCCAGACACGTAAGGCAGATAAATCAGCGCCTGGCATTTAGCAGATAGAGGGGAGCTTCTGATGGCTGCAGGAGCTTGGCGGCCGCGGGCGCTGGCTCCTGCCTCGGGGCCACAAGGTGAGCCAGGGACTCAGTGGAGATGACCCTGTCACCCGCAAACTGGAGACCCAGAGCACAGCAGAGGTACCGCTGCACCCGTGGGGATGTGCATCGGGATGCGCCTGGCCGAGGGAGGACGGACCGTTTCCATCCGCCCAGGAGACGAATCCTGGGCAAGCGGTGCAGGAGCCTGTGCGCAGGCAGCTGGCGGGGAGGAGGGTGCCCGCTATCGCATCCCTGCCCAAGCTGCCAGGTGTTAAGCACAGTTTAAATCCTCTGTCCCTCGTGTTCAATTCCTAATCGCATCTGTGAGCTCACGGAAGCTCGGCAGGCACCGAGCAGGGGCTGAGGCTCGGCGGGAGGAGAGGAGACACCGGGCAGGGAGAAGTAAGTGCCAGCTTTGCCTCCCAGCATCATTAAACGCAGCACATTCAGACTCTGCCAAGGCTGAGCCGGGCTGATGCCACACTAGGATAAAACAAAAGCTTTTTATAGTTGGGAACTCTTGCTCTCTCCCCCCTGGCAGGCTGTTTGCATGCTCGCCGTTACAGAACGAGTGATAAAAGCCAGCACATGGCAGGAGTCACAGCAGCGTTGCTGCTCGCTGCCGTCACCGCTGCGGGGACACCGGCATCCCCCTCGCCCCGGGGTCTCACTGCTCTCCCCCCCAGCTCAGCCCTCCTCAGCTTCCCTGGAGCAGCAGAGGGTCAGGGAGCAAACCCGGGGCAGCAAGTGATGGCACTGAAGCTGCGGGCAGGACATTTGAGGGGTTTTTGCCTCTCCATCCCCTGCCCTGCCCCGGAGCCGGGGTGCAGGGAGCGGAGCAGGGGAGAGGCACCCGCAGAGATGCAGTTCAGCTTTGCACCAGTAAGAAACGGTGCCAGAGCCCTTCTGGAGCCAGGCTTGTGTTGCAAAGCGTTGCTGGTCCATGGAATTCAGAGCCAGGGCCGCGCTGGCGCAAGTCCGCAGCCCGGAGCAAAGGGCGAGGGCAGCCGGAGAGGTTCACCACCGCAGCCCGGGAGAGCTGCGAGCGCAGCACCTCTGGGATGGGCATCCCACCCCTGCAGCCTCATCAGCGCTCATTCCCCCACTAGGTTTCCAAAAAAGGTTTTCCCAAGAAACCAGACGCGCTCTAGGAACGTGACAGCCCCCTTCCTCCTGGCTTACAAGCCCCAGCCTTGCCAGAGCAGCCTGAGCGGCCACTGAAGCCCTCGAGAGCTTTCAGATATGATTTAGTGATGCAGAGCCCCGGGGGAAGCACCCGGGTGGGTTCAGGGCAGCAGGCAGGCTCTGCAGGCAGGACCAGCACTGCTGAGAGCTGCCAGTCCACACCAGGCAGGTCCCACCAGCCCAGGACCCCACAGCATCCCCATCTGCACGAGGGCTCTGAGCCCGCCCTGCCCAGGCACCCCATGGTCCCCCACCACCCTGCGACGCTCCGTGGGCCTGAGACATCCCCTCGGCAGCAAACCCACCTGGGCTCGGAGCCATCCACGACACAAAGCCACACGCCACAGAATGGCAGGGGTTGGCGGGGACCTCTGGAGATCACCCCGTCCCACCCCCGGCCAGAGCAGGGTCACCCGCAGCAGGTGGCACAGGGACGCCTCCAGGCGGGTTTGGGATGTCTCCAGAGACGGAGACACCCCCACCTCTCTGGGGAACCTGTTCCAGGGCTCTGCCACCCTCAAAGAAGTTTTTCCTCATGTTGAGATGGAATTTCCCATGTTCCAGTTTGTGCCTGTTGCCCCTTGTCCTGTCCCCGGGCACCACTGAGAAGAGTCTGTCCCCATCCTCCTGACACCCACCCTGTAGCTATTGCTGAGCGTTGATGAGATCCCCTCTGTCTGCTCTTCTCCAGGCTGAGCAGCCCCAGGGCTCTTGGCCTTTCCCCAGCAGAGAGATGCTCCAGTCCCTCATCATCCTCGTAGCCTCCACTGGACCCTCTCCAGGAGTTCCTTGTCTTGAACTGGGGAGCCCAGAACTGGACACAGGACTCCAGATGTGCCCTCACCAGGGCAGAGCAGAGGGGGACCATGCCACGACCTGCACTAGAGCAAGCCACCAGCCCCCGCAAGGCTCCTGCCATGGAGCTGGCTGCCACCAGGGTCCCACCACCTCCCTAGCCTCTGTTATTCCTCCCTCCCTGATCCATAAATGCCTCCCAGAGCATCCCAGCTCAGTGTTAACCCCCGCTGCCGGGTGGGCTGGCAGAGCCCAGGGGTGCGATGGGGCTGTCCTGGCTGCCGGGGTACACCCGGGGACGGCGCAGGAGGTCGGTGAGGACCGCGTGATGCTCTACACTCTGCCTAAGCAAGAGCTGCTCAAGGAGCACCATTTTACCCCGAACCCGTGGCTGCCCAGGGCTTGGCGGGGTGGGCACGGGGCCAGGCCAGGCGCTGGGCTTTTGCCAACGGGTCCTGCTCTGCCTTTAATGTCCGCAGCGGTAATTAGTCCGGGGCTCTCGGCACTGAGACTGCAGGAATAGTTTCCATATCGGACTCACCAATCTCGCTTTGAAGTTGTTTGGGATTATCTGTCATCGTGTTTCCTTGTCAGCACATAAACAGGCTGTGATGGAGCTTTAACCCGCTGGGTACTGCCTGTCCCGGGAAGGCTGGAGGAAGCTCTACATAAACTCTCAGCTCTATATCAACTCTCCAACCCCCGGTAAATGCCACCGCAGCTCTGGGAGCGTCGCGGCAGCCAGGGCTCGGGCATAGGCAGCGGCAGGAAGGGGGAAAATACTCTGTCGGAACAATAAAAAATAATAAAAATGTGCCGTTTCACTGACTCTCATGCAAGCCTCTGCTTTTAGAGCTTGGGATAGTCAAGGCGTCTCAACATCCCACCCTACCTGCAAGGGGAAATGCACGTATCGCTCCTTTATGTGGGATTTCAGCAGACGCTTTTTGCTTTGCATCTGGGGCAGCTTAAAACCATCCCCACGTCTCGTAGCTCCTTCCACCTGGCTGCTGCCCCAGCGCAGTGCTCTGCCGGGGGGGTTAATCCCGGTGCCCCCCCGGGCGCTGCCATCCCACTTCCCGCAGCAGTGGGGCCGGGAGCATGCCGGCAGGCTCCGAGCTCCCCCGTATTCGGGAGGGCGAGCGGCCGCCTCACACGCTCACATCCTGTTTTCCAAGCGAAGCTCCTGGGAGCAAACGCATGGATAATGATGAAAGAGGCAGAGCGTACCCTGGGTACCCAGGAGGTCACAGCCCGCTGCCGGCTGCCTGCGCAGGCAGGGCTGAGGTCGCTCCATTCGCTGTTTATTAGCCCGTTCCCACAGCGTTTTGCCCTGCGGACACACAGCTTCGGCGGAGGGAGCCCCCGGGGTGCCTTTGGGGGGGACAGAAGGGGCTGGAGGGGTGGGAAACCTGGGAAACGGTGACTGCAGCTTGGTACCCGCCGCGGTGGTGAGCAGCATCGCTTCCCACCCGAGGGGAGATGGAGACGCGGATCTGGCTGCCGGGGCCGAGCCTGCCCTGGCCGGAGCAGGCAGCCCCCGGGGCCGCTCGCCATCCCGGGGCCGCGGCTCTTCCCGAGGCTACGGCAGCGTTGTGAGAAATAGGGAAAGGGGCACCGAGATCCTGAAACCCAGCCAGTGTCAAAGGCTACACTAAAGCAATCTCAGGTCCTCCTCCTGCCCCCCAAATCCCTGTGCAATTATGTTTTCAGATTTAAAAAAGAAAAAAAAAGAAACAAACATAATCATAATAAAGCTGTTTTCTTTCCCATGCCGCTGCAGGGAGAGCCCGCGGCAGCCACAAGGGCAAAGCCTGTGGGCAGTTATTCCCCATTTCTGGCATGTTTCTAACACCTCGCGGCAGGGTTTTGTTTCTGCCATTTCCCACCTCCCTCCAGCCACAGGTACCCGGAGAGGAGAAGAGTCCTTGTGCTGCCGCCGCGGTCTGCAAAGGCTTTACAGAGGTTTTCACAACTCCCCCTCCATCGTTTCTGGTTTTCCTGGGGCTATTGCTAAAGAAAAACGGGGTGGGGGGGAAGGAGGGAGAAGTTTGCAACAACAGTGGTACGGATTTCACAAAAAGTGTGGAAACTGTCGTGAAAAAATGTCAGACGCAAAAATACCGCCCGAGAGTAGCTGTGCTTCCAGAGGGAGGTTTCCGAGGAAGAGGAGCGTCCCGCGGAGCATCCCCCTGACCCTGCTCTGCCCCTTCCCTGCCCTGGGAACCATCCCCTGGGGCTCCAAACCGTGTCCCCCGTGCCCGGCAGCGTCCCCGCTCCCCGGCGCTCCCGTCCCCTCCTGGGCCTGACCCCGCACCCATCCCGCCCGGGCAAGGGGTGTTTGCTTCCAGCCCTTGGTGTTTGCGGGGTGGGAAAACAACAACAACAACAACAACAAGAAGGAGGAGGAGGAGGTCAGGTGCTTCCCCTCTGGCTCTGGCCATGGGCGCAGTGTGGCTCCCATGCCATGGCGGCTATTTTTAACCCGTGCATTCCTCCTGCCTCCCCGGCGTTTCTCAGAAACCTCCTTCTTGAGGGAAGCAAATGGGGAAAAGGTTCCTCCCCACCGGCTGCATCCCCCGAAGCTCGTGTCCGGGTGCTGGGAGAAGCGGCTGCCCCAGCAGCCTGTCCCCTTGCCCACCCCACCGGGACGGAGCCCCCCGGGGCTGTGAGGGGCTCGGGGTCCCTCTGCCCTGGCAGGTGAAAATCCCAGCCCTGGCCTGGGAGCTGGGTGAGATTTCACAGCTCCAGGCGCCTTCACCGCTGCCCAGAGCCATCGCTCATGGCTCCCAGCCCGGCCCCGGCACCCACAGCTGGTTAAACCCCGCGGTGTCCCTTGGCAGGCGGGTGTCCACATCGGCGCACAGTTCCCACCGCACTCCAGCTTTTACCCTTATGACAGGAGTACGGTGAGCCCGCGTGGCTCCTGGGTGGGGAGAGACGAGAACATGAATGGGAAGGTCCTGCAGCTGCAGCAAAAGGGAGGTGGGAGTGAGGAGGAGGAGGAGGAAGAGGAGGCAGAGGCCGGTTTCCAAACCCCAACTTTCAGGGGAAGGCAGAGCCCGCGCCGGCAGCATCCCTGCCTGAGCATCCCGGTCCACAAAGGATCCGGCACGGCCACGGGGCACTGCCGAGGGCAGGGAATGAAAATCTTTCCCCATCCCCGGCGTTTCTGTGGTCGCGGAGGGAGCGGTGGCCGGCGCGGACAGGGCAGGGTGTCGTAAGAGCGGGGACGCTGCCAGCAGGAGCTGCCGGGCTGGCAGAGGTGCCCAGTCCCTCCCAGGGCAGGAACGGTCCAATTAATATTGTTTTTTTCCAACTGGTACATGGACCTTTTGGCTGCCAGAAGCGACCTGAAGCGTGAGCGAGGAGACTCCGGGTGCCGGGCCCCCTCCGCAGCCCGCCCAGCCCCGCTGCCCCTCGCCTGCTCCTGCCCCGGGGCAGAGCGCGGGATCCCTACTCAACAGATTGCTCACGGATGCTTTCCGTCTCCAGGCCAGCTTCCAGCCCCATCTATGGAGCAGGCTGGAGCCGGCTGGCACATGCGGGAAGGAGCAAACGTGTCCACCGGCACATGACAGGGCGATGCCGGGGGCTGTGCAAAGGGTGGGAGCTGACGGGCAGAAGCTCCAGAGATGCATCCCGGCTCCCAGGAGTCTGACTGGGTGCCGTTTGCTCTCCCTGCTCCATATTCCACCCCCTCCAGTCGTTCCTGCCAGGCTTTTCCCCCGCCAGCAGCCGGAGAGCCCCGGCCGTGGGTGCAGGAGGGTCCCCGCTGCCCCCGGGTGCGGGGCCGAGCTGGCTGCGGCTGCGAGCAGAGCCATGGCTCCTGCGAGACGCTGGTGCCAGGCGTGTGCCCTCACCGTGTCCACCCGCAGGGACGTCCCTGCCTCTGCCAAATTTCCTGTGCGAGAGTGTGAACCAAGTGTCAAGCCCCGGGGGTGCATTTTGGGGTGCTGAGCACCCCCAGCAAGTGCCAGCCCCGACCTGTGCCCAGGGGATGGGGACGCTGAGCCCGCCATGGTCCCACCGAGCCCTGGCGAGGGTTTTCCTGCCTGGGGGCTGCGGGCAGGGCGGGGATGCGCTTCCCACGGGCAGGATGGGCTTGTTTACCGGGGGCAACTTTTATCTGCACAAACAGCGGGCAAAGTGGATATGGGTTTGTCGTTATCTCCGCCAGCAATCAGAGGGGAATGTAAACACGGATGGGGTGGAAATGCCGCGGCACAGGGACATCCTCGCCGGGGGGTCGCTGGGGTGGGCAGCAGCACCCGGGGACCACCATCACCCCATCCTGCGCGGGGGTGGAGGTGGGTTTCCCAGCCCTGGGAGAGCCGGGATGCAGCATCGGGCTGGAGAGGAGCCCTTCCCCGCGGGACCCCCGCAGCTGGGGAGATGATGGATGGGGCGAGACGAAAGCCGCCGGTCCCCGCTGCCCACCACACAGAAGTTTATCCTCCCCTCAGTTTATTTTCTTCCTGTCTGCAGCGAAGCCCCCTGTAATGAGCAGCCCGGTTAGTATTGGTGGAAGTGCCGCCGGCGGTAGCCCGGGGCTGGGCAGGAACTGCCCCTCGCTGCCCGTCCCAGGGGGCTGCTCTCACGCCGGGGGCCGTGGGGCAGCGACGAAGGGGGCTATTCCCCACAGCAGCCCCCGGCCATCATGTGTGCCTTCAATATTTCACGACTTATAAGGTGTGTTTTCCAAGAGCCACAGGGAGATTTCCCCCCCGCCCGGAGCCTGCTAGGGGAGCAAGCGTTTTACAAAAAGCCAGCCCTGCTCAGCTAAAATGGTTTAAATGAGGTCGGGAGCAAAGACAGCGCGATTGCTGGTGAGCGGGCGAAGGGAGGGACACCTACCAACGGCACTTCTGCTCCCGATTTAGAAGGCAATAAAGCGATAACCTGGTATCACAGGAGGATGACGAAGGGCTTTCCAGCCCTGTTCGCTGCCCAGGGAAAGGGCAGATAAAATGCCCTGGAGATGAACATACTGTGAGCAGCGGGTGCTGGTGGCGTGGGCAGGCGAAACCCAGGGCCCTGTGCCTCCTCCCGGCCCGCGGCGCAGGGCGGGCAGCACCGGCGCATCTCCTGACCCCCCCTGCCAGGAGCATCCCTGGTCCCTCGTGTGCTGCCAGGAGCACCGAGCTCTGGCAGGTGTGGGGATGGTGATGCCGTGATGGGGCTGGGATTCCTCCACCCCCCTTCATCTCTTTTCCCGGTGACTGTCGGTGCCGTCCCCATGCACAGAACTGCAGAGAAATGCCAGACACCCCAGCAACCGGTGGCACAGGGGTCCTGCCCCCCCGAGACATCACTGATTTATTGCCCGGGGCTGGTTGTGCCCTGGCCCTGGGTCCAGGTGGTTTCCCCTTTCTTTCTTCTTGCTTTTTTTTCTTTTTTTAATCTCCAGCCTGTGTGGGAAATGGGAGACAGAGACGGATGAGGAGGAAAGGCTATTGTTCGGGCTCTGGGCTGTGCATCCCGGAGCGGCTGAGCTCGGTGCCAGCGGGTTTCTGGGGAGGTCTCTGCCACGGGGAGATGGTATCAGCAGGTCGCTGCCAATCCCGGGGGAGCAGCGTGTTCTCCTCCGTGGGCTGGAGCCCTGCACGGCTCAGTCGCCGCAGCAAGAGCTGAGCACCCGCATCCTCAGTCCAGGACTGGGACTGGCCATCTCGCGCCGCCTGGCTCTGCGGCAGCATTTCGGGGTCTCCTGGGCACCCCAGGTGCTGTGTGGGAGCGCCCCCCCCTCGATGGGGACGTGCCTGTGGGTCTCACAGCGTGGAGAAGGCATCTGCAGAACAGAACGGGTCCGGTCCCCTGAAAGGGCATCTCCAGAAAGGGCATTTCACGGGATTTTGAACACCCCAGAGGGTTTCCCCCCCCACTTGCTGCTGCAGCCAGCCCTTGCCCACACCCTGACCCCGGGCGCGGAGGGCAGACATCCCAGTGAAGCCCCTGCTCCCCCCCAGCCAGGATGTGCCCTTAAACCCTGACCTCCCCCCCGGCTCCTTGACCCCGTAATGGTCCATTCTCTGGGAGGAGGAGGAGGAAATGGCCACAGACCTTGTTATTCGGCGGCGGGAGCCTCGCTGGGTTGGGGGTCACTGCTGATGTCATTCCCCACAGCCGGATATGTTATTTTCCTGCCCCAGCGCCCGGTAATCGATTCAGCAGCTGGCACAGGGCAGGGGCTGCCTGCCTGGCACCGCAGCCTGACCGGCGTCTCGGGGGTCCTCAGGGGGCACCACAGCCTGCCCAGGGTCCCGGAGGTCCTTGGGGGGCACCACAGCCTGCTTGGGGTGCCAAGGGTCCGTGGGGAGCAGACCCCTCAAAGCACCCCTCTCCATCCCCCAGCCTGGCAGGAGACCCCCACGCTGGTCACAGAGATGCTGCCCTGGAGAAAGGGCTCGGAGCCCCCCAGGGACCCCCAGCGCCCCAGGGCTGGACCGCGGCTCCTCAGGGATGAGCTTTCATCCCCCAGGGATGGGGCAGTGGCTGGGGGGCTGTGGGAGCTGGCTCAGCCAGCGGGGCTGGGGGTTGCCCGAGCCAGGCGTGGGTGGAAGCAGGCAGGGAAGGAGGGAGGGCAGCGAGGTGCTGCTGGTTTGGCCGTGCCCGGCTGCAGGCCCTGGGCCAGGGTCCGGCTCGGCGTGCGGCTGCCGAGCTCCATCTGTTGGAGCCAGGATGATGGAGGGGTTTGGGCAGGACAAGAGCCGGTCATTGCCACAGCCCCGGCCACCACCACCATTCACCAACGCTGCCAAAATGCTGCCGAAACGCGGATGGGCATCGGCTGCCTTGTGCAGAGCATCGGGCTGGGGTGGTGGGGGCACTGGTGGGGGTCTGCCCCCTTCCCGGCCGTGCCACCCCTCTGACAAGCTCAGGGAGCCCCTCTCCCTCCATCCGGCAGGCAGGGCTGAGCTGCTGGCACTCATCACACTTGTGAGCAGGGTGGTGCTGCGGGGGGGAGCGGGGTCTGCCCAGCCCAAGGATGCTCGGAGAGGCTTTGCGCTGGGGCTCCATCCCGGGCATCCCAGCTCTGCCCCCCACCCAGCCTGGGGCTCTGGCACAGCAAGTCCAGCCCACCCTGCTGTTCTCCCTCTGCACTTCAGCTTCTCTTTACATGGTTTATTTAATAGAATTTTAAGAAAAAAACTATTTTTTTCACCACCCCTAGGCCCGAACAGCCCAGCCAGAGCAGTCCTGCTGAGGGTCTGTCCCAGCACCCCACCCGGGGCATGGCATGGGGGGTGCCGGACATGTGCGCAGGCACTGTGTGGCCCCCTCGGCCGGTCCCACGTTTGCTCCAAGCCCCCCCGGAGGTGGCAGAGCCATTTGGGATGGGGGTCTGCCACCCAGGGGGGATGACATCTGTCCCAACAATGTTCACACCAGGACCACCCGGGACCTCCCAGAGCGGCCACCCCGGCTGCAGCCCCACGTGGGGCAGGTGGGGGTCACCAAGCGGAGGGGGCACCCCCGGGGTGGGGTACACAGAGGGCCGGGACCCCCGTGGGGAGGAGGCAGCGCTGTCAGCATCCCCCCGTGGGGTCACTGCAGGGCGCTGGGTGCACAGGGTGGGGGGGCAGGTGGCAACGCGCCCCCTGGGAATGGGGGGGCACAGGGGGTGGGTGCCCCGGAGGGGGAACGGGACCGGGGGGCACAGGTACTGAGTGCCCGGGGAGGGGGGGAACGAGACCGGGGAGCACAGGGGGTGAGTTCCTCGCGGGGGGAACACGGAAGCGGGGGGCACAGGTGGTGAGTGCCCCGGGGGTTGAACAGGACCGGGAGGGCACAGGGGGTGAGTGCCCCGGGGGTTGAAGGGGCCCGGGGGGGCACAGGGGGTGGGTGCTCCGGAGCGGGCGGAAAGCGACCGGGGGGCAGAAGGACCCGTCGTGCGCCCGGGCGCGCCCCGCCACGCCCAGGCCCCGCCCCCTTCAGACCAAACCCCGCCCATGCCCCGCCTCATCCCAAGCCACGCCCCGTCTCCACAGAAGCTCCGCCCCCTGCCCAGCCTCCGACCAGTCCCCGCCCCGCTCTGCCCAAGCCCCGCCCCTGCCCCGCCCCTCGCTGTGTTTCCCGTCGCCCCCCGCGGCGGAAGGGGCGTGTCCCGGGCCGGAAGCGACGGGCAGGGCGGGCAGGGCGGCGGCACCAGCAGCGGCAGCCTCCGGTCCCGGTGCCATGTCGGGCCGCTGCTGCCAGGGGCAGACGCCCAGTCGCGACATCCCGGGCCCCGGCAAGCGCCTCGCCCTGCCCGACGGCGCCCCGCTGCCGCCCGGCGACTACAGCACCACGCCGGGGGGCACCGTCTTTGGGACCACGCCGGGCGGTGAGCGGCGGGCCGCGGCCGGGCCTCGCCCTGAGGCGGGGCCGGGGGGGGGATGCTCGATCGCGAGCCCGGCGGGTGCGGAACCGGACGGGCCCCTGTTCGGGGCTGGGAGTGTCCGGGGGGAGCCCCTTGTGCCGGCTGGGCCGGGTCCCCCCGGGCCGGGCATTTCCCCGGAGCTCGGCCGGTGCGGTGCCGGGGGGGGACAACGAGGGAGCCGGGGGGTTTCCACCCGCCCCGGTGCAGCGGGACAGCAGCTGCCTGGGTGTCCGTGCTGGAAAACAAGGCGGGTCGTGCTGCTGGGGCGCCTTGCAGGCAGCAGACCCATCCTCTGCTTTGGGTTACTTATTAATTCTCATATTTGCAGTTTCCCCTGGCAGTCAATAAACCCTGGGCCTCTTTTTTTTTTCCTCCTCCCAAGTTGCGCGAACATCTCAAAGCGCGGTGCTGCGCCGCACAAAGAGCGGGCTGGTTCCCTCTGCCTTTGCTGCAGACTCGCCATGCTGCGTGTGACTACCGGGGTGGTATCTCTTAGGAATTTCATCTAAAAATAAGAATAAACTGATTGTGGGTGTTCGCTGCGCTCGCTGCTCGCTCTCAGCGGAGGCAGCTGCGGGGGGCTGTGAGCACCCAGCCCGTACGTGTGGCGTTCATCTTAGAGACACCTCACGCATCTTCTACGTCCACATGCTGCAGCAGGGATGTAACGTGCAAAGCTCATTACAAAGGGCTTGTCCATCTGAAAGGTTTTGCCTCCACGTCGCGTGCTGGAGCGTCTGTTTATTTTGAGTAGTTTGGCTTTCGAGACACGTGGCTGCTGTTCCGGATGATGACACCAGCCACCAGATCGGTTGGGGGTATTTCCAGTTACGGCAGCTGCCCGCGCTCCCGCAGATTGGTGCTTTGGGGTCATTTTTTTCCATACCTTTAGTAATTTTTTTTTTCCCTTTGTGCTGCTACATAAAAGAGCAATGTGAGCAGCTGCGATGATGAAACTGTACTTGAAGTTCAGCCAAAAGAACAAACTAAATGGGAGGCGGTGGATGATGTTTTGCTCGTCCCTCAGACCTTCCTGTCTCTTTACAACACAATACGTAAGGGGTTAAATTCGGAGAAGGGGGGAAGTCAGCATTGCTGACTCACTTGTTTTTTTGTGTTTGCGCAGAAAAGCTTGGTTGGGGAACTGAATTTCTAGTGTTATTTTTGCCATATGTTCTCTCTTCTCTGAAAGCAGCCAATAACTGAAGTACTTAAATAGCACTTGCAGTAATTACGCCATGAAAGACAGGAGAATGACTTTCTCAGCTATATTCACGCGCTCCGAATAACAGAATAGAAACGAACAATTAACAGCGCTGTACGGTGTAATGAGCCTGCCCGGATGATCGTCTCTGGAGAGTTAATGAATATCTAGAGCGTGGAGGAGAAAAACACAAATGGTGTTTATTGTTCGGGTGTGTGCACCTGGCAAAACCCACAGTGCTCTCGTGACTGGTCGGCTTGTTGGGCTGTCCCCAGCCCGTGTGAGGACACCTCGTCCGGGCGCTGGCCCTTCGGGTGCTAAAAGGAGGAATGATTTAAAACTCCTGCAGGACTTGGGTGGTTGGTCTGCCTTCATGGTCGCTATTGCCAAGAATTCCTTGTCCTCTACAGTCTGGAAGAGCTCTCGTGAAAACATTATCAGCGCATTTCGCAGCAAACTCCCCGGATTAATGCACTGAAGAGTCACTTTAAATATTGCAGGGCCAATGCAGCTTGGGCTCGGAGAGTCTGTGCTTCCTGGGCCGTGCTTTCTTCGTCTGTTTTCTGCTAACCCATGTAGCCTCTCATTCAGGCAGGATACTTTGCATTACTCCTTTGCATATAAGCCCAGACTGCTGTGAAAATAAATAATGTTGTGTTTCAGAAACACTAATTTTAGGTCCTTGCGTTGAAAATGTTCAATGTACGTAGCCCCCTGAAAAAAAGTCAGATTTCCTGTGAAGCAGTAGGTTAAATCTGAAGAATCAGAAGAAAGAAGCAAATCAAGTTTTTGTTGTGCGTTTTGTCGTGCTCTGACTAATTTCGGAGAAGAATTGAGGGCTGTCATCGCTGAAGTCATCCCTTTGGCTGTAGGCAGCGCTGGGGATGTGAGTGATGGAAAGAGGGCTGGGTGCCAGGACTAGAAACCCACGGCGGCAGTGCTGGGTGGCTGAAGGCTTTGGGAAAGGTGGTGCTCCACGGCGATAGTGTGCCGAGCTGTGTGTGCCTAACAGCCACGCTTACTGACTTGGAAAGAGCCGGGAACATTTGCTTTTCCAGTCGTCGGGCACTGGTGGATCAGCTTTTTCATTGCCGCCGTTACTCTGGGCTGTCTTTGCTGCTTGTGGTCAAATATACAAGCTTTTCCTCATAATATTTTTCGCTCTGCCCCATACCGAGATGAAGTTCTCTGGGCAGGTTGCTTTTGAGTCTCCAGAAGCGTTGGAAGTGACGCCCTAAAAATGCAGTTTGCGTAAAAGGGGCCCTTCCAAGGAGGGCACAGCCACGCGTTGGGATGCTCTGAAGCATCCTCCCTCTAATCCCAGTAGCAGGGGAGCGGCACAGCCCACTGTGGGGCTGATGTGAGCGAACAGAGTTTCGCTCTGGTTTCTGAGCCTTGGTTTGGCGCCAGCAATCGGAGGAAAGGACTCGATTTTTCCTTTTTCAGCTGCCTTCACAGCTCTCTTTAGGCTCCGTGATTCCCCCTGGAAAGGAAGGAATTCCCTGTCTTCAGTGCTGTTTTTCTTACAGCAGTCAGCAGACGATAAATAAAACAGTATAAAGGAGCACGGAGGAGCGTGTAAGAGGTGATGTGACCTTTAAGCGTAGTCTATTCTCAGTATTCCCTTTGTGCCCGTCCTGGCTCCTCGCCCGCTGGCCGAGGGCACACACAGACATTGTCTTTAAGCAAAGCCCACGTGCAGCAGGATCTGGGGAGTCCTGCCAGCTCCGTTGGTCACAAACCAAGGTGCGCGCGGTGTTTGCCACGAGCAGTGCGGGGTGGGTGGCGATCTGATGCTTGCAGCGCCTGTCGCACCCGGAGCTGCCACCGGAGCTGCTGGCTCGGCCAGTGAGGCGGTGGCCCTTGGGATGGGATGGGGACGGAGAAGCACAGCTCAGGGTGCCTGCGCTCCGTCAGGGAGCGGGGAAGGAGCCAAGGTGTTGTACTGGAGACTTCAAACCTAGTGCTTCATCCTGATGGAAATACTCAAAGTGATCCAAATTCTCATCCCACTTCCCAAGTCGCACAGCGAGGCACTCGGGTGTCGAAGCCGTGGTATAACCAAGGCTTCCCAGGAGCAAAGCAGGTCCATGGGGTGTAGTCTTTCCTTCTAAATACCCTCACAACAGGAGGAGAACTGCTGTTAACGCAGCTTTAGGTGTTGGAAGGAGCCCATTTATGGCCTCGGGCCGTGCCTGTTGACAGCCGAGGCTGCTCCGGCCCCACTTTCGTAAGCCCTGGGCATGTGACTGTCAGAGGAACGTGAACCAGGCGTGGAAGGTCTTGTCCGCCTGAACTGTGCTCCCAATACCCGGTACGTGAGCTGCAGTTCTAGGAAGCCCCGTCCTCGCCTCTGCGAACCTCCCAGGAATTTAACGCTTGACTCACGGACTTCTCAAATCCAGCGAACTGCTAGAGCACGGTTCTCGAGTGGGTTTGGTCTCCCCTTGGATCTAGTGAAGCAACTCAAATTCACAGTCTTTCAGGGAAAAGGTTGGCAGCATTCTGGGAGCTCGTTAGCAGAACTGTCTTGAAACCTGATATCAAGCAACATTATTTTATAGCCACGCTTCAAAATAAAACAAGTTTAATGTTCCCAGACAGATGTTTACGGGAGGTTGTTTCCCTGTACGTGTGTATCTTTAGCTCAAGTGTTTCAGGGAGTACACAAGGAGAAGTTGCTTTTCCCTCTTGCTGGAGCCAGAGCAGAGCAGTGATCCAGAGAAGGGGTTTGCCGGCTTCCTCGTGGGCAAAGAAAAAGCTGATTTTTTCATTATTTTTTTTTAGTACTTTCTGGGTTAAGGCTGCGGTTTGTTTGGAGGGATCCCTTTTTTGCGTGTGGTTTTTGAGCTCTTTCCAATGCAATTCCTTTATAAGGAACAGGCCGTTCAGGCCAGCGGTATTCCTAGAAATCCATGCCTGGAGCTGCTCTGTGGCTCCTGCCGAGGCTTGCGTAGGGCAGGGAGAGTAGGCTGCGGTCTGGATAACGGTTAAAACAGATGGGCGTCAACAACTGCCTGTATTCAAGTCTTCTGAAAGGTACGTTCTTGGCCGCAAAAGCCTGGGCAGGAATTCCTGCTGGGCGGTGACGGAGGGAGGCGCTGCCACGTCCTGTTACCTGGTGTGTGCGCTTGTGTCTGTCCACGGTTCTCAGGTTCTCAGCCCCTGACGGCACGGAAAAGGCTGTTATGTTTGCAAGCAGAAATTAAATTCAACTTACTCTGTTTCCTTTGGGTGGTGTTGGGACCTTGAGTTAGGCAGCAGGGGCTGGATCTGTCGCATGCAGCGTCGGTCTGGGGTTTGGAGCTGCGTGCTCTCTCCGTGCAGCACACCGGTAGCGTTGGCTGGTACTTGGGTACCTGTTGCTTTCGTACCTTTTTCTGGCAAATAATGTTAATGGTATCGGGTTTTCTTGTAAGGTAGCACAAAATGAACAGAGTACGTGCTAAATAATAGGTATCACTTTAAAGATGACTCCTGCTGTTGCTTTACACATCCAGTGGGAAGATGGCCCAGCTGTTTTTCGTGCATCAAAATGCTAAAAACTGACTGTTCTTGTCTCCCCTCCCCCCCCAGGTACCAGGATTATTTATGATCGAAAATTTTTGATGGAGTGCCGCAATTCTCCAGTTGCCAAAACACCACCTTCTGACCTTCCGGACATTCCAGGTGTTACAAGCCCAAATGTGGAGGAGTTGAAGATTGAGAACAACCATGTCCAAAACTGTGATGAGAAAGCGAGCACAGGTGAGCGCACGCAAAAACCCAGTGAAGTGCGGCGCTGGTTCCTAGAAATAGCGAAGTTTACACGTGGACCAGAGCCAGGAGATCCCTCTGAGCTGTGCTCAATACCCTGATATCTTCTTGCAAAATCAAAGTGTGCTTGATGTTAGTAGGTAATTCGGTGCTTGTGGTTGTTAGGTTCTGCTGTGGTCCCCGGTGATGTGACTCTCTTCAATTAGTCAAATATAATTTGTTACAACCACTTAATTCTCATTAATTTAGCGTGTGGGAAGACGCTACTGGATTAATAAATAATCCTGTGGTGGGAGAGCGGGGGCAGCTGTTGCTGCCTCTCTCTGCCCTGGACCATTTTGCAGCTGCGTTGCATTTTTCCAGCAGATCAGATTACAGCCCCCAGCGGGCTTTGTTTGGGGTGGTTAATATCAGCCTGGGTTTTGACACTGAGGCTTCTGGTGTAGAAGGAGCTCCATTTCGTAGCTAGGATGTAATCCCTGATTCGCGTGTGCCAATTATCCAGTACCCATTGCTGTCTTAGGGGGGTCAGCACAAGCTGGCAGGTGTCCGTAAGACAGCGCGGTAGAGTCAGTCCCCGGGAGAAGAGAGGCCACTGGCCGCTCTGTGCACATCAGCACGTAACTGAAGGCGCTGTAGTGGCAACGTGACCAAGAATTGCTCTTGAACGGGTCTTTTTAAAGCTATGGGAGATTACTTCATGAAGCAACCTGCAACTACCAAGTACGATTATTTGTCCTCTCTCTAAAAATAAAGATCTGAACGCTCGTTAGCTGGCTCCCATGCTCACTCTGAGCAAAATCTTTCCAGAGTCAATATTGCTTAATGTTTTTTATTGCACGCTGTTGTGACCTTCAGTGGCTCACTGGCTTCTCTGGCGACGCGAGAGGCAGGCAGCGTGCTGGATGCCAGCCTGGTTGTGACTTTTCCCGGGGAAGAGTCCTTGGGAAGAGACGAGCGCTGCTGACGCCGGCGTCCTGGCCAGCAGCAGTGTGGGCGCAGCTGTAGGATAATAAGCTGTGAAATGTGCATTTGTGTCTTGGGTAACAGAAGTTTGTACCATTGACTGTCACCAACATTATTCTTTACGCTCCTTTTTACAAGGAAATTGGGGGTTTTTTTTTTCCTTTAAATTACTTAAAAGGGTGTGTCCTCTACTTCTGCTCTTGTCTGAGTGAGCTCCCCTCTATGGACAGAGCTTATGTTTTGCTTGTACAAGATGGTTTTCGTATCAAACTTGATGCCCGAATGCAGATTTTTAAGTCCAAACTGCCACATTTCTGAAGCACAGCTGGCGGTTGTTTCTTCGATAAAATATTTGGTATTTAATGAAACTTTGAAGACTAATTCTTGGGGTTTTTGTCCCTCTGAACAGGTGAGGAAGAGCAGTTTGACATGGACATCTAAAGCACGTGCCCTGAGAGTGCTTATCCAGTGAAGAACCAGGACCTTGTCTTGAGGATCCCCACCAGCCAGGCTTAAAAGCAGCCCATGCCTTGAGTGCCTTCCTGCTTCCTGGGCAAGGCCGTCTATTCCCCTCCGAGGACGGAGCGCGTCCTGTTTCGGGGCTGAGCCTCGGCCCCTCCGTCCAGCTGCGACCGCGGGCGCAGCCCCTGCCGAGGACGGGCCTTGGAGTGCCGGAGGAGACACTCTCAATGATTGGTTTTGTTTCCAGTTTTATGCTTTTGTTAATCATTTTAATACTGTAAAAGTTACAGAAATGCAATATAAGGGAGAAATAAAAATCATTTTGAGTCTCCTGGTTTGGAGATTACTGCAATAAATACGGCTTCTGTCCTTCATTCCAGCAAGAAACTACCAACCCGTTGCAGAAAAATCCGTGGGGTGGTCCTGTGTTGTATAGATTTCAGATAAACACCGTGCTTTTGGGTTTCCCCTGAAAGACAAAGGCTGAGAGGCCTTAACCCCTCCTGGCAGAACATCTGCCTGTGTCCCCTGGGCAGCACCCGGGCACGGCAGCAAGTTTCAGTGGGCTCCGAGCCTGATTCCAGAAATAGTTAGCAAAAGCTGTCCGCTGTGTTTCCAGATGGTTCTCTCACAAGGCCACGCTGCAGGTGTTCCGGTTCCTTCTCTCACCACCCCCCCGAGGGGCAGGGCTGGGTCTGGCTGCAGGTGGAAGCAGCTGAAATGAGCTCAAGAGGAGCCACCTGTAGCTGAGCTCTGCTGAGGGTCCCGACTCCGAGCTGCCTTCTCCTGCCAGGGAAAACCCGAGTCTCCAGCCCTGCGCCGCAATTCCTGCTTCCCAACAGAGCCGATCTCTTCCAGCATGCGAGTGAGTGCTTAATTAGAATGTTTTCTGCTGGTTTTTTAATCCATGTGGAAACTTTCAGGCTGTTCTACACTTCGTAACTTGGTGGGCAGGGGATGAAGAGTTCATGCTGGCCTTTGGAGCAGAGGGGTTTAACTGGGAGGTTGGAAATAAGCCTGTCTGGTTTTGGGAGGGGAATTTTCGTCTTGAGAAAGTGATTTTTCAGTGGGGGTGGTCAACGTGGGCTCCCAGAGCGAGTATCTGTGGTTCTAGTCTGGTGTTCTGGAGCCGTCTCCAGCTCGCCGCCGCGTTACTGCTCTAGAGACGCTGCTGACGGTGGCATCTTGGGTTGGTGGTTGAGGCGTCTCAAGAAGGAGAAGATATCGGGACATGGCCTCAACCTCAGATTTCCTAAAAGACAATGAGTGTCCGCTCAAATCGGTCTTGGCAGATAGCGTTTAAATATCTGCTAATTAAGCTCAATTGTGGCATTACGATATGCAAGCTTTTAATAATGAGTAACAGAAGAAACGGGGGACAAAGCAACTGCTGCCGATAAACTTGCATTTTTTTAAAGATAAGATTAAGTGTTTCTCTGAAACCTTAATGGGAACAGATTCAAATTTATTGCCCTCGGGTGTCACTTTATCAGTCTTGCAGCTGGGCACCAGCGGCTGGGTTTTGTTATGATGAGCCGTTGGAGAGGAGCTGCTGGGACGCACGCCGTGACCTGCGGCTGCCGCTGACTTTTCTTGCTAAATTAATATTTTCAGCTGGAAATGGCACGGTGAGATTGTGTTGGTGTGCGCCGTGCGGCCCTTCAGACTGGCGTGTCCTCGGAGCCCTCCTGGTTGCCTGGTTGCCTCCAGGTCACAGCAACCTCCAGCTTCGGCTTCTGGGGGAGGCACAGAAGGGCTGGTTTTAAGGAAGCTTCCCGTGTGGATGTTAATTTGCCCAAAGCCGGTTACTTTGGGGAAGACTGCACACGCTGTGAGAGGCTTGTGGGCTGCTGTTTGCAATAATTAAGTCCCTGCACTCGGCGCTGAGGTTCGTTTTCCTGCTCTGCCCTAACCTGGGTCTTTGCCGCGATTGCCGGGGGGGGGCTTTGCCACTGGAAGGGCTGGGTGGATGGACCCCTCGGCGAGGGGGTTTCGCTGGGAGGGGGCGTCTGTTCGCAGGACGGGGTTCTCCCCTGAGAGCTGGCACCCGCCATGCGCCCGCCGGGGGTGAGGGTTTGGTGGGGGACGTGGTGCCGGTGTCCCCGCCTGACCAGGGGGACACAAGCTGTTGCGGTGCCATCCCCAGCCAAGGGCTGCGTCTCTTCGGGGAGAAACAAGCTCATTTCAGCCCTGCTCCTTTTTTTTTTTTTTTGCGCTGAGTTTCTGAGCCCGGGTGGCCCAGCCCTGAACAGGGCCCTGGTGGTGACGGGTTTTGATGTCGGTGCAAAAGCAGCTGCCTGGTGTTAGTTATTGCAAGCGACACTTTTAAATTCCGTCCCCTCCCACCCCCCTGCTAGAGGGTAACAAGTGTTTAAGTGTTAAGTATTTCGTCCGTGCCCGCGACAGCTTTGCATCGGTATCTGCGTGCTTATGTAGATCTGGGGGGAGCATCAAAGCGCCAGGTGCCTCCGAGAGCAATTCATAGCCGATAATTCGGAGAGCGGGCGAGCACCCTGCGAAGCACCCGGCCAGGTGCAAGGAGGGGTCTGGGGGGGCCGGGGCTCCTGCTGGCTTCCCGTTGCTGGGCCCTGGGGCCATGGGCACGTCAGCGAGCCGCTGCCGAAGCTGTGGATGCCTGGAAGCAGTGCCGTGGCATCCGCGTGTGCGTCTCCTCCGGGGTGATTCATCCCAAGCCTGTGCCTTGAACTCCTCCATCCATGGCACGGCACCACGCGGTCTCAGCACCCCCTGCTCCCATCCTTTGCCATTCGCCTCCCTCCCTTACACCTCCGGACGGTGCCGCATCCTTTAGTCAGGCATTTTTGGAGCCGTCTCCTGCGTGGATTCATGCTCCAGGCTTGCCAAAGCCAGGCAAGGGGCAGCTCAGTGTTTCCCGGGCAGAGCCCTGCTGGAGCGGGGTTTGTTCCTTGCCTGGCCCTTGCACTGACGGGCAGAGGAGCCGCTGCTGGGGGGGGCTGATGGCTGAACCCCTGGGCAAGCGCGGGCTGCGTGAGGCTGATGGCTGAGCCCCTGGGCAAGCGCAGGCTGTGGGGTGGCTGCCCTGGCTCGCACAGCGGGAGGGGACGCAGCCTGGGTGGCTGCCTCGCACAGCTGGGATGCTCCAGGGAGGTCCGAGGGACAAGTGTCAGCTTTTGTCATCGCGTTTTTTGTCCCTGCCCCATTTTGTCTGGAGCGGGGCAGAGCAGCGTGCCTGCGTCCTGCTCCGCGTCCCAGTCACGGGGCGAACAACGCTGCCCTGACCCAGTTACTGCCTCCATCCACCCTTTGTACAAATATTACCCCGCACCTTCAATAAGCCCGTCGGTCCCTTTATTCTCGCTCACTCCGTCCTCGTGCGCCCAAAGTAAACCGAGCCTCGATCCCCTCCCCGACCGCGTGCTGCTCCTCCCGAGGGATGGGCACCGGCTGGCACGCGGGTGCCACACAGGTGGTGGCTGCCACTCGGTGCCGTCGCTGGCAACAGATGCTGCTCTCGCTCGTGTTCGGGGGGAGTGCGGGGGCTGCGAGGGTCCGGCCCCGTGTGCGGCGAGGGGAGCTGGGAGGCAGGCAGGGCCGCAGCTCCTCATCCCAGCCGGGCCAAGGCTGCCCTGTGCTCCCTGAGCAGTTGCTGCCTGTATCCGAGTCTTGCAGCTCCCATAAAAACCTGTGCACTTCCCCTGCCAGAAAACTTTCCCTGCGCTGGGAAGGCTCCGTCCTTCCCATGCCAACGCGGAAGGATGCTAAAGCCGAGCCAGCCCTTCCAAGAGCGGGGACCCTGCCAGCTCCCCAGCACCTCTGGGAGGGCAACGAGACGCTGCCCGAGCCCCCGCGGCTGGGTTTCTGAGAAACTGGTGCAAATTCCAGTCCCTTCTGCCCATGCGAGGCTCACGAGAGCATCTCTGCGTGTGAGAGCAGGGTCTGGCCGCGTGTGCCAGCCAGACCATTCCCTGCCCACGCAGCAGGACTGGGGTGAAAGCCCCCGTGTCCTCTTTGCTGTGTCCCTGCCCCAGCAGCCTGTGGCCCGGGGGTGCCGAAGGGTCCCGTCGGTCGCTGGAAAGGTGCCGAGCGCGGGGCCCGGCCATGCCTGCAGGAGCGCAGGACCCCCATTTATTGTCCTGCGTGTCTGGGCTCCCTCTGTCACCAGCTGATGTGTATTGGGGCGGGAGAAGGGCCAGGCACCGAGGTCTCCGCTCAGGGACCAGGTCTCCGCTCACAGCCCGAGCCCCGCAAAGCCGGGCTCGCAAGGTACACATCCTAAGCACAGTGGTGCAGCTTTATTGCCACCCTCCCTGCTTTGATGTTTTCCTTACAGCCTTTATTTTTCCACCCGGCTCTCCCCAGGGCAGGGCTGCCTGCCTCCCCCTGCCCCGCCACAACTTTTGAACCCGCTGCCCGCTTCCAGACAGGCTTTGATGGAGGGGCAGAGGTCGCCGAGATACGGCTTCCAGCGTGGCTGATGGACGCGGGGGGAGGCTGGGGAGAGCGAGGGGGTCCCCGGGGGGGCGAGGAGCTGGGGAGCGAGCGTGGGAGAGTGAAACACACACACGCCCCCCCCCCCCGGCTTCACTGCTGGTGCGACCAGAGGGGTTTTTTGAGGGGGAGTAGCAAACCTGCGGAGGAAGAGGCGAAAAGAAATTCCGTTTATTTCATCAGACCTGGAGATTTCTGTGCGCATCTGCCTCCTGCCGGGGCTGAGCCCGCCCTCCCTCGCCCGCCCAGGGCAGCTCCTGCAAATGACCCTCTAATGACGGGCCGGCCGCGGTGTGAAGCGCCGTCGGGATCCGCCGGGGAGGGTCCGGGCGGGGGGGGACCAGACGCGCTGTGTTTATCCGCCGGCGGGATGTGGATTGGGGATAATGAGGCTGGGCCGGGATGTGGAGTCGGGGCTGCTGGTCCCAGGAGGGGCGGGACGGGGACGGCCCCCTCCCGGCCACCCGCCTGTCCCCTCCGCCACCCGCTTGTCCCCTCGCTGCCCGTAGCCGGGGGCCAGCGGTGGGTCCCCGCGCTTGAGCCGTGTCCCCCCGCCCCGCGGCCGTGGGAGGGGGCAGCTGTGAGCATGGGGGACCGCAGACCCACGGCTGCGATGGGGGGAGCCCGGGCTCTCCCCAAACCTGGGGACAGACCCTCGGAGCGTCAACCCCCCCCCGGGCTCGCACGTAGGGGTACACGGTCACCCCGGGGGCACCGGAGACCCTGAGCATCGCCTGGGGCTCCCAGCCCCCCACCCCTTTGGGTGGGTGCCCCAAAGGAGAGCTGCCTGCCCTGGCCACTGCGCATGGCTTAAAATCACTTAGTGATGTTAATTAATTTAATTTTAATGAATTTAACGGCTGTTGGGGAATGTGGCCCTTCCCCTTATCTCCGAGGGGCAAACAAAGGTGGAAAATCCCTTCAGCCCTTCTCCTCGCAGGCTGCAGGTGCTTCCCCGCTCGCTCTCGAGCAGCCCCCCATGGGGGTGGGAGCAGCTTCTTCGTTATGTCACCCCGACTTCCCTCTTCGCGGAGCTGTTGGGCACCTTTCGCTCCGTCCCAGGGGACCCCCTTGCTCTGGCAAGTCCCGGTAGCAGCCCACCCGCTCTGGGTGTTACTGCCTGGCTGTGCTGGTTTTGCTGGCGAGCCATACGGCAAAACCGGCAGCGCCGGGCGGTAACGGAGCTACAGCCAGATCCCGCCGGGGCAGGGAGAGCCTCTGGGTGCAGCAGATGGGGGGAGAGATGGGGGGAATCGCACCCTGAGAGACCATTCCACTGCAAAAACAGGCTGTGGGAATCAGCACAATCTACCAGGCGTTTTTAATGTATATAATTTATTGATGAATTACACAACCATGAGCCCCGTCCAGCGAGCAGTCAAAAAGCTTTGAGCGCAGCCGTGGGTTTACGGAGGAAAGCAGTGTGCGAGCCAAGATGTTCAGGGCAGGCAGGAGGGCTGGGGGGTGCTCAGACCCACCGAGACCGACCGTGGGGCTGCCCTATTGCCAGGGGCACCTCGCTTGCCCGTGCAAACCCTCTCTGGCTCTTGGTGAACAGATGATGCTTTGGAGAGGGACGCAGGAGCCCCAGGTCCATCTTTTGCATCACTCCTGCGTGGTCCTGGGTGAGGAGCGTGTATGATGGAGGTCGTTGCCCCCCTGCCTGCTGCCAGCCAGCTCCTCCCGGCTCTGTCCCTCCCGGCGCCGTGCTCAGCCTGGGTGTTTCAGGGCAGGAGCAGGCTGAGATGAACCCCTGCCTTGCTGCCGCTGGACACTGGGCAACCACATTAACTCACCTCAACTGTAATAGAAATCTGATAGAGTTTTAATAGAAATATAACAGAAGTCTTAAGAGAATCCCGGGGGAGACCGACAATCCTGACAGTGCAGATGCTCAGCGTGAGCAGACGCCGGTGCTGCAGTGTCCGGCTGAGAGCCTGTAGCTACCAGCGATACCTATCGCAGGCAAACGGAGCATCGCTGCCAGCAGCATGTCATGGTAGGGAGCGGTGCTGCTGCCACTCCAGCCCCTGCGCCCCGGCTCCTGCCTCTGCGGAGCAGCACCAGCCCTCGTCTGGCCCGGCACCCACCACCTCGGTGCTGCTGTGAGGTGTCTGATGGCTTCCCCGCGCGTAGCCTGCATCCGTCCGTGCACACGCAGTGCTGCAGAGCCGCTAACACCCGGGCACCGCACTCCTCCTCCCCTGGCACAGCCAGGGCTTCACCGACCCACGGGCGTGTGGGAGGTGATGGGGGCTCAGCGATGCTCTGGTCTGCGCGTTGGGCAGCCCACGGGGACACTTTCTGGGCAGAGATGTGCCCCTTCCCACAGGGGATGAGCTGGGCTCAGTTGCAGCCGCACTCCTCGATGATCATGTCCTCGTGGTGGCGGACGACGATCTCGCCCTTCTCGTAGTAGAGCATGGAGAGGGGACTCATCCTGACCGGGGAGCAGGCGGGACAGGGCACCTGGTTGGGCTTGTAGAGCTGCAGCAAACTCTGTGGGGAGACACGGGAAGGGCAAAGCATCACCCCCCTGCCACGGGCCGGTGGGGCCGGGGGTGCGGAGGCAGCGCCCCCCTCTTACCTGTATGTAAGCGTGGTTGGTGGGCTTGAAGGTCTCGTCCACGGGTGACGGACACTGCCCTTCGCACCGGTAGGCGTTGTACTTTTTGGGGTAGACGATCCAGCTGCCCCAGCCGGTCTGCTCGAAATCCACCATCATGTCCACCCTCCTGCACAGGGACCTGCCCTCCTCCCTGGGGACGGCGGCGGCAGCTTCGCTGACTTTGATCCTTTGCTTCTCCTTCCTGTTCCTGCGGTGCCGGCGAGTCCCCACGCCCTGGGAGCCGCTGTCACGCATGACGTGCTTGGAGGTCTCCGCCGTCCTGATGAGGCTGTGGTCTCCTGGAGACTTGTCCCTGGAGAAGACGAGCAGCAGGACTCCGTCTGTCACATCCTGGGGCAGGGCTGGCTCCTCGTGGTCAGCATCACTGGAGGTGGGCAAGTGCATCGTGGCGGTGGCCGGGGTGGCAGACCCACTCGCCTCCCACTGCTCCTTTCCCATGGGACCGTGGTGTCCGGGGGCCACGGCTTGGTGGAGCCAGGACCGGAGCAGGCTGGTGACCTCAAACACTTTCCAGGAGGCCTGGGTGGAAGAGGGGCTGCCAGCCACGGTGCCCAGAAAGAGCTGGTGGGCGCAGGTCCTGCCATCCCGGCACCTCTGCCGCCGGCTGTGGTAGATGTCCAGGGGGATGTTGTGGGATGGAGAGAGGCCGGGCAGGCGGACGCGGAGCTCGGCCAGACTCACCTCCTGGCTGCTAGAGAGGGAGGACATGTCGAAGGAGAGCGCCCAGCGGGAGCCGTTCTGCAGGGAGCCTGAAAGCCAAGGGGCACGGTGAGGGGACCCCCAGCTTTGCCCTCACCTGCTGCCGGGGCATGGGCCCTGCCGTGGGAGCCCAGGGGTGGGGGGAATGCAACCACATCCACCCCGAGCCCCCAAAGCCAGCGAGAGCACCGGGCAGCGCTGGTGACAGGGACAGGGATGCTCGGGGACAGCGTGTGTCCTGGGGACCGTGCTGGTCTCGAGGAAGGGGATGCTTGCGGATGGTGACAGTCCTGGGGACAGGGATGGCTGGGGATAGCGCGGGTCGTGGCGACAGTGCGGGTCCCAGGACAGGGATGCTCGGGGACAGTGTCGGTCCGAGGGACAGGGATGCTCGGGGATGGTGCTGGTCCTGGGGACAGTGCGGGTCCCAGGACAGGGATGCTCGGGGACAGTGTCGGTCTGAGGGACAGGGATGCTCGGGGATGGTGCTGGTCCTGGGGACAGCGTGGGTCCCAGGACAGGGATGCCCGAGGACACTGCTGGTCCCTGGGACAGTGATGGTCCCAGGACAGTGCGGGTCCCAAGACAGGGATGCTCGGGAACGGCGTGGGTCCCAGGACAGGGATGCCCGGGGACAGTGCTGGTCCCTGGGACAGTGATGGTCCCAGGACGGTGCGGGTCCCAGGACAGGGATGCCCGAAGACAGTGATGGTCCCAGGACAGTGCAGGTCCCAAGACAGGGATGCTCGGGAACAGCGTGGGTCCCAGGACAGGGACACCCGGGGACAGTGCCGGTCTTGGGGACAGGGCGGGTCCCAGGACAGGGCTGTCGCGGGGCCGCGGTCCCACTCACCGTGCGGGGAGAGGCTGAAGGCGGCGGCGGCGGCGGCGCGGAGCGGGGCGGGCGGGGAGCGGAGCAGCTGCAGCATCAGCGCGGGGCAGCGCGGCGGGGCGCGGGTGGGTGCCCGGGTGTGTGCGCAGCCCGGGCGGAGCAGGGCGAGGGCGCAGAGCAGCAGCGCGGGCGCGGAGCGTTGCGGGACCCCCATGGCTGCAGGGGCCGCCCGCAGCCGCACTATTTGTACAGCGGCCCCGAGCGCCGCCCCGGGCGGCCCCGGCAGCCCCCTCCCCGCGGCCCCGGCCCCCTCCCGCCCGCCCTCCCTCCCCTCTTCTCGCCGTCACTCTTCCCATCCCTCCGTCCCCGGCTCCATCCCTCCCTCCCTCCGTCCCTATCTCCATTCTCCCTCCCCTCCACCCCCATCTGATCCCCCGCCATCCCTCCCCGTTTCCATCTCCCCCGTTCCTGCCTTTCTCCCTCCCTCCTTCTCCCCGTCCTTCCCTCCCTGCCTCATCCCTCCGTCTCCCCATCCCTCCTCTTCCCCATCCCTTTCTCCAGCCATCCCTCCTGCGCTCGCCCCCATCACCAGCTCTCTCCGGCTCGGCCCTGACGGGGGGGTGACGGCCACCCCCTCGCTGTGCGGGGACACCGTTGTCCCCAGCGCCCTGCACTGCCCAGAACCTGGTACCCCTGGGACAACACCCGCACCCCCCCGCTGCGCTCCTGTCCTGCTCCTTGGAGAAGGGACCGGGACCCAGGGTACCCGCGGACATCGTCCTGGTCGCCCCCCCAGGCCCGTCCAGGCAGGGGCCGCTGGGTGCGGGGGGGATGCCAGCCCCGGGCGCGGGGGTGCCAGCCCCGGTGGGGGGGCGATGGGGCTGGGGCAGGGGATCTGCTGGGCCGGGCGGAGGGACGCGACGGCCCCGTGAGCTTTTAGCGCCGCAGAGCCAGCGAGGGCGGCCGCGGGGACACATGGCTGGGCCCGGCCCCGGGAGGGGTGCGGAGCCGAGCAGGGGGGTCTCTGGGGCGGCGACACTGCTCCTTCCCGGGGGAAAACGTGCTGAGTCTTCCCGCGGGACCCCCCGGCGCGGGGCCGGGGCCGGAGAGGAGCCCGCGGGCGCTGCCGGTGGCACCCCCCCCGCCCCGCTGGGCACCTCCGGTTTGTCCCCTCGGAGCCAGCCCTCGCCTAGCTCGGGGCTGGGTGACGTCACGGCCGAGCAGGGTGACGCCACGGCGGGGCGGGTGACGCCACGGCCCCCCCGTGTCCTTCCCGGCGGCCGCCGGCAGGTGGCGCCGCAGCCCCGCCCCGCGGTGGTCCCCACCGCCGGCCGTTGCCCTTTGAAGCGGGGACTCTCGCGAGAGCGGCGCGCGGCGGCCTCTCGCGAGAGCGGGGCGGCGGCGGGAAGATGGCGGCGGCGCCAGCGGCGGCGGCCGCGGCGGGGATCGCGGCTCCTGCGGCCGAGGGTGCGGAGCCCGCCCCCGAGCCGCCCGCCCCCGAGCCTCCCGCCCCGCCCGAGCCGGGCGCTACCGACGCCGACACCGGGTATGGCCCCCCCTGCCCGCTCGCCGACGCGGGCCCAGCTCCCTCCCACACACACGCACCCCCCGGCCCTGGAAACCGTGAGGGGACCGGGGGGTGCCCTCACCTTTCCCCGGGGAGCAGTGGGGTTGCGGGTGGTCCTTTGGCCCCAGCGACACCGGGGGTGCCCAGGGTTCCCGGCCCCTGCTGCCAGGGAGGCTCCAGCCCACGCTAGGCCCTGGGGCCAGGCTGCCCCAGTCTGCTCCAGTCCGCGCCAGGCTCTGGGCCCAGGCTGCCCCAGTCCAGGCTTGTCTGCTGCAGGCCGTGCCAGGCCCCAGGACCAGGTAGCCCCAGGCAGCCGCAGTCAATGCCAGGCCCCAGGGCCAGGTAGCCTCAGTCTGCTCCTGGCCCTGGTCCCAGACTGCCCCTGTCCACCCCAGCCCCTGAGCCCAGGCTGCCCCAGTTTGCTCCAGTTCGTACCAGCCCCTGGGCCCAGGCTACCCCAGTCCAGGCCCATCTGCTCCAGTCCATGCCAGGCCCCAGGGCCAGGCAGCTCCACTCTGCTCCAGTCCATGCCAGGCCCCAGGGCCAGGCTGCCCCAGTCCACCCCAGGCTGCCCCAGGCCACATGATTCCGCCAGGACTGAGGTGGGGACCCCTCTCAGGAACTCGTTTCTGCTCTCACGCAGGGGGGATGCCGCCCTGGTCGATGTTGCTACAGCTCTGGAGACAGAGTCTGCCAACGGAAAGGACCCCCTGGTAGGTGGCTGCGGGCGGCCGGGGCTCGCTGGGAGAGGCACAGTCCTCGGGGGTGAGTTCTGCAGAGCTGGGGCGGGGGATTATGTGAGAGCGGCCAAAGCTGAACGTGCAGCCTGGCGGTGAGGATGCGGCATGGACGGCCTTGCTGGGACATTTTGCTTGTCCCTGCAGAAGAGCTGCCCTTGTAGTGGAGCCTGTGCAGGCCTGTGAGAGCTGGGGATCCTGGATGTGGAAATCGGCCTTTCTTCTTGTGGGTCGTTGCAGGCCGAGGCTTATCCTTGGGATACCCGTTCACCAAACCGCTAGCCCCCTCCCATTTAAGTTTCCTTTTGTCCTCCTCACTAGCACATTTTCCCAAAGGATTCTTATTTGGTAGTGATGTAGTGTCTTTGTGTGGATGTCAAGGGAGGTGCAAAGACGTGAAATAGCCATGGGTTGTATGTGGCATAGAAAAAGAACGTAGCATTTTTTTTCAACGGGTAAGGTTTTTCTGTTTAACAAAAATGGTGTTTGGCAATGCCTGACATGTTGCTAATCTTGGAAAACGAAGGATGCTTATTAGTCCTAAGTCAGGGGTAAGACAAAGATATACAAGGTGAGAAGGTAGTTATTGAAAAAACAAAATCTGAACATGTTCCTGTGGTTCAGACAAGGACTTTCCATCCTGCTAACTCCAGTTTTAGTTCTTTAAAGAATTATTTTGGAAATTAAATGCTTACCTACCTGACTAGTTCTGAATCTGCAAAATAGTTCCAGCTCGCTCACAGCCTGGCTGTGTATTAGGGGGAAAAAAATATTCCCTCTAAATTTTCCTGTCTTGACAGGTTACTGCACAAAACTTCTTTCCTGTCTGATTCAATCTTTAAGCCAGTCCAAGTTTGCTGATCTGCTCTGGTTGTAGGAAGCTGCCGGGGATAACTCCGAAGCCTTGGATGCTCAGGCAGGCTCAGTGGATGAAGAGAACGGACGGCAGCTTGGAGAGATAGAGCTGCAGTGTGGAATTTGTACAAAGTGGTTCACGGCAGACACGTTTGGCATTGATACCACGTACGTAAGCTCTGCTAAGCGCTGGGCATGAAACTTTGGTCAGCAAAAATCGAAGTATGTTGAGTGGAAATTCCCAAGGACTGGGACCCTGTCCAGGTCCTTGGACACTTGAAAACCAGTGTGTTATGTAAATAACAGAAGCTTTACCTAACACAGCAGGAAGTGTTTATGTTCATACATTTCAGCTTAAAAGTATCTTTGTCCAGACCTCAGGACTGTCAGAGCCACCCCTGGACTTAGTGCCTTAGAGGCCTGTAAACGTTCTTTGAAAAGCAGAAGGGGCTTCAACAGAGGTTTGCAATTGGCGTGAACAAAAAATAAAATCTTCCTGTAAGTGAAAAGTAAATTTAGCTTGCTTTCTAGAACCTATGTGGGACTGACCTTAGACTTACTAAAACTTAACTTTTTTGGTTGTATTTTGTCCCTAAAAAGTACTGTAGACTTCCAGTTCAAATTAATTGACTCAGATGGAGCTCCTTGTCCAGAGCTTCTGGGTTGTTGTCTCTTATTTTGCTGAATGAATTTCAAGATTTCTCTAAACCAAGAAGCTTAGCTTGCTTACATTTTTCTCAAGAGCTTTGTCGCTCTTCTTGACACCTGTGGTAATCCTAATTTGATGAAAATATCATTGAACCTGTAAGGTGTTTCTAGTTTTGGAGAGAGAGAGAGAAAAATTGATTTGTTAACTTGGAATTTCTTAACCCGATGTAGTAAAGAATACTTAATTTTTTAACCTGATGTAGCAATGTGTACACTCACAAATCAGCACGCTCTTTTCCAGCTCGTGTCTGCCCTTCATGACCAACTACAGTTTCCATTGCAACGTTTGCCATCACAGTGGGAACACGTATTTCTTAAGAAAACAAGCAAGTAAGTGTAAAAGCATATTCATTGAAATGTTGTGCAAGCTAATCCCAGAGGCTTCATTTTATCTAAAGTCGGTGGGAGGGTTCTGCTGAAACTTCTCAAAAATAACCCAAAAATTCCATAATAGCAACAAGCATGTGCAGCTTTTTCTAAAAATATATTGCTATTTTGATACTAACTTATTAAGATCTGTTCAGTGAGGGCTGGTGAGTTAGGACAGAACTTGAGAGGGTTTTAGTGTTGCTCAAGATAGCAAGGGTGCTGTGTGGTTAATAATCGCGGTGTGCACGAGTGTGTGTGATCTTCATGAAGTGTAATCCCAGCTCTGGTATATTTTCGTTTTTAAGATCTCAAGGAAATGTGCCTTAGTGCTCTGGCCAACTTAACGTGGCAGTCGAGGACACAAGATGAGCACCCAAAAACGATGTTCTCAAAAGATAAGGTATGGCTGTTAGAAAAATCACAGATTTATGTAAGCTGTCATTTCAGTGAAGAGCAAGTTCAAACGAATACTGGCAGCAAGACTTTCAGACCCACACTGTTAAGACTCGGTTATATTTATTTTTTTTACAGGATATTATCCCATTTATTGATAAATACTGGGAGTGTATGACAACACGACAGAGACCTGGGAAAATGACGTGGCCTAATAATATTGTCAAAACTATGGTAGGTATTTGGAGTTAAACTCGTGGAGGATTTTCTGCGACTGGTACGGTTGTCTGCTGTCGTGACTGGTGAAGATTCTAATGCTTCCTATGTAATTGATATACATATTAATAGTAAATACTCTGGTTTAAACACTTTTTAATGAACTTGATATGATCTTACCCTGTGTAACTTAAACTCCTCCTCTATTTTAGTGTAAAGAAAGAGATGTATTCTTGGTGAAAGAGCATCCAGACCCAGGGAGTAAAGACCCAGAAGAAGATTACCCCAAGTTTGGACTTCTAGACCAAGTATGTAATTAGGGATGGAAGGAAAGTGTGCCGTGGGGAGCTGGGAGGAAGGGGTGGGGGTCCTTTTTGCTGGCGATTTACGCAAATGAGCAAGACTTAGCCAAGCCACGCTGTGAGCCTGGCCTGTGCCAAGCGATGTGTTGGAGTACTCTGGCACCTGGAAGTGCCGTGTTCAGGCTTTGAGCGGCGAGTTTGACTGAGCATACATCAGATTTTTTTATCTCTTTCAGGATCTTGCTAATATTGGTCCTGCATATGATAACCAGAAACAGAACAATGCTGTATCCACGAGCGGAAGCTTAAATGGCAAGTTCTTTAATCAGGCGGGTTTTGAATGTTTGGGATTAAGTTGTATTTTCCCAGTCCTACAGCTGGGTGTCTGTGCAGTTACGTCAGTTGAGATGCTGCAGTTAAACCTGTCAGGTGAACTGAGGTTACGCTTATTGTGTTCAAAATAAGTTCAGCCAATCTCACCATGCTTTTTTATAGAGATAGATTAATTTTACCTTACTGCAGCCAACGAAATCGAGATGCTTGCAAGAAAGCTGAGCTTGTCAGTTTTCTTTCATAATGATTTACAATTTACCTACTTGTATTATCCACATTTCCTGTCTCCCTCACTCTGAGATTTCAAAGTAGTCGGGGGAAAGTATATATCATTCCTTACAATCACTGCTTGCATTTGCCTGTTGTTCCGTTTTGCAGGATGACAGCTGTGCTGACAACTTTGCCTAGCTCGCTGGGATTAGTTATAGTCATCTCACTGTGGTAGTGTTAACTGCTGGTGAGATCTCTTTGTGTGCAAGGCTACACTGCTCTATATTAAACACATTCAAGTAGTACCTAACGGGAGATGTTGGGGGCTTTTTAAAACAGGACTGTAATGTCTAAGGCTGTATTGTCTCCATTTCATGCACTGGTTGTTTTTTCTTTAATTTCTGGAAGATTGACAGATATGTGGTGCCACTTCTGTTCTTACAGGTGGAGCCTCTTTGGGAGGTGAATATTTACCTTTCAGCTTCTAAAACTTAAGTATTGTCGTTTGCAAAGCTTTTTTGCTCAATTATCTTGGAAGCTAAAGTCAATTAAAAATCAAATGCGTGCCCTGATGTGATTGCCATAATACCTTAATACAAAACAATTTCGTGTTTTAATCTTTAGCAGTTAGAAGCTTTTAATTATCATATTCTGCCTCACTTGACTGGTTTAAAGTTTTATTTTCACTTATGCTTGTTTTTACTTTGTATGATTTGGCCTGATATTTTTGTAGTTTTAAATCTTAATGCCTAAATAAGTGGTCTGAATCTGTGAGCTGGTGCGATATTCTGGTTGTTTGGGTAAATAAGTGGTGACAAGCTGGAGAACCCTAAACGTATGTCTGGACTAAAACTAGCAAGTGCAGCTGAGATCATGTCATGTTTGTGCAGAATATGGTATTCCTTCAATGGTTTGGATCCCTTACACTCTAAGGGGAGCGCTGATAATTTAAAAGCTGACTATATTTTTAGTTACGACACAGTATGTGGTTCATGAAGGTGTTTATCTACAGTACAGAAAAATTCTGTAGCTTTCCTTGGAAATCAGTAGTGATCTTTTTGGAAACAGTGTAATGATAAAATGCGCATACAGTTTAATGTATTAAAACGTTATATTGGTTTGATTACATTTAACGCGTAGCTCTTCCTATTCTATGGTTTTATTTGTGAGTAAAAAGTGAGTGCTGTAATGCCAAACGATGTGCTGTTCAATCATAGTGGTGATTTCAGTAATGCTGAAGAGAAACACCTCTATTGCTTTTCATTTTTCCTCAACTTAGGTGTGTTTTGTTTTATAGATGGAAATTTAACGTTAAGCGCTCATTGCTTATCGGCGGCAGAGTGTTCCTCCAGCATAGTGTGTCGCTGGGACAATGACTTTGCTTAAAATCAGATAGTGTGTGCTGTAGGTTGGATTTTCTGCTACTTTTGCAGAAATAAATTTGAACTGTGACTGGAATCTCCATGAAAGGCGATAATAATGATTTTGAAGTGGATCCCAATGCTGCTGTCCGTAGATCTTTTGGTGACAGAAAAGATGCTTAATCCTCACCTTAACATCTTGAGTTGAGCTCATTTTCTTGATAAATCTCACTTAGCTTCCACCCTAAATTTAGACATTTCAAAACTTGACTAGAAGCTACATAAAAGTTCTGGGTTTTGCTGTGCTCATTTTCAGTAAAGTCTGTTTTCAAGTTTAACTGTGGAGGAAGGTACTTGAGCTCTTGAACTGATTTTAATTTGGCTGCTTCTGCCCCTTTCTGCTTGTGGAGATTCCATGCTCACGGGCTCCCTCTGGTCATCAGCTGCTTAATATCCCTGGTTTCCGTGTCTAGGGGGAATTGCTGCTGGAAGCAGTGGGAAGGGACGGGGAGCCAAGCGCAAGCAGCAAGATGGAGGGACCACGGGAACAGCCAAGAAAACCAGAAGGTAAGAGGAAAGACAACGTTGTGGCACAGTGATGAGCATCTATAGCGAGGTGTTGTACGCTGGTCGGCGGGACAGCTTCACGTGTGATGCCTTAACCTGCCTCCCGCCTGTCTCTGCCCTTGGTGGATTTATGGGGAATCGTGCCATAACCCTGTGATCGTATTGATAGGTCACATGCTAGAAATTAGCTGGAATAGATGAGTATACGCTCATTTCGTAGATGAGTATATGCTCATTCCGCACCAACTGTTTCGGAAGCGGAGCGGCGTGCAGGCGGTGAGCGCTGCAGGTACAGCTCTGTCCTGGGCTGACGTGTGACTCAACCATCGCCACCGCGAGATGCCAACCTGTAGCTTTTATGTTTCACAGCGACCCGTTGTTTTCCGCTCAGCGCTTACCACCCCACGGTTATCCTTTGGAACACCCCTTTAATAAAGATGGATATCGTTACATCTTGGCTGAGCCTGACCCCCACGCACCCGACCCGGAGAAACTGGAGCTGGACTGTTGGGCAGGAAAGCCTATTCCTGGGGACCTCTACAGAGCCTGCCTGTATGAACGAGTCCTCCTGGCACTGCACGACCGAGGTACGAAGCTTGCCCACCCTATGCAAGTTGTACAGCCGTCTTCAGTAGCCTCACATCACCAGTTATTGAGGTTTTGGACATAATTGCTCTAAGAGGTGCAAATGTTAAATCCACTTCTGTGTGTCCGCTTGCCTTTTGACGTGACTGCATGTTAGAAATTGCAAATGAGCAGCTCGTATCCTCTCATCCATCGCAGCTCCTCAGTTGAAGATCTCTGATGACAGACTGACTGTTATCGGCGAGAAGGGCTATTCAATGGTACGAGCCTCGCATGGAGTGCGGAAAGGAGCGTGGTACTTTGAAATATCCATGGATGAGATGCCTCCGGACACAGCTGCCAGATTGGGCTGGTCACAGCCACTAGGTAAATAACTTTACCAAATATTTCTTAGCAGCGGATTCCAACTGGTTCCTGTAATTCTTTCCCCAGTAATTTAGACGTAAGGAGGGTAAGTTGAGTTCAGCTTGCCTGCTTCTTCACTGCTTTTCTTAAGGGGAGACTCTTTCTGCAGCTGAGCTAAACCATGCAGAACTGCAGTAGGGGTGGACCCTTTATGCTGGTTTATGCTTGACCTTGCGTGACGCTGTAGTCAACGCGTTTGTACTAATGGCAGTCGTTTTTGGTAACTGAATGTAATTGCTGTTCCAAAACCTGAAGTGGGACGCAGAGAGGCGCTCCTGCTCCGCTGTGTATGTTCATGAAGAAACGTTGGTTTCTGCAGGGAACCTCCAGGCGCCTCTGGGATACGACAAGTTCAGTTACTCCTGGCGCAGCAAAAAGGGAACAAAGTTTCACCAGTCGATAGGGAAACACTATTCATCTGGCTACGGACAGGGTGATATACTGGGCTTTTACATCAGTCTTCCAGAAGATACTGAGACTGCCAAATCGCTGCCTGACACTTACAAAGACAAGGTGAGGTGTGGAGTTCACTGTGGGATTAAGGGTTGGCCAGGTGACAAGTGGAAAACAGGTTGCTCTAGCCTCACTGTTGTCCCCTTTGAGTGCATCCTGTCCGTCCTACCTCTGCGTACCGCTGTGGTTCATAGCAGAGTGGTCCAAAGCGTTGATCTCAAGAAAACAAAATACCCAGAACCACCCAGGGTCTCTGCAAGGGAAGACTGTGCGGGGACTACTCACTGAGAGTGCCCACACCTCGTTTAATCTTCTCTTCCCCTCCTGATTCTCAAATATTTGAGATGCCTGAATCGCTCTTCACGGGGAACAGGCACACCTGGCCCAGAGCGGGGCTCCTCTGCATCTGCCGTTCTTTAATACGTCACTAAAGGGAACGGTTTTTCTGGCTTGTGTCTGAAGTGGTTGTTTTCTAATATTTCAGGCTTTGATCAAATTCAAAAGCTACTTGTACTTTGAAGAGAAGGACTTTGTGGACAAAGCGGAGAAGAGCCTGAAGCAAGCACCTGGAAGCCAGGTAAGTTAAGCGCTGGTGGGTGGAGGATGCAGAACCTGGGGAAGAGTGGAGGGCCTGCTGAGACTGGCTTATTGAAGGTATTAATCACTTGCACTTAATGAGCACAAAGGGAGGCTGATCATTAGTTCTTCATCAAAAAGAATGCTTTTATTAAGGCAACAATAAATGTGAGCTTAGCAAACCAGCTGCGCCCTGTGCTCGTAACGTTATTGCTGTCACTTGAGTAATTGTCTGGCACCAGGCAAAGGGGAGCTGCTTCTGGAGGAATGCTTTGGAGTTCATGAGTAAGGTCAGGAAAGCATCGATGGGGGGGGAAAAAAACCAAACCCTCTTCATTTTTCTTTTCAGATAATATTCTTCAAGAATGGTGCCAGCCAAGGAATTGCCTTTAAAGACATCTTCGAAGGAGTTTATTTTCCTGCCATTTCTTTATACAAAGGCTGCACGGTAAGTGACGTAGCTTCGAAGGAGAATTTCTAAGCCCATCGTAGTTTTAGTATTGCGTAGAGTGTGGGCGCTCTGGGAGCGTGTCAAGCAAGTGGAGAGGAAAGATGGGAATTATTTTAGTGAAGCGACTCTGGAATGCTGCTGCCGTTCGCTGTGTGCTGTGACGGTCTCAAACGAAGGCTCTCCTTTCGTGCCAAGGAGGTCTGTTCCCGTGGGCTTGCACAGGGTGCAGGCAGGCTCGGGAGTGGGAGGGGTGAGGACTGAAGACATTTGCCCCTTTTTTGTAGCTAATGATAAATGTGTCTTCCACAGGTTTCTATAAACTTTGGGCCATATTTCAAGTATCCACCTCGAGATATCACTTACCGTCCGGTAAGTAGTAACTGAAGCATTTCACCCCCCCACTTTGGGATAGCCTCACAGTATTTAAACAAAAGGTGGCTGAGATTTTGTTGTGGCGGTGGGAGTTGATGCATACCAAGGCTGTATCCATCCTCTTCAGCCTTTGTACTTGGTTAGTGTAGCCAAAAGGATTGTATTTAAAAATATTTAAGGACCGATAGCCTAACAAATAACTTAGCTAAGTTTTAACTAAACAGTAGGTGCTCTTTACAGATTATGAAGTCTCTCTTCTTTCCTGTGTTAGTCTCTCTTATCAGTACGAGGGCTGAATTTGTGTTTAAGGAAAGACTTAGAATTTTTTTTTTCCTTCCACTAATGTTTTCAGGAGGGAAAAAGTGCTGGAATGCTGCTGTGCAACAGGGCTAGTCACCTTCTGTCCTGAGCCTGTACGTCGTGACTGGCGCTGTCTTTCCCTCCCTTTGCAGATGAGTGACATGGGCTGGGGTGCTGTTGTGGAGCACACGCTGGCAGACGTACTGTACCACGTGGAGACAGAAGTGGACGGAAGGCGGAGTCCACCCTGGGAGCCATAGACGAAGGAGGCGGCGCAGCGTTAACAGAAACGACGCAGTGGGTATCCAGTCAAGTGGTTTTTATTCTAGAGGAACATGCATCACTCGGGACGATGGGCCAACGCGCAAACACGCTGAAGCCAACGCAGCTCTCTGTGGCAGGCGTTATGTATATTTGTTACCTGCTGAAGATTCACGCGCTACCACTACGCTGGAGTCTAAGTGAATGCAGTTCTAGTATGTCTTGTGCTGTGTGTGGGCATCTCTTGGAGTCCTCGGTAACTTTACAGTGTAGCTAGCTGAAGAAGCGAGTGTTGTGTTGAGGTAACTTCTCCTGTGCTGTACCCGGCTTGTAACAGTCGCGTGTCGGTGGGAGCGGGCTGGAGCTGGGCCCACCTGCTGTACGTACAGACTGGCAGAAGGAGCACCGATGCTTCTGCTGTGGCGCACTGTAACCAGCAGCTTCCAGCCAGAAGGATTGTGTTGTAACAAGACTACTGCATGTATGACTGAAATTTGGGCTTCTGTCCAAACTGTATTTTTTTTTTCCCCACAAACTGGAAACCAGTTTAAAAATAAAGGCTTTAACTCTTACTTTTGGTGGTTTTTTTTTTTTTTCTTGTGACTTGTTATGAATGAGATTTAACCTCAAAGTAGCTACACTTAAACTCAAGGTGGTCACGCTTGAGGGATCTCCTGAGCTGAAGATCTCGCTGCATTGACGAGTTGAGTTATACAACGATCGTCACCGCAGAGCTTTGAATGAATAAATAATTGGACACTGTGTGTGTGTCTGTAGAGGAAAAATAAATTAGAGCTGCTTCAGTGGGGGGAGAAGGGAATAAAATTTTTAGGTAAGTGAGTGAGTGGTGTGTTTGTGTTTTGGGGGAAGGAGGGGAATAAAATTTGAGTGTGTGCTGGCCCTCCTGCCTTCCCCGTCAGCTCTCTGGGACCTCCCTAATAACTAATTAGCCAAGGCCCTTAATAGCAGACACCACTAATTAAAGCCTTATTTATTGATTGAAACTAATCAGTTAGGGAGGTTGCAGGGGCCTGACTGGGCCAGCACATGCTCAGTGGAGCAAAGGCAGGACTTAGCTCAAATTTTTGGTCCTGCATTTGCACGATGAGCATGTGCTGGCCCCTGCGCCCTCCCTAACTAACCAAGTTTCAATAAATAAAGCTTTGTGTTTTTATTTATTGAAACTATGCATTAATTAGTGGTGTCCACTATTAAAGGCCTTGTCTAATTAGCACAGGCTGTAACTAATTTGTGTCTGACTTACCCCATTACAAGATTCCCTACTGCACCCTGAACAAAGCACCCCAACGCGGGGCTGCCGTCAGCAGCCCGCGGCCACCGTCCGGGCCAGGCGCCGCCGGAGGTGGTTGGCAAAGTCCACCTGCGTCTGGGACAGAACCTGGTTGATGATGGTCTTCGGCAGCCAGCCCTGCGGAGGAGCAGAGACAGCCCGTGAGCGCAGCCTGCCTCGATCGCCAGTCCTGCCTCCGCCGTGGAAGGTTCCCGGCCAAACCTACCTTCAGGTCGATGCTGAGAAGCCAGGTGAGCTTGGTCTGCGAGGGGCTGCCGGCCAGCGGGCGCAGGACCATGCAGGTGGGCCCGTTCTCAGCTCTGGGGGAGGAGAGGAGGGCACGCGTCAGAAACCACCGGCTGACCCGGCCTCACCGTTACAGCCCTGCTGAAGCGCGTGTGAACGAGGGTTTCCTTAGCAATTCCTGCGTCTGAGACAAACCCAACCGCTCTGAGCCTGGACTAAAAGCCAGTGTGAGTCTTTTCACTAAACGCCTCTGTAAGTGACTACAAAAGGCGACCGATTACCTTATGAATCCCTCCTGTTCTGGCATAGCTCCGTATTTGGTGGACATGCCGGCCAGGACGCAGGTGGAGCCGCGTCTCTTGGCGCATCGGACGCTCACAAAGTCCCGGGGTCCCACGATGTTACCGGGGGTAGCGGCTGCCTTCTCATGGGTGATCACCGTGTCCTTTCCGATCTTCTGGAGAATCTGGAGAGTTTGGAATTAAAATGTTAATTATTTATTTGAGGTGTTTACTGCAAACATGGCTAAAAGCGAGCTTTGATGACTGTGTTCAAATACGTGCTCTTACAGAAACTCAATGCCCACAGTGAGAAAAACTGCAAATACGCGCTTCATCCCAGAATACAGAGCACTAGTTTTCAATAGCTGAAAAGGGAACGTGTTTCGCTTATTCCACACCAGCTGTGGAAGAGCAAAATGCTTTTCCCTGCTATTTCTCCCCTGGTAACAGTGTAAATTCCACAAGAGAGCTGGGCACCCCCCTTGCGAGCGCCGTCCCTGCAGGGTAAGGACCCCACAGCCCTCCACCTCTCCATCCCCTTCGGCTGCAGCACCGCGATTTCTGCAGAACAAGCTCCGCGTCTGCAGTCGGAAGCGGACAAGATAAAGTCCAGCTTCTCATTTCCCAAAGACCGGCCGGAGAAATCCCGGCGCTCCCACTGTGATGGGCGCAGGGATCCTTTGTCCCTTCTGTCCCCAGCGAGAGCAGGACGCGCGTGCGAAGCCCGGGCTGAGGCGGGTCGGACCCACGCTTCCCACCTTGATTTCTTTGACGTTGGGGTTCCAGTCCCCCATCTGCTCCATGTTGTCCACCAGCTCGCTGTAGACCATGTCCAGGGGCTGGTCCACCACCACCTCCAGCCGGAACACCTTGCCCACGTCCGGCAGCACCTTGCTCAGCACTTTGTCTCCGTTACCCTGGGAGAGGGGGAGGCGGAATGAGCATCACAAGTATTTAGGGGCGGACCCCGTCGTTCTGCTGCAAGGCAGAGCACCTACCACCACCGTCTCTGTCTTCCAGCCGTCCAGGTTCCCGAGGATGCTGAGCGATTTCTGGAGGGCTTCCTCTCCCTGCTTGATGTACGACATTTCCATCTCGCTGAAGGGCGTCTCCTCCAGCCTGGAGCCTGCGTGGGATGGGAGAGCAGCGGCAGTGAGGGTAAGACTCTGCACGTTCACTAACACACCGTAACAACAGATAAGCTTTATCTACATCTCCGTGCCCAACGAAGTAACCTCCGTTCCCACCGCTTGCCCGCCTTCGCTGTTTGTTTAGCAAAAGCGGCGCGACCCACAGCCAGTTTTTCCTCCACCCGCTCCCCTGAGCCCTGGCCTGTAACGACGTCTCCCTGGTGGTGACACCCTGCGGGATGGGCCACCGACCCCCCCCGGGCACCGGTCACTTACTGAGCAAAGAGCTTCTTCTGCGGACCTGGTTAATCCAGGCGCTGGGTCCCGCGCTGCGGTGGGCGAGCTTGCTCAGCTCCTGGCTGATGGCCACGGCCGCTTGTCTTCTCAGACCTGAGAGCAGAGAGCGCGTCACACCATGCTCCGGGGGGGGTTGCTGCATTTTTTCCTCCCACAATTTAAATACACAACATTGAAAAAGCCTCCGCTCGCCGCCTTCGCTGAAGCCCCTGCAGGCAGAGGGAGCAGCTGGATGCCACCACGCTGCTCCGGGACGGAAACTGTCCTGCACGTCCCAGGCTCTGCTCCGGGTCCGAGCCACGCAGCATGCGAGGAGCGGACGAGAGCGGGAAAAGCACCGCAGAGAATGGCCATAGAAAACAAAACCCCCGCAGCCAGCGGGAGCGTTACCTGTAGCTACGCCCTGCATTTGACAAATCCCCCCTCAGACCCCGGAAACAGGTCTGGGAGCAACAAGGGTGGTGGAGACAGTAAAACACGAACCCCAGAAAGCAGCGGGGCATGGGGTGGGGGGAGTATCTCTGGAGCACCCCCCCGGCCCCCGGCCCCTCACCGGTCATGTTGCGCAGGTGCCGGTAGGAGATGGCGGCGCAGAGCTTGGAGGTGGCGGGCAGCATCTCCCCGGGCAGGCGGAGCCGTGGGCTGCGGGCGTCTCTGCGGCGAGCGTTCCTCTGCCCCGGCCTCCCCGCGCGCTCGGCCTTAAATGCGCCGGCTGAAGGATGCTGGCGTGTCAGCAGGGAGATAAGAGCCATCACTTACGGCAGGGCCACGCGGGCCAAGGACGGACCCGGCTCCTCGCGCAGCTGCCGGGGGCCACGGGGCTCCGAGGCAGGCGCAGGGATGGGCTCGGACACCCGGCCAGCCCCCCCGCCAGCCATGGGGGGCACAGGCAGCTCCCAAAACAAGCCGAGGGCAGCAAATCGAGGTACACCGCCCCCCAGCTCGGCTCGTACAGCGCTTTGCGGGCGATCCCTGCGCCGGGGCCAAACCTGGGAGCTACAGCACGGCTCGCGCCCGCGCAGATCATCAGCCACAGATAACAAGGGACGACAACCAACTGCGACAGGTAATAACGGGTAAAGGCGGATAACAACGGATAATAATAGATAATAACAGATAACAACAGATAACGGTGGGCAACGCGGCCTCACAACACAACCATCCCGGAATAACCGGAGCCAGGCTCAGCCGGACCCCAGCTGATGCCACACGCAAGCCCTGGGGCAGCCCCTGTGCGTCCCCCCAGGCCAGACCCCACGGCAGACCCCGGCCACGCTGGCCCCAGCGACCAAACCCCGCGGAGTGGCACCTCCCGGCACCGCTGGCACCCGCACGCATGGGGACCGGTGGGGAGCCGGGACGGCCACGTGCGGCCGGGCAGCACCAAGGATGCTTTACGCACGTCGCACGGACAAGAGTTTTGGAGTCCTCTCCCTGGCGCCGCAGAGCCCCGCGCTAACGCAGCCTCCTTCGCCCTACAGAACACCGAATATTAAGCGCATTAAGGCGCTGAGCCTGGGGCTGGGAGCGAGGGGCAGCCCCCGCTCCCCCCCCAGGGGCCGGTTTATCGGCGTGGGGCTGGGAGCGGTGGGCAGCGGCGGAGCCGCGATAACGCTCAAGGATGAAATGCCATTTGCGGGATGAGTTACGGCCCCGGAGCCCCGCGCGCCCGAGAACCCGTGAATCACCAGCTGCTTCCTTTGACGTCAGCCCCACACCCTCCTGCGGGGAACCTGACCTTCCTCCCCGCTGTCGCAACAACTTGGCCGAGGGGGAGGTCAGCCGCTCGCTGCGCCTCGGCCCCGGGGACCCCCCTGCCTCCCCCAGCCCCCCACAGACGGGCCGGGTCCTACCTGCCATCCGGGAACGGTCCCGCTGCTCCCTGGGATGGCTCCTCTCCATCCCGTGCAAGAGGAGACCCCTCGCGTCCCCCTCGGAGACGGGCAATTAGATGGAGGTGCTGGGGGGGACCGGGAGGAAGCCAGAAGCTGCGGCATCCCCTTCCCAAACGTTTACTGGGAAATCCCGGCTTGGAGCGGTGCTGCAGGCATCCTTCCTGGGGTCCCGCCGCAGCTCTACCCCCGATGGGGCTTTGTCCACCCCGTCCCCACAGACCTGCACGTAGCGGGAAGGAAAAATCATGGGGGGCTGAAATCCCTGAGCCCCGCAGCCCAGAGCTGGGGAGTTCCAGCTCCCAACCCAAAGGCACATCGAGCACCGGGGGAGAGCTGGGGAGACCCCGGCCCCCCGCACCCCTCGCCCTGCCCTGCTGGGGACGCAGCTGGAGCCCCCCGGGGCAGGGGACAGGGGCAGCTAGGAGACCCCCCCGGCTGCGATCCATCTGGGACCGCTGTTATCCCAGAGGGAGCAGCCGCTGCCAGGCACAAGGCCTCGGCACAAGGACACGCTGTTTTTTGTGAAAAGAACCAAAACAGCCCGGGCAGAACCACCCCTGCGGCTCCAGGGTGCGGGGGCTGGAGGGGTATGAGCCGCTCTGTGCCCCTCGGGAGGGGACACAGGGACGGTCACACCGTGCCACGGTGCACAAGGTCAACACCCCGGGTGGCCGGACCCCGGAGCCGCACGCCGAGACCCCCAGCCTGCCGGGAAGCCGTGCCGAAAAGGCAGCCAGGGCCCTCAGGAGGGTCTGGTTAACTGGGGACACCCCCCCGAGACCCTCACCAGCTCCTGATGGCACCTCGGCATCTCCTCCAGCAGTCCCCCGGGGGTCCCGCGCTGTCACCCACTGCTGGGGAGCCCGCTGTGTCCACCGAGCCTGCGAGGAGAAGGGACGGCAGCCCTCCCGCGGCACCGGGATGGCACCGGGGACGGCACCACGGCACCGGGGACGGCACCGGGGACAGGGCTGAGGTCCCAGCACCTACCTCGGGCACCGGGACAGTGCTTCTCCGTCGGGGCAGGAGGGAGCACGGCCGGTCTGGCCGGTGGATCCCGTGTGTGCTCCGGCACCGCTCGGGGCAGGATTTGGCCCCAGGCGCAGCTCGGACCCGCCGGGACCCTCGGCTGGTGATGCTGAGCCAGGTCCTGCCCAGCCGGGGGTGCCGGGGGCAAAGGGGGTGCGCGGCCGCGTCCTGCAGCCCAGCGAGGGGACACCGGGGAGACGGCACGGCCCCGCTCCAGGACGGGCACCCAGCTCCCTCCCACCCGCGTCCCGTGGGGCAGGAGGAGGGAGAAAACACCGGGGGAGGCAAAACAGCCCCGCGGAGCCCCCGTCCCCGACAAAACGCCCCCCTCCCCGTCCCCACGCAAAGTCACCACGCAGCTCCGTTTGCAGCTTTTAGCTTAAAAATGTACATCCAGGCGCTCAAACGTACAAATATTTACAACTCTCTACAAATGTACAAAACCCGGATTCGAATGTAAACCAAAGGCGCCGGAGAAAGAGATTCACCGGGGCCCAAAGGCACGGGGCGGGGGGGGGGTCCCGGGCACCCCCAGCACAGCCCCCCCCACCCACGGATGCTGCCCGTTGCACACCCACGTGCAACGTCCCCCCCTCGCGCAAGGCTGGGGCACCCCACGGCTGCCCTGAGCCGTCCCACGAGGATGAGGAGAGCCCCCCCGCGTTTGAAAAAATTCCCTTTTCTGAGCCCGTTTCACACGGCGGTGGCCGGAGCAGGAGCGGGGAAGGCTGCGTGTGCCCGGGGAGGGGGCTCTGTCAGGGTGACCCTGTCCCTCCTGCGGCAGCAGGGCTGGGGGGAGAGCCGGGGGTGTCCCCCCGCTCCAAGGCTGCCTTTGTTTCTATTTGGAAAGCGCAGATAAACCCGCAGCCCCCCCCACGCCCGCAGAGGTCGCGCGCGGAGCTGGCGATAAGATAAACGGGCTCAAACGCAGCAGAAATAGGCTCCTGCCCTGGCCCCTTCCCAGGGGGGGTGGACGGGGGTGGTCCTGCAGGAGCCCCAGAGAACAGCCTGGGGCAAAGGGGGCGGGGGGGGCTGCCAGGGTTGGGGTCGGTCCCTCCATCGCTCCCTGCCCACGCGGGCAGCCCGTGTCCGTCCCCGCCAGCATCCCGCCTCGGCGAGCATCTCCCGGGGACCCCGGCCCCAGCGCCGGCCCGAGATAACCCTGAGAGGGCACGGGGGGGCTGGGGGCTCCCCTGGGACGGCGAGAGGGGTCAGGAGGGGGCCGGGGCTCGGCAGGCGGCGTTGGCCGCGGGAGGGTGCGAGTTCACGGCGGCCGGGGCCGGGGGGTGGATGGTGGTGCCGATGGTGTAGTCGGCCGGCTGCGAGGGACAGACAGACAGACGGCATGTGGTGAGCCGGGGGGGCGTTGGGAAGACCCCAGGCCACCCCCTCCCCCAAAAATACCTCCCCATCTCTTACGTGTCGTCGGAAGAGCCTCTGCAGAAGGCTGCGCTTGGGGGGCTCGGGCAGCTGCCTCCAGTCCAGGTCGGGGGAGCGCGTCCCGCTGGGTCCGAACATGTTGAGGTCCTTGAAGCACTCGGTCTCGATCATCTGGGGGGGTCGGGTCACCGGGGGTGACGGGCACGGGCAGCGCTGGCGGCACCGCGGCAGGGCAGGACCCCCCCGGAGCCCCGCGCCCCCCGTACCTCGTTCTGCCAGGGGATGGGGACGCTGCCGGTGGCGAACTTGGCGTAGAAATCGTTGTCGGTTTGGTCCAGGTTGACGCCCTTCACCGTCGAGAACTGCTCGATGTCCAGCACGTCCTTGCAATAAACCGCCCGGGGCTGCGGGAGCCCAGCAGCCGTCAGCGGGGGGAGCGGGGCTCGTCCCCCCGCCGGCGGGTGCCCACCCCTGCCCTGCCCTTACGTCCGGCACAAAGGAGGGCGTCATGATGCCAGCCTCCAGGCGCTTGAAGTTGATGGTCCTGAAGAAGGGATGGCGCTTCACCTCAGCCGCCCCGTCGGCCCCGCAGCCCAGCCGTTGCCTGGGGTCCTTGGCCAGGAGCTGGGGAGGGGGACGGGTGGTCACGGCGGGGGGATGGAGCCAGCCCCGGCCCCCCCACGGGGACCAGCCGCTCCCCAGCTCACCATCTTGCAGATGGCCTGGGCATCCTCGCTGAACTTGTCCGAGTAGGGCTCCTGGTCCTCCTGCACCCGCTTCTCCACCTCCTCCCGCTTCACCCGCTCCTTGCGGGCGCGGAAGGGCGACTGCCCCTCGATCATCTCGTACACCAGGCAGCCCAGGCCCCACCAGTCGGGGCTGAAGGCGTAGCGCTCGTTGTTGATCACCTCCGGGGCTGCGAGGCACGGCCCCAAACCCGTCAGCGGCCAGGCACGGCCACGACACGGGGACCCCCCGGCCAGCCCGGCCGGCGCAGCCCCCACGCTCACCCATGTAGCCGACGGTGCCCACGCGGCCGCGGATGGTCTCGCCCTCGGGGATCTTGATAGCCAGCCCCAGGTCGGAGATCCTGATGTGGCCTGGGGCAGGGAGGGGGTTGAGGGCATCATCCCAGGGAAAGTGCCCTGCACGGAGGGCAGCATCCCAAGGAAGGACCACCCCACATTCCCACAGGTTCTCCCCAAAACACAGCCAGAGACCCCCCCAGGAGGCACAGAGAGACCCATCCCCAAAGCCACGAGCACGGGCAGCGCCAGACCCCGCAGCTCCCTCCTCACCATCATCATCCAGCAGGATGTTCTCCGGCTTCAGGTCCCTGCAGGGACAGAGGGATGGAGGGCTCAGCACGAAGCGGTCCCATCCGGCCGCCCCGCGCCCACGCCACGCTCACCGGTAGACGATGCCCTCCTGGTGCAGGTGCTGGAGCCCGCAGCAGATCTCCGCCGCGTAGAAGATCACGCGCTCGTCCTCGAAGCCGGGGTTGCCCATGTTGTAGATGTGGAACTTGAGGTCGCCGCCGTTCATGATGGTCAGCACCAGGCAGAGCGCGTCCTTCGTCTCGTAGGCGTACGCCAGGCTCACCTGCACGCCCAGCCCGGCCATCAGCGCCGGCCCCGGCCCCCCCCCGGCTCCTCGGCCCCCCCGAAAGCACCACACGCACCACGAAGCGGCTGTTGACCTTCTCCAGGATCTGCTTCTCGTTCAGAGCCATCGCCTCCCCTTTCCGCTTCTTGATCCGCTTCTTCTCCAGCTTCTTGCAGGCGTACATCTTCCCCGTGGCCCGCACCTGGCAGGCGCACACCTTGGGGGGGGGACACACAAGGTGATGCAGGCTGAGCCCCCGGCCAGCCCCCCATCACCCCCTGTCCACCTTCCGTGGCCGTACCTCTCCAAAACCGCCCTTGCCCAGGATCCGGTACTGCCGAAACGTGTCCTTGGTGACCGACTGCCTGAAACGCACAGCCCGGGGGACGTCACCCCCCGGACCCCCCCCAAAAGACCCCCTCAGACCCCCCCCAGACCTCCCCGCTCACCTCTCCAGGTACTTCCACTGCAGGAACCGGTCGAAATACATGCTGTCCCGGTAGTCGGCGAAGGGGTCCCCGCTCAGGTACTCGTGCAGGGGGCTGCGGGGGGAGAGGGGACGGTTGGGGCCGCCCTCAGCCCCCCTGGGCGCCCGTGCCCGGGCAGCGCACTCACCGCAGGCAGCTGCTGAAGAGGTCCTTGCAGGGGCTCTTCTGCAGGTCCTGCAGGCACCGGCTGGCGTGGGGCTGGCCCACCTCGGGCAGGAAATCCGGGGACTGCGGGGGGAACAGATGGATGCACCCCCCCGTCATCCCGGCTGGGCAACGGATGTCACCAGGATGCCCAGACAGAGGGGATGCAGCTCCGCGGCCAGCAAGGGACCCCCCCACCGCCACCCCTGCTCCCGTCCCATCCTCACCCCGTCCTGCTCTGGCTGCCTGCGGGGGTAAAAAAGCCCCCCCGGGACTCACCTCCTCCTTGAGGAACCGGCGGATGATCTCCTCCCCCATCTCCTTCCGCTTCTCATCCGGGGAGAGCTCGTAGTCCGCCTGGGATGCCCGGGGGAGAGGAGGGGGCTGCAGACAGTGCACCGGGCACAGCTCTGCCCTGCGCCCCCCGCCCAGGACAGGGACCCGTCTGCACCCCCCCAGGGGCAGGTGCCTGCGCCGGGGGCTCTGGGGGTGCTGGCGGCCCTTGGGGGTCTCCCACACGGCAGGGGAGGGGACGGGGGGTGGGCGGCCAGACCCGCTGCAGCCCCCCCAGCTCTGGTTATTCGGAAGCGGGGGAAAAAACGTCCTGCAAGAGCTCCGAGAGCCGGCACGAACGGGCTGTTTTAAAGGCATGTGCTTCCCATTCGCAGCCCCCCCCCAGCTGCCGGGGCTCTGCACGCCTGGGGGGGCTCTGACTGCTCCCCCCGAGGCCCCCCCAGCCCTGGAAAGCCTCGCAGGGCACGGACCCGACCCAAACCCTTCAGCCATGGGGAACACGGATCATCTGATGGGGCTCTTGCTCCCCATCCGCCAGCATCTCCCGGCTCTGGCAGCAGGCCAGGGCGGGCGCCCCAGCGGCATTCCGAGAGCCCCCTTCCCCGGCACGACCCAGAGGGAAACCAGCAGCGCACCGGGATGGGGGGGTCTCTGCCTCCCCCCGCAGCCCCCCGGGTACCGCTCCGCAGCTGCTGCCCCAGGGCTCACGCCGCCAACCTGCCACGGCCTCGGCCAAACCCCGACCAGCCCCATCCTCCCGGGAAAACGCCTCTGCACGTCAGCGTGGCCCAGCGGAGCCGGCACGGTGGCATCCCGCGGGGTCCCTCACCACGGCGTCCAGGAAGCGGATGCAGCGCAGGAGCTCCGGCCGCGTCTCGCAGAACTGCCGGAAGAGCAGCCGGCCGATGGGCTGCTTCTGGCACAGGCTGCCGTAGTCCCGCTCTGCAAGGGATGGCGGGACGTGCCACGCACCGCGCCGAGTGCGTGCTGCCATCCCGCGCCCACCACGCCGGGACCCGCCAGCCGGTCCGGCCGGTCCCCGGTGCCCTCCCCAGCTCACCCAGGCTCTTCCGCAGCTCATCGCACTGGCTGATGTGTGGGAACCGAAGGATCTCCCTCCACTTCTTGCTCCTGCCTTTCCGCTTGCCGCCACCTCCTGCAGCCGGGGGAGAGGGAGAAGAAGGGGTCAGGCTGGCAGGACAGGCGTCATTTCCCTGTCCTGGGGGGGGTGACGGGGGGAACGGGGCGGCAGAGCCCCTGCCCAGTCCCGCAGAGCCGACCGGTTCGGGGTTCCCCCCCATCCCACCACTGCTGGTCCCCAAAACCCATCACTCACACACGTCCGCACCGGGGCTTTGGGCAACTCTGAAGCCACGTGGGAAAAGGCGCTGCCAGCCCTGCAGAGGGCTCCGACCCCCGAGGGGACCCTCGCCCCCAACAGCCAAGGGGATCCCCACCCCCAGCCCCGCGCCGGGGCAGGAATAGGATCCCCCTCGGCATCAGTTGGCGCCGGGGGAGGCCGAGCCTGGTGGGTGCTGGCTTCCTCCCCAAACGATGCCCAAGCCCCACATCACTCCCTCCCGTAAACATCTGGTTTCCTTGTCTCCCCTCCGAGCCCCTCGTCCTGCCCGCAGGGCTGCAGCAGCCCGGCCTCTGCCTCCTCGGGGACGGGGACGAGGAGGGGGCAGAGGGATGGCCCCGCAGCAGCGGCCGCTCCTCGCGGGCGGATGCTTGGCGCGTGAAGTCATCCCTGCAGGGACCTGACATCAGCGCGGCTCCGAGCTGGTGGCCGGCCAGCACCGCCCGCCGCCGGCCCCGGTGACGCCGAGGCGAGCCCGCGGGACGCCGCGGTGCTGGGCTCCGGCGGGGCCGGCGTTTCGGCCGGGCAGAGCTTCCTGCCGTCATCGCCTCGCTTCCTCCAGCAGGAATAGCCCCGCGCCAGCCAGCGGAGCAGCCTCGGCGGCGGCGCGGCACAGCACGGGTCCCCGGGCACCCCGCTCACCCCGACACCGCGGCACAGCGTCCTGAGCACTCGGCGCCCGAGGAAGAGGAGCAGCCGCTCCCCTCGCCCCGCGGTGCCCAGGCTGGAGCCCCCCGGGTGGCTGGCAGAGGGGAGATTCCCAGGCTCCCGCCCCAGGAGCCATCCCAGGCAGCCCCGGCCTCGCAGGGGTGCTCCGAGGCTGCGGCTTTGTGTCCGGGCTCAGCGAGATGCTGCCCACGCCATTCCCTCCCTGCCTCTTCCACAGACTGCAGGTGCCAGCCCCCAGCATCCCGCGGCACTTGACGCTTTACGGCGCTCCTTCCAAATTCCAACTTGTTTGCTGCGACAATAAAGATAAATTAACGCTCATCACCCGCGCCCCAACGCATCTCCCCCGGGGACACGCTCCCGGCTGGGCTCTGCCGGAGCTCGCTGCGGGCTGGGACGGTGCCGCTGGGGAAGGGCTGGGGAGCAGGGAAGGAGAGGAGCTGAGCGCACAGGGAGGCTCAAGTCAGGCGTGTTTTGCCTCCTTCCCCGGCCCACTCCCCTGCGGCGTGGCAAGTGCGGCACGGCCAGGGCGAGCGGGTCACAGCATCATGTCCCAAGTCCACGTCCCGTCCCCAGCGCATCCCCCGGCGAAACTGCACCAAAACCGACCCGCGGCAGAGCCAGGCAGCTCCCGCCGAGCCCCAGGGCAAAGGGGGAGCAGGGCTCGGAGCGGGACCCGCTCCTCCACCTGCAGCGAGCTCGGGCAAAGCAAAACCCGTCTCGTCCCTCCCCGGCACCCCCAGCCACCACCACCCCAGCCGGTCGCCGCAGCGAGGGAAGCCGAGACGTGGGTCCCAGCAGGACACGGAGCTAGAGCCTGCGCGAGACCCAAAGACCTCCAAGTAAAGCGGGGGGAAAAATACACACCATCCTTGTGCGGAGCTGGCTCGGCCTCCCTGGGCAGGCGAGAGCCCCGGCAAGTGCTCCGTCTGCTCCGGCCACACACGGCTGCTCCCGGGGGTTTCGGCTCCCCCCTCTCATCCCAGAGCATCAGGCTGCACCCCGCGGCCCTGGGCCCGGGAAGTGGGGTCCCCCCCGTGCCACAGCAGCCCAGGCGGCTTTCCACTGCTTTTTCCACGCCGGCCAGAACAGGAGACATCGCTGCCGTCTCCACCGCCGGCACGCGCGCAGGCAGGGCACCCACGGGATGGGCGAGTGCCGGCAGCGAGCCCCAGCCCCAGCGGGCTGCAGGGCAGGACCACCCGGCCCGCGTCCCCCACCGACGCCTGCAGCCCCCTGCGGAAGCGGCTCTGCCCTCGGCTCGGTTTCCCAGGGCGGAGCAGGATCCCAGCGGAGCCGCACAAAGGGCTGGCAGCCCTTCCTGGCCCAGCATGGGGCTGCAGGGGGTCCTGGGCACAGCCACCCCCCTGCCAGCGCAGACCCCTTGGTGCTGGGCAGCAGAGCAGTGACAGGGACACGCCGGTGGCATCCATCCCCTCTCCCGCAGCGTCCTCTGCAGGGTCAGGGCATCGGGAATGGGGACACGCAGGGAGCAGCCGTGGCGGGGCATCTCACCAGGGAAGATAAAATGAGGAATTGGTGCTGGCCTCGGCCCTGCTTCCCCCGGTTGAACCGTGCTGGGAACCCCCGTGAGGCCACCGACGCTGCCGAGCCGACCGCGGCAACCAGAAAAGCTGCGGAAAGCAAAATAAAGCCGTTCCTCGGCGGAAAGGAGCCCACGTACCAAACGGCACGGCGCACGCGGGGCGACGTGTTACACCAACACAAGCTGCCGGCAGCGAGAGCCCCGCGGCAGGTGGGAGCGTGTCCCCCCCGGGTCCCCCACCGCCAGTCGGCGCGTGGTGCGATGGCACTGATGCCTGGCGAGGCGCGGACCCGGCTGCCCCCGTCCCGGTGAGCCATAAAGCCTTACTCACCCCCTCTTATCTCCCCCGTGCCGGGTTTTTATCCCGGGCACTTCCGCGGGCGGAGAAGCCCTTTTGGCTCCCGGAGGTTCGGGAGCCCTCGGGGACACCTGCTCTCCCTCGAAAGCTCCAGCGGCCCCAGCGGGGAGCTGGGCACAAAGCCCAGGGAGTCCAGCCAGCCGAGCCCCCCTCGTGGGGCCGGGCGGGGGGACCAGCCCCCCCAGACCACCTTTTTGGGGGGCAAAGCCCCCGGATGCGCAGCAGGAAGGGCCACGAGCCCACAGCTGGGCAAGCCCCTTTGGAGGGGCGCAGGGGGCGGCAGCAGCCCGGGGAGGAATGATGTGACCCCCCCAGCGCACCCCGAGGACGGAGGAATTTGGCCAAATGCAGTAACAGGCGGCGGCGACGGCTGCTATGGGGTGCAGGGGCCAGACCCCACCAAGCCCCCCAGCAGGAGGCCGACCCGCGACCCCCAAGCGTGGGGACCCCCCAGCCATGGCCGGTGGGGGCTCAGCTTTCCGCCAGGACGGCTCCGGTCCTCCCCATGCCGCCGGGGAGGGAAGCTGGACCCAGCCCTCGTCCCGCTCCGCTTCCCGGCTTCCGGCGCCTCTCGCAGCCGTCGCACACCGACATTAACCCGTTTGGTGCCCGTGGCGGCGGAGCCCCCCTCGCCCTCCAGGCCAAAAGCCCCGGCTCCGGCTCCAAGGAGGCTCGGCTCACATGGGCGGCCGTCGTGCATCCCGTGGCACAGGAGCAGGGGCCAGCCCCCAGCAGGGAGCATCGGTGCCAACAGTTCGGCTGCCCCAAGTCCCCGACGCCGAACCTCTCCCTCCCTGGCGAGGGCACTGGCACCTCTCCGGCCCCATGTATGAGCCGGCCCCATGGCGTCTCCAGTGCTGCTGGAATCCAGCACGACGGGGGTAAGGAAACCTTTGGAAGACAGGGATGTGCAAAAAAAATAATAATATGGGGTGACCTTCAAGCCGCCCCGTCCCCCGCCTCACCCGTGGGGCTGCGCCGGTGGCTCTTGGGGCCGTTTGCTTTTCGGTCACAAAGGTTCAGCGACGAGGGCGCCGGTTTTCCAAAGGAAACCAAAAGCAAACAAAAGGCGCCCGCGCTCCCCCGGGATCCCGTGCCAAGCCCCGGTTCTGGAGGGGCGCGGGCGCCCGCAGCCTCTCGCCCCCCAGGCCTCACCCCAGCAGCTGGCGGGGGGCTCCAAGCGGGGCGGTGGCACCGGCAGCACCCCGTCTCCGCCGCCGCACCGGCAGGGCCATGTTTTTCCTGGCAGCGCCCGTTTCGCCCAGGCCTGCGCCCGGCCGTCCTGGCACCAGCGAAGTTTTGCTCGCGCGAGCCCCGTCCACGCCAGACACGTCCTGCTGGCACGGACGGACGGACGGACGGACGGACGGAGGGGCTCTCGGCCGACCCACGTCCCGAGCCCGGGGCGCCCCGGCACACGCAGGGCTTGGGGACACGGCACCCAAACTGCGTTTTAAATTCCGTGCCCCACGTCCCCGGCTCCGCGGGGCGGGTGGGACGGACGCGTCCCCCGGCGCGGGGTGCAGTGGCGGGGCAGCCGTCCCCTCCCGGGGGGCTCGGTGATGCCAAGCGGGGTGAGCCCACCCGGCCCGGGACGGCGCGGGGCGGGGGGTGCCCGTTGGGAGGGGGATGCGGGGGGGGCGGGGGGAAGGCGGGATGCGGCGTGGGAACGGGGAGCGGGACGGGACACCGGGACGCGGGTGGGGGGACGCGGTACCTTCGCGGGCCTTGAGCAGGACGGTGTTGGCCACGATGTTCTCCAGCTCCATGGCGCGGGGGGGCGGCGGGCGGCGGAGCAGCCCCCCCGCCCGCACACCATGCCCGGCGCGGGGCGGTCCGGCCGCCTCCCGCCGCAACCGGCCGCCTCCGGGGGGGCGGGGGGGGAAGGAGGGGAGGGGGGGGTGCGTCACCGCCGTGACGTCACGGGCCGCCCCCTGGCGTCACGGGCTTATGTAAGGGGCAGCGCCGCGCCCCGCCGCACGGGAGCGCACGCCCCGCTGCGGGGGTGTCCCGCCTGCCTTCCCCCCCCCCGCCAGGTTTGGGGGTCGGGCGGCACCAGCTCCTTGCAGCCCCCCGGGAGGGGGGCACCGACCCCTGGACCCCCGGCAGCTGAACAGCCTTCATCATCCTCCTCCTCCTCCCCCGGGAAACGGGAGCCCGGAGCCCCAGGGACGGCAGCCCCCTCCCGCCGTCCCAATCCCCCCCCCCGCAAAGCCCCAGGGGCGGCAGAACAACGAAACCGAACCATCCGCCTCCTCCCGGCGGAGATTCCCCGGCTGCGGCAGCCACCGGCTCCTGAAGCCTTTGGGGGGTTTTCTCCTCATTAAAGCAAGAAACTGCAGTTCCTTGTTTACGCCTTTTTTTACCACCAAATTCCCAGGGCCCCACTCCGGCCCACGCCAGCAAACGCAACAGGGAAGACGCGTTTTTCTCCGCAAAAGTGAGAAGGGGCGCAGGGAAGCGCTGGGGGGGGGAGGAGGGGGGCAGCCCCCGCTGGTGGCTTCCCAGGAGGGCGGCCGTTCGCACCGAGCGCGGAGCAGGGCTCATCCTTGCGGGGACATGAGCCACTTTGGAAGAGGAAACCCACTCGTGGGGACCCCCCCCGAGTCCCCCCCTTCCCCAAGAGGGAGCGTTTCGCTTTGCGGGGAAAGGAGCCGGGAGGTTTCGCAGGGAGCCCGCGCCGCTCGCCGCCCACGTTCGCCCCCTCCTCGCCCCACACAGGAGCTCCCACAGCCCAGCAGCCGCCCAAAGCCAACCCAACGCCAACCACTACCTCCACCGTCACCTAACGCCCCCCACAGCACGGGGACGAGCTCGACACAAAGGACTCTCCTACCTGCCGCGGCCACGCCGGCTCCTCCAAAGCACGGAGGCAAGGAGCCGCTGCCCCCCAGGCCAGCCCAGCCCAGCTGCAGCACATCTTCATCAGCAGGTAATTAGTGGGCTCAGCTGCGGGGGAGCAGCCGCAGCCCAGCTGGAGAGAGCCACGGCCCTCGTTGGGGTGCGGGGGGTCCCCAGGCCCTGCTCCCCATCCCAGGGAGGGATCTCGCCACATCCTTAAGCTTTTCCATGATGCCAGCCCACCCCGCGGCAGGACCGAGGGTCCCGTTTCCCCCCTGCGCAGCACCCGGCAGGGACAAGAGTTGGCAGGAGCGTGGTCGTCCCAAGAGAGGGGGAAACCCTCAGCTCCCGAACACAGGCAAATCCATCGCTGTTGAGATCAAGGATTTATTTACACGTCAAGGAAAACTCTCACCCAGAGTCACAGGAGGAGGAAAAAGCAAACCAACCCACAGGACGGAGCGATTTGCCTCCTGAACACAAACGCTCGCGCTCCCCAGCGCGCTTGGCCGCCTCTGGGGCGGCCGATCGCCTTCTCTCCTTCTCCGCAAGGAGAAACTAAAGGCATGATTATTATTTTTTTTTTTTTTTTAACAGTTATCTGCGCCACAGAAAACACAATCTGAAAATAAAAAACTGCCTTTCCAAAGAGACCTGCCCAGGCGCGGGCGGCTCACGGAGCACCCCTCGCTCTGCCGCGGAGGAGAGGGCCGAGGGGCGGCACGTCTAGTACTCGTCCAGGGTGTCCGCGCGCGGGACCGAGAGGCCCCGCTCCTTCAGCGCCTGCACTTTCAGCTTCTCCGACTCCTGCTTGGCCTGCTGCTCCAGACGCTGCTCCTCCAGGATCTCCTCGATGGAGACCTGCTGCAGAGGCGTGTCACTCTCCTTCTCCAGGTCCTGCAAGAGAAACAGCCCCCTCAGCGCCGCGAGGTGGCCGCCGGGACCCGCGGCTCTGCTTTTGGGGTGTTCCGGGCTCTGCCCCCCGTGGGCCGACATCGCCTCCGCTGAGCAGCGGCCAGTCTGGAGGGGCTAAAAGCCAGCAGAGATGGGAAAGGCCCGGGGCAGATCTGCACTCCCGTTTCCATTGGGATAGTAACACACATCCCTCGTGTGCTTGGGCTTCCGTCACCTCCGAGCGCTTCCCACAGGCACCCCTGGCCTCACGCTCCCGGGGAGAGCGGCATCGCTGCGCCACGGACGATGTGCTCCATCGCTCTTGCCAATGTCACCGGAGCGGGACAGTTCCCGATGCGGGGACCAGCCATAGCAAGGGCTGCCCCCCCCCCACTCTGGGCTCTCTGCTGGAAGGCAGCGCGGGGGCTTGGTCCTGTGAATGCTCCGGTTCCCCCCGGGTCAGTGCCCATGGGAGGGGGCTCCCGGGGCGCAGCCGGGCTGAGCTCAGCCCGAAGGGCCGAAGTGAAACAGTGCTCGACTCCTCCCGAGCCCATCCCGGATGGTGTCCCCTGCTGCCGAGCCAGCAGGGAGGTGACAGCCCCACAGCCAGCCACTAATGACACCCTCCCGCAATGCCACACACAGGCCGGGGCTTCCCCGTGTCATCCCAGAGGAGCTGCAGCCGCGGGACGGCACCTCTGCCCCCGCCCTCGGATACACGGCGGCATTTCGTGATGGTTCAGCCTGGACCGGCCCCAGGAGGGGGCTCAAACTCCAGCCCCGCAACGAGACAGTGACTGCGTTTCACAGCAGACAGACGGACACCCAGCTCCGGTGTCCACCTCGGCAGCGCTGCTTGGAGTCACGTCACCACAAACACCACCAGCTCAGTCCCGGCGCGGCAGCAGGCAGGGAGCAGGCAGGGAGCAGGCAGAGGGAGCCGCTTACTTACTATTTCCCCCAGCAGCACAACGTTCTCGCCTCTCACAACAAAGATGCCTCGAGGGATGTCCCCATACTTCTTGCCCACGTGGATGCGCTCCACAGTCTGGTGCAACACCAAGTTTGCTGCAGCGATCAAGAGAGAGAGGAAAATAATCCACATTTCGCTGTGTTTTCCAACCATAAAATGCGTCTCATCCCCTCAGCCGGGCAGAAAACCCAGAGCAGCGACGGCACCAGCACTCTCACGCCTCTGAGCCGGATCACTGAAGGCACCGACCGTCTCCCCGGCTGAAATGCGACGGATGCAGCACCTCGGGAGCAGCAGGACCAGCGCCTGCGCTGCGAGGCAGCCTCTGCCCCCCGGCAGCAAGCAGGGCAGCGAGCCCAGACCACCGGGGCCCGAGCCCACCCAAGCACCACGTGCCGATGGCAGCAGAGAAGACAACGTCATTGTTGGTGCTGCGGGTTCCGGGCAAGGACCAAGGCACTTGATCACGAGCACAAACATCACCCGCACGTGTCCTGGGCTATTTGTGCCCAAAAAGAGACAGCCGAGCATCAATCCTGGACGCAGTCAGGAGCGGGGGAAGCACCCAGTTCTGGGAGAAGTCTCCGTGAAGCACCAAGTCTGGCAGGACACGCAGGCGGGTGTTTAATCCACAACACAAACATGCTCTAAAAATACAATCTGCAATCACCTCCCTCTGCGCACAACTAAACTGCTTTCTTTTAAAACTCATGGTTTTAGCCAAGGAAAGGTGCTCAGGACCAGCAGGCAATGGGCTCGTTACGCAGGCTGAGAGGGGACCACGGAACGGGGAGCTCTCGGCAAACCCAAACTCCCTCTTTACTGCTACGCCACTGTTTGGGACGGGAGCTGCTCCCGTAAGCACGGCCATGACGGATGCTGGAGCATCGCCCTGCTCACGCCAATGGGCTCGGTGGGGGTCTCCTCCTCCTCCTCCTCCCCGCCAGCCCCTGCACATGGCTGCCACTGGAGCGCGCCCACAGCCCAGCCGGAGCCCCCAGTAACCCCCCGTGCCGACATACCGAACTGGTCGATGCTGCGCAGGTACCCGATGAGCGTCCGGCCGTCCCGCAGCAGGACCAGGTGCTTCTCTGCGGAAGAGGGAGAGTGAGGGGGTCAGCCATGGTCACGGGTGGGCATCGACACCCCCCACCCCACAACACACACTGGGGGGGTCCAGTGATGTGCGGGTAACTGCCCCAGCAGCGCGAAGGGGAGCGAGGACGCCTCCTGGAGCAGCCCCACGCGGGACCAGTGTCCACGGGAGGGGCAGCACCCACGAGGAAAGGGGGGGTCCGGCTGCCCCATGGGGGGGCAGCACCCACGAAAACTGGAGGTCCGTCACCCCCTCACGGGGGGCAGCATCGATGGAGAACGGGGGGGTCTGACCCTCCACGGCGGGGGCAGCAGCGACGGGGAAAGAGAGGGTCCGACCAACCGTGGGGAGCAGCACCCACGGAGAAGGGGGGGTCCGACCGGCCGCGGGAGGGGGCAGCACCCACGAAAGCTGGCGGTCCGCGCCCCCCACGGGGGGCAGCATCGGCGGAGAGTGGTGGGTCCGACCCCGCAGCGAGGGAGCAGAGCCCATGGGGACGGGGGGGGCCGACTCCCCACGGCGGGGGCAGCACCAACGGGGAAAGAGAGGGTCCAACCACCCCACGGGGAGCAGCACCCACGGAGAACGGGGGTTCCGACCCCCCACGGGCAACGGTGCCCCGGGGAAGGGGGCTCCGCCGCCGCGGCGCACTCACTGTCGATATCCTGGATGAGGCTGGCCGTGCCGGGCATGTAGTTCATGGTGCCGCCGCGCCGCCCCCAGCGGAAGCGCCGCCATGCGCCGGTGCCGCCGCCGCCGCCGCCGCCCCGGAACCGCCCCGCCGCCGGGCGGGGCCCACCGCGGCGCTTGCCCTTTTAAGCCGCGCCGGCTGTGCCCGCGGGGCGGCCGTTGATTGGTCATCGCCGGCGGGGGCCTGGCCGCCGATTGGCCCGCGGGGCGGGCGGCGGCCATTGGCGGCGGGACGGGGCGGGGCGGCGGCCATGGAGCCCCGCGACCGCGCCGCCGAGCCGGGCCCGCCGTGGCCCCCCGGGTCCCCCCGCCCGCCGGCGGCCGCGCAGGTAACGGCGGGGGCTGCGGGGAGGGACGGGCGGGCAGGGCTGCGGCCCCGGGCTCTGCCCCGCCGCGCACGGGCAGCCGAGGCGCCCACCGCACGGCCATCGGGACGGCGCCGGAGGCCGGAGCCCCGGCGGTGCGGGTCAGCCCCGCGCCCCCAGCGCACACCCGGCCCCAACGGCGGGGGAACGACGGCACCGAGCCGCGACGCGCTCTCCGGACCTTTACTCTCGTCTCTTCCCTCCTAAAGTCTCATTTCCTTATTTTTCTCAGCTCGATTTCCAAAAAGATCCGTTTGCATTAAAAATCTACCCGCCCACCCCACCGGGCTTGGGCCGGTGTCTCGAACTGGGTAAAAACCCCACGAAATGGTGAACGCGGTAAAGTTTTACCTTCGTATCCAGTTCAAGGTGACATTTCTAGGGCGCGTGTTTCAATGGAGAGCTCACGGGGGACATGCTGCCATCCTCGGTTGGTTTGATGCCGAGATGACCGCTGGGAGCTGGGCATTGCCGGGCAGGATTGATCCCGGTCCTGGTTAACCGGCCCTGCACAGGGTCCCGGTCCTGGTTAACCGGCCCTGCACAGGGTCCCGGTCTTGGTTAACCGGTCCTGTGGCCAACGCGCCCTGTGCCGGTTACCAGTCCCGGCCAACCGGCCCTGCAACGTGTCCTGGTCCCGGCTAACTGGTCCTGCACCATGTTGCGGCTAACCAGCCCTGCACAAGGTCCTGGTTAACCGGTCCTGCACCATGTCCCGGTCCCGGCTAACTGGCCCTGCACCGGGTCCCGGTCCCAGCTAACCGGCCCTGCACCGACAGACGGAGCTGCCCCTTCCCCGGAGCCAGTGTGCGGCTGGAGGGTCCGGCCACTGCCGCGTCCCCCTCTTCCCAGGTGTGGCACACCAAAACCGGAGCCACATCAGCGCTGACATTTGTGCCACAGACCTCGCCAGCGGAACAACGCCAGCAGCGTGGGGCAAAGGGGGGGAAAAAGCTGGAAAGGGGGGGAAAAAAGCCAGCCCCGCTGCACCCGACGACTTGCTCTTCCCGACTCTATTATTTGTTGTTTTTATTGCAGCAATAGCTTTTTTTAGGGGCCGTTGCGCAAATACTGTGTGAAGGGAAAGGCTTTTCTCTTTCCAAAGAGGCTGTCTGCTGGCCAGACGTAACTGTGGCTCGTTTTAATCCTATGGGATGTGTAGGTTTGATCCAGCTCTTTCATAAATCCCGGCACACAGGTGATACAATCTCTCCTCCGTCAAACAGCTCGCGGGCAAAAAACTGCTTTGCTCAAAGCTACAGGGAGTCATCCTGAAATCCCAATGCTTAATTATCTCCGCTACAGTTAGATGGAGGCTCATGTTCAATACGCATTGATTGCTGGAGTGTGTTCAGATAAATCCTCACTAACGTCCCGGGCGTACAGACCTTTCACACGACGAGTTGTCAAACCCGACCGCTCCCGCGCCCGCCGCACGACCTGCGGCTCGGGGATTGCAACACCCTGCTCCCCCGGCCCCAAAACTGGTAGATCTCGTCTGTTTGCATCATTTCTGTTTGCAGAACGAAAGAGGAAACAAACTTTCCTGGAGTGTTTTTCATCCACCGGTCGGTGACTACACCGACGTGGTTGAAGCTCCAAAGAGGTTCAGGCTTGTGAGGAGTTCTACGTGGGTTTCTGAGCAGGGCTTATGAGCGGAGCATGATTAAGATCGGTGTATCCTCTCTCTTCCCATCACCCAGGCAAATCCATCCCGCTGTAATGCCCCCGACACTGCCCAAGCGTCCTGTGAGGATGGTGGGACCAAAGCGTTTATTGACAGTGGCCAACAGAAAGCCACGTTGGAGCAGGAAAAACCTAAAACTGGGAGAAATCAGCTCGGGGGCGAAGAAACCCCCTAGTGAAATGCTGCAGGAAGGGACAGTCATCTTTCCCCGGGCTGTGCTGGGATGGAGTGGAGCCCTCCTGCCCTGTGTCCATGCCCCATCCGCTTTCCTCTGCTCTTCCCTCCTCTCCAGGCCATGGATTCTCCCTACGCAAATGGAGCCTACAGCCCCCCATACCCTCCGGCTCCCGGTGCCGCCCCGCACTACGCCGGCCTGCCGCAGACACGGGGGTACTACTGCTCCGGGCCCCCGCGGACCCCCTACCCCACCGAGTCCACGGGCATGTACCGGCCCCCGTCGCCCGCTCCCCCCTGGAGCTACGCCCCGCCGGACTGCCCTGCCGAGGGGTCCTCTCTCCGGAGGCAGCAGGTTCCTGGCTACTCCCCACCGCAGGTAAGAGCCGTTCCCAGCCCCGCCGTCGGTGCAGCTGCTGGGCTTGTGCTTCCCAGGATGGAAGAAGTTGTTTTACGGGGCCGCAGCAGAGGGAAAGCCCCCAGTGCCTCCTGCGGTGGGTTCGTGGGTCCTAACGGCAGCTTGCCCTGCCTGCTTTTATTCTTGTAAAAACTGGTAGTCACCCCGTTCTGCAAGCTTGTGGGCTGGGAAAGCAGGACCCGGGCACCACGGCTGAGGCTGTGGCTATTCCCAGGGCCGTCTGGAGTGACTCCGGGGGTAACGTGTTCCCCCCCCTTTTCTTTCAGACCCCGGGAATGCCCATCCCGCAGTATCCGTATGGAGACAATCCCGGGGTCACGCCGCAGGGGCCTCCGCCACAGCCCAGACCCCCGGAGGACACGTGGGCTCCCCCCATCTATGGGGTGCAGCCCCGTTACGGCTGGCCGGCTGCTCCGGCACACGGGAACCCGTTTGTCTCCGAATCCCATCCACACTGGACCGGCAGCGGAGCTCCTTCCCACCCTTCCCCATGGGACTCAAAGGTACGGCTGATGCTTCTGCAGTTCTTCCCGGCTGCCGTCAGACCTCCTAGATTGTACGGCTTTCCTCAAAGCCTGCCTCTGTCTCCTGGGAATGCCCCTTTCTCCAAGCACAGTTACTTTAGGTGGAAACAAAGCAGCAGGTATCCAGAGTACTGCCAGCAAAATCTCCTATTTGCATAGCAAAATCCACGGCTGTAATTCCAGAAAGGTGCTGGAGATACCAGATGTACCAGGGCAGGTCTTGAAATGGGACAGACCTCGTCTTGCTTGTCCAGTTCTTCTCTCTTCAGCAGCAAATGCTGCCAGAAATCCTGCAGCACAGGGTGCGGGACAGACCCGCGGGTCAGTTTGCAGACTCTGGTATTCCTCTGCAAGTGCTTGGTTTGGGCACAGTCATCCTCTACTGAGGAATGATTTAAGCAAAAAATTAAAGGAAGTGATGCATTTGGTGGGGTCTGTTCATCTCAGGTCCCTCTGGATTGAAGCAGGAGTGAAATGATTCTCCAGAGGTTCGGTCCCTGGGCAGCAGCAGCCTGGATGGGGGATGTGGGGATACGGGGATGGGGGCTACTGTTATTTGGGAACAGCTCGAAAGTGCTACCTGCAGAGAAACGTCTTCTCCAAAGGGGACCATGTTGAAATCTATTTAGCATCTTCCCTGTTGATGGGTAACGAGCGCTCCGTGGCTCACGCTGTTTCTTCTAGACGTGTGCCTCTTGCCAGGGATCTGCTCTTTAACAGCCTGGGACAAGAGCGTGGGTCCCGTGTCCCTCTCTGGGACTTTTCACAGAAGCCAGCCCGCTTGGCAGGACACGGGGTGCCAGCCCACGGGGCCGTGATGTGTTATGATGTCATGGTGTGTGACAGTCTAGAAAATGCTGCCCAGATCCCCGGTAACGTCATGCCTAACCCGGTCTGCCCTGTCCTCCCAGGCATTCACACCTCAAAGCAGTCAGTGTCACCTGCCACCCCGTTCCCTCAGCCCTGCCTGCCTTTCTAGTGAGAGATAAAAGACCTGGCTTTAAGGGAAATGCACTTAAAGATTTTTCCTCCTTCTGACTGTAGGACAGTGCTTACGACAAACCTGAGCAAAGCGCAAACCAACACAACTACTATCCCGATGTCCATCACCAGCACTCTGGGACCATGAATGACCACAAGCCAGCCACGCCGCTCAGCGCCAAGCCATCCCCCTCCAACCCCAAGGTGCAGTACAGCGCCCAGCCCCAAATGTACGACAGCGCGTCTCGGAAGCTTTTAGCCGGGAACCGGGAGGCTGGTTTTAAACCCGGCGACCAGCATTCATCAAATTCCGCAGCCATCCAGCCCGAGATTCAGAGAATCCTCCACGTTATGGCGGAGGCTGAACAGCTGGAGCAAGAGGTGGATGAATTTGTAGGAAAAAAGACAGATAAATCCTACCGGCTTCTGGAGGAGATGTTGACGAAGCTGCTGTTGGAACTGGATTCCATCGAGACTGGTGGCCAGGACAGTGTCCGGCAGGCCAGGAAAGAGTCCGTCCACAGAATTCAGGCCATACTGGAAAAACTGGAAAGAAAGGGATTGTGAAAGCACATCAGCCCCAACACACAGTCTGTTGCTGAGGTTCCAAAGAGTTTTAGTTCTGTTAAATCTCATCTCTTTCTGCTACGCACTATTGACAATGGAATAGCAATAAGCCCTGGGTTAAAAACACAAACAAAACCACCAAAAAAACCCCCCAACCCAGCAGCCCGGCCCCAACCAATAACCTGGCAATGGACAAATTAAGAGAGGTCCAAAGCAGCAAACGGAATTGTTTGTTCCAGGCCTTGGAAAGGCAGAACCACCCGAGGTGCTTACGCTGTAGGGGTCTCCATGGGAATCCACATCCTCTGCATCAGCGGGAAGAGAATCACTGTACAAAGTTCCCCAAACCAGCCCCCATCTCTGGGTGCCTCCTGCAGCCGCAGCAGTTCTTTACGCAGCTGAAACTTCTCAGATGTGGTCACAACGGTACGTGCAGCCACAACCAAGACTCTGGGCTTGTCGGTCACTGTGTGTCTTTTCAGCTTCAGCTTCTTCCCATAAAAACTTGTGTGTCGTCGTAGGGTTTTGCTTGGTTTTAGTGCACTCAAGTAGCTACACCGAAGTGCTGCAGAAAGGGACCACGCTGGCAGCCCATCAACGCAAGCAGATGTCACGTCATGCTGTTCCTCCTCTGTCGCGAAGGGCCAGTCCCTGGTTTCCCCCGTGGACATGGGAACACAGCCTGGAAACCTCCGTTCTGCCACTGGAAAGGAGAGGGACAAGCCGAGGAACGATGTCGGAGCAGAGCAACCCAAAACGGCAGGACGCTTGGAAACGCTTTCCAGGTCACTTGGGTGAAAATCCACTTTTTAATTGTAACGTCCTTCCACGTACTGCAAGTTTTGTATTCCACTGCAATGCCACCCTGGTGGCACTGCGCAACACGGAGGGGAACGGCTCAGCCTGCTGTTAACCTGGTTACAACATGGTAAGTGAATCATGACTGTGTGTGACGAGGTAATAAACCCTGACAACTTCTAAATGTTATTTTGTAATTAAGACGTCTCAAAGTCTCTTTTCTTTAAAAAGAAGCCGTGGGCAAGGTTGTGTAACTCTAACCAATGCAGGTTACAGCCAGGCAGTCTCAGCGGCCGATGGTTAGGGATGAAGGCAAGTCACCTCCGAGGATCCTGGTGGGGTACCGTGTCCCCCATCACCTCCCACGCGGTGCAGATGCCTCAGGAGCCTTCAGTCGGGGTCCGGACGGGTCTGGAAGGGGTCTTGGCGTGCCTGAGGCTGGGAGTGCCCTGACTGCGGGCTCTGCGGGCTGACAGCTGCCCCTGTCCTGACGGCACCCGGCAGATCCCACACCATTCCCAGACGGGGCTGCGCGCACGGGACTGACCTTTGCCGCTGGTTGGATGCGTCTGGCATCACGTGCAGTGGTCAGCCTGCAAAAACAGCCCCGGCCGAGGTGAGCCAGGAAAGAGCTGAATGTCCTGGGACGGATAAATGCTGGGTTGCTATTTTATTTCGTCCTCTGGCGAGACAGAGAGCAGCCGGGCCAGGCTGTCCCTCCTTCGGATACAGCATGAAATCCGACTTCTGAGGACGGGTGGCTGTACTGGGAGATAAAGCAGATAAACAGACCGATGCCCTGTCACTATACCCAGCCCCAGTCAATGCCACCTTTCTTTCTCTGACAAAGGCAGCAGTGTCGGCAGCATCTCCAGGAATTAATCCGTGCTTTGCGTTTGTTTCTTTCTGTGAAAATACTCGTGGTAGAGACGATTTCCACACTACCAGCCTTGCTACCAGTGGCTTTTTAAATCCAGAGGAATGAAGAGCAGCACTCTGGTGTCTCTACCCTTTTCGGTTTATCATATGGTTGAAAATCTTGTTAAACGCTGCCTCTAATGTCCTGAAATCTTTCCCGAGAGACTGCTGCAGGTTCACTGAATTAGCCTGATACAGTAATAACTTCATTTAGTTTTTTTGAAAGGGAATATGAGCAACAAAACCTATCAACCACTCTGAAGAAATGCTCGGTGCGGGGGCAGAAAGCCGAGTCCTTGTGCTGCAGGATCGTTAGCAGACTCAACTCCAGATTTACCGCGTCCTGCCCTTCTGATCCGTTAGCATGCCCTGCAAGGCTTGGCTGTACAAGGCTATGAAGGAGATGAAAAAATAAAGAAGGAATGTAAAGAGACCTAACTTGTCGCATTCTGGAGAAGAGGTGCCGAATCCAGCCGTCGGAGCCGCGGTGCGCGCAGCACGCAGGCAGCAGCCTGAGCCACGCTCTGCCCCAGGCAAAGGCTGCGGGGGTGGCTGTGCTCTCGTGGGGCGAAGGGGGGCTCGGGAGGAGAGAACTGGTGATGCCGGGGGGCAGAACAGCCTCTGCTGCACTTCTCCTTGGTGCTCAGGGCACGGCTGCGCTCTGAAACCACCCGTACCTGGCTGGAAGGCTCTCCTTTCTGCTGGAGGCGGATGCACGTTTGATCCCGTAACTCATACTGGGGAGTGGAGCCAGCCCCGATTAAAGCGTGACCACCCTACCCTGACGCTTCGCTCTCCGGCCATTTCAGGTTCAGCACCAAGTCCAGGCCACAGTCTCACCGCATTTGTGCTCTCCAGGGAATTACCAAAGAGCTCATTCCATCCTCTCTTACCACATTTGTTTTTTTATTTGGTTGGCATGGCTGTTGAAATAGAGGTTTGGATTCCCTTTGGGCAGGATCTAGCCAAAGTCTGAAATTTGTTGCTGCAAGAGGTGGTGCAAGTCCTACTTCAGCAGAGAAAGTGGAATCCTTCAGCTTGTCAATCAGCGTGGATTGACTTCTACAGCCCGCGGAGCTGTAAAGGACAAGTCGCGGCGCCGGCAGGTGCCTTCACACCCCTCCCAGCCGCAGGGTCTCCCCGCCTTTGCTGGATCAACCCCTTTATCAAAGCGCCCCAAGAAGGGGCAGAACCGCAGCCGAGCTCTAACCCCCCACACTCCGAGAGCTGCTCCCCGAGCACCGCGGCCACCAGCCCCGGGGCAGGTGTCCCTCCCGCTACCCGTGGGTTTCACAGCTCTTTCTGCCACCGTCACCTGGGTGAGGTGGCAACAGTCAGGGCACTGATGTGTCAGCCCTGCTGCTTTTTTGAGGACGTGGCGTTACCAGCAGAAGTGCTGCAGCAAATCACTGCTTACAGGTACGTGAAAAGAAGCAGCCAGCAGCCAGCTTCAGTCAGGCTGGAGTCTGTGGAGCTGGCTGAAACTGTATTTTCTGTATTTGTTTCAGTAGCAAGAACTGCACCAGGAACAAAACAGTATTGTTTATGGCATCCTGTTTGCTCTAATAGTCATTTCCCTCCCCTGCCAGTTGCCAGGGAAAAGAGGTAAGTAGATTCGAGCTGTGCGAGGAGGAGCGTGGAGCAATCCCGATACCTTGCAAACTCAGTAGCACTGCAATGCAGTCAGCCAGGAGAGGAGAAAAACCCACACGCTCAGCTGCTGTATCACCAGCGCTCTGTGGACTGGGACAAAGGTTTCCCGCTGGGGAGACGTGGTAAGAACGATACGTTTATCTCTTCACAGGAAAAACTGAAAGTACGTGCGTGGCACACAAGCCAAAGTCTGGGAGGAAGGAGGGAGGTGGGTTTCTTCTCTGGTGTTTTGGTGCTGAACCTATCGAGGTAACGTATTCCTTTACAATATTTCCTCTTCCGGAGTTTAATTCCCCGCATGTGGGAAGGACTTGGCAGAGGCTTATGTAAACTCTAGTGAAAAGCACAGGAAAGAACATCACAAAGTGGGCCGAAATGGCAGGTTACCATTTCAGCGGGGCTGGTTATTTGAACAGCTCTGTGAGAAGAGGCGGCTGCGGCCGACGTTTCTGCGTCCCCGGGGCGGATGGTGGGTTCTGTGTGTTTCCCCCAAAGCTGAGCCGAGCCGAGGGCCGGGCTGTACCTTCCGCACCACTGCAGAACGCTCCCGCTGACGTAACCGCATCCGTCCCCGCCGTGTCCCCACCGCCTCCTGTCTCCTTCAAAGCAGGACCAAAGTGGGTCAGGCTTGGACGGCGATCTGAAAGGAGAGAGACGCTGCAGCAGAGGTGCAGGCAGGAGCTGTGACAGCACCGAGCTGGCGCGGGCCCTGCGCAGGCCAAGCTGCACCAACAAGGTTTGCAGCCATTTGCTTTACAGATGCAAAACTGAGGATTTTAGCACTTCTGGCCATTCAGTCTTCCCAGCCAGTAACTGCCGCGGTGGAGGTGAGCACAGGGATGACAATTACTGGCAACTGGTTTATCTTACACCATCCACCCACACCACAAAGCCCCAGATTAGAAAGCATGTCTCTATATTTATCACGAGGCTCGTCTCTGCAGAAACCAAACTCTTATTCCGGGGTTGCCCTGTCACTTCTACGAGCAGCATAAACCATCAGAAAAGGGTTTCTCAATCTCCACTGAGGCGAAACAGGCACATAAGGATTGAAAAACAAACACTAAATCAGCATCTCGTGGTTTCTGCTGTGGAGCACCCTATGCTCAAGTGTTTGTGTTGCACGTGGGAGGCAGCTGGCACGAAGGCACGTGCTTCCCGGCGATGCTGTGCCGACACCGCATGCCCCTGCCTGCCCGCATCCGGCTCAGGGGCATAATGACCATCCTGGACTCAAGACTTAGGCCAGAGAATCCTAATTAGCGCTGGCATCGCCTGCCTGCGATGGCTTTTGGGTGTGGATCCACCCGGGCCGCTGCCAGCCGCAAGGGCTGCGCAACCCTCCCGAGAGCTGCGGCCGCGGGCAGGGGCTGCAGGCAGGAGCTGTAGGCAGGATATGCAGGCAGGGGTTGTGGGCAGGGGACGTAGGCAGGGCTTGCAGGCAGGACAGGATACAGGCAGCGCCATGGGCAGGGATACAGGCAGGACTGCAGGCAGGGAATATAAGCAGGATCACAGGCAGGATTACAAGCAGGGATACAGGCAGAACTGCGGGCAGGATGGCAGTCAGGATGGCAGACAGGATCGCAGACAGGGTTGCAGGCAGGATGGTGGGCAGGATGGCAGGCAGGGGATATAGACAGGGATACAGGCAGGATGGTGGGCAGGCGATGCAGGCAGGATTGCAGGCAGGACTAGAGGTAGGAATAGAGTCAGGATGGCAGGCAGGGATGCAGGCAGGAATAGAGGCAGGGAATGCAGGCAGGGTTGCAGGCAGGATGGCGGGCAGAGAATGCAGGCAGGAATAGAGGCAGGATGGCAGGCAGGGGATACAGGCAGGATTGGAGGCAGGACGGCAGGCTGGGATACAGGCAGGAATAGAGGCAGGACGGCAGGCAGGGATGCAGGCAGGATGGCAGGCAGGGATGCAGGCAGGGACACAGGCAGGACGGCAGGCAGGGATGCAGGCAGGAATAGAGGCAGGACGGCAGGCAGGGATACAGGCAGGATTGGAGGCAGAACAGCAGGCACGGATACAGACAGGAATAGAGGCAGGATTGGAGGCAGGACGGCAGGCAGGGATACAGGCAGGAATAGAGACAGGATTGGAGGCAGGATGGCAGGCAGGGACACAGGCAGGATTGGAGGCAGGACGGCAGGCAGGGATACAGGCAGGATTGGAGGCAGGACGGCAGGCAGGGATGCAGGCAGGGATGCAGGCAGGACGGCAGGCAGGGATGCAGGCAGGATTGGAGGCAGGACGGCAGGCAGGGATGCAGGCAGGGATGCAGGCAGGGATGCAGGCAGGGTTGCAGGCAGGCATGCAGGCCTCTCCGCGCCTGGCCCCGCCCGTGACGCCGCCGTGGGCCGGGCCGGCCGGGGACGCCGCCCCGGGCTGGGCGGTCGCCGGGGCCGGAGCGGGGCCTGCGCTGGCGGCCGGGCCGGGCCCAGAGCAGCCGCCGGAGGAGCCGCCGGGCAGCGGGGCCGCGAACCCACGGACCCGCGTGTGCCGAAGCGGCGGGGAGGGGAGGGGGCACCGCCGCGTCCGTCCCCCCGCGACCGCCGGCGCCGCTGCGGGGAGAGGGGGCATTTTCGGGGAGCGCCTTCCATTTAAGACGGAATAAGGATTTCCGAGCCGCTCGGAATCGGCCACCCGCGTCTCCCGCCGCCCCGGTGCGGGAGCATCATGTCTGCCCCGGAGCAGCAACAGGCGCAGCCGCCCCCGGAGCCCGGGGAGCCGGACCCCGCACACGGGTACGAGCCGGTGGCCCCGCACTGGTTCTACTGCAAGGTGACGGACGGCAGGGAGCGGTGGGTCCCCTTCAGCGCCCAGGACTCCGAGCGGCTGGAAGAGGCGCAGGGCTCAGGTAGGGGGAGAACACCCGTGGGCAGGGGCTGGGGCGTCGGGGACGGCAGATTGGACTCCATCCCCCTCCAGGGCCTGGGGGATTTCACAGCGGTGCCCGCCTTCAGCTCCCATCATTGCTATTTTTAAATTGCCCTTTGATTTTAAATACCCAGTCACTGCTCTTAAAATCGCTGTAAGGAACGGGCCTGTAAGGTCAACGGGGGAGCATCAGGTGCGTGCCCAGGGGAAGCGCTGTCTGGGTATCGGAGGGAAATTCCCTGGGCACATCCAGCTTCTGCCTGGGATGCCAAATTTTCCCTCGGGAATTTTAAATTTGGACTTTTTTTGGCAACGTGCCTACTCCTAGCGCTGTAAAGGCATGAATAACTAAGCTGTTTGGGTGCATTGAATGGTCTGACCTCATTCATTTGACAGATGCTCTAAATTACGTATCACTGTACTGCACAGCACCCTGGTGGGTGTGGATGGGACAGTGTCAGCAGGATGTCAGAAATTCGGCTGGGGAGATTCCTCCCATGTGGATGCGCGGTGCTCTGCCTGCTCTGAGCGGCACCGCTGGCGATGAGACCCCGCCGTGCTGCCGAATACGGCCTGTCAGCACGACCCGCTGCCAGGACCGTGCTCGAAGCACTGCTGCTGCCGACGGCGGCAGGCAGGGCTCCCGTTGCCCAAGGGTCACTCCGTCCTCCCTCTCCTGGGAAGCTCTGGATTCGAGGCCATCCCGCCAGTCCTCCGTGCCAGGACCGCAGCCGAGCCCAGCACAGCCTGGCACCGGGCGCTCCCCCGGCAGCCTGGCCAGCGGGCAGACCCAAACGGCAGCAGAATTAACAGAATTTGAAGCCTGTATTGGGATCTGTGCAGTTTAGAGGGGAATGGCTGAGAGACCCGTAGACCCGCACCTCCACCATAAGCAATGCACTTCCCAGGGACACAAATTCATGTTTTACCATCTAAGTGAGGCAGAAAGAGTCCGTGTAAGCCTGTGCCTGAACTAGAGAGGAAGATGGTTGTAGCTTAATGCCTTCGTCTTACCTTCTGTCTCCAGGGCAAGTTTGACTTGGGGCATCTCTCCTAGGATGCCTGCCAACGTTGTTCTCCGTGCTTGGATACGGAGAACATTGGTGTCTGCTGCTGTTGCTTGTGCGTGCTGCCCACAGGAGATGCTCCAGTCTCAGCCCCGTGATCTGGCGTGGTACACAGCTTTCTGGTAGCGTGCCTTGCTGGTCCTCTCACGATTAATTTCAGGCCTTGGTTCCTGCAGGGAGAGACAAAGAAGATCTGGTTGTCCCAACGTCGGGGGGTAGGTACGATGTGCACCTGAAGAAGAGGCAGCGTGTTGCGGTGTACTGGGAGGAGGAGGTATCTGAAGTGCGTCGCTGCACCTGGTTTTACAAGGGAGACAAAGACAACAAGTATATTCCCTACTCAGAGACCTTCAGCGAAGAACTGGAGGTAAACACGCCTTTCCTGGTAGCTTCCATCTTGCCGAGAAGCATCTTGGCTTCTCATTGTCAAATACTGGCCCCGACGTCCCAAACTCCACAGGAGGCAACTGGCACCACGGTCACGGCTGAGGACACGAACTCAAAAGAGGCTTTGGCACGGGGTTTTTGCAGCTGATTAACAGAACTTTAACACTGCCGCTGCCTCCCTGCCAGCCTGCTGGAACTAGGTGGCCTCCCCTTCCTCCCGCCCTTGCCCAGGCCCGTTGCCATCCTTCTGCTACGCGCTGAAGTGCCCGGGTGCTGTCGGCACGTCACGCAGCTCCGGCCTTGCTCGTAGCCTGGCTCTAGCAGCTTTGCGCTGTTTTGCGCTGTCTGCTGGGACTTCAGCGCGACTCTCCTTGTGAGAACCGGCCTCGCTGCGCTCACAGTTTCACCAAACCCAAGGGAACTGTGAATGTGGGAAAGAGGAACCATCACCAGGGGGACCCACTGAATGTAGACTTCAGTGGTCTGTACTGTTAATAGCTGGAGACTTGCTTTGGAAAGAGATATATATATATATATATTTAAAAATATACATCTTTACAATCATCTGTATTCTAATGTACCAAAAAATACCCTTCTGAATTGACGGGGAAATCTGCTGCTGCTGCTATTAAAACGGGGGCTTTCCTGGAAGCTCTCCAGCAGCTGATACTCGGATGACCCTGTTGTTCTCTCAGCGTGACCTGGCAGATTTCTCTGCCTCTTTCGCAAAATGTGTCGATAACAGATACCATAAAATGGGTGGGGAATATCCCAGGTGGTTGAATATTCATGGGAATACATTCAGCTGACTTACAGAGGGTGGGTTTTTTTTCCTTAGGAAGCTTACATGATTGCTGTGACCCTGGACGAGTGGAAGAAGAAACTGGAGTCCCCTAGCCGGGAAATCATTATCTTGCACAACCCAAAGGTGAGGAGGGCCTGGTGATCTTTGTGTTCCACCAGCAAGGACATCCCTTCAGTTCTCTTGAGGGCCTGGCTTTATGCTGTTTTTTTTAACCATATCTGCTGAGAAATCAATTCCGTCCAAACAGCATTCCCCTCGCCTGCGGGCGCCCGAGTAGAGAGATGCCAGCAGAGAGTCTGCTTCGCACCTTAACGTTTCTTTACAAACACACCTTTCACTCTCTTTGTGCAAAGGGCTCGTACCAGCGCAGTTACACATCGCGCTCTGGTACCACCCCGTACCGCCTACCAGCTCTTGTAGCAGAATTTCTCCCCCGCTTGGCCCCGGTATGCAGCGCAGCTTAATGACAGGCTCTTCTTGTTTACAAGCTGATGGTGCACTACCATCCGGTTGCCACCTCCGATGACTGGGGCTCAACTCCTACGGAACAAGGTCGACCTCGGACTGTGAAGAGAGGAGTAGAAAACATCGCTGCCGAGATCCCCAATGGTGAGCTCGCTTCTCCCTCCCTCCCACCCTGCCAAAGCTACAGACTCTTTTCCAGCCTGTTTTCTCAAAAGGACTGACAGAAGCTTCCATGATCCTTTAAATGAGGGGCGTATCTAAAAGTTTCATGCCAAAAGGAACTGAATGGTTTTCAGAAACCTTCCTAGCACCAGAGAGCCCGCAGCGTAAACGAACGTGCAGAGGCGGCAGACGCATGGGGGAAGGCACGGCGCTTCCAGCCCCTGCGCTGAGACCAGCACTGTGGGAAGCTCTGCAGTGCCTGAAATAAACCCTCAGGTCTTGGCGTGGACATTCGTAAAGGAGAAGTTTGTTTCCGTGGTGGGGATACGGGGGTTTATTACTTGCCTACATGTAGGTGACTTTCTGGCGCACATGCCCTCCCCATCCCTGAAGATGTGTCGGCTCTGTCCCCTCCCAGCTGTCCCCGAGCTCCCGTGACTTGTCCCCGTGGTGACACTCAGGACTTGTCCCCGTGGTGAGGACAGGCAGTTACTCCCATCTAACCCCTTCATTTTCCATGCCTGCACGCCTTCAGGAAGGTGCATATGCAAACTAAAGTGTGTGGGAAGCAGAGAACAAGACGTAACGTCACGTGGCACCTACCTGAGAGCTGCAGGGACGCAGTGGCCGGGTGGCTCAGCAGAGCAGGCTGGACACCGAGTCCTCTGGGCCTGCCCTCTCCTGTGCTGAATGTGCCCCGGGCCAGGTGGGTGTCACTGCGAGGGCCATCCGCCCCCGCCGAAGTGTGGATGGTGACAGAAGGGGGGACGAGCCGCTTTGCCTTCCTCTACTGTCCCCTTGATCCGGATCCATCCCGGCGCGGGCAGCTGAATTTAGCAGGGCAAACAAAGAAATGTGAGAAATCCCACTGCCCTTTAGGCACAAACCCGGGCGCTAACGCAAGGGTTTTTACCTGGCTGAGGTGAGGATGGGAGGCTCCGCTCTCTTGCGGAGTCTGTGGTTTCAGCGGGTCAGTTCCCCGTTAAGTGACGTCCCGCACAGGGCCCGTGCTCTGAACTCTTCTTTCCTCCTTAGGGGAGCCTCTGCAAATCGATCACCTGGTTTTCGTGGTGCACGGGATCGGCCCAGCATGCGACATTCGGTTCCGGAGCATCGTCCAGTGCGGTAGGTTTGGAGCCCGGCCGGGGTCCTCTTCCCACACGCCGCTTTTAGCGGAGCCAGTAAGCCCTCGTCTGCGCAGAGAATGTGAAACGCTGTCAAGAGAGCATTCCCACCACCCCGCCACTCGCGCTGGCAAGCTGCACAGTCGAATTTGCTGACTGCAGTGGGGAGCGCGAGTGCAAGGCTCACTAACCCATTAAATCCTACCATCTGGAAAGGTCTGGGCAACCACTTCCCATCACTGTGTTCTGCTGCTGCTCAAAATAGTGAGTTTCCCAAATTGGATACAGATTTTCCAAGTAACTGTCTAAACCTGCTAAACTAATTAGTAACCTGCTCAGTCTATTGCTAGGGCTTAATCTCACTGGGTGAAGCCTAACTGCCAGCACCCCATCCGGCGGCCTCGGGAGCGATTTTGGACCAAAAGCAGCGATGCTGCTTCTGGCTGAGGAAATCCCCAAGCTGCGAATGCCTGGAGGTTAGGAGAGTGGGCGAGGGGGAATCACTGCTCTTACACACTCCTCTTAGCACCCGCTGCCGATCAGTATCGGTGACGGGATGCTCAACCGAGTGACTCTGGCCTGACCTGTTCGTTATTGCTTGCTCAGAGCGCTTCAGTTCCCGGAGAGGTGATCACTGAAACTGCCTGGCAGCCCGACGTGATTTAACTTGTAGAAATAAAGGGAGCAGGGATTTTTCACAGCAGACTGTCTTTAGTTCCTATAAAATATACCTCTGCGTTACTGCAGTCTGTTCTTCTGTATGTTCATCTGATTAAACTGCTCTCAAGGCTGCCGACCACCTGAAATGAAGGGAATCAGCCTCTCTCCCTCAGAACTGAGTAATTTCAAGTTCATCTCCTCCCTCAGGATTCCCTTTCTAACATGTGCATCTTCGCAACAGATTTTTTTTTTTTTTTTAATTCCCAAAAGCACCTTTCTTATCCCGACTGCTGTGTTAAAGCCCTGCCCATGTGGAAAGGAGGCTTGTTACAGCTGGGACAGCGAAATCCCGTAAACACACGTGTAAGGACATGGAGCCTTCCCCTGATCTTGTAGTTAAAGATTGAAGGTCTTAGGGTAGCAGCAGCAGCAGCAGATTAAAGACCCTGGTGGGATTTCCCCTGGTAATGATCTTTTCTTTTATCTTATTAAGCGTTGTTGATGCAGCAGGCTGCTCTGTGGCCTGGTGCATCTCGGTAGGAGTTCACGCTCTTTTCCAGTGAACGACTTCAGGAGCGTTTCCCTGAGCATGCTGCAAGCGCACTTCAAGAAAGCCCAGGAGCAGCAGCAGATCGGCCGGGTGGAGTTCCTCCCTGTGAACTGGCACAGCTCCCTCCACTCCACCGGGGTGGATGTGTAAGTGTCCCCGACAGCCACCTCCTCCGGTGCCGGTGTCCGTGGGAACGGCACAGTGCACAGCCAGCCTCCTCCGGCGTAAACTCCACTTTTCCTGCCGGGCAAAGGGACAACTGTGAGTGTTCAGGGCTGTGAGCACGCACGGGTGAGCAGGACAGGGGACCGTGGGCATCCACACCTTGCTAAAGGCCTCTGGAAGCTGAGCACCCCGTTTCTGCACTCAGGCGCTGCTCCACAGTGCCCGAGGAAGGGCAGAGGGCAGGCTGGGCTCCTGGGGAAGAAAGGCCAGGCTCCTTATTCCTGCCTGGAGTGTAAAAGCTGTGCTCTGCCTTCGGTCTCGGCATGAGCCGACGGTCTGATTACAATGTTATGTCCTTTGGGACGGTGGCAATCCTTCTCTGAACTTACACTTTGCTTTAGAAACGTGGCGGGGCTCACTGGCACCTCTAACTGCAGCTCCCTGTCTCCTCTTTTCCCCCCATAGTGACCTGGAGCGAATCACTTTGCCGAGCATCAATCGCCTGCGTCACTTCATCAACGACACCATCCTGGACGTTTTCTTCTACAACAGCTCCACCTATTGCCAGACCATCGTGGACACGGTGGCGTCCGAAATGAACCGCCTCTACCAGCTCTTCCTGCAGAGGAACCCCCTCTTCAAAGGGGGGGTCTCCATTGCTGGGCACAGCTTGGGTAAGGGCGTCTCACCCGCGGGTCCCCTCAATGTCACCGTGCCGTGGGAGCAGGGAGGGTACTTTTGTCCCAGAAAGGAGACGGCGTGGGGCTTTTCCCCGATGAGATGCTGATGCTCTGTCTGCCCACCCCTGGTTTCTAGGGTCGCTGATTTTGTTTGATCTCCTGACGAACCAGAAGGCTGCTCCCGAGGAGGACGAGCACAGCGAGGAGGTACGTGTTCTCCGGTGGCATCTGGACCCCCCGGGTGCTCCTGCAGCGCTTGCCCCATGGGGGTGGCTGTGCCAGGGCAGCGCCGCACCAACCTCCTGCTTCTGCCGCTGCCTGGGGAAGGGGCAGAGACTCCAAAACGTACGGGAGAAAATAAGTGAGCAAAAAGCACAATCCCTGATGGCTCTTTTCACAGGGGTCCAGGGCAACCTCAAGCAACAGGGGTATCGAGGAAGTAAAAGAAATCCTGAAGAAGCTGCAGCTGTCCGAATATTGTGATGTTTTTGAGAAGGAGAAAATGGACAGGCAAGCACTGGTAAGGAGCTCTCCTGTTTTGCTGTCTCTTGTTTGTCTCCTCTTTGCTTTTCTTCCCACTCCTCCCACCCTGTGCACATCTTCCTGGTACTGACTCACCTGCACACGAAACGTCTCTGAGGAGTGCGGCAGGAACAGAATTACAGAGAACAGAAATACCTCCCCGCACACACCTCTCTGCTCCTGGACTCACACCTGGGTTGCTTATTTTCCAGTTCTTGTGCACAGAGAAGAACCTTAAAGAAATGGGAATTCCCTTAGGACCAAGAATGAAGATACTACATTACATCAGCTCCAAGATGGAGATGCAGGTTTGTCTTTCGCACAGCTTGTATTCAGCCAGGTCACATCCCGTTGCTCCCAGACAAGGACCACGTATGATCAGTCCCTGAGCGCCCCGACCTCCTCATTCCCGGCCATCCTCGCTCGGGCGGCTCTCACAGGCTCGTGTTTGCTGTGGTGACAGAGCTGCTTGCTGCTCCCGAGTTACGCTGGTGTTACCCTGCTGCAGGATCACTTCATCCTGTGGCCTGTAAGGCAGATCACAGAGCAGGAGGACTAGTTAACAGTGGTAGAGACTGAAGCTAGTGATGGCAGCTAGAGAGGTGGTTGTCAGGAGTAGGACGATGCTGCTGAGACCATGGGATGCCGGGCAGTTCGCTGCCTCGTGTTCTTGCTCACGGGCGGGAGGACGGGCCGTGGTGTGGGCTCGCTGCAGCAGCTGCGATAGTGGTGTTTCCCGTCGTGTTGCTGCAGGACCAGAGCGCAGCAGGTCCCAGGCACAGCCGGGAGCACCGAGCAGAGCCTGGGTCCCCATCGCAGCACAACCCAGACAGCACAGACGATGGTGCGAATTGCCAGTACCGGGATGTTGGCTTAGGACAGGTAACTACCGAGCTCGGCACTGTGCTCTAACTGCAACAATGAGGCGCTCGTAACCAGCACAGAGTTTGTCTCGTGAAACAAATCCGAATCTCCCTCTCCTAGGTCTCAGCAAACTATCCTCAGCTGAACTACAAGCCCACCATCTTCTTTGCTTTCGGGTCTCCCATTGGGATGTTTCTCACGGTGCGAGGAGTGAAGCGGATCAACCCAAACTACAGCCTACCCACCTGCAAAGGCTTCTTCAACATCTTCCACCCTGTAGGTATAAGGCCCAGAGCCTTCCTGTGTGAAACGCGTGGATCACGAGCCCTGGCTCACTGTTCCCTTCCTCTCTACAGTTTGACCCGGTGGCCTACAGGATTGAGCCCATGATCGTCCCAGACCTGGAGTTTGAGCCCATGCTGCTGCCTCACCACAAGGGCAGGAAGAGAATGCACCTCGGTAAGGGAAGGGCAGCCCCTCTCCCCCAGCGCGGGGCAGCGGCTGCGGCCCCCAGCCCCATGCTGACCCTTCCTGCCTTTCAGAGCTGAAAGAAGGCCTGACACGCATGAGCGTGGACCTGAAGAACAACTTGCTGGGGTCCCTGCGGGTAGCCTGGCAGTCCTTCACGCGAGCCCCGCTGCCAGCCGTGGAGGGGGCGAGTACCGAGGCCGAAGGGGAGGCAGAGGCCAGCGCGGAGAAGCAGCCAGGTCGGTGGTGCGTGCGGGGCGATGGGGAGCCGTGATACAGCATCGCAGCCTGCCCACGTTGCAGCGTGCTGGGGCTCCCTGCAGCCACACCGGCGAGGTGCCCACGCTGGCGTCAACCCCAGGGGTTGCCTTTGAGCTGCAGATGCACTTGGCTCTCCAAATGCCTTCCCCTGTCATTGCCTGAGGAGGCGGGGGGGAAGAAGCAAGCTGACCTCCTGGGGGTCTCGGCACACCCACACTGCTTTGTAAGCCTGCCAAGCCTGTCCCCCTTCTCTAGCTGTCTCTTGCTATGCTGTTTTACAAGAGTCGGAAAACCCTGGGGAGGAAGGACCAAGCACTTAAGCTGCCTCTCCTCTGCAAGAGCCCGCAGTGGGGCGAAGGGAGGGCAGGGTGATGCTGTTGCATTTTCATGGCTGCTGGTGCCCCTTGGCTGAACCACAATGCTCTCTATTCCTCCAGAGACAAAGGCAGAAGAGCCCCCCGCAGCAGTGAAGGAAGAGGCCTCCCTCATTAACGTGGGGAGGCTGAACGGAGGGAATCGCATAGACTACGTGCTGCAGGAGAAGCCAATAGAGAGCTTTAACGAGTATTTATTTGCACTACAAGGGCATCTCTGCTATTGGTAAGCTTCTGCACAACTGTTAAAGCTTCAAATTCATGTCTGATGTAAGCAGAGTGCCATCGTTTTTAAAGCCAATGTAATAAGAAAAGCCTTAACTGAGTAAACAAGATATTCTCTTGCCTGTAACGCAGACATAACAAGTGGGTAGGGACAGAGGAAGACCACTGTAGTTCTCCTTGCCTGGTACTGCCTGCATTTGCACCGTGTCTACCCCATAACCATCACGGATGTCCTGACAGCATGGAGGGAAGTATCCCCCTCTAATTCCCTCGTTCTCCTCCTCCAGGGAGTCAGAAGACACCGTTCTGCTGGTTCTGAAGGAGATATACCAGACACAAGGCATTACGCTGGATCAACCTTTGCCAGGAAGCCAGTGACCAACCTATGCTGTTCTGGCCATTTGATGTAAGTCACCCTGCTTACACCCGCCTTCCGAATTTCCTAGGGCACCTCAGAGGACATCTGGTCCATTTGAGGGAATAATATCCCTTATTTACGGCGCTGTGTCTAAGGCAGGAGTTTGTGTCGGGCTTTTTCTTTGGCCTGTCAGCATGTTTGGCTTCTTTCCTCCCATCCTGCACACAAGCACTATCGGCCACGGGAGAGCTAATCAACTGCTGCTGCTGACAATAAGGGCAGCAGCAACTGTGCACGGTTATGATCTGTTCAGTCCACCAAGGGAACAACCAGATGTGCAGCCCATGCTCCAAGCCTCCCGGGCTAAACGTTTCTTATAGACAAGTAGCGAACCAGAGCGTGGACCCTGCGGGTCTTGCAGGGGTGCTCTCACCCTCTGCTGCTCATTGCTGGCCAAGGGGAGACTGGGGTGAGGCGCATCCTTGGGTTTTCTGGCCCTCAAAGCCTTACGCTGGGTACAGGAGGCTGGGCTGGGTGGGTTCTGGTCTCTCCTAGTGCAGCTATTCCTATGTTCTCCTTTTGCTTTCTTAGATCCAATTCAACCAAGCACTCACCAGGAAAGTCCAGATTTCTTCTCTGCCTTCCTCTCTCCTCTGCTGCCGTGTCCCCCGCATGCTGTTTCCCAAGTACTTGCTGCTACCTGGAGATAAGGATGATTTTCCTCCATTTTGGGTAGGGGCTGGGGGGAAATATATCAAAGGAAAAAACTTCTGCTCACACACACACACAGCACTTGCACTATGACTCCCTGTGGCAAGCTGTATTTTTAACCCTCCACCTTGTAAGCAATCACGCTGGCTCCTCTAGCACCGACGCAGAGTAGCTGCCTGGGCGAGGAACCGCCACCGAGGGCCTGACCCTGCTCCTGGCACAGTGAGGAAACTCCCAGCTTGGGACCTTGAAGAATAAAAGCCTTAAACATGCAGCGTGGAGAGACCTATAGCAGCCTTGGCGAGCGAAGGAGATTGCTGACTTCTCCCTGCTGTAACAGAGCACCGGGCGCGAGGACTGCGGTCTTTGGGAGGGGAAGCGCAGGGCACCGGCATCTGCTGTGAAGCGAGCAGGAATGTGTCTACCAGCGACTCTCATCCCCTTGGACTGCTGCTGCATGGTTGGTGTGTGCACCCATGGGCTGTGCCAGGCAGGACTGCCCCGTAAAACAGCTGGTGAGAGCGGCATGTTTGTGCGCGCTTGACCCGGGCGCTCGTGCCTCCCTGCTGCAGTAGGTTGGTAGCGACTTCTCAGCATCCTCACCCAGCCCACGGCGGACATAAACCACGGGCATCCCTGAAGCACTGCCCGCGTCTCGTGTAGGACCAAGCTAGTGCCCAGGTGTGACTAAACAGGAGGAAATTCACCTCCGGGTCAAGCTACAGCTCTGCTGGGGGAAAGCAGCTGCTCCTCAGCAGCATCCAGGCAATCTGGAGTTCTGGAGGGACAGCCCTCCTCTGCTCTGCAGGGGCGCGGAGCAGCACTGCCGTCCTGCTGCAGTGTGGCTTTCAGGGTGGCTGCGGGGATCTCACGCCAGCCAGGCTCCAGTCGTTCTTGGTTTTAAATACACAAATTGCAGCCGGAGCCCAGATCCATAGGGTCGGGACACTGTGTCCCAGTGACCCCACGAGCCCAGCTCCGCAGTCGCCTGGAGCCTGGGGGCAAGGCAGAGGCTTCATGGTGTGTAAGGTCGTTGCTGTGACAGCCTTGGGAAGAGCCAAACCACTTTCCCTCCCGCTGACTTTTGCCCTGCATGGGGTAAGGAGCCTTTTTTTCCACAGCCTGTTTGTTTGTCCTCCGTTGTACTGCATTATTTGCACTATCTGAAAGGTTTTGTTTGCAGCCTACATCCCTCCTCCCATCCCGAAGGAACAGAAGCTGTTCTTTTACCTGACTGCAGGAACAGACACGCTGCTCAGTCGGCGCCTGAACTACTGATTGCTAAAGCGTCTCCTACAAGAGTAGGAAAAGGAACAGTCTTAACACGGGACACTCTAATGATCAGCTTTTTAAGTTATGCACTTTGTTAAAAAAACAAAAAGAAAGAAGTTAAATACATTTTAAATGTTATTTAATGTCTTTTCCAGTAAAAGCCAAAATAAATAAGTAGATGACTGTGGTGTGTGCCTGTTTGGGGGGAGAGGGAGGGAGGGGGTTGAATAATTCCCATGTGCACTATTATAGGGAAAATTAAAGCTATTTCTGTAACTTCTATTGAAGTTGCAGGGTCGTAGAGGGCTTATATGGCGCAAACTGAACATGACGGGGTCGCGTTTTCATTACTGTTGTGTCCTGAGCTTGGCAGAGGCACATGTGCCTCGCTCCGCTACAGCCTCACCTTTGCATGTACATACACTTGATCAAAAATACAAGTATCTATGGAGGAGACGAGTGACAAATAATTACTTACAACAGTCCTGCCACACGGCTGCCCCTTGGATTTCTCAGCAGCGCCCTACCCTTCCATTGTCTAAGAAAACAAACCGCAGTGTAGGGAAACAAGCAGCTGTGAAGGGATGCTTTCAGACACCACTGCGTTTTCTGTCATCTCTTTACAACCACATTAAAGCTGCAAGGAAAGAGACACAAAATAAACACCCACCTGGAAACCCCTGCAGACACACCGAAGGAAACGGCTTGTACAGCATAAACCCAGTCCTTGAAGTAAAGTTTTCAGTAGCACAGCTCATTAAAAAAAATTAAACTTTATTGGGCAAATTAGAAAAAAATCAAGGCTAGCACAATAATACAAATAATGATCATGCTAGTTTCATTTTCCCTCTCTTCCATTTAATCCACGGTTAAAGACTGCAACCTTGCGCTCATTACTCCGAATTAGCTCAGCTGTGATTGAAAAGACAGACTTAAGCCCCGTGCCGGGAGCAGGTCCTGCACTTCATTTCGACACACACTTCCCATGAGAAGGGACAGGACAGCTCGGCTGGAATGAAGGGAGGTGACCGATGGTGCTTTCTGGCCTGGACACAAGAAGACCCCACCGGACGGGGCACACCAGATTGTCACATTTTTCCAGTTCTTGCTTCAGGACCTTTCGTACCCGGGCTGTCCTCCTGCAGGGCTGCACACCAAGTGCCTCCTTTGCTTCACAGCAGGCCCAAAAGGAGGGATGCCTACAAAATTCAGCTAAATGAAGCAACACAGGCCCCTGAGCAGGAAAACTTAGCAGCACTGCAGAGAACGCCTGCTTGGGTTTCGCGTTCATCCTCATTTGAGCCACTTTTCGTAGACCAACCTCCCCAAGGCCTTCCCCTGCCCGAGCCCTCAGGGAGCAGCAGGAAAGGTGCCGGCAGGACAGAGCCCATCACTATATATCCAGGTGAAAGCTGGAAGCTGCAGGCTTCTCTTGGTGCGCTGGCAGTTGTTTGGATTTGTACAGAAACGGTTTGTGGCACATGGAGTCCACCAGAGGAGGGTAATACTGCCTGTAGCAGAGGTACGCAAGCACAAAGCCGATCGCTGAGCCAACCAACACATCTGTGGGCAGAGGAGAGTTAACTTCCCTTTACCTTCCCAAGCTCCGCAATCGAATTCCCCAGCAGGCATTTTTTCACTCTGCTCAGGGCTGAGCTCTTGGCCGTAAAACTAAGCTTGGCATATATTTCAAAACCAAAAACATTACCTTGCAGGCAGCAAGGAGGAGTAATCCAAAAAGCCAAGTTGCCAGCGTGGGCTCTGAGCACCTCTGCAGCAGCACAGACCGCCCCCATCGCTCAGGGCACCTGATTGTGGCCCCGTCCACAGACAGACACCAACCCTGACCCACCTTGCCAGTGGTGTTTGTAGTCGCAGGTGCGGGACACGGCGATGAGGGTGGCGAGGAACAGCGGGAGCAGGAAGGCGCAGAGCCGCAGAGCTCTGCTTCCCCGGCCAGGAGCGAAGCAGCGCAGCTTCCCGGCGATGTAGAAGGCAGAGAAGGCGAGACCAGCAAAGGCAACTGAAAGAGAAGCGTGTCACTTCAGGGCTTCGGGCTCTCACCCTTCACCCTCTCCCCTGCTGCAGTTGAAAGGCTGCAAGAGAACGTCTGTCCTGCCCATGCAAGCCAAGGGAAGCACCAGCTCATGAGTGATGGAGGAGCCGCAGAAGCTGGTACTTGGTGAGCATCCCTCCTCCCAAGAGCTACAGAAGCTTCACATTATGTTTGTCATGCCACTGTTTTGCAGAGGGAAAGCTGAGGCCCCCAAACAGGCCAATACATGTAGCCAAAGCCGCGGGGTGCATGAAAGCAAACACAAGGGCTTCTGCTCCCCATGGTTCGCTGTCCCGGGCTGCAGTGGGTAGGGGACATGGAAAACTTACATGAAGCATGTCCGCTGGGGAAGCTTTTGCGTCCCTCAGTCACTATGCCAGGGTCGCCTGTGCACACCAGCTCCGCGTTCGCTCGTCCATCGGGGAAGCATCGATAGAAGAAGTCTGGCCGTGGCCTAGGGCAAAGAACAAGGCACATAGCCCTCGGGCGTGCAGCGCTCCCAGCACGGTGCTCAGGAGTCATCCGAGCCCCCAGCCCTCCCACAGAGCACCCACACCCGAATGCAGTCGCCAGCCACCTCGCGCAGCTCCCTCCATCCTGCAAAGGGCCGGCAGCGCGACCCAGGCTGCAAGAAACGCAAATCTGAGCATCCTGCGGGCACACCAGGGCAAACATCTCCAGCTGCAGCTTGGCACAGGGAACTTCTTGCCACCCCGACCACGTGGCCGCGGGAGATGAAACCGTCCCATCCGCTCCCTGTACGCGTGCCAAAGCGCTCCTCCCTGGCGCAGGCCTGAGCGAGCCCATTTAAATGATGCCTTGAGACAGCAGGTCCCTGACAGTGTTTGTTCTAACATTTAATTGTCTTTACAGCTAGAAAAAACATGTTCCTTCCAGGCTGAGTATGTACAACTTCAGCTCCTGGCTCTTGCTCCTGCTATTGCAGCTCCACCATGGTGCAGACCTGCCTCCCCTCCCCGCACGGCGCAGCTCGGAGTGAGCCAGTTTCTCACCTGCCCACAATGAGCTTCAGGGCATTGGTGAAAACCCCGTTCAGGGCAAGAGCAAGGCTGGCAGCTAGGAGAGAGCAGAGAGGTCAGGTCAGCACCGTCCCCACCTGAATGTGCAGCCCGGAGGCACATTCAGTGCTCAAACTTCAGCTGGAGCCACACAGCTCAGCTTTGACACCCCCGACACAAGACTTGTGCCCCAGCAAGAGCAAAGGACTCGTGTGCGAGACCCCCGGCCCACAGCCGCGTGGGGGCTGCAGCTCCCCGGGGTAAGCAGGAGCTCACCGAGGCAGGCTTCCCGCGTGTCTTCTCGGTCAGCGTTCATGAACACCCTTGCCAGGACAATGAGCAATAAGGGAGACAGAAATGCGATGAACTGCCACGAAATGAGAAGACAGTTAGGCGTCTTGTTAACAAAGCAGATTTAAGCGCTCTCGCCAGAACACAACAGCAATTGCTCACAGAGATGATACACCATCCTTCCCCAAAGCCAAGCAGCGACCTGTGCTCTCCAAACACTACGCTTTTACTGGAATGCAAAACTGCCCCCAGCTGTGTTTGCAGCAAACCCTGACTAACCCTGCGCTCCCCAGAGCATGGCTATTCCTCCTGTCTGCCATCCAACGGCAGCGCTTCACATACAAAAGCCCACAGACTGCTGGACGCTGCCTGTACCAAAGTGTGAGGAAAAAAAAACAGGCAGCAAAAATAACGCAGTGCACCAAAAAGCCCCTCTCTGCATCCCACTCCTCCCTGTGCTTCACAGGCTGAGCGGCGCAGCGGAGCCTTCCCTCCTCTGAGAGACGCCCAGCACATCCTCAGCTCTCAGATAGCACCTCTGGCACAAGAGCGCGGCTTCGGCTGGCTCCGTGTCCCTCCTGCAGGTTTCCCTCCCCGGCACCAGCCGTGGCACCCTGCTGTCCCCAACCCCGCACGCACAAGGATTAGCAATTTGTCAGTGGCACCCCTGCCGCCTGTCAGCAAAAAACGCAGGAGCCGCTGATGCAGAGAAAACCAGCTATCGCTCACAACATCTCCGTGGCGATTTCAGCTGCAGGATTTCACCCCGGGGGAGCTCCACGGTGGGTCTGACGGGCTCCCGAGGAGGCTGCCATCCCCTGCACGTCTGGCACACGTCCTGCCTTCCACCGCCAAATCCAAACGCTACACCAGGGTTTTGTCCTTTAATGCCTAGTGCCCACCCCTTGCAGAAAATCACCAGGACGATTTGCCAAGAAAGCGGGTGCTTGCCCAAGCCTGGAGCCACAGGTCTCACCCAAAGAGCCCTGCTTCAGAGTCAGGGACCCCCCCTTTAGCCGAATTTCGCCCACGTGAAATCCAGCACTTACAGTTTTACATTAAACCCTTTTAACAGAGCCTAGAGAAAACATCTTCATAATCAAATTATAATAAAGCTTTGCTGAAAATAGCTGCTTTAAGCAAAACATTCCCTGCTAGCGAGACAGGTGCTATAGTCCAAGATTATAGCCATCTTGAAATGGACTTGAAACTGATCACAACAACAGTGAAAGGTCCTCACTAGCTCTAACAAACTTAGCTACAATCCCAAAGGCAACCCCCGATGGTAAAGCTTAAAAAGATGACAAAAACTGACTGTAGATGTTGTCTTGTTTGCAGTAATATACTGCACCTTCAGTAACACGCATGAAGAACTACAGGTATCTGCAACACAAGTCGTTTAGCTAGCGGCTTTGCTTTAAAAGCAGAGTTTATAATTAGAGAAAAATGTAAGTAAAACACAGGGAGCGGCCGAACTTACAAACATGGGCACCGTGGGTACGTGATCCACCTCTACGTACGGGTTTTTATAAAGCCACATCTCCTCGGGCTGCACCACGCGCTGAAACGGAGGCACAAACTCCATGATCCTGGAGGGAGGGGGGGGGATAAAAAAATAAAAAAAATCACATTTTGGGCAGAACACACCCACAACCGGCCATTCGGGGCGCTCGGCCCCTCCCGAGGCACCGGAGGGGCCGCGGGGCCGGGGCGAGGGAGGGCTGGGCCACCCGAGGAGGGTGCTGGCCCACCGACCCCGAGGCCGGGCGAGCTCCGGCGCCGCCCCGCTCGCCCTCACCCGAAGGCGGCCAGCAGCAAGGCCCGCACCGCCGCCTCGCCCGCCAGCTCCCCCGCCCGACGCATGGCCGCCCGCCCCGCCGACATGGCGCCGCCGCCCGCCCCGGGGCGGAGCGGCCTGGCCCGGCCCTTCCCCGCCCCGGGCAGGGTCCCCCGCGAGGGTCTCGGCTCCCCCGGCGGGAAGAGGGAGCCGCGCGGCCGCTACCGTTAAAGCGCGTCCCTCAGCGCCGCGTCTGCGCGGCTCTCGGCCACCCCCGGGGATGGCGGCTCCACCGCGGCCTGGGCAGCGCGTTCCAGTGCTCGAGAGCCTGTTCCGTGGAGAAATTTCTCCTAATATCCATCCTAAACCTCCCCTGGCGTGACGTGACGCCGCTCCTTGGGAGAAGAGATGGACGGCCCCTGGCTACCCCCTCCTTTGAGGGAGCTGAGAGCGAGAAGGTCTCCCCTCAGCCTCCTCCAGGCTGAACACCCCCAGCTCCCTCAGCTGCCTCTCAGAAGTTCTCCATCCCCTTCCCCTTGTGCTCCAGACCCCTCACCAGCTCCGTGTCCCTTCTCTGGACACGCTCCAGCACCTCAAGGTCTTTCTTGTCATGAGGGACCCAAACCCAAGCACATTATTTGAGGTGGAACCTCACCCGTGCTGAGTACAGGGGGACAATTGCTGCCCTGGTCCTGCTGGCCGCACTGTTCCTGATACAGGCCAGGATGCTGGCGGCCTTCTTGGCCACCCGGGCAAGCCCGGTCCTTTTCCACCGAGGCAGCTCTCCGGCCGCGCTTCCCCAAGCCTGTGGTGTCCATGGGGCTGGTGTGACCCAGGTGCAGGACCCCACACTTGGCCATGTTGCACCTTGTACCATTGACCTCAGCCCGTGGCTCCAGCCAGTCCCGATCCCTCTGTAGATCCCTCCGACCCTCCATGAGACCGACTCTCCCGCCCAACGCAGTGTCACACCGCGGGTGACAGCCCGGTGCTCGGCCGGCGAGACGCAGGGAGAAGCCTTTTCGTCGTTGGAACATTCAGAACGATTTATTGAAGTCAACCTCAAGCAAAAGTTCAAATCAGTGGAATGTCATTAAAAACCTTTCCAAATTAATCCTCACGGAAGCAAAAACACATCTGAATTCCAAAGTATTTGTAAAATAAAAAAGGCGACATCTCAGTAAATATAATGTACAAAAATTATATGTTCCTACCATCACAGACATTCAGTAAGAAGCTAAAATATTACAGGCAATTCTAGATACACTATAACTAGTTGACGGTAAGCTATCTATGTACAGGTTAACCAAGCTTTACAGGTTTCACACTATGCAAGAGAACATAGGCCGAACAACAAAACCCCCAAAATATCGTATATCTCAAAGTCTATGCGGCAACATCAAGTCATAATACAGTAATGCCCCAGTGGAACATCGCCAGGGAAAGGTAACACTACTTCGTTAGTGTCAAGAGCTTCTAGTCAACTTCCAAAAACTCTTAAGATATCGACTTCAGTGAATATTGATGCTTTGCTATTAAAGACTCGAGTGATTTCGTTAAAATAACATTTCACAGAATCTACAAAGTTTGTTACAGATAAACAAAGTCTACAGAAATAACGACTCTACAAAGGTCATCCGTACAGATAGAGAGTACATGGGAATGGAAACGGAATCTGCAGGTATCTGTGTTGTGCAACATCGCTCGCGTCTCCCACAGCCCCCCCGGAGCCCCCGCCCCCCTCTCCACCAGCCCAAATGCCACCGGAGCACCTTGTTGTCTGTGGCAACGCCATCGGCTTGATTGAAAAGGAAAAGTGACACCAGAAATGAGATAGAGCCCCACCAGTGAATAGGAAACGCTTTTTTCCTCCGGTCCGTTCCTGCCCCAGACGCGGGTGGGAAGGGGCCGGTGCCCGGCGGTGCGGGGAGGCCCGGGGAGGGCCACCATGGCCACCTCCCGGCGCTGGCAGGGACGGGGCGAGGAGAGGCAGCTCCCTTCTCTCCGTGCACAACCCCCGGGCAGCCAGTGCCACGCGAGGAACAGGGGATGAGTGAATGGCTTTGGCAAATTCATACGCGTTTTCCCTTTTTGATTTCACATTAATTACAGAAGTCTCCCATGCAGAGCACAGAGTTTCAGCTTAACAACTCCCCTCTCTCCAGAGCGGTGAGACAGCCCCTCACAGGGGTAACAACACCTGAGCTCCTCACTCAGGAACAGAATATAATAGGAAACAGCTTTTTTTTTTTTTTTTGCCTTTTTTTTTTTTCTCCTCAGAACAACATTGTGAATACATCCAAAGTGTAGGAGTGTATCGTAAGTGCAAATGTTTTTGCTACACAAAGATAAACAGCAGGGGAAAGCTGATGAGAAACGGAAGGCAAACGGGCAGCGTCCCCCCCGGGCTGCCGTCTCTCACGCAACACCCCCCGTGGGGACGCACACAACCCAGACGGCGCTTGGGAACGCTCGCCGTTTGCCAGAGACTCACTGTACAGCGGGAGCAGAAAGTAACTTCAGGGACGTCAAAGACATTGTCAATGTAGTATACAAAAAAAAAAAAAAGTTATGTATAAATAAAAAAAAAAAAAGCTGTAAAAGGAACCGCAGAGCTTCAAGTACATTAAACCCTGAATTCAATGAGGCAGAGGTTTCAATGTTAAAGTGACTACTTCGTACCAGCGTTGGACATCCCCCCTCCCACCCTCCTCCCCCGCCCCACCCACATAGTTCTGTAAAGTTTCCATATATACAGATTTTATGCTCATTGTTAATTACGTCTAGTAATTGTGTCTTTCCCATACTATCCTGAAATTAAGATACAAGAAGTTTTTTAGAAGAAAGGCCAAAATTAAACATTCCAGCCCTATTACTCCATTTTAACAGATTCTCTAAGACCATGGTGGTGACCAGAGAAGGTAATTTGCCCACAAAATTGCCTTTAACATTATCCTTCCTGAGCTGCAAACGCCTTCAACAGTCTGTCGACAGGCCAAGCCTATAGCGCCGAGCCGAAAGCTACAATAACTAACGCTCGCCCCGCGTCTGCGAGAAGGGCAGTGACCAGCCCCTGCACCGCTGGCCACGGCCTGCAGAGCCTCTGCGCTGTGCTAAGGTGCGACCAGAGAGGAAAAGCTCCGGTAAACAACGAAATCCGGTAACTTTGCAGCGCAGCCCCGACGCGAGAGCACCCGGCCGACAGCGCTGGAGCCAGGCCTTCGCCAGAAGCACGGCGCTATGGCAAAAAATTAAAGCGAAAGTAAGGGGAAAGCACGAGGGTGCGTTCCGGTAAGGAACGACTGACAGTCCTAAACACCAGAATTTCCCAACCAAAATCACCAGCAGCTCTGTGGATTTCTTCCAGGCCTCAGCGTGAAACCACCAAAATACCCAATGTTAATTATCTCATTTTAGAGACCACACAAATTTAATTCAGCGGCTGACTCGCCCTCTGCTGATGCCAAATAATCAAAGCAGCTGTTCAATCTTTTCCTTACAAAGGAATTGCATTATCGTTACTCAGTTTGCAAAGAAATAGTTAAAATGTGTATTTTAACATTTTGTGTTTGGCATAAAGAACAAACCCCCTAGAGTTACCAAGATACTTTGAATTAGGTATTTTCTTATCTAAGAACGTTAAAGTTTTTTTGAAAGATTCACCTTCTCTCCAATAGCGTGAAATCCAGTTCAGACTCTGTTCATAAGTCGGACAAGCTTAAAAACCAATCTGTTTTCCCTTTAAAGTCCAAGCCCAGCTGTTGGCTATTATTAATCTTTTTTTTTTTTTTGGTGGAAAAAAGGAGCACCTGTAAGAAGTTTGAAAACAAAGTTAACCAAGACATCAAGCGGCATGGCACAGGAGTAGCAGCAGGCCTCAATTCACAGCATTTTACAAGTTTTTAAGCCTTCTTTGAACCTCCACGTGTTCTGTGACACTCGGCGCCCCGGCACGTCCCAGCAGCAGGTCCCGTGCGGTGACCGAGGGTGGTGGCCCTCGCCTGCTCCCTGGTGAGGGTCCCGGTGCTGCCACACCGTCCCCTCCCGCCAGCGCGTCCCATGGACACCGCATGGAAAAGCAGGGAGGTGCACTCGCACCGCGGCAGTTCTGCAAAATTCAGACCGCTCGCAGAGAAAATCATTCGAACATCACCAAGCCTAATAAATAATATAAAGTAAACACATTGGGCCTTACAGACACGGTAGCAAGAGCTACGTTTGGAATTTCTGAAAAGGTTCAACACCCCCAGTAAGAGCTTAAAAAGAGACATTTATCACACAAAATGTTAAGAAAAATAAAATCCTTTTTGTAAATTTTTTTTTGTAAAAAATACCAAAATACAGCACTGCTTTCAAGCAAGAGTAGTGTTTCAGACATTCACTGCAGTACGGACCACGAGATGAAGTGCTTTAGAGATCCCAGGAGCCCCCTGTACCACGCAGCGACCCAGGAGACCCGCAGAGCCGTCCCGAGTCTGGAGGAAAGGCGTCTGCAGGCGTTCGCAAGATGAACTGCCAGATCAGTTCCATGGCACAGCGGCTGCTTAAAGAGATTGTAGTGTATTTTGTAATTGTACAATTGCACGCAAAAAAATTCCCCCCGTACATAAATTTGAGGACACCAGCCAGAGGCAAGATGTGTTCTAAAATCCCACGTGTACTTTTTCAGCCTACTATTTTCTTGAACTGAGAAGTCACCACGTTCCCGTAGGTTTATGTGAGCAGTTTTTCAGAGACAAGGTTCTTAATTCTTAATTCAAAGACTTAATTTAGCCAGATGCCAGTGACACTTGATATTAATTATGTTCATTCGTGACTGTTTTCAATAGCCATTAGCAAAAAGCCAGCAGGAAGTCAGCTAATTTCAGCGTACGAGTCAAAAGTACACTAACTGCACCAGGGCAGGGGGAGAGGCAGAGTGTAAGACGCAGGGCCAGGGGAGGCGGCTCAGCACAGCCTAACTTCAGCCTGGGGAAACTGGAACCCCCAGGCTCCTTGCACAGGAATGGAGGAGGACAGGTTTTCGAAAGAAAGTCTGGAGCAGGAGCCTGCCTAAGCCACTTCAAAAGCCTCACTGAAGGAGCCCGTCTCTCTGCTGACGAACAGAAGAAATCCAAGAGAGAACCGTCTCATGAGGCTGAAGCTGGCTGCTGTGAATACGGCCCCATTCCCCAGACACAGAAAATACCCTGTTCATTGCAGAAGTGCTGAGATTTTTCTTAGCTCCATTAACAATGAAGATTAAAGTTAGAAGATCTCTCTCAGCAAAAAAATCTAAGCATTCAATCAAAACAAATATGCACATGGGTCGGATTCCTTCAGCGCTCAAATTTCTTTTGAAGCTAACGGGAGTCTGAGAAGGTGGCAACAAAGAATCCCAGTCATATAATTGCCATAAAACAAGCGCAGACTTGGCAGGTGACAAATACACAGGCACAGAACAATCCTCCACCTGAAGAACTCAATGGCAGAGCTCCCGCTGCCATCTGAGTGAGCTGCAGTACGGGCCCGAGCCGGGCAGCTCTCCTAACTACAAAGGTTTTCCACATGAGGTGGGATAAAGGAATGACCACTGTGCAATTAAGCTCCTTCTGAATTTCCACCTGCCGGCAAACGTGGATTACAGCTCTCGAGCAAGGAACTAGGATTTCTGCCCTCCTTAAACAATACCAGATCTCGTGTTACAAGCACTTCCAAGAAGTCATACACCTGATTTCTCATAGGAAACGCCTTACATTAATATTCATACGTTAACATGATACATAACCTACCTTCTCAAAATGCCTTTAAAAATCAGTACTGGAATGGAGGCATTTCGGGGTCACCTGGTCCGAAACCCACATCTGTCCTTATGGCATCTCAGTGTTACACAGAGTGGGGAGGCTTTATTCTTTTCATAAACTAGACATAAAAGTTATGTTGGCTTTGCTATTCTGTTTTTAAAGACACGTTGACTGATCAGAAACAGATCTTCAACACCCTTTAAAAATTAAATAAATAAATATGTTGCTATGCTTTGCTTTCTACACTCAAAGAACATATTTTAAACAGAATATTCTTTTCACTGTCAAAAGGTCTACATATTTCTTTGAAGGCCAAGACGTTTCTGGTTTCCAACAGTAAGAGCTGCTGTAGCACATTCAAGGGTAAAAGAAAGACCAAACAATAAAAAACAAAACACCACTGCCTGCTTCTGCTTGCTAAGATTAAATGGTCCCGTTCCCAGTTCGCACACGACGGCTCCGATGACAAAGACTGAATGTGTCGTAGCAGTCTCTTCAAGTTCATCGCCCGTTTGCCCCTCTTCGCCCCTCCCTTGTTTGTTTTTAACCAAATTCACTCCTTTGCTTCTTCTACAGGATTCTGTGGTTCCAATTTGCACTTTATCTTGCTCCAGTACTCAGGTGCCACGGGAGATTTGGGGTCATGTGCGGAGCAGCAGAGACGGCCATCCAACGCTGATGCCACCAGGGCTCCCTTCTCGTGATCTTTGCAGAAGGAATGAGGGCAAAACTCACAGAAGGAAACTGCAGGATTGCTACAGACGTCACACTGATGCCACGGACATTCCCACTTTCCTGGGGATGGGAGGGGAAGGGAGGAGAGAGAGACAGGAAGCTGAAATTAGTGCATTTCGGGGACAGCACTGGCCTTTAACCCTTACTCCTTGTTGCAATTGTTCAGATGAGTGCAAAGAAAGTTCAGAAAAATCAGCTCTTACTGTAGTCGCTACTTCTGCTTCTCATTTACGAGAATCTGACTGGAAACAGTTCTTAGTCATTTTGCATTTTTTGGGCCTCACTTGGCTGAAAACATTGCTGCCTGCATAACCGGAGCTTAAAATAGTTAGATCAGCCTCCTTTGGCGTCAAGGCACCAAATGTCCTTGCAAGATGCAGAGTTTGTTTTGTACATTTTTCTGATTTGTGGGCACCTCTCATTGATCTGGACACAGCACTCGCTCAGACGGGTATCTCCAAATTAAGATTTAGTTCAATGGCAGTGTACTTTGATGTAGAAGACTGAATGCGTTAGTTTTGAAAAGTAAGCGAGAAACGGCTCAGAGAAGAACAAGTTGTTTGAATCAAAATGTTTGAGCACACAACGCCCCAGATCCCCCAAACCATTCAGGCACGTACTCGTGTGACCGTGTGCTGAGCCCTCAGGCTGCAAAGGCACACTGAACATCGCCAACAGGGAAAAGCCAATGATTCTCGCTGCTGTGCCCGAGCTGCGCTGAAGTCCCTTTTGGCTGGGTTACTAACCAAGTTAGTTACCTAACCAAAATTGCTGCTGGTGCCAGCAAATAAGCTATTTTGAAGATAACTTCCATGTTTCTAATATGCTGAAAAGACACGTGACAGATCCAACTGCATTCATGGCAGCCTTTTGGTTAATTTAATCATAGACTAAACTGGACTTCCAATTATTTTCACTGAAGTCTTTGGAATCAGGAAGATTAAAGAGATAAGGACTTTTACAAAATCCTGCAATCGGATTAAGATGTCATACTGCTGAATAATTTGAGCCCTAGCTTCAAAAAGCTTAACGTGAAAAAACTCAAATGGAAGATACATGCCATCAGGATTTGGTAGATAATTTAAACATATTTACTGATTAATCGAGCCCTGCACATCGTGCTTCCTATGTCAGTGTTTGAACTGTCATTTGATTTGCGGTTGGTGACCTTGGGACACCAAGATGATGCTTGTATTTCAATCCAAGTAAGAGGAAAGAAAGAGCTGCAACAAGAAGAACACTGGAAAGCATTACCATGTCTCTCTGTCCTTCGGTTCTCATTGAGGAACACTGCCACCTGATGTACTGCTAGAAGTGAGTGGTGTTACAAAAGCAAACGTGCTGCATTTAATGTAAACGAATACACTGCGTTTCAGCTCAAACACTGTCTTGCTGCAGGAAGAAAAGATGAACAGGCAGCCACACGACTGCTCTTACCAAAAGGTGGCTGAGTCAGGTTAAGGCATAGGAGGTGGTACGCTTTGGGACAGTCCTTTTTATCACACATGACTAGTTCTCCCCCATCTCCACACTGGAAACAGTTGTCTTCATGCATCTGCTTCTGTTCTGTTTTTATCTTCCGCTTCTTCTGCTTTAGTTTTGCATTCTTCACCTTCTCTTCATTTGCCGTTGCAAATGCTGTCTAGCAATTACAAAGATCATAGCATACAGTCACTTTATAAACCCCTTGCATTACAATTAATCTCATCAACTTTGGGTTATTATTTGCACGAACTATGCTCAAATTAAATGCACTCAAAAAGCTTTTAAGCTATAAAAGCCAGAAATACCCATTCCCGTGTATCTGAATTAGCACAGTTTGTAATGAACTTCACCCTAGACACAACAGCACTACAGCGCATAACTGTAAAAGCCTTAGAGACTTTCAAGGGTGCAAAGCATTACACAGACTAAAGTAAAGAGTTAAATAAAAGAAACACCCCTCTGCCCCACTCTCACTAGATCTCTGGATTTGGGAAGAGAAGCTTCAATTGTCATCCATGTACCTTTGGACGCACTCCTAGGAAACCACTGCAGTTTTCTGCTCCACAATGACATTCGGTCCTGCCATTGCCCAGGCAATCCAAGTTATAATTAAACGTTAACTCCATTCCTAAAATTTAAAGAAAAACAGTTGACCCACACAGACACAGAGGACAGACAGGGTCGTGACAGTGACACTTCAATAGCATTTCTCTCTTCACGCTCTGAGACCCAGCGGCAGCAGCTTTTAAAAGGGCAAGCCTGGAATGGTGCATTGATTTCCCAGACTTTGAAAGCAGCAGCTGTACTATCACACAGAGCCAGGTAAAACGACGGATCAGGTAAAGCACTTACCAGGGAAAGATAACACACCAAATAAACATTGGTGAAAGCATATGGTAAGCGTTTACACGACACGGAGTTAACACTGCACTTCGCAGCAAACCCCATAGTTCGCTCTAACAGGAGCTTTCAGCTTCAAACTATTTCTGACTATAAAATCCCTGCTGAAACCAGAACCGACATTTGTCTCCACTCCAATGAATGACAAAGTTCCTATAAACGGCACTGGTATTAAGGAACTTCAGGAAAAAAACCCCAAAACGTGGCCAAGTTAGGAACTTAGCCCTTTCAAGACAAAAGTACACACGCAAAACAGTGCCATCTTCCTACCTGCAGGAATATCACAAAGAGCAAATAGTCCGACTCTAATGTCGCCATTCACTGTCCATTTCTGCGTTTCACAGTTTGGATTACAACTATGGTTCATAAAACGAGAATAATTCCCCTTTGGGCCAGCGTCTATTATCCGGTCCTTCAAATAAAAACACAAAGACGTATTTAGTACTTACACACAAAAAATGGTTTTCTGCTGACAAGTGACTACTAATGGTTAAAGCAGCAATAAATATGTTTATTTTAAGTTAGTTAAGTGGTAAGTTTTCCCTGCAGAGTTAATTTTATGAAGAAGTGTCTGAATATTTGTGCTAGCAGAACTGAAACAGGCAGAGAGCGCACAACGCGAGACACAGCCTTTCTCTTTCAGCTCTTCACCATTCCATTAAGAGAAACACAGACCCTTCCCTGAGCGTACACCAAGCCTGGAAGGATGCTTCTGCCGGCATTTTGCCCCCACCTTCAACCATAAACAGTGTATATTGAACAAGACATAATATTTACCTTGGTTACAGTTAACATATAAAAATTGGTTACACTGTTTTCATGTGCACGTTTGATCCGCAGCCTGCACTCCTCTTCGTCAATTAGCTCGCCAACGTACTCGTTCACAAATTCGCCCTGCAAAGTAAAGGCAAACAGAAAGAAAAAATCCGTGCTTACTACTTCTCGTGATGATAAAGGGAAGCAGCACAGAAAAAAAGCATTTCCTATAAAAATATGCTCTAATCATCACAAAAAGCACTACATTTTAACCATCAAGTAGGCAAGACGTGCCTATGTGCACCAGGATTTGACGTCTAAGCAATACGCCCATTCAAAATAAAAAGGCAGGAGAGCCACGCGCTGTTGCTGTATTCACATTTCACATAAAACTATGCCGATGGCTACCACGACCTCTGTCCTTTGTAATTCTACCTTTTTAATGCTCCTTTTTGTCCTGAGACCCCACCCACGTCGATCCGTTTTTATGATCTCAGCGTCGGGGTAGAGTCTTTTGGTGAAGCACTGGTTCTGACAGCGCTCTCCCGCCGGGCACACCTGGGGGTGGCACTCGTACTGCAGCATCCTGTTGAGACACTCCGACTCCAGCCCGCAGGGGTTCTCGTCCGACGGCTTGCAGTTACAGCGAGGGATTTCCGACAGATCAGCCACCTGAATCTGAACCTTCCCTATCACCTTGTTGGACTGCGGAACGAAGGAAAAAAAAAAAAAGAATAAATGAAGATGACAATGCACAAAGGACACAAAGGCAGCAGCTTTATTGGAGGCCAATCATCAACTGACACGAGAAGGCAAGAAAATAACGATTACGTCATTATATTTCTTCTAGACCCTTTTGAAGGCTCACAAAGCCTTCACAAAAGAGACACTTCCTGCAATTCAGAAGCAGACGCATGCACGTGGCATCTGTCACCACTCAGCTGCCAACCTTACTGGGGACACCCTCTTCAGAGAAGCCACTAGTAACCAATTTTAGTGAAGAACAGTAAAACTCATGACTCCGTTCACTACAGCATGGGTCTCTCCCCAGTAAAGTTCAGGAACTCAAAGCACACAAAGTTTATCAAGTTCATCACTAGCATTTCTTCCAATTAAACCAAAAACCATTAGAGGAACACCAGGCCCCTGTGTCCCCAAAACTGCTGGCAAGAGCTCGACTGCGGGAGGATGAGCAGTCGCTACTCCCACTGATACGGAGTTCAGCCTTTAACGAAGTTCAGTAAGTTGTAATGGCCAGCATGGATCTAAGACCCGTGACATGAGCTTGCAGGCAGCAAAATTCTACCTTAGGTAAAACTGTTCTTCAAGCGTTAACCCTCTTTCACAAATACTCTGCTAAAAGAATGTTTTATGGTACTACAAGAGAGAACAAAAGATTCTTGAAGAGAACAGCCAGATGATTGATTTGAATTTCCTTAAACTTGAATTGTTGCAAATATTGGTTTAAATACACAGCTTACTCATGCACAGAATAAGAACAGGAAAATAAAGAAGCCAACTCACTTTAATGTGTTTATAAGGTGGAGGTTTCCTTGAATTCCTTTCAATTTCTAATGCCTCTTTGCTTTCTCTTTGTGCTTTCAGCTCCTGGAAGCGCTTTGCTGCTTCTTCAAGTGCTGTGCAAGGGAGTTCAAAATAAAAACCATTAGCACCAAGGTGCTATTAATCAAATATATACATGTATGTATTTAATTTATCTTTTCAAAGGCTAGGAATAGAACTCTATAGGCAAAAACACAAGCTAAAAATGAGTTATCGCAGTATATCATGAATCTATCGTCAGGTACTTTTCAGTAGGTATGGAGATACTGAACAATGATCCCATGCAGCAGAGCCCACGCTCCATCTCAACGTTTCCCAGTTTGTGGAAGAACTGAACTTGCCCACAACGATACACAATGAGTAGGCACTTAAAGAAACATATTTTTATCTGCAGTCAAGGAATCTATATAATGTTTGCAATTTTACATGAACACAGAACACTAGTCACATAATATTCCCATGCAGGTTAAGTGGTGATGGAGACACAAACACGTGGAATTTTTTCATAAACCACTATAAACTTTGTTTGATTTTACCTTTCTTGAAGGTCTTGTTAATACTAGTTTGCCCCTCAGCAAAGCTTTTATCTCCTTCAACATAAGGGAAAACTCTGCCCTGGTGTACCCAATAGTAGTCATGTGAACCAAAGAAAAATACTGGGAAGTCCCCGATATCATGTTTGAGGCCCTGTATGTTGAGAGGCACAGACCTGGGATTGCAGATCTCTGCTGGCCACCACCTGAAAAGTAGGAAAAAAAAGAAAAAGAAGAACGTAAGTTTCTTGAACTATAGCCTTAGCTTCCGAGTCTGCCTAACCAGATTGAGAAATGAAAGGCAGTGTTCCTTTCTTAGAGAAATGAACTCCTTCCTTATACAACCAAGGCTCCCCTTAGCGATACCTGGGAAGCACCACGCAAAACACAGGAAAAGTTCTTATTCCAGATTTCAGAAAAGCTTTGTAAGAACATACGTGGCACAAGAGTGGACTTGTAAGATCAGCTGTAAAGGCTTGTATTCCTGCAGGTGACTAACAGCAAACACAAGCTAGGACATCTCGGTTCTATAAGACAGCCCCTGGTTTTCCATATCCCTATCACGCTCTAGAGAGCACATGTAAGCGCAATCAAGTTTCCATCATCGCCTGGAAAAAGCAGGAGAATTTAATTTAAAGGGCGACATCGATGTCTGACACAAAGTAGATGTATTATTGTATTCCTAGTTCTTGTTTATGAAGACTGAGCTGCTTGAAATTATTTTCCTGTAATTCTATAGTACATTAAAAACACCCAAAGCATTAAAAAACAAAAATAGCCAACTTGCCTGTAATTTCCAAGCTTGACCCAAACGATCTGCTTGTAACGCAGCTTCTTGCCAGCTTTACAGTCATTGCAATTCCAGCATCCTTCAGGCATTTCTATGTTGAGACACTCGGGGTGAAAGGAAGCTGGGCAGGACTCACAGCATAACAGTTTTCCACCTTTAAACAAAGAAACCCTGCTTGGTTTATAGAAGGACGGACTTGCTTCCCCCTGGGCATCACAACTGACACTCATTTTACTCATCCATTCTACATTCTCATTTGCCTCACAGAAGAGAATGGCAAGAGAGAGGGATCGAGTCAAATTTAACAATGTTGGTTAAAAAAGACCGTGCAGCGCAATCAGCCATCTGATGTGCAAGTTGTGACTCGTAACTGCACCAAAGACACACAAACAAGCAGCTGAGTGATTTTTAAACATGAGGGACGTTGGCAGGAGAAGGAACATTCCCAAAGGAAGCAGTGCCTCTGGAAACAGTGCTGTTAGCGCTTATTTCTTTGGGCACGGCCAAACCCTCGGGTTATTTCTTTGGGCATGCCCAAAACAATGACAAATAACCAAACTTTTAAGAAACACTTTTTCAATCCACATTGTTATGACTGAATCCCTCAGCAATCAGTTAGTGTGCATTAACACCCCCCACAGCCTATAGGTCGATCAATGCTTTTCTGTACCAAGAATGTTGTAAAAGAATCGTAATAAGTCTGTTTATTCCACAAAGAAGTTGTTTACCGGTATGAGCACAAGCCATAATGCAGAATGAGACACCACACAAGTTGTCCCCATCCCATAAGTTCCTTTTGCGCACAAAGGAAATCTTAGCGCAGTGGTTTACGCTTATTTGGACAAAAGTTGTTTTGGCTGGCTTGCGTTCTGGCAGATGGATTGAATGTGGAGAGGCACAGCACATCTCTAAGCCACCCTCAGCGAACAAAGCAGCTCATACAATAAGACTTGATGCACTATACATATTGTAATGTTTTATATATGTAAGTATAGGAAATACAAATACACATTTTTATAGATATATGATTTTTTCTAATAAACAACAAGTTTTTGTGTCCCAGATGGATAATCTGGTAGAGACTCAAGAGTATTTAAAGCAATTTTCAAGCACATAATATCAAAAGAAGTGTGAATAGTAACTTTCAAACATTTATCAGAAAATCTTGTCCACCTATAGACTTTCAAAAATGTCATTGCATTAATTGATTGTTGCATATCACAGTAAGCATTCCTTAAACAAATCGGTTGCATGACCAATACTGTATTTCCTCTGCTAAAAACCGTAAAATCCATCCATATGGATTTTCCAGAGCTCCCCAAACCCATAATAAAATTTTCACTTTTAAAATATTTTTTTGCAAATGTTACTTCAGAGGAAATACAGACCCAGTGTAAATTACTGAAACATTATCCAACATGATAAAATGCCAAGAGATGCAAAAAAAAAAAAAATCAAACAAAATCAAAACACAAAACTTTCAGTGCTAAGCAAGAAAACAAACCAAGACTTCGCTCTCAGGATGCATTAGTAAGATATTGCTCAAGCTAAGCGGAGGGCTCAAAATAATTTTTGTTTTCAGGAATTACAGGAACTACGGAAAGCCATCAATCTAGCAACGTTCAAAATAACCTAACTTTAGAACGGTTAATTGGGCACCGGTTCTGAACACTCTCGGAAAATCAAATTTCTGTGGGGAATAAAATATTACATCTGAGTATTTTATGCAGACAACGGTTACCTCCCCATAAGGTACAGTGAGATGCTGCAGCACCACCCACGCCAGAAGAAAACGCTCTCTCGCTCTGCCCGGAGGTGCGGGTGTTTTTGCGGGGGACGGAGGGCAGCTCCAGCGGCCCCCGCGCGCAGCACATCCCGCAGGGAGCGCGGCTGCCCAGGCTGGCGGGGAGACACAGCCCCGGGGACAAAGGGACACAAACGCGGGCAGAACCTCGCTGCCTTCCCCCTCGGATGGACACAGGACCCACCTGTGGTAACCTGAAACATCCTTTCTTCTCGCTGGCTCTGCGTAAGCTACCTAGAAGGTCTGAAACAGAACACCCCCCTCCGCCTCCATGTATAAAATCAATTTAAGCAGCTGGTGACACTGAACTGCAACAATATCAAGCTCGATTCACCTCCTCTCCACATCCCTGTGCGAACAGCTGCCCTGAAGCTGGACTAGCCTCGGCCAGATACAAAGTGATTTAACCTCTTTCAAGGAGAATTTAGTGACAGTAATTATTTTAAGCCCTTTTGTAATAAAAAAAATTGCCAACAACATGAACACACGCTCACAATAATCAATGAGTGAAGTTCACTGAAAAGCAATAAGTGGTGCTTGACAAGCAGACATTTCTCGTTTGATTTAAAGAGAGAGAAATAATAGAAAAAGCGAAAGTAAATTAAAGAGAAAGAAACTATTTTGGTTACCTTTCTCACATTTCTTTTTGGAAGCTGACGAAGGAGGAGGAATCATAGGTAATTTCATCAACTCAGCACGATTTGATTCATTCAGAAGGTAGTGGGACTTATAGGCATATGAACTGAACAGGGGGTCTGAATGATCCTGCACTACCAGCCCTATACGAAACAAACAGAAAGAGATGAGTTGCAATGAAACTACCCATGATTCCATAAAGGAGAAAATAAAATAAACCAAATGAACACCTCTAATGCATTTATGTGTGAATGAAAAAAAGATAAAATGAAGGAAAAAGAAAAGTCTGACAGGAAGTTTCTTCGCTAAGAAAGAGGTTATGTGTTTGAGGGACTAAATCAAAATGTAACTGGAAAAACCTATGATGAATAAGCTGCTTCTATGTGGAATTTCAGTCGTGCTTTTACCCTTAATTTGTGCATTTAGAGAAAAGCACAGGAAAAGCAACCGATTTTATATCTGTGTGAACCACCCTCCCTCCCAAATGGCAAAGGCAAGCTAATTCGAAGAGCAGGGGGGTGACGGTCACCGCATCAAATCAAAGGTCAGGCTGTTAGTTGGGGCTACAAACTGAAAAAGCAGATGTTGGATACAAGAACTCACCATCCCACTTTACTACAAATCTGTCTCTAAGATCTTATCTATCAAAGTGTTTAGTGTGTTGGAAACAACAACAAGGGGGGTCCGTGATTCTGCAAGGCACCAAAGAAGGATGAAAGCCCTGTCCTACGCCATTTGTTTTTAAGTAAAGCTCCACCAGCCCTGCCCTCCCGCAGCTTCCAAATGCAGCTCTTTGGAGCAGTCACGCACTCCGGTCTCCTATATGCTTTTATTTCAAACGATGCATTTGCATTTCTGGATCCTTCTCCACCAAGAAGAGTTTTCCCCGTTGCTGCAGAGAGGCGGGCAGCCCCAGTGAGTGCCCCGTTGCTACAGATCAGAAGCATTCGGCCAGTGAGTCACGGGACAAATAGAGCAACTGCAACCCAAAGCAGCAGGAGAGATGAGCTGCCGAGACAGCCACCAGCTCCGTCCCGCGTGGGACAGGCAGAGCCGAGTGCTGGGGAGCTGCCGTCGAACGGGGGAGCCTAAAACCCTGCTGTGAGGAGAACGGCGTCGGCCTACCTGGGAAGCACGTCCTCGGGGGGATTCACAACACGAGCGTGACCTACGTGTGCAATTATGTGAACTATAACACGCTTAATGAAGGACATTTCAGGAAGGTGATTAAGAAGTCTTAAAATATACTGTATTTCAAGAACCTCATTATAAGCAAGTTTGTATATTTTATAGATTGTTTCAAAGCTACATTTTCTCACTTCAGTCATGTTTTGCATCTCTACAAAGTTTCTCCTTCCGATACCAACTAAAACTAGTGAAGTAACAGTTCTCACGTACAGATGCCCGAGGATTTCTACAGCATTCAGCTCCCCGGTTCTCTCTGAGCGGGACCCTGCGTGCTCCTGCTGCAGATGCTGCCCTGGCCTCACGTCCCTCCCACTGCCACGTATGACTAGAAGGACTCAATTCGACCCAGCTGGGGCAGTTTGCTAAATGTAAACCTCGCACAAGCTCTCTCTGGTGAAGCACACTGGCTCCTGATTCCAGCTACGCCCAGCAGAAACAAACCCCACAGAAATTTTCTAGAAGAACAAGTACATGGTTGCTGTAGAACACAGAGGATTCAGTCAGCGGTAGCGGTTTGTAACTTTTCAAGTTCTCAAAACTAAGACTCAGTGAACGTACAGGAGAGGAAATCCCACCCGCTGGGCTTCAGAGGTCACTTATTTTGCCAGAAGAAAATACAGACTTCTGTAGTTTCAACTCTGATGAAGCGAGATTCAGGTATAAACAGAATTACTAAAACAATGTTGAATGCAAATAAATGCAGCTCTGCATCTTCAGCAAGCATAAGAGTCCCTTCCTGTAATTCAGTTCTGGAATCCTACTCCTAAATTCTGATTTCTGTGCCATACAGGTAAGATGGATGCCAAAGAGCAGGTATTTCTTTTCATAAAGCTTTTACATATGTTCTACCCAAGACAAGTAGGAGGCCTCTATTTTACACCTCTGCATCATAAAGTAGCCAAAACTTGGAGAGAAAATTCCCAAGGAGATTCACCTTCCTGTGTATGTGTAACAAACTACTGCAGATTTATAATCTAAAGTAGGCTCTTCTACGATATTTGGATCTTAAGTCAGCTTCAAGCATCTGTAGTAGCTGGCCACAGGGTTAATAAAGTACAACTTCAAAGAAATTCATTTAGCTGGTTTGGATCATGCGAGGTATTTTGATATTACAGCTTGATAGTGTTTTGAAACTGTTGGAAAACAAAATGTTGAAGACAAACCCAATGGCAGAAGCCTGCCGGTGCTTTCCATTCACATCTTAGTACAAACACAGCTTTCCTGACTGAGATCAGCGACATGGCCATCAGCGCGGTTCTCTAATGGCTACTAAGATCCTACGACCTACCTCCCGTAGGCGCAGAGCAGGAGGACAAGACATATCCTGCCATACAGAACTCGTCACACTAATGCTCACAGGGGCAGACCAAGGCCACCGTTGGGCCTTGCCCAGAGACATTTCTCATCTGACACTCAAACCAGGGGATATCACAGGAACTCTTCTGTCATAAGCCTGTATCTGGTCCTGGGTCCAGCCTGACTCCGGACAACTGAGTCAAGAAACATAAAACCAAAGTGCTGACAATGCGATGGAACTGCTCTACCTACCACCAAAAAGAACTCTGGCATATGGAAAACTCCAGCAAGAAACTCCCTTATATGGTATTGTAAATGTTTTTGTACCAAAGTTCTCAAATGTGATGGCAGTCATAAATTAAAATGAATTTTTCTAGTTCATGAGTAAATCCTACCTTTTACCCTTAAAAATTTAAACAGTTTTAAGTTTGTGAGTGGGAAAGAATCCCCTTCTGCGTAATAGACTGCATAATACCAGAGCCTCCATTCTCAGCTTGCAGTAGCTGGAACCGGGGGCTCAGCATCCGCTTTTTCCTACCGGCAACACAAGTACCTGTGGCTGCTTCTGAGTATCAAATATTATGGACCAAAATAATTCTCATGAGAACTGTTGACCAAAAAAAAATTAAATAAAATAATCACAGGCAGCATTTAAACCCCAGAGAGCCCTAAGGGAGTTTTTCTTTATGAAATACATAATTTTTATCACTAAACTGCACAAGTGACCACAGAAGAACTATAAAACAGGGGAAAAAACAAGTGTGCTCACCTCTTGCACAAACGAAACAAAAGCCTACATTTACAGCTGATGAGGAGTGATTCCTTTTGGAATGGTTACTACAGATGAGAATGTGGGATGACACAAACAAGCTTCCTGCAGCAATACAGCCATCTCCTGAGTGATAGGCAATGGGGCATCTGAAACATCTCACCATGCGACCTGTTCAATATAAATGCAGAAAAATGCACCATGTCACCCTGCAGTCAGGATATGGTAGAAGACACCACAGACAGATGCAAGGCTGGTCTTTACTCCGATCAGAGTACTAGATTTAAAAGAAACATTTACATCTTAAAAAAAATTTTCACAAAAGTTAACTCTTAACTTTTACTTTAAAACTCTGTTAAGAAAAAACACATGGTTTAAATCATTCTAGAGTCTGCTTGTTTTGTTTGAATAATTCAGTTAATTTCTAAAAGGATTCTTTTTTTTCTTGAAAAATAATTGTTCTAAAGGCCACTACTAACTGTCTTTTAAAAGACCCTTTCCTTGGCCTTGCACTACTAACCTTCGGCTCCCATTAAACCCAGCACAAAAGATGACTCAAGTGTTGCGGATCCAGGCATCCTCAGACAGCAGTCTCGGGCGATAGCTGTTCTCCCACCCACCAGAAATTTAAGTTAATGACCTCGTTAAGAAGGAAACCCTTGTTCCTTGCTGCACACTGCATTACAGAGGGTAGAGTTCTAGCAATTGTTATTCTGATGACGCAGTTGAGCTTCCTCCCGCTGTTCAAAGCCAGCTCTACTCTCACCTTTGCTTGCTTTATGAATATCCTTATCCATGGAGCAGGCGGTACAGCAATGCTGCGGGCAACGGAATCCTCGCGACTCGAAGAGAGCGGTGGCAAACTTGCGAACACAGGCCTCGTGATAAAATTTACCGCACGTGTTGACCGAACAGCGCTTCACATCTTTGCCGGGAAGTTTGCACGAAAAGCATGTATGTTCTCCTTGTAAAAGAAGGAATAAGGAAGCCCAACTGTAACGGCCAATTCTTTGAGATACAGAAGTTGTTAAAAAAAAATTCCGAAGCGAACAGTTACACCGGTTTGAGCAACACAGGCTTCTTCCCTTCTAACAGGTAACTTGGTTACTATAATCCGTAATGATTCTATAATTGCCATTAACATAAAAGCCCCTTATTCTGAGTAAACCCCTAAACAGTTTATTACTTTTCTTTCTTACCTGGTACTTGCTAGGTGGGAAAATGAGAATCTGGCCTCAGAGGTTAAAAAAGTACTAGAATAACCCAAACGCGCTCCCACAACCTGGGAACTCACCATCTCAGTTTGCTCTGACCAGAACACGGCTCCGCAACGGAGTGCGAAATCCCTCCCTGGTTTTCAGACGCAGGAACACACTCACCGTTTTTACACTCGGTGCAGATGAACTTCTCCTCGGGCATCGCCTTCAGGCCGAGACATTCCAGATGAAAGACGCTGCAACACTCGCCCTCGCAGGACACCAGAGACTCGCCAGAGCTCTCGCAGATCTTGAGCAAACAGACAACACGTCAGAAAGGAAAGGGTACCTGACATACTCACATGCAAGTAACTACCAGATGTTAACGAAGACCAGAAACTGACTGAAACCTCATCAGAGCTAAGGTAAGGCAGGAGGAACTGGCCTACAGCCCACGGCAGACCCTGGGCTGACAACAGTCCCAGCACCTTCTGCATCTCTCTCTCCTCACAGCGCGAGCCCGGACAGAGACAGGAGAGGCACTACAGGATCCATCTGGACTCCTCGTTTCCTCATGCACCCGAAGAGCAAGAGCAGCCTGTTCCCTTACTATGGACCAGGAAACTGGCCAGAAGATTCCAGGATTTTTTTCTCAAAAATACAGGAAAATCCTCACTCTGCCCTATTCTGAAAGACCATCTGCAATCTTCGAACGAAGCAGAAAATAGCATCTACTTTTCCTACTTACGCTAGCAGGCAGGGATTAGATACCACTTTCTAGCTTTTGAGCTTTCTAGCATGCAGGAGAGCTTCATTTCAAGAACACAAAAACTCCTAAAAGCCTTGATATTTTATCTGAGATGTTGAATTATGAGACATGGTTAAAACAAAGTAGTGTAATTTGAAAAGTCTGTCAGCTGAAACTAACAGAAACAGACAAAAGGCCTTTAGTATTCACTTCTTTACAGCACCACATTTACCTGACAAACAGTGTCTTTTTTATTCGTTCCAGTTCCTCTCCTGGATAAGCTGGAATCCACCGACTGCACATCCGAGGCATCAGCATCGGCCATAGCTGACGGGCTGTCTGAGCGTTTTCCAAAACTACCCTACAAAGAGGAAAAATCCAAGGCACTCAAACAAGACACTTGCAAAGGACAACCACATTCTGGAAAAAAATAGTCAAGTCACCACTGATTAAAAGGTCATTCAATATGTCAAGAGGGTCCTTGAAAGCTGATGAACTTCATGAGAATGGAACAAGGAACGCTGCCTTCTTGACATACCTTTTACCTGTACGAGCAAAAAACCACAAAGATATCGATTTTACTTTTTCCAGACACCTCTCAATTTTACACCAAAACACGGCGGCATCTCCCAATTCCCACAGAATCTAACAACCTTCCAAAAAACCAAACTGACAGTGATCTAACCCAATGTTTCACCAGACAAAGAAGTAGGAAAACTTGTAAAGAGAGATTGCATCTTTTTTTATATCAATAAAATGGAGGGGATTAGAAAGAAAAAGACTAGGCTTTACTTTTTAGACAATGAAAGACATGAATTTTCTAGAAAATACAGTGTTCGAATATGTAGCAATATGCAACTGCAAGGCCTGTTATACTGACAGAATAAAGACACAAGTCCCTGTGAGAAACAATATGCCTTTACCTGTAAATCGTTAAGTCCTCTCGAATCCGAGTCTGATGTGTCTCTGTAAGCTGAGCTCGTCAGTTCGACATCAGTCGAGGCACGACTCCTTTTCTTTAAAGGTTTACAAGAATCTGAAATCTCGCTGGCACCTTAACACAACACACTAAAATTAGTTTTAATATATGTTCTCAACTTTTTGCTTAAAATTAATAAAGGAAAATGAAAGATGAGAGGCAACCTAGAACTGTACTTTACTTGGTAGCCCTAATTTTAAGTTTGCAGCTTTGATACTAGTTTAATTCTGACCAAAAAGCTAATTAACTGAAAATAACTTCAGGAAGACCTTTGGACAAACTTCTGAACGTGCTGACACAGTGGAGGAAGCTACTAAATTGTCTATAACAGAGGATAAACCCTTAGGAGATTACCTCTTCAGCATTCATCTTTAAAATATGGCTAAGCAAAGACTTTTTTTTTAATTAAGAAATGTCCAGAAGCAGGACTCGTGTTACGTGCTTACAGCACATTAACAATCACTCTCTTTCCGACTAGCAACGCACAAACAACAACAAAAGACAAAACCAGAAAACCCTCACAAGGGAAACGAAGATCAGCATCTATTACGTTCATCACCAGAAAGCGTTAAGGCCTCTGCAGTTTACACAGAACAAAAACCACTGAAGTGTGATGAGCCACGAACTTTAAATAAAGTTTGGTTTCGTCTGTAACTCACCTTTCTGCAATCCTGTCTTCACTGCTGTCAGTGGAACCATTTCAACCTGTTTGAATAGGAAAATCCAAAGTTAAAACCAGAGGAATTTTTCTCCCTAGAATTAAGAAGCAAACATGTAAGTTTAAGCCATTAGCATCTCTGAACTCAGATGGAGTCTGTCCTCCCCTTCTCAGCGTGAGCTTCTGGTCCTGCGGGGTTTAGTCCTAGCTGCCTACGCGGGGTGCCGGGAGAAGGGCAGCCACACGGTCACTAGCAGGGTCCTTCCCAACCTCTCCCTCGGGCACGAAGGCGACAGGACAGCTCTCTCCGTGTCCAGCGGGCAGGAGCGGGGCTCCTTTGGGCAGCCAACCCTGACGCTTTCGTACAACCCCACACCTCTGTAGGCACAAGCTCCCCTCTCGAGAGGGCTGACACTCGGGTTCAGTGACACTAAATGCGTCGCCGCTGAAGGTGCTTCCCCCAGGCAGGCGCTGGAGCCCCGGGAAGAGCCTGGCTCTGGATAGAGCGCTGCGAGGCGCCGCGGGGCGAGGGGACGCGCAGCCTCGCAGGGCTCTATCCAGCTGGAAACTCAATGTCAGGACACACTGGAGCAGACAAGTCTAAGTCTCGCAAAAGTGCTTCAAAGTTCTCGATCCGCTATGGGAAGGACAAGTTTAGAAACTGTTCTGCCAATGTCCATGGAACACGTGAGAATTTGGCGACTGTATAATAATTATAGGAGAAAGTTGTTGCCTAAAATCCTGGTTTTGAGGTTAAGAATTACAAGTTACTTCTTTACAATGTGGTTACATATGCATGTAGAAACACATTTAGCAAATATTTAAGGATTATTCTATAATTTTTTTAAAAAATATTTTATTTTGTTGTACAATAGGTAAAAACATACAATAGAAGGATTTGTATAGGATACATTTCGTAATACAAATATAAAATCTAAACAATCACTTTTATTTCTCCACTGGTCACTGTAACAGTAGCATTAACATTTTGTTTTTCCCATTAATTGTACTCGTTCCAGTTATAATTTTATACCAAGTTGTTGCAGACTAATTTGGGAATCAGTTGCAAGAAAACTTGACTTTGGGTAACAAATATTGTTGCATAATTGTAAGAAGTTAGTAAGATTTTTTTTTAAATATAACTTAATACATTCAAGGTTATGCGCATTACAGTGCATCTGTGTTTAATTTTTAGTCATATACTTTTCCTGAGAAAAGCACTTTAATGTTCATAGTCTTAGTTAGCTAGATAATATAAGCAAGCAAGCTAACTGGGATCCATGAAGTTCATATTGTTGGTTCTTATACCTTTGTTAAATTAAGAAACATTTACAAACATAAAATAACTCAATTGAGAACAGGGAGGCTGCAACACCTCACGACAAGAGGCTCGAGGGACCGCGTCAGGTATCTTGCGCCCAACATTTAAGTTGCTTTAAAGTTTCAGCAAGAAACTTTCCAGAGTTAGAGCATCCTTCTGCTGAACACAGATGTAAATGCTATGGCAGCAAAAGAAAAATATGAAAAAAAAAAAGACAACAAAAGCAACTGGGTCCACTTTCAGTTTCTGAAGTGAATGAAGTGCAAAACAAAGCATAAAGGGCAAAGAATAAATTAAAATAAAGAGATAAAAACAATTTTTCTACTTCCCATATAAATCTTTAGCCTGACTGTCCCTTTTAAAAAATTCTCACTGGTAAAAGCTATACTATGCGATATTTTATATAAAATTCTCAGGTTTCAAGTGGAGAGGCCCTTGAAGAGGGAAAATCAACCATGGAAGGAAAAGAACCAACAACTTTGACAAACTTGTTAAAAAAGTGTATTCAGTTTTTAACGTCCACCCACTGAACTTTCCTACTCATTTCCACGCAAATTTTTTTTATAATTTTTTTAAAGCAACAACATTTGTCTGTCTGACATCCAGATTAAAGGAATGCCCTATACATGTTAGATCTACTTAAGGAAAAAAAAAAAAAAAACGTATATCCCAGAAGATCTGTTTTGCTGATGTCTGCCAACATAAAAGTCTGACTATTCATCTTTAAGTTAAATCATTCTTAAAGTCCATTTTCAAAAGTGGTCGGATTAATCACTCTAACTTCATTTGAAAAACAAAACCTCAATACAAACCAGCAGCTAAATCAAGAGCAAGAGGAAGGAACCTGGTGGCAATTCCATCAAATAGAAATGACTGAAACAAAATCATTTTGCTCATAACAGAAATCTCAAGGTAAACATGGCAGGTTCGTTAGGAGTCTTGCATCATTGAGTTCCCATTTCCATAGCCTGACTGATACTGTGAAGGTGCCAGTAGCAGAGTCACAGCAATGGTATTGACAAGGGGATTTCATGAAGGATAGTCCAAAACGAAACCCGATGGGGAAAAATGGAGAAAAATAAAAAGGCACCAATATAAGCCACAACATTTATGAATACAATATATTTTAACTCTCTACATGGAGGAAGCCAACCTGCTCCTTTTTGATCTTCTTCTTTGGCACAACTTCAGTGGATTTCTCAGACTCTGAGCGGGTTCGAATCGATCTTCTCTGTTGCTTCTTTTCTACAGAACCTGAAGAAGGAGAAAGGTTTCCATTATACAATTCCTTGTATTTCTGAGGTACAGCAAGATGTTCAACACCGAATCAACAGATAAAGTAACGAAACCAAGACTTTTTCCTCTTTTGAATGTTTTATTTTTAAATTCAGTTCCAAGCTATTTGCCAACTGGTGCTGTGGTTGCAGACAACACGTTCTGATTCCATAGACAGAGATCAGCTTCAGAAAAAGACACCAGTAACAGAGCGACACAAAAAGCTGGAATCCAGTTTAGGGCAAACAGATTTTTGTAACACACCCCTCAAGCACAGTTTTCACTTTGGTTCATTTTGAACCAAATGGTCCATCTTTGGTGTTTAGGGAAAAGTATATACAATCAACTTCTTGAACTAAAACAAGCTAGAAATTTAAGACGCAAGGCACAGCTTCCAAGTTTCCACTCCAAACGCCAGTTCTGTCCCCTGCTCTGCGGGGAACAGCCTTCTCTCAGAACTGGCGAACACAAAAACCTAAAGCAAGAACCACGCTGTGACACGTGGCATCGATACGAAATCTCAGCGCTCAACTAAAGATTACGAGAGGTGAAGGAAAACTCAGCACAAACAGAAGCAGTGATCACGATGTGTTATTGTAATTAATGAAAGTGAAAAACAAGTTTTTGAAAGCATTACCATGGAAAACAAACTCAGACCAATGACGGTTATTATGACATTTCAAGAGATGATGTAGGAGCTACTGGTTTTTTGACAATTAAGGTTGGCAGAACCAGAAGAGCTTTCTATGCTGCAGTACCTCCCAAAGCGGCACACCGAGCACACAACGCTGAGCACCATGTGCAGCTTCTGAAACAAAGCACGCACTTGGAGCCGTACTGACAAAAAAAGTGAAATCTGAAGATTTACAGTTATCTGTGGTGAAGCATTATTCCCGTTTGTCAGTTTTGTGTGTTTCACCTAAAGGCAACACCAGTGTAAAATACTTTGTATTCTTCCAAGCAAAAATGCGAACTCTTGTGATCAAGAATTAGCTTACTGTGCCAGATAGTTATACTGTTGGAGTTGTAAGGCTGCATCTTCTTGTTAGGAGATAAAACATCTAGAGAGACAGGCAGGCTTTCATCAGGCACTGAAAAAAAGCCTTTCAAAAGGGCTCCAGGAAAAAAAAGAAAAAAAAAAAGATTCATCTTGATTAATGGGATGAGCATTTTTATCTGGATTGTGTGGCTCAGGAATACCTCCGTTACTAAACTTCCCTATTGTAAAACGACAGCTTTTTCAACAACTGTATTTCTGAGGGGAAAAAAGGCAACGGTTTTTCTTCAAGGGAAAAAAGTTTTACAGCATATTAACTAATTAATAATAGCAATGAGTAACTCAGCTCAACATCCTTCATGTCAGCGCACGGTAACTTTCGGTTCCGGTGAGCCTTGTCCTTTGAGGGACACACCCCTCTAAGGATGTCAGCACTAACGCTAGGGGCCACCTCCGGTCACCTTTGTGTTCAGCCAGAATTCTCTGACGCAGCTTAAAGTGAATTTGAGGAAGCGTGACCAAACATTCGTTTAATCAATAGTGTATTTTCTCCCTGTGCTGCCCACCGTAGTACGGGAAATAAGATGCAAGCCCTGTGCCAGAGAACTCCCGAATCAGTGCATCTAATATTGGTTGACAGCAATATTGATCAATGCAACGGGCACTCCTCCTCTTCCTGCTCTCCAAGGATCCAGTGCATCACCTCCACAATGCTCCTATCCCGTCTTCGTGCACATTTGGATGCAGAGTTTCAAGAAAGGTTTCAGACCAGCAATCTCCCTCACTACTGGCCAGGTTAGGTCAGGTTAATCCTGTTTCAGCTGTACGTGGAGACCAGAGGCACTACGAATTCTCACAGTTGTTCTCTTATTATCAGATTTCAAGGTACAGAATTATTTTCCCAGCATTATGGAATTCTGTATATCTAACTGCAGGTTATTAATAAGGACTCCCAGAGTCATTCTGTAAAATACTTTACCGTAAAGGTACTCTGAAGTTCCGGTGACCTTAAATTTGAAAAAAGGACTTCGCAGTTATGTTCCATGAGAGGGGACCAATAACTGTCTGGACTTTGGAAATGGCTTTGGAAATGACTGTTTGGAGTGTATATTGAAGTAAAGCTCATGCACTCTATAGGGTGTTATCAGGTGGAGTTTTACGTATCCAAAAAACCTACGAAAATGAAAAAAGAGAGGCTCAGAATTCTCACCCCCCTATGTCTGAAGAGCCATTGTGAAGGTGAAGCCTTTAGTTCCCAGGTGAGAGAAACAAAGCAGCGACCACCTCTCCTGCTGCAGGCAATTAACGCAGCAACTCTCTGAAAAAACTGAAGCAGCTACAGCAACTGAACCTGGAAAGAAGAACCACTGTCGAGAACACCAGAGGAAACCCCACTCGCACCAGAATATCCGGACTACTCAGCCTGGATTGTAAAGTCCCAAATACAGGCCATAAAACAACATATATAAAAATAAAGCTACCTAAAATCTACACAAGTACAGAAACTGAAGCGTGTTTGCAGAGGACAGTGATCCCATGTGTGTTGACCCACTGAGGTTTTTGACCTGGAATCTCATTAATTTTACGTTTGGAAAGGGAGAAATAATGAAACAGACGGAGAGTTAAAGCAGAAGTGACACTTGGCAACGTTATGAGATTTTTTTTCTCAAGAAAAAACGAGGGGTTTTAGCATGTGTACTGTACTAAGTCTTCCATCGTTTTTGGCTTCTATACCGTGACTGAGAGAAACAATCAAGGTGTTCTGCTGCAACCCAAAATTTACTTTTAAATACCCAATGTAAAACTAAGTATGTTTGAGACTATACCAAAGATACGGTTACAAGCACAGTAACAAACATGCAACGGATTTTACACGGCCTGTACAAAATCTGTGGCTGAAAAACAGAAGTCACTATAGGGACTAGAGGAACTTGAAAAGCTCTTGGTTTAGGATGACTCAAAACTGCCTCTTTTCAGGAACCTCCACCCTTTCACCAAAGGGTATCTGTCTCCTCTTGAGGATGATGACAGGACGCACTGCAGACAAATTTCTGCTGGTGAAGCAAAGCTCAATCCCTTTAGAAGAATTCCAATTAGCTATTTCTCAAAAATCAAACCAGGAAAAAAATGTTTTTCTGTTCCAAGTCCAGAAAGCACTCATCTAGTTTATTTTTCTTCTTTTCCTCTACCACTGTACTACAAATTAAACTTCAAATAGCTTGTTTCAGGCTTCCCCTTTTCAGTCTCAAGCTCCATTATTTGCTTCAGTGGTTCTTCTCCCTCAGACATAACAATTCAAAACTTGGTGCTTTGTGATGGGGCCCCTAAAATGCCTTCGGAGGGCAAGCATTAGCTCATTTTGCTGATGGAGTTAGTTGAAGCAGTTTGAAAAAAATCACTATCCTTTACAAAGGTCATGCAGGAACTCAACAACAAAGTCTAGGAAAACACCCAGCCTGATTCAGAGCCATTCCTTACTGAACTTCCAGATTCTCTTCCTTTGATCCCTTTTTACATTTGGTGCCAAAAGGCATTACAGTACTCTGCTAACACACATCCACTACGTTGTCTTCTAAAACAACTTGCCATCTGCTCTCCACAAGGCACCCATCCTTCTCGTATGTTGACTTAGATACTGCAAGTTGCAGACGCTAGAAGTTCAGAGGCCAAACAGCGAATCCCATCACAAAGACATCCTGTGTTTCTCAAGCATCTGGGCTCACCATGTGTTATATTAGCCGTGCTTGTTACTATTATTACGTAAACACAAAGATGTTAATAACAGTTTTTAACTAATGAAAAAATGCCAGGTTTGCTATTTTAATTTAAATGCTAGATTGCTGAAGTTCAGACAAGGATTCTGCAATTTCACCTACCTGTTGACCCACAAGTTGTTTCAGGAGAGGACGCGTTTTGCACTGCTGCTTTTTCGTTTCTCTGATTTGATGAAGAATTAAGTCTCTCTTGTCCTTTGACGCTTACTTCTGTTTTGTTACCAACTCCCTTAAAAAGAAAAAAAAAGAAAAAGATTATCTTAACCTATTCATAGAAGTGTTGCTGCCAACGGGCACATTGATCTACTCCTAAATCACAGAACAGAAACATTCAACGCCCTTCAAAGCAACACATGCACGTGATGATCTCTACGACTGAGCTGCTTCCCTGCAGAACTTTCCATCCCTCTCAATCTCCCCTTGCACACAAGGAACAAAAAAATAAAATAAAAAAAAATATTCCAGTGACTTTTCTAAACATTACCTTCTCTATAATGCTTAGGATGAAATAAATACCCTCCAGGTAGAGAGGCAGAAGAAGGAGGCAGAGAAATAGTCCTAAACCTTTTCCTTACACTGACTGTGAGAAGCTGCTGTGCACCTGAAGGAAGCTGGGAGGCAGAACTCATTGTAAAAGTCTGTTATACAGAATGTCATTATTACTTTTTAATACATTAGTAACAGTTTTGTCATCTCATCTATTTCCCACAAATCCACTGATTTTAAGATTTACAAAGAATTTCTGGATTATTTCAACTAGGAAGCTGGAACTAAACAGCTTTACTAATTTGAATGTATTATGAACAAAAAGGTGACCATCTGTAGGGAGCTCCTCTGCCACCGGTCAAAATGGTTACTGCCAGAGACTTTTGGATGCACTGAAATGAAAAGTTCAGCGCACTAAAAGATTCTGTTGTCACATCTGTCTTTCGTCAGGTTTAATCTCTCCAACGAAAGGAATGTGTATCGTGAAAGCTCGGTGGACGCAAGTTTAAGCTCCACATTAAGACAGACTTGGGATAATTTATGAACAAAAGAGGAGTCGCTACGCAAAGTACATACCTTAGTGGAATAAACAAACTGATCGATGAGTTTTCCATCCCCAGCAGCATTCTGAAGGGCAAAAACCTGTTCAATTTTAACAACTGGAGACATGTTACATTTTTGAAGATCCAAGTTGTGCATGGTTATTGAAGCTGGCAAGGATTTTCTAGCTGCAGCTGTTTTCCATGCGATTTTCACAGGAGGTGGCTCCTCCTCTTCCACACTTGACTGCCTCCGTTGGCTTTGTCTTCGCACCTCAGCATTTGAAGGTGATGCTGCTGCCACGTTGGCATGTTCTGGCTGGGTGTTCGAAGCTGGCTTCGGTCGTCGGTTCTTCTTGGTCTCCGATTTAGAAGCAGCAGTCTTTTTGGCTTTTGACAAAACCTCCTCTGGCTCTTTGTCTATATAAATGAAGGTGTATTGTTCTATCCTTTCTTCCCGAGTCATTTTCAGTGCTTTCTCAGCATGGGCAATACCAATATCCCACTGAGCACGCTCTCTTTGCGGCCTTGGTTTGCGGATCTTAAGGAACAAAGACAAGCAGCTAATTACACTGAAGATGTTGCCATGTAAGCACTTAAAATGCAACCCTGATGCTCTTTAAATCTCTCAGACAGCAGATTGAAGCTGTTCCTTTAGAGGGTGTTTTTGAAAGGTGGACAGTGAATCCCCTGCCCAGGTACAAGCAGACACTCAAGCTGTTCATACGACCATCACAATTAAGAGTGTCTGCCCGGAGTTACAACTTCACTACAGACAAGAACAGGCAGTATTCAAGCCCGTAACTCTGTTATGAGACACAGAATTAATCCTAATTTATCTTTTTAAATCCTCCATATTTTTCTATAAACACCTTTCCTTCCACATCAATATTTAGATCAGCATAAATACTGACTGAAGTAGTCCATCCACACAGTAAGTGATTCCTGTAGCTAACATTTCCTTTCCAATAAAACAGTGGAAAAGAACGTATCTGCTAGTATCAGGAGCTGGAAGTGTGTCCTTTAAAAACTGTATTTTCCAAAGAACAGGTTAATAGTGAAAACACAGGCACTGTTTTTATTTAATATTCTAATGCTAATGTAAAATTATCTCCAATACCCAGGATGACTACCATCATGAGGAACTGACAGAGCAGGTTCACTATCAGCCTTTTCACACAAAAGTCATAAGGGTACAGAAATATTTTCAGCATCTTTGTGAAAAACACTTCTGCCAGCAAAACGCTGACTACCCTTTCCAGGGTAAAGTACTACAGTGTTTCAGAACTGCCCCACGAGAGTTTCACTTACACAGGAACTGTAGATAACCCTCTAGACAATTAGCATTCATCATACCTTCTGTTTCTCAGAGTGGTTGCTGGCTTGCTTAGCAGCCTCAGCCAATAATTGCTCATACTGTTTGTGTCCTTTGTACTCTCGAACCCGCTTCTCGTGCACCCACGCCCTCTCTGGCTGGTTGCTAAAAAACTGAACGTGGTATTCACGAGCACCTGAAAATGAAAAATTCTAGTCAGCAGTTTTATCAACATCACTTTGCTGGTTTAGCTTACGCCTTCCTCATCCACATCACTCAATTCCTGCAGGTGGAAGTACCTAGCTAAAGTTTAGAAATAAGATGGACCCAGATTTAGAACCGTTTAAGGGAAGATAAGTACACCTTGCCCACACTGAACACTCTCACACTTATCAGGGTCTTCTCATAAATACATTGACTTGAGAAAAGCAGGAGCATCTGTGCATAAGCCCACTTTGCACAAGCTCATCTGTAGAGGTAATTTAATAAGTACCAGTTTTATACATTTCAAGAATAGTCTTGCTCAGCATACACACAAGCAGAATTCATCCTGCGAAGGGAGTTCAAAGATAACATTTTTAATCAAGGAACAAGTACAGCCACTTGATATATTCTGGCAAAGATCTTCCTCCCTTACCTCTTGTATTAATTTTGGTATGAACATCAAGCTGTGGATCACATGAAACCATGCAAGGCCACCACGGGTATGTTCCCACCTTGGACCAAACCAGATCGCCAACCTGAAACTTGACGTCATGGGCGACTTGTGTTGAAAGAGAAGGCAAGAACTGCTGGACCTACAAAGAGAATGCAAGCTCAAAGCCACAGAAGGCAATTTAGGGCACTTAGAGATGCACATGCTACCCACAGGGACTTGTTATTTTTCTCTCAGGTATCCCTGATGTGTGATAGTGTAACGTGAGATAAACATTTCTTAGGAACATGACAGAAAGGAGTTACACACAGGTACGATTTACACAAGATAGTCACTGACAAACCAAGACACACAACAGCAACCTCCACCACCACCACCATCCCCAAAAAGATTCTGCTTCATAAGTGGATTAAGAATGTCACTTTGGGGATAAAATAAAGCGGTACGAGAGACGTTTTGATGCAGTAGTGATTAATAAGAGTTTCAAATAAATGGGAACTGATTTATCTGACAAATTAAAGAAACCATGTAACAATTAGTCCACAAAGAGTAACATGCTAGAAGTTCAAAAAGTGTTAGTTAGTATATGTACTAACCGGGGTTTCCTCCAACACTGTATCTTCTCTTGGTCTTTCTGATAGCATGCTAAGCCTCTCATTTGGTCTCTAGGAAATGGGTAACAAAGAAGAGAAAAAAGGAAAACAAAAACACAAACAAGGTAAGGGGACAGTAAAACAAAAAAAAAAGCATAATAATGAAACCAGGCAGAAAAAATAATTCACAGAGAGAAAGGCAACCATGAACCTAGAAAATATTAATATGATGACTCTCATGCCCAATTCAAAACATAGTAACATCACAATCAAAAAATACCTTTTTTCCCTACACTATTTACATTACCATCACACCTACGTACAGCAATGTTCTGCTGAAACAGGTGGCAGAAGAACATACACTCAGGGACAGCAAACCCAAATAACTTTCCACTAAATTAATATACAACTTCAAAGAAATAGAGAAGAACATATGAAGGACATCCACAGTAACTGATGAGTCTCACTGTATACCAGTTATTTGCAAAAACTACATTACAAAAATCATATTCAGTATACAATATGAAAATCATAAAATTGATGTTAAATCGCATATAGTTGACAAACGTGTTTGGAGGATCCATAGTCAACAACACGAAGGCTATGGTGCATTTCTAAGGCAGGCCGAGGCACACAGGCAGTCTGTTCAGGCAGAGGTGGCCAGGGAAAGGTTTTGGCAGAGGAGGGATCACCACTGAACAGCAGCCAACACCACGGCGGAGTGGCCACGATAGGGCGCGTGGTGACACAGCAGCTGAGCAGATAAGAGGCAGGCTGTGAGCTATCTCATGAGACAGACACTTGCTTTTACTAGAGCAGAAGAGAAGTCAAAGGACTCAAAGAGCAGCAAAAAGAGTCAGACACATGCAGCGAGAAACTAATAATGCTGTTAATCCAAATTATACCTAGTCCATTTGAAAACGAAGACCCCGTATTAGTCAATACTGCGTGCTTCAGCTCAGAGAAATGAGGAAACACACACGTAAACATCACCTAGAACAACTAAGGTCAGCGTCTCATACAGCTGTCCGTAGAAAAAAACCACTTAAGACAGACCATATTACTATCTGCTGGGCAGAAATCTTTCCTCCCTGGCCCAGCAGAGAGCACGGCAACAACTCCTGCCTTGCTTTTGCTACTGTGCGTTAGTGGAAACTTCAGCCCTGCCAGGAGAGCCAAGCTGATTACACAGATCGCCAGCTTACGGCTCCTCGCAGAATACAACTAACCAGCAGAGTAACTCATTCTTAAAACAAGTATTCAGACCTTAAAGTTCAACAGTGTTTTCATAACATTTTAATTTCAAATCGACCTTTCACATATGAACATCCCCCCCAGTCAGCAGGTTTCCACAGGGATTAGTGCCACAACGAGGAAACAACTGCAGATCACCTTACGTTCAAACAGCCACGCTGAGCGTAAGTGTAAATAACTGAAGTTGTACCAGAAGTTTTGTTTGTTCACATTAAGATGATCCTAAGTTACAAGTCTCACACTGTTAATGCTAAAGATGACAAAAGCATACACGATGAACGTAGATGAAGATGAAATCGTGTAGTGGAAAGTCAAACGGTGGGAGGATGAAACTGAGACTGCACTGGATAACTCATAACGAAAACCACTAGCGCAAAATCCTGTTCGTGTCAGCATGATCTGCTGTCTGAAACAAGGGTGAAGAACGTAAGAGATTTTATTGCAACAACACCTTCTGAAAGGGAAATGGAAGCTAAACGAAGGACAAAAGCAAGACCAAGATTTCTGCTGAATTCTGGATGACACGTACAACTTGGAACTTGGAATTTGAGAGTTAAAGTTCTAGTTCAATCTGGGAAAGACACAAGATTATGTTCTTGTGATAACCAGGTAACACCAGTTAAATAGAGGGACAGGCACCGCTGCAGCTTCAGGAGTAGGACTGGAGTCCCTGGTAAGGAGGAGGACAAAATGGTAATGCAAAACTGACAGGCTGATGGGGGGGGGGGTGACGGCATTCTGGAGAAGAGGCCAGAAAGCCTGGATAAAAGACCATGTCTTTAGCTGAACTCCGAAAAAACCAAACTCACCGAGAGTTAAGAAAAACCTGGGGGATAAATGTATGATTACAGCAGCAAACGAAGGACAGGTGGATGAACAATATACGAGCAGCAGAGCATCCAGCAGAGCTGACCGTGGGAACAGACCCCACTTCCCACCCCCTATACGCAGGTATAATGTGGGCGTGAGGGAGATGTCACCAGAGCATGGCCTTCCCATCACAACTCCTGCCGGGAACAGGCTGCCCACGGCACATCACGGCTGCTAGGGCATTCCCAGATCAAGAAAATCACCTACAAATGCAGTCACAGATGACTCGTATTTTAATTGGATAGCCTATTTCAAGTTTGGATTACGATGCTGATTAAGATCTTACTGAGCTTCATTAGAGTCAACTATAGTAATCAAATGTAGCAGAAGCTCAAAATCTTGATACATCACCAACCCGACCTCTGGGAGAGGTCCACTTACCAGAAGGGAGACAGAACAGTTATAAAACTTGAAAATACTCCTGGTGAGGGGCTGTGTGTGTGAAATCAGCCTGAAATCATTAAAAATAACACCACCACTACCTCAAGCGTATGAACCTGCTATGCCAGATCACAGTCCAATCCCTCCAGGGCAGGATCTTCTCCCAAAGCTACCAAAAGCAGCGAGTATCAAGTGGTTCCAGAGGAACTTAAAAGAAACTCAGCTACGTACTGTAACAGCCCAGCCTGGGCTGGGCCATTTCTGTCCTGGCCTGACACGGCAACTTCCCCATTCCTGACACTTGCCACCGCATTGCTACCCATTCCCCTCAAACTGGGAAGTACAGAAACCAGTAGCACAGAGCTGGCAGGAATAAACAAGAGAAAAGGAAACAGAAGTAATTAAGTGGCTTATAAAACTGAAGAAAAAAGAATGGCTGAAAGTACCAAAGACCAGTAATTTGTGTCTGTTTCCTGAAATCTACGTTAAAACCCCACACATATATATACACACGCCCTGTGGATACATACAACCATATTACGAATCTTGACAGAAACGGTAACAGACACCAATATTGAATTTTCCCAAAGTTTGCTGAGTCAACTGGTACTTCTAATTTACTTACTGGTTTAGAATATTAATTTCTACTGGCTTCTGCATATGCTACATAGCTCTTGGGTTTTGTACATCATCACGGTATTTAGAATATCTTTCAGAAGTTAATTAAAAGCTGCAGTGCTGAACACTCCAAGTAACCCGATGTTCCACTGAATAACCCAGCGTTATTTTGAGAGGCAATTTTAGGAACGTGTACGCTTTTGACCAAAAGCTCCATCTTCAACTCTGTCCAAAGTGTAGCAAACTCTGAACATGCTAAAACACTAAATAATATTAAAAAGGTATTTTTAATATCTTTTCTAACAATTTTTTTTTTATATGCAGTCTTTTTACCAAAACTATATTGTCCGAGAAATACAGTTTCTCGCAACCTAACACAGAGTATCTGACCAGTAAATAAAACTTCACGACTTTAAGTATGTATACAACTAAAAGAAAGGAAGAGAAACTGCCGAAGACACACATTCCATCAACAATATCAGGTATACAGATGGCTGAAACTAGCATTCCACTTACATTTTGTTCCTCTGGTTCTAATTTTGGAATTTTGTGCGACTTGCGCTCTTCCGATCGGGAAGAGTCATGCTTGCTACTTTTTTTCCTTTTCTCTTTTCTCCCTTCATGTTTCGCCTTAGCATACTCACTCGCTTGTACTTCATTTAAAAGGTCCCCACACAGAGAGGACTCAAACAATTCCCTGCCGTTCTGGATAGTTTTGGTTATTTTTAATTTGATCTCTGGTGAGCCAGTCTTCTTTGGAATCACCGTCTGTGAAACTGAAGGTGGTGGTGGAGGCGGCAGCTGTGGAGGGGAAGGTTTTTCCAGAACTTCGTGCGGCCTTGTGTTAGAGTTTTCCATTTGGTAATACTCTGGGGGGCTAAAGTTTCTGACTGTACCAAAACCATTGGCTGAACCATTGGGATATTGACTGTACGTCTGGTATTTGGCTTGAGGTTCATAGATATTGATTGTTGGTGGGTAGCCGTTCGTGATGGGCGGAAGGTCCTCCGTCGTGGGCGTGGGGTACTGAAAGCCTTGCTGCAGGGCAGCTTCGTATGGCGTTTGTCCACCATCTTCAGCAATGTCACTGCTGGCATCAAAGGCATCCTCTTGGCGGATGTTGGCTGAGTCAATGAGTTGAGGTGGTTGCTGAATTGTGTTTCCCATGATCCCTTGCATGAAAGAGAAAGAGAAATCCATTGTTCTGCTCCAGCATCCTTAGCTTTCCCTTTTTCTCATAGGGCCTAAAGGCGGGGAAAGGGAAATAAGAAGTCAGTGTAAATCAAAATATAATAATTAAGAAAATTAAATTTTTGAGAAAAAGAGCTCTAAATACCAATTTCCCCCTCCCCATTCAATAGCCACTCTCTCGTGGATTTAGAAAGGACTGGTATTACTTAATCTTTAAAAGACGCTCTTTGCACATTTCTGCAGAACAGCTTTTTTTCACGACCGCTTTCTCCTTTTCCAAGACATTTAAAGAACTGTTATAAGCACCTACAAGCGCTTAAAAACTATGAGCCTGAGTGTTGCAAAGTCAGAACAACGGGGCTAAAATTCCAACCACTCTCTATAGCCCTCTTAGTTTGGTGCTCGGAAGCATTACTCTAACACAAAGCAGTAAGAGAGCAGACTCTGACCCTCAAGCATACAGAAGGTATCAAGTTCTCTTGACACCGCAGTCACTGCAACCTGAACAAGGCAGCAAAACCCCAGAAAGACCACTCAAACAAGAGAGAAACCTCTCCTCTTCCTCCCTGCCTCCGTGCTAGAATTAAAGACAGATGAGCAGCCCCCAAGGCCAGCAGCAGACCTAAGCCACCGGCTTTTCACACTTGAAGGAATAGGTCATTCCACCTCAGCTGCTGGGAAAACCAGTTCCGATGGTACGACAGCCTCAGACGGGTTTCCCAACCTCTTCTCTCACCGAAAAGCAGAGTAGTTTCCATGGGTTGGCTCTCAGTAGCTAAGTGAGGAGGGTTATTCTCCTCACTCCCTGCCACCTCCCCCCACCTTATTTTAATATTAAGCACTTCGGGTGTTTAATTAAACACTTAACCACTACATGGTTCTGAGGGAGAGAAAAATAGCCTCAGCATCAAAAGATCTCCAAAACCTGAGGTTATTCGCAGAATTAGATTACAGCTGAGAAAGCTGTCATACACACTTTCGATTTTCCACTGCATATTAAAAACACTGAAATCGGACTAAACCAGAGTTGTATTTCCAAAACTCGGCTACTGCCTCAGAGAAGGCTTTCGCATTCACCTAAATAATCTCCGTGTTCAACAAGAAGAAACATACAGTGAGCTAAACTTCAGGTAAGAAACACAAATTTGCTTCCAAGCAAGGTCAATTTAGCCCTTCCAAAGTAAACATGGCTGGGTATTATTTATTCTCTCTCTGTGTAGGCATAAAGGAGGGTTACTGTGCCATTTTGGTCAGGGTTTAAACGACATTTAACACATCCCACAGACACTTCTCATAATAAGAATCTACATGTAACCCTGCCCACATTAAATTCTCGCCCTCCCAATGCAACGCATCTCAATACCTCATCTAATAGCGTTCAAAACACTAGAACAGGTCCCCCCTCTGAGACTGCAAAAAGAAATTGAAGGTGTAACAGTAGCAAGTAAGAACTTGACCAGAATCTGCTCTGTGTTTTGTGGACTTCATACTCAGATTACATTGATGTTTGTATTCACTTTTACTGCCCCTGCAATCAACTAGGGGCACATTTGTCACTGTAATTAAGCGACTTAGGAGAAACAACTTAATAGCACAATGCTATGCAGCAAAATTCACTAATTGCAGTAACTTTTCAATCTCATGGCTGTAAAACCATCTCTTCTCTCCAGCGGCTCTCTGCACATCAGCCACAAAACCACCACAAAAATGTGACCATCGAGGGGACAGCGTATGAGGGACGGCACCCGGAGCCAGCAGAACTGCCCGTCAAGGTCAAAACCACCAAACCACCACCCATTCTAGGAAGAAGTGGAACTGTTTGTACTATTTACCAATTAATTGTTACTTTACATCTGCCAAACTGAAGAGCAAACAGATTTCTCACACTAGTAAGAAACTGCACCCTAGGCTGCTTTTGTTTCTTACTAAAACCAGGTACACTTTGGGGTTTTTTTCTGAATACTTAAAAACCCACAAACTTATCTTGAGCAGCTGCAACAGCACTTCAGGTATCCTGGCACATCCATTGCTGGACAGACAGAGTCAAAGCAGAAACAGTTTAAGAAACTTTAGAATTACTCTCAACTTCCCAATTTTATAACGTTGCTGTTTTCTTTCAATAGTAATTAAATCACTTTCTTTTACCCAAATACTATGAAAGATGACCATCCATTTAGCTTAGCAGGACTAAGCACCAGCATGTTAAATAAGGGATCTGTTAAAGGATATCATGCCAGGACCCAACACTTCTGGTGTGGCCACACCAAAGTTAAAAGGCAAAAAATAAATTGCAGAAAGCAAAACTCTATAAAACAAAAAAACTATACAGCATCTGTACTTCATTAAGAATATGACTTTGCTAATGTCACACGTCATTTGAATAGTTATACCTTAAGTTTTACTGCTTATAAGTCTAAAAGTGGAAACTTTGTAAGTTTTGGGTCCTGCTGGAAGATGCTAATCTGATGTGATAAAATAATTTTAGTGCTTTTAATTTCTTTCTTGAGAGGGAAAAGATAACAATTTGTTTAAAAGACACAGGTGCGGGTTCCATGACCTTACTTACAACATCAAGTATCTAGGCAGACTTCTCATTTCACTAGTCAGTACAGCTCCTCTAACGAGCAAGTATCTCATGGTCTAAGAGGAAAAAACCTCACTGCCACTACCAGAACAGCTAATCCTCATCCAGCCAACACCACCACATTTAGGGCCTCCATCAACGCCCATTTTCAAATCAGCAACAGATATTCACATTCACAAGACTGCCTTGAAACTGTGCATCTGCATAACCACCCTCTGGTCATACAACTCACCAAGTACAGACTGAAAACTTGTTCCTCAACTGTTGCATCAGGGAGGAAAAAAAACAAAACATGAACCCTTCTCTCCTACTACTGTGACCTGTGGGTTACATGATTCGGTCACCCAGTTCATTCCTCTGGCAGCACTTTAATGGCATGTCACTGTGGACAACGCTACAGAAATTCTGATCTGCTGCCAGGCTGCTGTTGAATTCACTTAAATCTTCCTTAAAGACTTCTCTAAAATTGAGCCACAACATCAGGTGAGGCTGCATACAGGACACTAGAAAGCTGTCCATACAACCCACAGCCAAACATTTTGGTTTGAAAAGCACTGAAATTGTACAACAGCCTAAGCAAAAGGATTCTGCCCTAAAAAGCATAACCCTATGCCATCTCTTTGAAATAAGAACAGATCCTTTTCTATTACACTGGCAACTTTCAGTCTTTCCTTTAAAGAGCTTCCACGCTTAAAGTTGGGATAAAAACCAAACTATTTTGTGCAGGGTTTCACTAGGACACCAAAGTTTATTTATTCTCTGGGATGTTACATGCATGTATCTGGCTGATTACAAGGCACTGTATTAGGCTATTCATATTCACTCATTCTAATTCCATCTGTAAGCATCGTTCAGAAGTTGATCTACAGGCTGCTGAGTGATTTAGCAAAGGCTGTTTATGAGCCTCAGCCCTGTTCCTGATAGGAACAACTCCCTGTCACAAGGCTGGAGCACTAAGCCATGACAACACTACAGGGTTCTCGTCATGGTCACGTCTGTCTGGGTCTACAGCGAGACGCAATACTCGATCAACGCAGCCAGCAAAAGTCCTTACCCACACACAAAGAATGCTCTTATTAGGAGAGCTTATTTTTCTCAGAAGGGCTGAAATAAGGTATAGCAGCAAAAGGCAGTTTTGCAAGTGCTGAGAAGCAGAAGTTCTCTGCTGATGCCCCGGTACAACTGTCCTACCAAAGTAGTATTAATGAGATCCAGACATGGTATTAACAGAATTCAAAAGCTGCACAACAGTATCTGGTCCCTCTTATCTCCTCCACATACAGCCCTCCAGGTCAAAGTCTGCCTTCGCTGTGTCACTCTTCACAGCAGACAGTCCCCAGCTGTGACACTTCCTAAAGCTGTCGATGCACTTGCTTCCACAGGCACTAACTGAAGAGTCATCAGTGCACTTCGTTTTGTTACGTGACAGAAGTTGTGGATTAGTGAACTTCAAAGCACTCTACTTACATTGGATTTAGGAGTTACCAGTAAAAGAAAATAGTTTTGATTTATTAAGTAATTGTTTTCTGAAGCTCACCTGTGCAAAACAGACCTCGATGCTAGCTTATGCTTCAGAGTCGGGACAATCTGTACACCGGCCTCATTATTTTCCTATACAGGCTGCAGAAGCAAGGATTATTGCTTCACTGAATTGCTACTCTCAACAGGCTGAAAACACAAGAAGTTGTTCTCCTCCCACAGAGCTGACATCATCGAGAGCTTCTTCCTTCCGAGTCTTTTGCTGTCACTGCGGTTAATACACCCAGATTTTCCCATCCTTCTTCCTTTCCAAACCTCTGCATCAGTTTGTTCATTCCCCAGGTGCCAGCCAGTGAAGCGGCATCAGGGCTGCGTTACAGTGAAAGGACAGCCCCAGGAGCTACTGAAATAATAAAACAGAACGATGAATCCTGAACATACAGGAATCTCAATGTTCAAACCTAAGGCAGAATTACTTAATAAAAGTCATTCCCAAGCTGTAATGCAAAGAATACCCCATTGTCGTTGAAATACCAACGGGCTCAGGAGTCATACCGATCCTTCCTCAGCAGAGGAACACTACCTAAAACAAGTGAATGTGATTTTCACTGATACACGCAGAAAACTATTTCAGAATAAATTCTTCTCACTACAACAGTGATTATTCTATTAAATTACAGTATCAGCCTCCTGCAAGCTGTAGAATTTAGCTTCCAAGTATGACCCATAACAGATAATGCACTGATATGACATTGGAACTCAACCAACAGATAAAGACACAATTTATTATTTCAAGATTTATAGGAAATGGATAATTTATAGCAGTTGGGAAACAACTTGCAATCAACGATACCTTTAAAAATGATACCGAATTTCCTAATGAGTGAAAAAGCATTTGATCTCTAGAACTGGGTAGCCAGCATTCTGTACCTACCCTTTCCCACGGCTGAGGGATCTCCCGAGCGAGCAGGAACACGCGACTGTTTACAGACACTGAGACTCATACATGGACGCTGTTTGAGCAAGTATTTTTGTGTTGTTCATGGGAGAGTGACAGAAGTAAATAAAATAAAAAATATAAGCAGTCAAAGATAAGCTAGGCCAACCTAGTAGAGCTCTTACACTGCTCTTTCTTACATTAACACCGAGTTTGTTTCACTTCCCGTCCTGAGCTTCTCAGCTTGACTGAGCTCAACTCAAGAAAATCAGTTACACTTTCAACAGTGAATGCTCAGTCATGGGACAGTTTCAAAGAGAAATCCTCTGGGTTCACATTTTTCACCAACAACTGCATTTATCTAAAGCCATTTCTAGCATGAGTATTTTGCAACTTCACTCTCCGAAAACAAGATACCTACAAAGTTATCAAATACCGCTTTCATGCTGCAGCAGACTAAATAATAACTGACCTCACAGATTATCAAACAATTCTAAACAATGCTGATCCCATTTATTATTGATGAAAGCTTTTTTCCTCCCAAAGAGAGAGTTTTGTAGGTTTGCACAAAATACAGCAACAGGGTAGGACTCACCTATTAAATACACAAACAGGTTTCTATTCACTGTATTATTGCTCAATCAGGAAGAGCTCAAAAAAAGTGAGAACAGATACGGTAACTATGCAATGCGCAAGAGAAGTTTCCTAAATGTCAGAAGCACCCACCACTGCTCATCACCGAACAGGAGCCCGAGGTAAAAACTCCCCAGCACAAGGAGGGAGGGCTCTCTCCAAAGCCTGCTGGATGCAGAACTCTGAGAAAGCGGCTGTACCTACCCAGAGGCAGCCAGAAGCCAGTGCAAAACGACAGCGCTTTCCCTGAACTACTGAAACCCACAGGGTTCTGCGCACCTTCTGCCCACTGCTACCAGCCAGCAAACCTGCTCAGACCAGCACAGACACCTGTTCATCTGAGGCTGGCGGCCACCACAGCGATGAGCTGACACAATGTCTACTGATAAAGAGTGTAGCATGCACATATTTTAAACCGAGTTTCCACAAAACCTTTTTGAATTATTTTTACCCTTTGCTGTTTACAACCACCACGTGGGTGGCCCTGCCTAAGGCATTTGGGTTAGCGCTTGGTAGAGGGAAGGCATTTTACACAGATGGAAAGTATCTGCTGTGAGAACTGAAGCTGTCCTACCAGCCCACTGACCGAGTTGAAAAAGCAATAATTCCCGTCAGTCTTACGTGTTCAGTGAACGGTGTCACTGCCTCGTCACCCTGAGCTGGACTTTCTATCAACAGCCTTGAAAGCAGAAGTTCTAGGCCATCTTTATGCATGAACGACAAACCAGCTCCTGTCCACATAGACCTAAATCAGAGATTTTCAAAGACCTGTTCATATCCTACCACTCCTTCATTACCTGAGTCACCACACATACGTTTACTGCCCTTTCCTGTGCTTTTTCATTCCAGTGTATGCCTGTATCTAACCTATGCTGGTACTGGTCATCTCAAGGGTCTAATCCAGCAGCAGCGATTCTCAACAGATGTTCACTGCTACAGGTGTTTTACAAACAGCTGGAACAGGCTAGGTTGGCTGGGACTTTTAAGCGATGCAATCAACTTCTGTCATGTTTCCATTCCTCCTCTCAAGACCTAAAGACTGCCCAGCTGGAACCACAAGAAACGTAGAACTTGGCTTTCGCTGAAGTTCGGCATACACACCTGCCACCGAACTCCTTACTAGAACTGAACATACCCATGCTTTTTCTACAGTCAGGTCAAAAATCACCTGGAGGGCTGCCTTTATCAACAGTAACAGCAACCCGTGGTGTTCAAATTATACGAACTGTAGACAGAAATAAAACAATTATTGATTCCCGCATTCAGTATTTGCAGTCTGCTTTGTCCCATTTTGTTCTGGACGTCCTTAAGAAACCATGCACAGAAAGTTTTATTTACATATGTTAAGACAATGCCAAGGTTTTCAACAGCACGTAGATTTATTAGTAGAAAAACTGTAGCCTGTGGATTTCTACTGACTTCAGCTGGACTGAGCAGTCTCTTCTGGCAGACACTGATGGTGAATCAGAGGCCTCCTCACAAACTTTAAAGCATGTGGTAAGGCTGACTACTTCCCTGTACACCTTTTTAAAGGTGGTTTGGGTTTTTTTAAATGCCAGAAGAAATAGTCATGTCTCTAATATGGTTTTGATAAGGCCAGTTTTAACAAGTTTCCCATAGTGATACAGAAAGAAACAACTTAGGCAGAATCAAAGAAAATGCTATGCATTCAAAAGGAAAAAAAAAAGAGAAAAGGGGTTTGTGTTGAAAATGAGCTTAGAGTACTCATTTGGTTTTAGAGCCTCAGGATTCAAATAGGAAACATGGAAGAAAAACTTTTGTTCTTCAGGGAGAGTCATGGATTGATATTCACGTAAAACCAGAAGTTAGACCTTTGGCAATAGCAAATATCCGAAGAGTCATGACATGCTTTCACATACCAAAATCAGTGTAATAACTGCAACGTATCTCACGTGAGTCACTTCAAACTCAAGCAAACTTACCAAACTGAAAAATGCAAAACACGGTTGTACTAAAACAAAACATACAGTCTTTGATCATCACCTTCTACTCTTAACTCTGTAACTTCATAAAGCACATCCTCACTTTTTCGAGCAAAATCTTTTCAAACAGTTCAACAAAAAAAACTTTTCAAAAAAAATCTGACAAAACATTCCCTATGCATCTCTACAACAAGCCACTGGAAGACATAAACAGTCATCAAAACAGGCTACAATTTTTTCTTCAACTATGATTACAGGCTACTTTACATTGTCTTTTGTGCTGGCTGATATATATACAGAACTACTTTATCATTAAGATTTTTTTTAACGACAAATTAAAAATCTTAAACCTGTATTAGAATTGCCGAGTGTATTGACAGTCAAAAGAAAGCAGAGTAAGACACAGAACAAAGTAGAGTACAATACAACAGTACTGCAAAAAAAAAATCAAAAATCCAAGAAACAAGAAATCCTTCACTTATATGCAGTTCTTAAAAGCAGGCACTGAAACCTTTTCCACCCGAAAAGCAGTTGACAACTGCGTGGCTGGGTCACGGCTCTGCACCAAGAGCTCTGCAGGCTCCGACCCCAAGTTCCCCCCACCAGATTTGGGGCTCGCCGAGACCCGCTCCCCCCGAACCTCCGGCCGCTCGCCCCCAGTTACCTGCGGGAGCGAGGAATAAGGGGGTGTTGGGGGCCGCCACTTGCCCGAGCCCCAGCCGGGTGGGGAGACGGGCAAACGGGTCCCGGAGCCCTGCCCGCCCCGGCCCTCTGCGGCCCGGCTCCGCGCCTCACGGGGACGGCGGGCCGCCCTGCCCGCGGTGTCGGCTCGGCTCGGGACGGCCCAGGGCCCACCACCTCCCGTCCTCCCTTCCATTCCTCCCTCGCTCCGCGGGGGCTGCGCCGCCGCCGCAGCGCCGGTAGCAAACATGGCGTCCGCGGGCCCTTTAAGCTCAGGCGGGCCGCCCCCGCCAGCACAGCCGCCCGCCGTCCTCACCTTCAGTCTGTTCCATTCTAACAGCCCCCGCCGCGTCCACCCAGCCCAGCGGAGACAAAAGGCCGGCGGCGGGGGCGGCGGTAACGGCAGGCCTCCCCGCCTTCTCCCACAGCAGCTAGGCCGCGATGGAGCCCCGGCCTCGATTTCCGCGCCCCGGCAGGCCCGCCCGCCCGCCCACCCCACCGCCGGTGCGGCTAAGGTGGGGAGGGCGTTCGGCGGCGGTGCGGGCGGGCGCGGGCGACCGCTGGCGGCGGCGGAGGGAAGGCGGCGCTCGGTGCCGCTCTGCCCGGTTGCCGGCCCCGCTCCCGCGCCCTCCGCCTCCGCCGCCGCCGCGCAATGCGCAGGCGCGGGAACCGCCCACCTCGGGGCCTGATTGGCCGCTGGGGGCGGTGCCCGCCGCAAGGCACGACGGGAGATGTAGTCCCCCGGGTCCCGCGAGACTACGTCTCCCGTCGTGCCTTGCGGCGGGCGCCGGCTGAGGTCCTGGGGGGGGGCGGGACAAAACCCCTAATTTATTTAAAAAGCGATGATTCTCCACCGCCTTCGATACAATAAGGCACCAAACATAGAGGTGACCTAGCAAAAGGCTTTCTCTCTCTCTCCTGCAATTTCTAAATGCTTAATGTTAAGGTTAATATGGTCCTGATGCTCCTACAGCAGTCAAGGGATGAGACTATATTTCCAGTTCCTTTTTGACAAGTTCTGACAGGAATTATTGGTTTTCCTCCATTTTTCTCTTGCTTAGTTTGCTGTCGCGTTACTTTTCCCCCCACTCCTGATGGTTTTTACTGGAAAAAAAAGTCTGTTGGTTGGGAAACTAAAGGCAGAGCTAAAGCTGAGGGAAGTGCCGTGACAGCAACGTCACCTTTCTCAGCCCCTGAGGAAGGCTGGATGATCCATGCCATGGCCAGCACAGAACATGGAGTAAGGGAAAGATAACCCACCATTTTTCTTGTCCTGTGCAGGGACTACAAGACATACCCAGCCACCAGAAGAACACACAATCGCGGTAATTAGCGATCCTCACCAGGATTGCCACTCAGCCTGCACGGATGAACCTGTGGGACCCCAGCCCTCGGACGAGCACGGCTGTTGCTCTGCTGGCACTCGGGACCTCACCACCAGACTCCACATTTCCAGCTCCAGGAGATCCTCGCACACAGTTCGAGCCAGCAAGCAACCACAGCTCCATCACTAACAGAGCCCAGCATTCCTTATAAGCCACACGCTCAAACGCTTTACAATAAACCTCCAAGACACATGCAAGAGAAAACAATATTCTTGGGCAATCAAAGAGGTGCTGTGTTCTCCCTGAAGAATTACATGCAGCATGCTAATCGATTCCAGAAGCTGTGCCCCAAATCGTGCTGCCTGTGTGTCTCAGAACAGTTCAGAACTGATGCCTGTTCCCGGACAAACTGCCTGTGCCCGATGCCGTTCCCCAAAAGCTGGGGTGGCATCGCTAAGGGCTCGCAGAAGCTGCAGCTCTCCATCAGGGCAGTGCCGAGGAGGGGCTCTCACCCCTCACCACTTCAGTGACTTTCCTAAAGGCCCAGCGCTTAACACAGCGCAGGAGCATCCCTGTATCAGTCTCCTTTGAAACAGGAGTGTCTAGCCCTCGTTCACGCTGGAAAAACTCTTGAAGGCAGAATCTAAGCATGTTTAAATCACAGCTTTGAAAACAAGAAGGTAAACAATCACATCCAACAGACTCGGCTCTTAGAAGCCATCTCACAAATTCACGTGGAAATGCATCTCTCAGGTGACAAAATCTGCATTTCCAAGTTCCTGAAAGCTGGAGTGCCAGTACAGTACCGCAGCTCTCCCACTCCAGCGTGATGAACAAAGGACACCTCCTTAGCGGTGTTCAGAGGACAGCAGTTTGTGTTTGCCTACTCCTCTAGTTTTAATTTCCTATTCTGTCGCTTCCTCAAGCAAGAGCCTCTCCCAAGGGAAAACAAAACCAAAACCTCCTCTGCGATCCCGGGGGATGCGGTTTAGCAGAACCAACTCTGGCAGAATAAAGCACACAGGAACTAAACTGTACTATTACATGGTCTGAATTAACGATGCAGAAATGTTTTTTACAGTAAAAAAGTATTTGGATTAATGGTGGGGTGGGGTGGCTTTTTTTCAGAATTTAAAAGACTTGGAGACCAGCCCTTAATGGGAAACGTGCTTTCCAACCAATGGAAAACACAGCAATGCACTGAGGCACTGCCACTCTGGTGGCAGACCTCGGGAGCTTTCTGTCCCGCTTCTTACCCATCTTTACCAATTTTATTTCCCACTTTTTAAAATATCATTCATCTGTTTAGGAACCCATTAGTGAAGTTGCGAAAGGGTTACAAACCCTTTTCTTCATGGGCAATAAAATGTTTTTTCCCTCCGAGTCCCTCAAACATAGAAGATGATTCAAGAGACCAAGTCTCTGAACCAAGAACGTTTCTCCAGCTGCCTGTGTTTCATCAGATCCGCAGAGCCACAGTATTTGTCTCAAACACGTCAGGGCTTGAAACTTCCTGCTGACACCCAATACTATGCAAAGCTGTTCTCAGGCGCTAACACACAAAAGGAGGCTCTACACTTACACACCCCACCATACACGCAGCTGCTCAGAATATGTTCTGTTCTATATATAGATACAAACTGCAAACGCTTAAATGGGAACCTTTCACATAAAAGCAAAGTTTTGTTGCATACAACAAAATAAAGGGATACTATCAATGTTTTGCTGGATAGCGTGGGCTGCTGAAATAGTGATGGTGTTTTTCCCTTTTGAAAACTGTATAAATGCACCAGGAAACACAGACGTGGCCGCTGATGAAACGACATCACTGTGCGAGTCGCCTGCCTCACAAGTTCTCCTACCTTTCGCCAGGACCAAGGCTTCACGGGACGCAGCAGTCACACAGGGCAGAGCCAGCGAGCGCCCTCCAGCCGGCAGCCTGTCCCCGTGCATGGCTCCCAGCTTCTCCCCCGTGCTCCAGGCGCTACACAAACGGTGGAAATGCATGGGTGAAGAGCCGCCACCAGCGGAGCTCCTCTGAGGGTGCGCCGGGGCAGCCTGCGGCAAAACTAATGACAAGTAATATAAAGGGTAGGAGAAAGGAGGGGTCCCCTGTCCCCCGCTGGCCCCGTGGCCTGTGCCTGCCCCAGGCACCGTGAGGAGGCCCAGCCTCAGGCCTCCCCACAGGCCTCGGGCCTTCCCACGGGCCCCCGCACAGGCCCGGCCTCCAGCCTCCCCACAGGCCTCGGGCCCCGCGGCCGCCCCGAGGGTTCCTCACGGGGCTCCCGCCTCGTCCGCCCGCGCGCGCCCCCTCCTCACCCTCCCTGACGTCACACGCAGCCGCGCCGCGTAACGATGGCGTCACGCACCGGCCCGTGACATCACCCTTCAAGGCCCGCCCCCTCGCCGCCGCCGCGCTCTCGCAGCCCATTGGCGGCCCTCCCCGCGGGCACCTCGGGTCAGGCCCCGCCCCTCCCTGCTCCCATTGGGCGGCCTCCGGGCAGGGCCGCAGTCGTGCCTCCTGATTGGCTGCCGCCGAAAGGGCCGTGACGGAACGCGATGGCGTGATGGAGAGGGAACCATAGAGCGCGGCTCGCCGGGCTAGAGCGCCGCGGGCCAGGGCGCGATGGGACGGCGAGGGAGGACTGGGGCCGCGGCGGGGAGCGGTGCCGGGGGTGAGCGGGCCCGGGATCGGGCCGGGGCGGGGGACAGCGGTGCCGGGGGTGAGCGCGGGGACCGGGAGCGGCCCGGGGGATGGCAGCGGTGCCGGGGCGGCCCAGCCGTCGGGCGGGGAGGGAGCGGCGGGGCCCGGCCCGGGGAGCTGTGGGGATCCCCCGGTGCCGCCCCGCCAGCCCCCGCTTACCTCTCCCCTCGCACCCCCGGCAGCGGGCCGGTGATGTGCCAGAGCCCCGGCGGGTCCTGCAGGGCCCGGCCCCGCGGCAGGGAGGGCCCCAGTGCACCGCGAGGCTCCCCGGCCGCCGTTGACGGAGATGAGGGTCCCGCTGCCGCCCGCGTCCAGGCAGAGCCGATGACTCCGTGGCATCATGGCCCTCTCCGGCTGTAACGTGCTCCTTGCCATAGCCAGGACCAGGTGAGATGCAGAATGATGTTTATCGGTGCTCTGTGCCACAGTTTTCCCGTTATGCTCGGTTGGAATTGAAAGGGGCTGAGGGTAATCGCACCAAAGGGAGCAAGGAGGGTCCCTGGCATGATAACACTTTTCTTTAGCCATTTATTTATTGTAACGGGTGCTGTTCCAATGTTGGTAGTGTGCACGTTCAGCATAATACCAATGCTTTAAAGCAGAGTACTTCTACAAAAGGTTACCTGGCTGAACATAGAATCACAGAATGGTTTGGGTGGGAAGGGACCTTAAAGATCACCCAGTGCCACCCCCTGCCCTGAGCAGGGACACCTCCCACCAGCCCAGGTTGCTCCAAGCCCCATCCAACCTGGCCTTAAACACCTCCAGGGATGGGGCAGCCACAGCTTCTCGGGGCAACCCTAGAAGTACAAAGTTTGATCTGTCTAAGGGATTTTAGCAGTTGTGATAATGCATAGCAGTCTGCAAGCTCTTAGTTCTGTTATGAAAAGAGATTGCGCTATCTAACGACTTGCCTCTCTTCAGTGTGCAGCCTGTCTTTAATGGCTGACACTGCTGCGGGAGGAAGGGGCAGGAAACACAGAGAACTCTGTTCTAAAGGCTTGGTGAGAAGGGGCTTTGGTTTTTCTTTGTTTGCAACTGGTAAGTTTTAGCCGATGCAATTGGTAGAAGGACTTCCTAGAGGCAGTCTGGAGTCAGGAGTTATTCTCCCCCTAGGGAAAAGTTGTTAGTATAGGACAAATTCTCAACATTTTACCTGTTGCTGAAGGATGAGAATCTCAGATACTGAGGCAGCCACAAGATCAATTTCACAATTTGGCACTAAGAACATTAATTTGTGTGTAATGCCTAGGTACGTTAGCCACAATGCACTGTTACTTGCTTAAATACCTCTCCAGTTTCAGAGGCTCCCATCTTCTTGCGCACTCCAGTCCTCCATACTCTCCAGCAGTTGCTTTTGTCCAACTAGTGAATTCTCATTTAACCTGGACTTGCGTAAGAGACTCTGAAAACCAGCCATCGCTGCGCTGCGCACGGTTGGGCGCTGGCCTACCTCACTCACCGCCTAAAGTTGTGCGAACGTTTCACACGTCCGCCTGCTTGCGTCAGGAGCTCCGAGATGAACCTCCGCCCCACCGAAGTTCTGTAAACCAGGGCACTAAACCTGCCAAAACTCCAGCAAAACAAGTCATAGAGACGCCCGTGGGAAAAAAGTCTTTACGCCAAAAAATTGTGGATGAACTGAAACATTATTACAATGGATTCCACTTGCTTTGGATTGACACTAAGGTGGCTGCCAGGATGGTGTGGAGGCTGTTACATGGTCAGGTCCTCACTAGGAGGGAGAGACGAAGGGTAAGTGCCAGACATACGAACACCTGGCTAAAATGATGCATTACGAGGCTTGCTGTAGCAAAAGAAGTCTAACCGCTCAGCTTCCACACTTCTTTGAAACACGTTGGGTTTTGTGTCTGGTTGAATAATAATTTCTGCTGTGCTCTTCTCTGTACAGCTGCTGAGAACTTGCGCAGATCTCTTCCGGCTGGTTCCCTTCCTGGTGTTTGTCATTGTCCCCTTCATGGAATTTCTGTTACCTGTCTTCTTGAAACTGTTCCCTGAAATGCTGCCCTCGACGTTTGAGACAGAGTCAAAAAAGGTTTGTGTGCTTTCTGAAGGCGTAGACTGTGTACTCCCGCTCGTTAGAACATCTGGGCAACTGCATAAAGAGCTGCTGTAAATGAGTATTGGCCTCACACACATGTCTAGGTCAGACATTCCTAGCTCATTCCTAGGCAGGACAGCAGAATGTGGAGATAGTACAGCAATCAGTAGGAAAGTACACAGCAATTTCATTTTCGACTGTAACCAAAGCCTATTTGCTTTCAGTACTGAAATCTTATTTCATGTCTTTTCCAGAATCCCCTCCCTTCTGATTTTCAAGTGGAATTTCTAATAATTTTTTTTCTTTCCTAAATAAAGGAAGAAAAACAGAAAAAGAAATTAAATGCAAAGCTGGAGTTAGCGAAGTTCCTGCAGGAGACCATTGCAGAGATGGCCAAAAGGAACAAAGCAGATACAGGACAAGGAAAACAATTCTCTTCTTACGTGCACCAGGTAGAATGGGCTGTGCTGGGGGTGGCAGCAATAGGCTTACACCAGCTTTAGTGCTGTTGTTTTGGGCAGAGAATATGGGATTTCTGTGAAGATTGCAGAGAGTTTTGACAACACAGAGCTGTCCCGTCAGGTGTTATTGTTAACTGGACGCCCTCCTGCAGCTAATGCCCTGCTGACACTAGTTTTTGACCCCATCTGTCAGAGCTCTCTCTACAGACAAGCATTTCCATTCCAGAACAAGAGTGAAAGTTTTACCCTGTGAAATCCTTGAAGTGGCCACTCAAAAACACTGTTTCAATTTGGCCTTTTAACTATATCCTTCTCTTCCCACCAGAGGCAGGAATATGTGAGGCCATACACCAGAGGCACACACCAGAGGCAGTGTGAGACAGGAAGGGCTTCTTCCTTAGAGGAGGAAGAGGATTCACAAACTGTGGTTCTGTTTAGGTCTGGCTTTTGGCCCTGATGCCTCTGCTTTGTTTAGATTCGTCACACCGGCCATCGGCCCAGTACCCAGGAGATCGTACGCTTCTCCAAGCTCTTTGAGGACGAGCTGACCCTGGAACACTTGGAACGGCCGCAGTTGGTAGCTCTTTGCAAATTGCTTGAGCTGCAGCCCATTGGCACCAACAATCTGCTCCGCTTTCAACTTCTGCTGAGACTCAGAACTATCAAGGCAGATGATGAAGTAAGTTTAAAAATCGCACAGGTGTAGCTGCTTTGGTGGAATGCACGCCTTTCGCAATCTGAAGTTCTGCCCTCTGATGTGTCGCTGCCTACACTCCATCTTCAGACCTGAAGTTTAATACTGATGGCAGTCAGGTTCTCCCCAGGAGAGATTCCAGAAAAAACGGAATGAGAATTCGTCTTCCTGCACCTTTGCTGCCTTCAGTGAGCCCTAACGAGTGTGGCACTGCAGATAGTGTCACTGTTTGGAACGCCCTTATATTTTTATTCTGGAGTCGTACTAACTTTTAAAAAAAGGGGGGGGTTCCAATTCTGGAATAAATAGTGTATGGAAACAGCAGACTTTAACCAACTGAATTCAGTATGAATTTCTATTAGTTTATAAAGTGGATGGATTTATTTAGCCTGGAGAAGGCCAAGGGACAATCTGCTTGCTGTTTTCCACTGCCTAATGGGGTTATTTAGAAAATGGAACCAGACTTACAGGGGCATAGTGAAAGGGCAACAGGTAATGGTCGTTAAGTTGCAGCAAGGGAAATTCCAACTTGATAAGAAAAAAAATGTAAAATCAGTGAGTTGGTACACAGAGGTTGTGAAATCCCCATCCCTAGAGGGGCTCAAAGCGTAAATGGAAAAGGCTGAGCAGTGCAAAGAAACTTTTAAGTTAACCCTCTTTTGAACAGGAGGTTGGACTGGGGACCTCCAGAAGTCCCAGCCTACGTTTTACGATTTTGTAGGAACTACAATTTGAAATGGTGTTAAGAATCTTATTTTGACCAGAAAACTTCTTGCTACTAAGAGGTGACCAGTTCTGAAAGGCACGTGCAGCTAACCACAGGTTCTGCTTTAAAGCCTGCAACCTCGACAGTTCCCAGGGTCACCTGCCTTTGAGTGAACTCTTCAGACCTGTAGGATCACATGTAAAAGTGAAATTGCCAATACTCGGGGGTGGGAAAAATAATCAGGATCAAAGTTTTTCACCCTCTGTAGCGGACGACTGTCAGCTTTCAAGGACAGAATGAATTATCTACAAAGTCAGTTCTGTCTCAGCTCTGTGTTGGTCTGACTTTACGCAGATTTACCTAAACAGACATTTCTTTGGGCACCAGCTCATCAAGTACATCAGGGTTTTGGCTTCCTCTGTGCCTAGGTAGGAACATTCCTTCTCATTTCAGATGATTGCCAAGGAAGGAGTCAATGGCCTAAGTGTGTCTGAGCTGCAGAGCGCCTGCAGAGCCAGAGGAATGCGATCACTGGGGCTCTCGGAGGAGCAGCTGAAGGAACAGCTCAGACAGGCAAGTACGCTCTGCTCTGGCCTTGTTTAACAGGGTTTCTCCTAGGACAGAGGCACGTTCAGTTACGGCAGGCACAGTTTCACTACGAATTTATGTACGTTTCTAGATGGATCCTCACCTGCATAGCTGAGCTTTAAGGCATGAAGTATCCAGATTATGTCTTAGACTAAAGAGAAAACCAAGTAGCAGCAGGGCAAGCTAACAAGCAAGATGAAGCAGGGAGGTGGAATATGTTTTAAACTCATAAAATAGCGAAGACTTGTAGTAGAGCCAACACTAGTCCTCAAAAGTATTTCTCCTCATTGTGGTAACTTAAAACTGTATTAGTCAAACTCAAGATAGCTTTAAGATCTTTAAGGACAAAGAGTGCTGTATAAATACGTGCGGACATAGAGCCAATATGAAACAACTTTTCCTTCTGTTTTCTTCGTACAGTGGCTGGATCTGCATTTAAAAGAGAATGTTCCACCTTCTCTGCTCCTGCTTTCCCGTGCCTTGTACTTAATAGATGTAAAGCCACAACCTGTTCCGGTTCCACAAAATAAGGTGAGTTGTTTGAATAAAACTTTCAGGTTAATAGTTTAACCATTACACATTATAAAAATGAAGCACTGTGACATGAATCTTGTTCCTTGGTCCTCCGAGTGGACTGAAGTTACAACTGTACTGAACTATATGTTCTTCCGTAGATAGGTGAAACTGCTCAAATGGTGACATCTGTTCCTGAAGGTCAAGAGACCCTAGTGGATCCTGCCCCCATCGCACAAGGAAGGAAGGTTAGAAAATAAGCAGTCTACAAGTAGGAAAATGAGCGTATAGTGCTGTAATCTTTGGGAAGAGCGTGTGAGCAATCCTTTCCAAAGCTAGACGAACCCGATGTTTGACACCCTTGCACAGAAGCGATGTATATTCTTGCATTGTGTACATGTTTTTGCCCAAGAGCCTCACAGTTGCGTGCTCTGACTTAAGAGACAATGAAAGGGTACAGAGATCTGCTGTGGCACACCTTGTTCCTGGAAACAGCTGGTTGTTCAACCCCGTGTTAGCGGCTCCCAGCAGAGGAGCACTCACAAGCTTCTAAGTTGCTGCATTCGCATAAATACAGGGACTTCAGTCCATTTAGCTCAGAGGAGCCAGTTAAAGGTGACTTGTTTTCAGCTCTCCTGGTGAACTTGGGCTGAGTTGTCCAGGACAAAAAGAGCCAAAATAGCTTGAGTAAGAAAGCCAGAGTATATGGTTCTCAGCATAAGGCTAAAGTGAATTCCTTAGATTAGTCCAAGCTGGTAAAACCAGCAACAGAAATTAAAGGAGAATATTGTGTCAACTGCTAGAAATATTTCCAAATAGCTCTGTCGGGTTGCAGAGGGGAAGTGCTGGAAATGCCGACACACAGCTTTCACAAACATGCATTGCAGGGAACAGCCTCGTTCAGAGAGGAAAAGGGGCTGCACGGGCTTTAGCTGGAGCTTTGCCTTCTGACAGGGGTCTGTGACTTACAGCTGCTTTTTCCTTAAAGAATGAAGAATTTGTATCTCAACCAACAGAGAAATTGCCAGTCTCAGAAGTGTCAGTTAAGCCTCCCCCACGAGAGGTAAGCTTTTCAGAATTCTTAGACTTTCCAAAGGAGATTGTTCGTCACACAATTTATAGTCAAACCGTGGAAATGTGTGCTACGAGATGTTGTGAACGCTAAGTTCAAGGAGCGACAGGAGAAATTGTGGAGAGAACTGCATTGAGGGCTGTTAAATACAAAACTACCACTTGTGACAGACTGGATTCCCACTGCGGAAGGTGGCAGAACATGGTGGGGAATTACCAGGATGTCCTTTCCTTCTGCTCTTCCTTAATCATCTGCTTTGGAGCACTAGGATCGACCAGCCTTCCGTCAGAACCACCATAGTATTAAGTGCCATTTTGTATCTGTAAAAGTATTTCCATAGAGACTTGCCTTTTGCTCATTTTCTTTCTGTGAATATTTGTTTTCAGTTTAGCTGCTTAGGTATACATCCAGGATGCCCACTTCAGGCAAGTTTGGGAGTCCAGACTGACTTTTACCGGCGGGAGAATGCTCCTTTGCCCTGAAGAACTTTGTTCCTAAAGTCAGCTGTTAGTCTCCAGAGCAGCTTCCCATAGTAAATGGGAATAGATCTTCTTCAAAAAAAGGTCTTGAATTTCAAGACGCGTTTGTATTGGCACTGCCTAAAATCTGCGACTTTCTCTATCCCTAGACGAAGATGGAAGCGTCTCCGAGCAGCAAGGCGGGCGCCAACGGGGTCTAGCCTGAGCCAGCCAGGAGTGTCCAGCGCCGGGAGAGAAGAGCTTTCATCTCTGCGCCCCCTGGAAAGGGAAGAGCAACTTTCTAGGAGGCTGCTTTACACAAAAAGGTGTCAGTAGCCCTCAGGGGCCTCTCCGTCTATTCCAAGCTTATCAGCAACTAGGCTGTGCTCAGGCTACTTGGATGGTACCAGCTTCTCATTTGTACTGGCCCCCTACCCCCACCATTTTAACTTATGTTGTAAATATGTTAATAATGACACTGTCTGCGCTGTTACTGGGCGGGTGTTTGTGCTTTTAAACCTTAGGAAAGGCAGCTTTTCATTGTCGTAAAGGCCAGGGCACAGAATGAGTAGGCTAGAAATCCAGCAAAGCCCAGTTTGAAACCCTCTGCAGGGACGTACCCACACGGCCAGGGCTTGCAGCTTGCCCTGCTGATGCTGCCGCCGCAGCTTTACAAGCTCAGGCTCTTGGTCCTAATTAGCGTGGTTTAACCAGTAACTAGTGCACAGAATGACCCGTGTAGCCATTGTATCTCACGGTCGCATTTGCACCAAGGAGAACAAGCACAGCCAAGGAGGACCAGCGCTCTCCTCGGTGGTGGGCTTGAACTTAACGGCTCAGAAAGACCTAAGAACTTCAGCGCGGTGAAGACAGCTTCCACAGAGCCGGGAAGAGCTTCCTCTGCGGGAGCTTCTGCATTCAGAGCGCTGCAGCGGGTGCCAGGCATGGTTAGAGAAGGCAGAGGTTTGTGTTTTTAGGATCGCACTGGGCCGTGTGAGGTACCAACCTGGGGACCCGCACACATTTCCCAAGTCCGATGTAAGACTTGGTTAAACCTTATCAGGCTCAGAACTGCGCATCAGCAAGTGCTCTCAGTCGTACTGTACTTTACAAAATGATTCTTCGCACACTCCAGTGTTGACTGTTTTTTGGTAGACTCTACAGGGGGATACTGAAAAGCTGTTTTTAGCATTTGTTTTTTGTTTTGTTTGGTTTTTTTTTTTTTAAACTTTGTCCTATGTAAATATTCAGAAGTTACTCACATAATGGATTTTAAATATATTTATACTTACTGTAAAATTAAAGTTAGACTTGGTGCTAAGTAGAATGAAATGTCTTTTCTAGAGGTCAGACAGCCTTTAGAACAATCCGACTCAAAAAAAGCCAGTCATCTCAAGGTCAGGCGTTATCAGCACTTTAAACATGTGACTCCGGGCTCTTACTGGCAGCGCAGACCCAGCTACTGCCCCACGGTGTTCCTCCCCGTCCCCGCACCCTGCCTTCTGAGTACAGCCAGCGCGCAACACCGGGTATTTGTATTTAATTGGTGGTTAGTAAGTGAGAACAAATGGTATTTCAATAAAATAACCCCGTTGCTCAAGTGTCGTTCCCGCCTCTGTGTAGCACGGATGAGACGCGGCTGGTAGCCGTTACTTTGCTGACCGAGAGGGAGTAGCCTTTGGCTACTTGTCTGTTTCTTGGCTCCTTGATAGCGCCGACAGTTGCAGTTATTTGAACAGAACCGTGACCGAACATTTACAGAACCCGCTTTCGTCTCGAAAAGCATTTCTCTGCCTAAAGAGCTGAGTAATAAATATTCAGTGCAAGACCTGACCGGCGTTGAGCACTGAGATGAGTGTGCAGAAGTAAAAGAATGCGAGTAATTTCTGTGTTGTGGCTCAAGCACGTAAACAGTGAGATGGAATTCCTGAACTGAAGGTAAGTGGGAAGAGCTGCGCGAGGGAAGAGTCTCCCTGTTTTAAGGCGCACAAGCTGGGCTTGCAGAGCCAGCCTTGTTCAAACCGTATCACGGCAGGAACGTCACAGATGGGAGGAAAGTCAGTCTGTGATAAGGTAGAGCTCAGTGTAACCGCGGATGGGGTTTCCTGAAGTGCAGAAGAAAGAAGTGGGAGTGAAATAAGCTGGAATAAGTTGTTGCTGTGGGGGCTGAGACAACCCCAGCCCAGCCGTGCATTCAGGACTAAGGTATCTTCCCGTCGCTGAAGCTGCCGTCTCCGTTCAGGAGCCGCAGCGAGTTGTGTGTGCTCTTGTGGACCTACACGTGCAGCTTCAAGAGGAGCAGAAGGGCAGGAGCCGCCAACCAAGGGGTCCCTGCCACAGCACCAGGGTTGGGGACCCCCGATTTGTTTGCAAATGGTGCTGGACAATGGAGCTCCAGAGCCACGGGGATATGGGATGGATGGCTCAGCTGATACTAATGCAATCTCCGGGAATTGATCCCTGTCCCGCACCGCACGTACACACAACAATTCCATTACTATCGACGGTTTCTCCCCAAAGCCCCGCTCTTCGCCAGCAGTCAATAGTTTACATTACCGTTACCCAGGGACATGTTTTTCTGGTACAACGTAATTAGTGCGCGCACAAATAAACCTCACCCGGTGCTTTCCCCGAGCTGGAGGCCGCGGCCGGTGGCTCAGCAGAGGCCGGGCTGGGCCAGCAGCACATCGGGAGCCCCAGTGCCACCGCGGGCCACCCCGGCCCGGCCACCGCGGGCCAGCCCTGAACCCGCCCGGCCAGGGCGGGCGCTGCCGCTGCCACCGGCAGAGAGCAGCACCGGGCAGCTCTTGGGCCGAAAAGCCCCGAAATGGGCTGCCGGGAGCGGCACCCCCCGCCCTGCGCGCCCGGCTCCATCCCGCGTCCGTCCCTCCGTCCGTTCGTCCGTCCCGGCTCCCAGCGGGCAGGGCCGGGCACAGCCGGCGTGGGACAAACCCGCAAAACCCTTTAAAAACGGACACAAACCCTTTAAAAACGGACACAAACCCTTGCGCGTCCCGGGTGCGCGCGGGCTGGGAGCCCTTCGGGTTTCGGCCAGGATCCTGCCTCCAGCTGCAGGTGACATCCAGCACCCGGCACTAAAGTCACTCAGACCAGCCACGCTGGTGGCCGCACTGGGATGTCGCCTGCCGTTCCCGCTGCCCCCCAGTACCTGGGGCCACCCGGTCCGGCTCGGAGCGGGACAGCCGTGCGTGTACCCTGCCCCAGCTCAGCCCCAGCCAACAGCCCCGCGGGGTTCAAGCTCCAGCTCCCCCAGCAGCACATAAAAGCCACATGTACGAGGCGCGTTGGGAGCCCCCTCTCCGTTTAAAGAGCTGGCGGCAGCCCTGTAACAACAGAGCAGCACATGGAGAGCCTGCTCCTCGCACGCAACCCTACAGTAACAAGCCAACGTCTGTGTCAGGGAAGGCAAAGTCGGGTTGAGAAATTGTTTTTATTTCCAGGGGCAATTAAGAGCCACAGGAGGGAGCGTTACCCAGAAATGCCCTCTCCGCAGAGCCCGTCTGCAGGCACCCATCACGGCTGAGGAATTTCAAATTCCCAGAATCCGCCATTCATTAGCGCAGCGTAATGAAGTGTTTTCAGCACCGACCAGACTTCAAAGGTCCCCGTTCTCTCCGCGCCTGCAGCAGCAGCTGAGCTTCAAAGCTCAGATCCCGGCCTTGCGTCCAGACCCGCTCCAGCCGTCAGAGGCAACACAAACCCGCTCGGACGCGCTGGCCCCACACAGGCAGGCCAGGCAGGGGGGCATACTGCCTGCAACCCGATCTTCCCCCGAATCCTGCCTCTTCCATGGCCCCCAAGGGCAGCACGTCGACGTGGGGATCCCCGAGGCTCCCGCACACACGTGGGCATCACCACCTGGTCGCTGCTCCTGCAGCTGGAGCCATGTCCTGCCCCAGATCCCCCAAGCGAGTCCCTGTTCGTAATAGAATAATAAGAAAAAGCGAGCCAGAGCAGCCTTGCCCCTTTGATCCCTCAGCTTTTATTCTGAGCGTGGTGCAGATGGGACGGAATACCCTGTTGGGCAGTTTTGGGTCACCTGTCCTGGCTGCTCCTCCCTGCAGGTAGGGCCCCCCTACGCTTCTCCGCTTCCGACCCTCTAACGGGGCAAGCAGCGCAGTTAGCTGGCCTTGGTTGTTATAGCAATAAGTGTAAGCAAGAGCCTCTGTGCGCGCCGTTCCTTGGTACAATCAGGTCTTATCACTCTGACAGCGAACATTTCTCAACAATATGCTGTTAAGTTCAGGCTTTAGTCAGTTAGAAGGGGCCCAGCTAAAAAGTAAAATTACAAATCAGAAAATTGGTTCTGTTTTACCTCAAACCAGGACACCCCCCGCCAAGCATCACCAGCACACAGACACACGTCCTCCACTCCTAACAGCTGGCCAAGCCCCTCACCGCTGTGCCTGCAGCCCCTGTGCAGCCAGCGAGCCCGGGGGGCACCTGCCGCACCGCAGCAACCGGCTCGTCTTCCCTCCCCACACCTTGACACTGCACCCCACAGGGACCGGCTTCCAGCAGCACCATCAGCTGGGCAGGATCAGGCCGTCAGCTCCTCGGGGTAAACAACCCAACAGGGACAGGCTTGGCAAAGCTGGTTTTGAACCAGTCCAAACGCTCTGCTGCAAACCTCGGGAGCTCTGAGCCCCCCTGGTCACGGGTAGCAGGGAGGAACATTTACCGCTCTGTGTGCCCGGGCACTGCCAGCCCCCCCGCCCCGATGAGGCTGTTCGGGAGGGACAGGGGCATGGAGGAGGAAGACGAGGAGGGGTTTTTTCTGTCCTTGCTTCTGGAGCTGTAGAATCAACACCGCCCTGTTTTCTAACCTGCCTTTGGGGAGGAGAGCCCCTGGAGCAGGGTTATCCGGGGTGTCTGAACACCTGACTCTGGGTTTGAGGAACAGCACCCTCCCGCAGCCCCCCGGAGGGGTGAGGGCCCCGCACCGAGCTTCTCTCCAGCCAGGAATGGGAGTTAACGGCAGCAGCCCGCCAGCAGCCGCCCCAGAGAAACCCAAGCGGAGCTACCTGGGCAGAGGCAGAAGCACCTGCGGGGAGAAAACCCCTCTCAGCCCATTTCACAGCCTCAGTTATGCCAAAAATAAACCATCCCCTAGAGAGCAGCAGCAATAACAAGAGCAGAGCACTTACCGGCCGTGCTGGGATGCTGTGGGGGCTGCGAGGGGGCAGCTATGGGGCAGGAGCCCTCCTCCTGCTCCGGCTTTAAAGGGACCCACTCGCCCCCGCCCAGCACAGGGCTCCCTGGGGCTGGGGGTGGCCCTGCCTCCCCAGGGGCTTCTGGCAGAGCCCCCATTGTCCCCAGACCACTCTGCAGCCCCATCCCCACCGCGGTGCTCTCTGCGCCGCACGGCGCGATGGCGGGGCTAGCCGGGGGACAAGCACCGCGTTATTCTGCCAGCCTGGAAAGTTTTCAGGGTGTTTGGAGAATTTGGAGTTGAATTTCAAATTGTCAGGGGCTTTTCTGGGCTCGGTGCAAGAAGCAGGCTGAAAATGACTGAGATAATACCCTTAATTTCCTGCAAATGGGTAATGTTCCCTTGAAAGACTGCCACTCTGATAGTTCTTAAATACGTCTGAGGAGAACATCTTATACCACATAATACAGGATAATGAGGGAAGTCATCTCCTCCCGCCTGGTGTTCCAGGTCTGCTTCTGCTCCAACTTCTGAACCCGGCTGATCTCTCCCTGGTGGTCTTCAGCTGCCGCCTGGGCAGGTTTGGGGTGAAAAGATCAGATAATAGCTCCTCTGGCCATTGTTTTGCCAGCCTGGAGAGGAGCAGCAGGTTTGTCCAAGGGGTCCGGCAGCCCCCGAGCATCCCTCGTGGCTCGGGAGATGCCTTTGGGCCAGGGTCGGGCATCCCCCGAGCCCCGCAGCCGTCTGGAACTCACCCACCGCCGCCATCCTTACGCGAGCGGCTTAAGCACAACGTATTTCCTCCGAGTAACCCACGATCCAGGCGAGACGCTCAGCTCCGCGGCCTCGCAGCTTCGCCCGGGTGTCAGGAGCTGCGAGTTACCCGGACGAGGCACAAGGAGCATGAGGAGTCCTGTTCTCTGCTGGTTTTATGGTCATTAGCAGTAATTAACATGGGGGGTAGTGGCTGGTGCCCAGGGCCGTGGTGGGAACCCAGTCTTGGGGCTCGGCTCAGCCCCCATCAAGCTCGCCACAAGCTCGCAGCAAGCTGTGCCCGTCGCCCACCCGCTCCCCCTGCGCACCGGCCCTGTGCCGGCTCCCAGCGGCTCCCTCGGGATGCTCCCGTCGGCAGCCCGGGCTCAGGCGAAGGAGAGGAGGAGGCTGGCGGGGTGTCCTGGGCGGGACGAAGGCAGAGCCGGCCCGCGCAGGGAGCGGCACATTCTTCTGCTGAGGGGTTTCGCAGATGGGGAGCGCAGAGGGGCTGGCGGGGAGCCTGCGGCATCGCCTGGGCGCCGCGCTTCAGCCGCCCGGCCGTGGGCGAGCTCAGGGCGAGCTAAAGGCAGGCTGATGTGCTCCCCGCGGCCCCGTGCTCCTGGCTGCGCTCTGCCGTGACCGCGCCACGCTGGCGTGCGCGCGAGGGGCCGCTTGGTGTCTGTTTTCCTCCTGTGTTTTTCATTTAGAAAGATCTGGAAGCTGGGGCTTGCTCTTCCCCGGTTTTCCCGCGGTGACCCCCAGCCCCGGCAGAGGCACCGGCTTTGGTGTTTAGCCTGAAAACGAGCACAAATCGTGAGCAAACCCGCCCTTCTGCCGGGGGGAGCAGGGCACGGGAGCCAGGCGGGGGTGGATGAACCCAGAGCAGCCTCGGGCCACTTACACATCCCTGGATAAATCCATTTTCAGACCAAAAATGCACACCCACACACCCACACACCCACACACCCCCCCCAGCTGCTTCCCCCCAGCCCTCGCAGTTCGTTGGCTTGACCCCCGCCCCGTCAGGCTGGGCAGGGGCAAGCCCTTCCCGGGTGGGTTTGTGCCACAAAACCGGTCCCCGAGCCCCTCGGCAGGCGGCTGCGGGTGCTGCAGGGCTGGTGGCACGAGCGCGAGTCTCGGCCGTGCCCGCCGGGAGCCCCGGTGCCTTCCTGGGCCCCCCCTCACCCCCCAGGCACAAAAAAGGGGGGAGTCAGCGGTTTTGCTCCATGCCCCCCCCACCCCCGCCGCGAGAGCGAAGGAAACGGACCCAGCAGAGCCCCATAAATTACTGGATTCTGTTCTGCAACATCGGGCAAATTAAACGTTGCAGAGATCCAAGGCCGTGTGTGCTTTGGCGTGGGGAGAGCTTTTCCAGCCACGCCGGTGCCAAACACCTTTCAGCCCTCCCCTCGGCTCCCGCTCCTCCGCCGCTTTATCCTTCCCCCCGCGCATCCCCACGCTATCGCTGCTCCCGCCTCGGACGGGGTGTTACGGCACCCGCGGCTGCCGCCATCCCGCCAGCGGACGCCGTGCCGGTGTGGCGGCGGCGGCTTGCCCAGGAGACGGGGGATTTCTGCTGGATGCTGGTTGGAAACGTCTCCCGTGTCACAGCCAGCCCCGGTCCTTGCGTCAGCCGCTTCCCCAGAAAGCTGCTGGGGAAAGATGCACGGGTCAGCACTTTTATGGTAGATTAATATTCAGAGGGAAAAGCACTGATTTAGTGAGGCCCAAGCACAACAAAGGCTGAGATTTATAGCCTCCTGTATTCGGGCGTTGCATTCCTAGCAGGCTCGCTGTCTGTTATGAATTTGTAACAAAGGAGACGGAGGCTTACACCCACGGCAAGTAACGGAGGACAAGGGCCCGACAGCAAAACCTTGTGCGGAGCGGGACGGGGCGCAGGTGGCAATGTCCCCAAATTGCCTGCCAGGGATGGACCCATCCTCTCCCTGCCCGTCCTCCCACCTCCGTGTGTCCCAGCTGCACGAGATGGAGCCCTGGCCATGGCACGGGGACACTGGGGGGATGCTGGGGGAATGCTGGGATGATGCTGGGGGATGCTGGGGGAATACTGGGATGATGCTGGAGGGATGCTGGGGGATGCTGGGGGAATACTGGGATGATGCTGGAGGGACGCCAGGGGATGCTGGGGGGATGCTGGGGGGATACTGGAGGGATGCTGGGGGATGCTGGGGGGATGCCGAGGGGATGCTGGGGGGATGCCAGGGGGATGCCCGTCCCCTGCCCGTGCTGCAGGGCTCCCCCCCCATAGCTGGAGCTGAGCCGCGGTGCCGCCACCGTCCTGGCCCAGGCTGCGCTCAGGATTTGGGATCATCCCATCCCGGAGTGGTGCCGTGAGGCCAGTCGTGGAGCGAAGCAGCACCCAGGGGTGCGGAGGGTGCCGGATCCTTTCTGAGCCCGCCGTACACTGGCGGCGCTCGGAGAGGAGCGGGAGCTGCCTGCCGCCGCCCCGGTTCGTAACCGACATTTCGTTTGGATGAGACGGAGCCGCTGCGCGGCGTGAGAGGGGCTGGTGCGGGGGCTGCCAGGGCGGTGATGTGCGGCTGGGGGGCCTCGCCGAGAGCCCTGCCAACATCCCGCCTCGGGAGCGGCCGGGGCCGGGACACGTGCCAGGGCACCGACGGCCACCGCAGGGATGGCCACCGCAGAGCTCGGCATGGGCACAGCCCCCCGTGGGCAAGTGGCCCCCCCCGCCCCCCCTGCCAGGATCCCCCCCACGGCCCCAGGGATGGGGCTGGCAGAGGGGGGGCGAAGGGACCTCCTCTCCCGGGCATCCCCAGGGTTTTGGGGATCACCGCCCCGAGCCCTGGGCAGATGTCGGCTGCGGCCATGGCCCCCTCCCCAGGGCTGCGGCCATGGCCCTGCTCCCGCTGAGCTCCCTACGGTGTCCGCTTGGCAGCCCCCCGCCCCTCTGGGAGGGGGGCAGGATTATTTCCTTGCAAAAAAAGCAATTTACGGCTGGAAAGCTGCCCCAGCTTCGCCTCTGCCAACCCCCTCCTGTTCCGCTCGCCATCGGCCGTGGGACCGTGCGGTGCCGGGGGCTGCCGGCACCCCTCTGCCCACCGTTCTGGGGGGGCTGCTCGTCCTATCCCCCGCCGCATGGTGCAGAGCGGGCTCTGCCCGGCCGCTGCAGCTCTGAGGGTTTTGGGGGGAGCCCCGTGCCCCCTCACAGGTTGCCTCTGCCGCAGCTGCGCACATCTGGCTCCATCTTCGCTCAGCTGTGGGTGGCCGGGGGGGGCTGGAGCCGGACCCCTGGGTCCTGCTGACCCCACAGCTGGGTGGGACGCGTGGGGCAGAGGGGTGTCATGGCCCCGGGTGGGGGGATGCTCCCAGGGTGCCCGCTGAGCCCTGCTCCGGGATCCGGGCCGTGGGATCCCCCGTCAAGGTGGAATCACAAAGCAGGTTTCCTGCCATGGCTGGCAGCCGGACAAAACCCAGCTCAGCCCCGAGCGGAGCAGCCAGGTCCTGGGCCGCGGCCAAGAGATTGTCTCGGTCCTGCACAGCCGGAGGGCTTTAAAAGGAGAGAAAGAGGAAGACGAGGAGTGGAAGAGACAAAGGATGCTGTGAGAGCCAAACACGCCGTTGTGGGCCCAGCGCTCGGCGGCCACCAGTGCCCAAAGCCCCCAGCCACCTGCTCGGGGGACTCTTGGCAGGCAGCGACTCCATATCCCCTGTTGTTTTGGGGGTCTTTTTCTGAGGGACCCCGTCCCACCCACCTCCTAACTTCAATTGCTGGGGAGGGTCCAGTGCCGGGCAGCGCTGGGGGGTCCGCGGGCCCCCCCTGGGCAGGGACTCAGCAGCGCTGGGTGGTGGGGATGGCGTTGGTCCCGCCGGTCCCCGCGCAGCCCCGAGCCCTGCCAGGGTGTCCCGCACAGGGGCTGCAGGACGAGCTCCTGCCGCCGTGCCCTGGGCTTGCTGCCACCCTCGGGGCCGATGGCTCGGGGTCCTGCTCCACGCGGGGGCCACCTGGGCGCTGGCTCTGCCAGTGACGGGGGCTGACACCGGCGCTGGGGGGTCTCCATCTCCTGCAGCTGCCCACGTGAAGAGGATGCCGTAGCGGGAAGAGCAGACGAGGATCCACATCTCCCTGCTGCGGGGCCAGCGTCCGGGCAGCACCGTCCCTGCGGACCCCCGGGGCTTCGGCTCGACGAAGGGCAGCGCAGCGTCCCCAGGGCTCTGCGGGAGGGACCCCCCGTGCCCCGGGGGGATGCAGAGGGCACCCGGCTGTGCCTGCCCACCCCTTCCCCAGCCCCGCGCTAGCCGCGCTGCTGGAGCTGCTCTGCTTATTATCATATTTAATTGCCCTCCCGGTAACCCCAGGAAATGAGCAGAAGATTGTGATAGCAGCAGTTTCTGATGATGTAAACACGAGCTCCAGCTCTCCCCGCCGCCTTGCCAAGTCGGTCCCGGGGAGAGCGGTGATTTATGGAGACCCCCAGCCCCGCTCCCCCCGCTGCCGGCTGCCTGGGCTGCGAGTTTAATCTCGGCCTGTGAATTCAACATAAATCACTTGATTAAAAGCTCTACTTAATTTAGGGGGGGGGGGAAGAGGGGGGCAGAGCGCAGCTGATCGATTTAATTTACACAGGGAAACAGCAACAAGCAGATGCTTTTAAAAGGGCCAGCGAGGCCGATGATGCTGCGGCCGTTTCATCTTAACCATTTCAGTGCTCGGCAAAGGGGCTGCAGCCTCTCATACCCCTCCCCGGTGAGCCCCCCCCCGGCCCCCTCACACCCGAGCAGCCTGGGGGGGCCGTGGGGCACCGGATCCCCCGCGATGCCCCGACGGAGGGTCCTCAGCCGCAGCTTTAACCTCCCCGGGGGGATGAAACGCCGTTCCCGGGGCCAGCGGTTCCAGCAGGCAGCAGGTCAAGTTTGAAGGTGGAGGCTGGGGCTGGCACCGGCTGCGTCCTGGGAAAAAGACGGGAAAAATGGGAATTGAACCAGGGCGGTGGTTCCGGTGGTTCTGGCCGGGCAGCCCTCCCCTCCTGAGGGAACCGCCACAGCCCCGCCGGGGGCTCACGGGACCCGGGGCTGCATCACCCCGAGCCCGCGGGGACGGTGGCACCTTCTGCAGGGTCCAGGGTCCCTTGGCAGGCGGGTGGGTCATCCCCAGGAGACACTTTCTGTCACATCCCGGTCACGCAGGTGTCCTTTTGGTAGCAAAAAGGCGGCGAATGGCGTTTGGTTGTTGAACGGGAGAATGTTTTTACAGGGAATGTTGGAGCCATGAAAAACAAGAGTTCCCACAAAAGCAGCCGCCATCCTCTGAACGTCGCTTCCCCAAACTGGTCGTTCGATGAGCTTTAGTGCCCAGACCCCCTACAGCCCCTTCCCCACCGCCCCCCCAGGGACGGGGCCAGGGCTGGCAAAGTCTCGGTTAAAGTCTTTAATAATTACAAGAATTCCAGATTCATTACAGAAGAGTTTACAACAAATAATATTTCTCCATACAAAGGCAAAATAAACTTTTCAAGTAACAGCGCCCTGGCTCTGGAGTCTCACCGCCAGCAACGGGGGAGGGAGGGGACACAGGCGGCCCCTTCCCCGGCCGGGGAAATGCCCTGTCCGTGGAGCGGAGCTCGGGCAGCCGGGCACCGCCGCCGGGACGGAGACGGATGGGCAGCGCGGAGCCCGGCTGAGGATGCTCCCCCGGGCGCCGGTAAGGCACTGGCGGGCATCGCCTGGGGAGCGGGGGCTGCGCGGGGCACGTGTCCTCCGGGCCAGCAGCGGGCACCCACGTGGCACCGCTCCGGTGTCCCAGCGTGGGACCGGCGCGACCCCCCGCTCCTTCCCACAGCGAGCGGGGCAGGGGCTGCAGCCCCCTCCCCAGGGCACTGGCCCGGCATCACCTAAAGCACCAATATGGTGCCGCGGGCGATGCCCGGCCCCAGGGGGACACGGCGGGGGGGAACCAGGGCAAGGCCAGGCACGTAATGACAACGTATTCCCAAAAGGCATCGACACATTATTATTATTATTGTTTAATACAACCCCATATAAAACTGAAGCAGCAGCAGCAATTCTTATCGAGGGACCTAAACTGAAATAGGTTTAGAACATAATTTAAAAAAATAAAAACAGCAAAAGTAGCAAAATATATGAACTTTTTTTTTTTTTTATAGCAACTGATATCTACCAGCCACTAGTACCTTACTACCAAACTGGTATATCTCTGGTAACAACCCTTTTAAAAAGACATGTAAATATATATTCATATTTATACATATTTTTAGTTATGTACACAGGACGTTTGTTTCGAGCACTGGTGTACGTGGCCGCCCCCGCCCTCAGTGCCGAGCAATGCCAAGGCCGCGTCCCCCGCTTCCGAGGGACCAGGGGTTGGTCAGCAGAGCCCGGGGGCGCTGGCGCTGCGGGACCGGCCCCGGAGCATCTCGGGCAGCGACGCCGTGTCGGCAGGACTCCGGTGCTGCCAGCGAGGCTTCCAGCGTGCCCACAGAAACCCGTCACCGGGCTCGGCCGAGCGAGTTCTCCGAGTCACAGGTAAGCCTGGACACGACACGCCGCCCCGGGACGGGTGGCTGGCTCCCTGGCCAGGCGCTGCCCACAGGAGAGGATTTCGGCTTCACCAAGCGGAAATATTCAAGCACAGACTTCTTGGAAAAGAGGGTGGTTTTTTTTTAAAAAAAAAAGGAAACCAAGAAAAAAAACCCACCAGAACAAAACCTTTGGGCTGCAGAGAGCTCACAACTACGGCGGCAGGAGAAGCTGGCAGGAGAGGTGGGTGGTTTTGGTTACGTGAGATGCTATGGTTGTGTCTCTGAACCCTTTCTGCAATAGCTCAGCACGAGCGGGCTGCGCGGGCGGCGTCCGCGGGCACGACACGGCGCGGCACACAGGGCACGGCACACAGGGCACGGCACGGCACGGCACGGCAGTCCCTGCTGGCAGCACCACCCTCAGTGTCGCTTCAGTCCGCCGTTGGTGTGCTGAGGGGGGAACTTGGGAAGGCACGGCTCGTCTGGAAGAGGGTCGTGAGAAAATACAGAGTCCTCCCCCGAGGAGCAGGTGGAGCTGCGGGTGTCCGGGAAGCCGGGAGAATACTGATCCAGCGGCATGGAGAGGTCCAGGTACTCCTGGCAGGGACGAACCCCGAGGACGGGCTCAGGAGGGGAGCGGGCACCCCCCGGGGAGCGCCCACCCCCGGCAGGGGGGTGCAGGGGGGGGACAACTCGCGGGTGCCGCCTCTCCTACCTGGTTGGAGGTCATGGCCACGATCCTATCCAGGTCTTCCACCAGCTGCTTGAAAGTGGGTCTCTGGGAGGGGACGGCGTGCCAGCAATCCCGCATCATCATGTACCTGGGAGGGGAGGTGGGGGCTGAGCCCAGGCGGGCGGCTGGGGACCCCCCACCCATGGGAGCGGAGCAGCACCCAGAGACAGCCACCGGGACCCGTGGCCAGCAAAGACGCTATTCCAGGGATTTAGGGCTAATATGCCTTGGGTGGAAGGACGGGAACTCCCTGCCCACCCTCCCAGCCACTGGGAGGGATGCGGAGCTGTTTCGGGAGGAGGGTGTCCGGGGAGCTCAGCTAGTCCGGGGTCACCCCGGGATTCACTCCCGCTGAGAAATAACGAAGGGAGATGGCGATTATCCCAAACAAATGGAGCTGATGTTTTTGCAGGGCTGGGAACTGCTGGGAAAGGGACTCTGCACATCTGCCCGCGTCCCCCAGCCCCTGCGATGGCACCCAGAGGCTCCCGACCCTGCGGGGAGAGGCGGCGGTGCCGGTCCCCGGCCCGGCGGGGGGGCTTGGGGTGCCGGCGTCTCCCTCCCTCCCGGTCCCAGGGCCGCACTCACAGCTCGTTGGTGCAGTTGCTGGGCTTGTCCATCCTGTGACCTTCCTTCAGCAGCTTGAAGAGCTCCTCCACCGGCACGCCAGGGTAGGGCGAGCCGCCCAGCGTGAAGATCTCCCACAGCAGCACGCCGAAGGACCACCTGCCCGGGGCAAGCACAGGGCAAACGCTGGGGCACGCGGCTCCCACGGAGCCGGCACCCCCATTTCATTTCAGAAGTTCGTTTGCGGGGAGGGACAAGCGCTAACAGCTTTGATTCGCCCTGCGAGACAAACAAGTCCCAGCGCCAAACGTAATTTGCATTCAAAATATTTTGTCTGCTGACGCTAATTGCATTTTCCTTAAATTAAGAGGGATCACATCTGGCGCGCCGCGGATCCTGTTCCCCAGCGGGCGCTGGGACCTCCGCAAGATGCTGCGAGATGCAGGCAGCGACGCAGGCAGCGACGCAGGCAGCAAGAGCGCTGCTGGCCGGGGTGGCCACGAGGGGCCGCGTCCCCCAGCCCATGGCAAAGTGCCCAGCAGACAAACGAGGGTTCTCCCCCTTGCTCCCCGTCTCCCCCCGACCCATCCCGACGCCGGGCAGGGAGCGTTCGCCCCGCGGCCGCTACTCACACGTCGCTCTGATGAGTGTATATTCGGTCGAACAGAGCCTCTGGGGCCATCCACTTCACCGGCAGGCGACCCTGGGACGCAAGAAAGCCCCACATCAGTCCGTGCTACCAGGGATCGAGCCCTGCACGCCCGCGGCATTGCCAGCGCGGGTCGGGGCATCCCCGGCACGGAGAGCCCGGCTGCCCTCGCCTGCCCCCGCAAAGCCCCTCGCCCACCACTCACATTCGTCGTCTTCTTGTAGTAATCGATGTGGTGGATGTCGCGGGCCAGGCCGAAGTCAGCGATCTTCATCACGTTGTCCTCGGTCACCAGGACGTTCCTGGCCGCCAGGTCCCTGTGGATGCACTGACCGAGCACGGGGCTGTCAGGGGGTCCCCGAAGCCCCGGATGGTTCCCCACGACGAAACGGGCTGGGAGGGAAGGGTGCAGCCTCCCCAAGCCCAGCTGCTGGGCTCCCCATCCCACCACCGCACCCCGGGAGCTCCTCACCTTCTTGGAGGCCAGGTACTCCATGCCCCGGGCCACCTGGTAGGCGCAGGAGACCAGGTCCTTGAAGGAGAGCTGCTCCTCGGGGACGCGGGTGGGGTTGTAGCAGTACTCCATGCCGGGGGGCCGCCGGGCTTGCAGGTACTCCCGCAGGTTGCCCTTGCTTGCGTACTCCACGATCACGTAGAGGGGACCTGCGGGGACGGCGGGATGAGCGGCCGGACCACGGAGCGGAGTCAGCCCCCTCCCGGCGCGGGGAGAGAGGCCGGAGGGACAGCAGAGGGGACACCCCCCTCCCTGCTCGCGCCCCCTCACCGTCCTGCGTGCAGGCTCCCAGCAGGTTGATGATGTTCTTGTGCTTGCCGATCATCTTCATCATCTCCATCTCGGAGATGAGGTCGGACAAGTCCTTCTCCGTGGCATCGGCTAAAGCGGTGGAGAAGGCAGCGGTCAGGGATGGGGGGGCCAGGCTGGGTCCCCCACACGCTGCACACCCAGCCCCAGCCTGTGGCATCGTGCCGGGACCCCCCTGCTTCTCGCTGCCACTTACACTTGAGCATCTTCACCGCCACCTTGGTCACGCGGTTTGGCTTGTCCTTGTCGAGGCCGATGGCTTCTGCCAGCACCACCTGCCCGAAGCACCCCTCTCCCAGGGGCTTGCCCAGGATCAGCCTGGCGGGAGGAGACACCCTGAGGCGGGGGCCGGTGGCCATGGGGAGAAGCAGGTCGGTGGCCAGCGTCGGCAAACGGCATCGGCAGTGCCACCATCCTCACCCAGCTCCCACCCAGGCTGCTCCGGCAGCTCGTCCCCGCAGGGGATGGGACCTCACCTGTCCCGGGGCAGCTCCCAGCGCGGGTCCTCGGGGAGCTCGTACTCGGAGACGCCGGCCAGCATGGGGGTGCCGCTGGAGGAGAGCCGCGAGGGCCGGACCAGCATCACGCCCGAGTTCATGGAGGAGCTGGAGTCGGCCGACACCTGCAGCGGGGGCCGTGGGTTACCTTCTCGCAGCGCCAGGGGTCCCCGCCGGGAGGGAGATGCCACCGGGAGCCTTCGCGCCCCAACCCGCAGCCCCCTTCCCCTGCTGCCCCCCCAGGGCTGCCTGCAGGCTTCCACCTGGGACCTCTGCAGGCTTCCACCTTGGACCCGGACTAAATAATTTTTAATTAATTTCCAGCACGCCGATACCGCAAAATATACAGCCTGGGAGTTCTCCGGTCTCCTCAGTAAGTAAAACACGCTCTTCTGCTCGAACACCGAATTGCTGTAAATCCTCTGGTCCTCCTCATCACCCTCACCGAGCGGGGATGTGGGGGGGCTGTGCGGCCCCCCCTGCTCGCCGTGCTGCTGGACTGGTGTACAGCCCACGGACGGTCCTCACCCCGTGCCACGGACGGGCACAAGGATGGAGGGGGTGGCACGTGCAGCAGGGTGGGCTGGTCCCAGGTCTCCCCCCATCCATCCTCCTCCAGAACCTCCCCCTCACCCGTGGGAAGGGCAGTTCCCCCAGGAGGGGCAGTAGGTGCAAACAAACCCCCTCTCTACTTTCTGTTACCTGTCTGCGCAGGGGGATGCTCTTGGCCAGCTTGTGCACGGCCAGCTGGCTGTTGAAGTCCGTCTTCTTGGTGGTGCTCTTCATCTTGTAAATGATGACGGTCACCACCATGCAGGAGATGAGGAAGGCCCCAGTGCAGTAAATGATGATCTCCAGGTAGAGGGGGGACGTCATCATGGCCGGGGTGTCTTCAATAGCTGGGTCGGCGTGAACAGGGCGTTAGCACCCGCCGGCCCGCCCGGGGCCGAGCAGCAGAGTGGTGCTGGGCGATCCCCGGCAGCTGCTCCCCGTGCTCAGCGGGGACACGCTCTGCATCGCCGGAGACCTCGGTGCAGCGCAGCGTGTGGCAGGGACTGGGGGGCTGCCTGCCCACCCCAGCGGGGAAAGAGTGCGGGCACCCCCGGGATCCTTGTCCCCGTGGCTGTGCAACGCATCCACTGCATCCGCAGGCACGTGCCGGGGCAGGATGGGGCACTGGGAAGGGGTCAACTGAGAAAGGTGTGAAGTGGGGGGGACAGTGCCCATGTCCCCCAGCCGGGGCCGTGTGGGACAGAGCAGAGCTCTCCCGTCGGGGCTGCGCTGGGGATGCATCACCCCGCAGGGACGGGGCATCATGGACACCCCCAGGACGGGTCCCCTCCCCAGCTGCTGTGTTCAGCCCACGCGAGGAGCTACAAGTCCCTCGGGGTCCGGGGGTTACCCTGAGCATGGTGGGGGCCACCCAGCAGTGCCCGGGGCTGCGGGAGTCCAGGTGTTACTGGGAACGAGCGGGCAGAGCTCGGGGCGGAGCAGCCAGAAGCACCTCCAGCGGCAGCAACCTGCCGTGGGACCCCCAGGCTGGCGGGGAGGAGGGTCCCATCCCTGCCGTGCCCTGGGGCAGACCCCGCTTTGGTGGCCGCCGGTGGCAGAGGAGGTGGCAGTGCCCTGAACAGCTCAGAGCAGCTGCAGCCTTGTGGCACGCTCCAGTGTGGCCACAAACTGGTGAACCTGGCAGGGTGGGAGCTGCCATCGCTCCAACCTGCCCCAACCTGCCCCCCCCAAAGAGCGGAGCCTCAGAGAGAGGTGCAAGAGGGAGTCGAGGTTCCTGTCCCACCTCCGAGCACACCCGGCTGACCAAGCAGCGGCTGATAACGGGGAAAAGTTTTTGGCTGGAAAGCGGCAACCATGCAGCGCCCCAAAAACTTCCCCGGTGGCTGTTATCAGGCGTTGGTCCGTGCGGCATTGATGCCCGAGGAGCGGCATCAATGGGGACAGGGGCAGAGTCCCCGGCAGCGCAGCAGAAGCGACACAGAGCCCCAGCACGGGTCCTGTGCCGCAGGGCAAGGCCAGCCCCCCGTAGGCAGCGCTGCCAGCACCCCCGAGCCCCCCCTGCTGCTCCCTGCCCCCCTGCGCGGGCAGCGCTGGCCTTGCCCTACGGCACGGGACCGTCCTGCTCCAGCGGAGCAGCCCCTGGTTACGTTCCCCCGGGTATGCATCGCCTGGGGCAGGGAGAGAGCGGGGGGACAGACCCCAATCGGGGGGTGGAGGCGGGGGATGGACCCCAGTTGGGTGGCGGAGGGGAGCAGACAGCAGGGGGACACGTTCCCCATCCCGCTCCGGCTGCCAAGCAGCCCCGCCGCCCTCCTGCTGCACCGTACCCAGCTCCGGGGCGGGGGGACAGGGGCTGGGAAACGCTCTCTCCCGGACCGCAATGCATACGTTGGAAAGGAGGGAGGAAAGGGAGAGGAAGAGGAGTATATACCTTCGAGAACTGTCAACCATGCAGAGTGATGGGAGATCCCAATAGAATTACCCGCCAAACATGTATACTCCCCAGCATCCTCAAATGAGACATTCCTTAAGTGAAGGACTTCCATTTCTTTGTCTGTTGTGTTAACGCCAGCCGTCTAGAAGGAAAAATGGAAGCAAAAAACGGAGAAGCAAACGACATGAGATCTTCTGGGAAGAAGGCCAGAGAGGAGGGAGAGCCCAGTCTCATTTGCCAGACCCCCGGGGAGCAGACAGAGACCACGGCAGCCCTGCGAGAGACACCCTCGGGATGACCACTCATCCCGGCGGACCTAAGGAGATGCTGGTTAAAAACCCTTCACCAAACTGCGTGTCCTGCCCATCGGAACATGCTGGCAATGGGCCACATGGAGAAATGAACCTCGGGCAGAGCCGGCCGGCTGGCGTGCGCGATGCAGGGACGGAGACGGGAGGACGGAGACGGGAGGGCAGCGCAGACAGGGGACGCGGCACCGTGTCGTCCCCAGCCAGGCACAGACGGGGCGCCCGGGCCGGGTGCGAGGGTGGCAGCACCCGGGTGGGAAGCACACAGGGGAAACACGGGGACACACACACACACACACACACAGCGCAAAGCCTAGCCGGCCCCGCCGAGTATTTTTCCATGGCTTGTCGCACCAGAAACACAGCAGAAACAAGAGAGCCCAGAGTTTTGTTTTCCACCGCCGGGGACTGACGGTCCGAGGAAACACCCCGCCGGGCGTTCTTCCGATTACCTTTTGCCAGAGGTCTGGTGACAGTGAGCCACGCAGACTGGTTGGCCTCGCCAATATAATTGGAAACCTTACAAACATACTCCCCGCTCTCCGCCTCTGTCACATTATACAGGGTCAGCACCTCCGCATCAGAGCTATTAATCCCCGAGTGCTGGAACAGACCAACAACATGGAGTCACATTGACGCGCTCACGAACGGCAGCGCCCGGAGCGTCGGCACCGGCTCTGCCAGCCCAGGGGGGCTGCTCGACCCCCCCGTACCCGCTGCCGGGGGGCACAGGCAGGCAGTCATGGGGCTGTAATCCTGCTCCCCACTGCCACCCAGCCAAGGGCACGGCTAGGGACACGTCTGGGGATGGCTGCACACCCCAGGGTTGGGGACACGGTTGGGGATGGCCGTGCACCCCAGGGACATGCTTGGGGATGGCCGTGCACCCCAGGGACATGGTTGGGGATGGCTGGGGATGGCTGTGCACCCCAGGGACATGGTTGGGGACAGCTGCACACCCCGGGATTGGGGACACAGCTGGGGATGGCCGTGCACCCCGGTGACACGGTTGGGGATGGCTGGGGACGGCTGTGCACCCCAGGGTTGGGGACACGGCTGGGGATGGCCATGCACCCCGGTGACACGGTTGGGGATGGCTGGGGACGGCTGTGCACCCCAGGGACATGGTTGGGGACGGCTGCACACCTCGGGATGGGGGGCATGGCTGGGGACGGCTGTGCACCCCAGGGTTGGGGACACGGCTGGGGACAGCTGGGCACCCTGGGGACAGGGCGGGGGATGGCGGTGCACCCCGAGAGTCCGCAGAGCGGCCACTTTGCTCGCTGTGCGCAGGAGCGAGCTGCTCTTGCCGGGATGGAGCAGGGGCTGGGCTCCCCCCGTCCAGCGCCGCACTCGCCCCCTGGGCTCCCCCCAGCCCCACAGCGAGAGCCTGTAGGGCTGCAGAGGGACCATGCTGTCCCCCCTGCCCACCTCTCACCCCAGCTCCTCCGGGCACCCCGCTGACGGCTCTGGGGCTCCAGCCGGTGGTCCCCAGCCCCAAGCGGCTCCTCTCGCCTGCGGCCACCACCCCACACGGCTGCCCCAGCTCGGGACGGGTGAGTCTGCGGGGACACGGGCTGGGGCAGCCCGGCGTGCGGCTTTACCTTCAGGATCTGCACGTAGGGCAGGTTGTCGGGGCCGATCTTGCTGCCGTTCACCTCGATGTGCTTCAGCCACTGGATGTGGGGCTGGGGGTCGCTGTAGACCTTGCAGACAAACTCCACGTTGCTGCCCAGGGCCACCGTCTTGTTGGCAGGCAGCCCTGCCTGCAGGATGGGCCGGTGCGGGGACCGCTCTGCGGGACCCGGGGAGACGGGGCACCTTATGGCAGGGCTCGGGGTGCTCGGCCACCCCCCCACGGGGGAGCTCCTGCACCCTGCAGCCCCCCCTATGCACGGGGACCCCCGGCTGCGGTGGGCGCTGATGCACCCGGCAGAACCACGGTGTCCCCTTCCCCGGGGGACGGCCCCCGCCACGGGGCAAGAGCAGCCAGGAGGGGTTGGGGATGGGGACAGGTGACATGGCGGCGCGGGGATGGGGACAGCCGTACCTATTCGGCGGGGTCAGAGGTCAAACAAACCTAACGAGGGCCCCGGCCATTAACAAAGCGGCTGCCACTGTGGTGAGTCAGCATTAACAAACCCCTTTGTTCACCTCGCTGACTGTTCCCTTCAGTTTGCTCAGTGTAATCAAATTAAATCACATTTTTAATGGTTCATTTACTGGCATTTAGAGCAGCTCCACATGTGGAACTGCTCAGACCAGCCTTCCCAGCTGGGAATTATGGCTAATAAGGCGATTAGAAAAAGTTTCTGTCTGGTCTATGAAATTATTTCCACCACAATTAAAACCCCCCAGAACGGGCTGAGGTGAACCTTCTGCCCTGCGGACCCGATGCGCCGCAGAGGTGCTCGCCGGGGGCGGGGGGGGCAGCCGCGGGGATGACAAGCCTGTCCCCACGAGCACTCCCCACCCCCATTTCGCAGGGCGCAGCACCCGTTTCTGCCAGGGGTGCGTGGGGAGGGTGGTCGGGGACCCCGGGTAAACCCCCCCAGCCCCGCGCTCCTCACCCACGACATCCAGCTGGTAGGTGTGGTTGATGCTCCCGTACTTGTTCTCCACGATGCAGGTGTAGTTGCCCTTATCGGACGGCACCACCGAGTCCATGATGATGCTCCAGGTCGCGTAGCGGACCTGGGGGCACAGGGAGGATGACAGACCCCGTTACGTGCGAGGCATTGGTGGGCTGGAGCGCACGAGCCCTCGCTCCCGCTCACGTCAGAGCTCGGCCCCCGCCGTACAGGCAGGACATAAATCTCCCTTTGAGGTCACCTTTCCCCTTTCCTACAGAGGGACCGTAATTGCTCCCAGCTGTCCCAGGACAGCCTCGCCACGGAGCCAACTGCGCCAAGAAGCAGATGTTGTGAGCCGAGCGTGATGGGCTCGCCCGGCGCAGGGACACCCCTCTCGGGCGGCCCCCAGCGTGCGCAGGGAACAGACCGGCATTGTTCCCCCGCAGCCCGGGAAGAGCCGCTGCCCCCCGGCTGGGACCTGTGGCCAGCCCCGCCGGCGAGAGGGCACCGTGCCGGGCAGGGCGCAGCCTGGGCGCTTCACACCGTGCCCCCGGGACACCCCCCTGGGTGCCGCTGACCAGGCACCATTCCTCTGGGATGGGTCCCGGTGTCCCGGCTGGGCTGTGAGCGCTCCCCAGGTCCCTCCCGGCTATGGGACACCGGGACGGCATTCCTATGCCCTGCCCCGCCGCCGGTTCTGGCTGCGGCTCCTCCTGGCGAGTCCTGCCCAAGCCCCGCTCCCTGCCAGGGCGGCTGCATTCCTCCCTCCCAGCTGGAAACTGCTTATTTCCACAGTCCTGCATGTCGGCCCCATTAGCTATCCAGGGCACCCTGCTGTCGCCGTCCGGGGAGCCGTGGCATTGCCAGCAGCCCCTCTCCTGCCCACGCGTGAGCCCACGTCCCTCCCCGGGACATGCTACATGGAGCCGAGTGTCGTGACGTGGCCGCATTCCCGCTGGGTGTCCCTGGAACCCGGCTGGTTCGTGTGGCACGCGGGGCCACCGCTGGATCCCATTTGCGCAACGCGGCGCAGGACTCGGTGGCGAGCGAGCGCCCGAAGCCGCGGCCCCGCAGCACCCGGCTGGGCCGGCCTGGGGGACCCACGCCGGGTGGGCGTCTCACCCACCCAGGGGTGCGAGGCTGCAGCCCCGCTCCACAAAACTACCTGAGAGACATGAAAAAAGGGGAGGGTGCCCCCCTGTAGGGTCACCCGGGGGTCCCCGGGCTGGAGCTGCCCCAGTGCCACAGCAGCCCTGGATGCTGAAGAAGCGCCGTCCACCCGCTCCTTTGGGGAGGGGAGAAGCTGGGGGGGTCCTGGCACGCTGGCCCCACCGCTGGGGCTCTTAAGCATCAGCAGCAGCACCCTCACTGTGAGACTGGAGCTTCGAGAGGGGGAAAGCCGAGCCCCCATCCCGCCCGGGGGGGCTCTGCAGCCTGGACCCGCTGTGGGTGCTGGGGGAGCAGCGCTGCAGCCCCCTGCCCAGCTCCGGGAGCAAACGTGGCCCCCCTGCACGGGCCAGGACCCCCTCCCCGCCAAGCCGGTACCCCCGGGCTGCTGGCCCAGCTCCTGCCCACCAGCGCTGGGACACGGAGGGGCTTGTCCACCCCTGCAGCCCCAGGGCTGCCCAGCCACCCCCGGGAGCCCCCGGGGACGCCGAGACCCCCTCTCCCCGGCGGGGGGATTAGGCGAAGCCGGCAAAGGCAGGCTGCTTCGCCCGCCGCCCCCTCCCCCAGGGGTTGAGCCGGTGCAAACATGACCCAGAAGCAGGTCACTGCCGTAGGGCTATTTTGCAACAGGAATGTCAGAGGGGCCCATCTGCCCCCGCCGGGGGCTGCGCGGGCGGGGGGCTCGGTGCCTCCTAAGCTGCAGAGCCCCTTCCCGATCCTCCCCCTCCCCGGAGCGAGCCCTCCGGCCCCTGGAGGTGCGGCACAGCCTGGGACAGATGGAGCCCAGGGCAGCATCCGCGCAGGCAGGGCTGGGGGCTGCCCCCCTGCTGCCTCCCGTCCCGGCCCCCGTACCTTGTACCCCCCGATGCGGTGGTCGGGTTTGAACTCCTTGCCGTTCTTCAGCCAGCGCAGCGTGGGGTTGGGCGTCCCGCTGGACGGGCACTTGAATTTCACCGTTTTGGCAGCGGGGACGGCGTGGAGCTTCTTCTCCATCTTCTCGGGATAGGTCCAGTAGGGAGCGATGGCCTCTGGGGAGCAGAGCCGGGGGGGGTATCAGCACCCCGGGGCTTCAGCCATGGGCGTTTCGCCCGTGGTTTGTCCCCGAGGATGCCCAGGGAAGCTGGAGAGGTGCCGGCAGCTGAGCCTGGCTCTGGCAGGGAGGGGAGCTCCCGGACACGGGGTGTTATGCAGGAGTCACGGCAGCCCTGCGGGATCCCTTCTTTGCGAGGTGCACAGACCGCCCCAGTGCAGCCATGCCGGCACCTCCCCTTGCTCCGGCCAGGCTCCTTTGCCCAGACCCGCTCCCCGCACCGAGGCCTCGCCATCGCCGGGTGCCCCGGGCTGGAGCAGGACCCCTGCCCATCCTCACCCCTGCCCACCCTCGCCTGCCTTTCTCCGTCCCTGGGCGATGCTCACACGCATCTGCAGCCTCCCCACACCCCCCGCCAAAGGCCTGGGCGGCCCCAGAGACAAACCCAACGTACGGTTCGGCTTGGTGTTATCCGCCTCCTTCTCCTCCGAGGAGGAATCGTCTTCGTCGTCATCATCCTCCGCGGAAGGGAGCGCGTCTGCAAGAGAAGAGACGGCCCGGCTGAATATCCGCGCGTGGACCCTTCCCTTCCCGAGGGGGACCAGGCGGGAACCGGAGCATCGCGGGCTGGTGCCGAGGGACTGTGCGCGGGGGGTGGCTGAGGCAGGGCAGCGTGGTGCACAGCGGGCGCTGCGGGGGTCCCGGCTGAACGCTGTGCGTGCCCATCGGCGCAGCCAGGGCTGACAGTGCCTGCTGTCCCAGTGCCCACAGCCCGTGGACATCACGAAGCAATGTGTCCCCAGAGGTGACTTCAGGGCTCCACGCCGCGTGTCCAAGCACGGCTCCTCTCCCCGTGCCCGGTGCCACCAGCCCAGCTGGGGCGGCAGCCGAGACCCTGTGGGCACAGAAACGCCCCAAGCCTCGGTGGACACCTCCCGACCTCGATCATTCCTTCTCCTCCAGCCTCACGCTCCGTCAACGCCAACACGGACCCGGCTCATGCCCAGCGTGTGCCCGCTGCTGCGGGCAGCCCCGCCGCCCCCCGGCCCCGTGCAGACAAACAGGCGACAACATCCAGCTGCTCCTCCCTGCACCGCAGCGGGAGGGACGTCACGGCACCGCGCCGGTACCTCCTCCGGCAGGTCGGAGGAGACCATCGCAGGTCTGTCCCCACCTCACTGAGCGGCCGGACAGACGCATGCGTGCGGGTAACACCAGGCGTGCAGAGACAGCCCGCTCCTTCCTCCGCAGCCCGGCCCCAGGGCTGCCCCTTCCCCGCTACGAACCTGAGACGTTCACGGAGAAGTAGGTGGTCTCGCTCCCCGAGGGGCTGTTGGTCATGCAGGCATAGAGCCCTGAGTCCTCGGGCACCGCGTCCCTGACCTCTACCTCCTCCCCGGTAATGCGCGTCCGGTTGTTCTCGGCCAGCTGGACGCCGTCGCGCACCCAGTTGATGCTCTGGACGTCATCCCTCAGCCGGCAGCGCAGCTGGAGGAGGTCACCGGGGTGGGCCGAGTAGGACTCCACTTCGATTTTGGCTTTGGGCAGAACTGGAGGAGTTAGGAGAGAGAAGAAGAAAAAAAAAAAGAAAAAAAAAAGAAGGAGAAAAGGAATAGAGACCAGAGGAAACCATGCTGCTGCTGCTGCTGCCGCCGCGGCTCTGTGTTAATGAGGCGACATGCGCTGCTGGGACGCTCCCGCGGTGGCACCGAGGACCGGCTGCCCCCGGGGCGGAGGGGAGGGGGGAGTCAGAGGCTGCGAGCACCCCAAGCAGCACCAAGCACTTCACCCCCGCGGCAGCACCCGCTCGGTGCCCGGGGAGTCCCAAAGCACCAACGCACCCCTCGGCCTCTCGCCAAGCACCGCTCGGCCCAGGGGGAGCGTCGAAACGGGGGAGAAACGGGCAATTTGAGACACCCCAGGCAGAGCTAGCTGGAGCGGCCGGATCCTACCCAAGCCAGGAGCATCCCGAATCCCTGCTCAGCTCTGCCACCGCGCAGATCCCCACCACCGCGAGCGGGCAGCCAGCGAAGCGGGCCAGGCTCCCTGTGCCTTGCCCCGGTTAGAGCGCGTCGGGGCAGGGGCAGGAAGGGCAGGGGGGGACGAGGGGCTGCGGCAGGAGAGCAGGCGGGGGAGCGAGGGGCTGCGAGCGCGGCAGCGCTGGGAAAGGTCAGCCCAGGGGAGCTCCGGCCAAACAGGTGCCAGTGGCGGCGTTCCCCACGGCAGCGCCCTGGGCAAGGAGAGCTGCAGCTGCTCCCCATGCGACATTTGTGTCCGCAGCACAAAGATCCTTTCTCTCCATCCCGCTGCTACGTGATCTTGTCTCTCCTGGCCCCGGCAGCGGGGACGCGGCTCCGTCCTCGAGCGCTGCCCTCCGTGGCGGTGCGCGTGTGGCTCTCCCTGGGCTTGGGGCAGACGCCTGGATTTCAAACCATCTCTTCGCACTCCGCAGCCCAAGGCGGGGTTCAGGCTGCTGCAGCTCGGTGGGCGCTGAGGCTCCCTGTGACGGTGCGGAGCGGATGCAGCGTGAGCATCCTCCGGGGTCCGAGCAGCACGGGCCGGCGTGCATGGCTCCGGGTCCGGGAGCAGCAGGGAGGGCACACGGTGTGGCGAACGCCGCTCCCGAGGGCCAGAGCCGCTCAACAGCATCCTGGAAGGAAGCACCGCGCTTCCAGCTCTCCTCCGGGCCGGCGGCAGGGCAGCTTTGGGCGGGCTGAGGGCAAACGCCGATGGTGCCAAAGCTCTCCACGGTGCAACCACTCCATATCCGAGGGGTCCAGGTTGGGGGCTGGGAAATCCCACCGAACCCTGCGCGGGCGGCCCAGCAGAACCGGTCCAGAAACGTTCAAACTTCAGCTCTTCCACGCCTTGAGGGCTGAACCCCTGTCACGGAGCGAGGTGGGCACGCAGCCCGCAGGCACCGCATGCCGGCCACAGGGCCAAGAGTGAAGCCACAGCTCTCCCTTGGGACCCAGGCGGCTCCCAGCGAGCCGCGTGGCAATTTGCAAAAGAGCAGCTAATTGCGAACGCCCACAGCATCGGAGCGCGTGTCGGAGAGGCTGTCTCACCGCAGCGCTAACACACGCCATCACCCTTGCCTCGGTGCCCACCGAGCCAGGCAAGTGTGTTCACCCTCCGAGCAGCCGCGGAGCAGCTCGTCCCGGGCACAGCCGCCACCAAAAGCCGGCGTGGGGTCCCTGCCTGCACCAGACCCCCTCGGACACCCCCCGAGCGGCGCCAGCGCAGGCGGGGAGCGGGCACCGCTCCTCCCGGGACACACCAGCAGCCAGCAATGAAACTCGCCAAAAACCAGCTTTTCAGAAACCCTCCTTTAGCACAGCGTGGTCTGCACCGCGCTTTCTGGCCGCTCTTCTTTTCCTCCGACCGATGAGAAGCTTCATGGGAAAAACACCTAGGAGCAGCTCCAGAGTTTCTCCTTTTCCCTTTGCTTGAAGGAAAACAGCGCTGGGGAGGAATTCACTTTCCTCAGCCGCTGGAAGACCAAAAGCCAGGGCTCCAGATCCAGCAGCAGGAGGTTCCAAAGCATTTGCACGCGGAATATGAAGAGCGGTGGGAGTCCCTTAGGTGGCAGGGTAAGGGTCTTGCTTTTCCAATCCTGTTTTCCCTGTTTTTCTCTCGCAGGACGGGCACTTCTCCGATTTGTGTTTCAAGGGATTAGTCACAGGCATCTTCCAGCGCACACAGCGCAGCAGCCACGTCCCGTCGCTGTGTGTGTGACCACCACAGCACTCGGTGACACAACGTCCTCCTGCCCGTCCCGATTCCCTTCTCACGCAGAGCAAGGTCAGCGCGCGACAAACAGCCACGAAAACCCCAACCAACAGGAGCCGCGGAGCCGCAGCCGTATCTGCTCTTATCTCGCTGCGTCCGTATCCCCGGCGCTCGGCTCTGCCCCCCTCCCCACGCACGAACAAACACTCCTTATCCAACAGAACGACCGGCAGAAGGCGGCTGGAGCTGCTGAGGACACCCACTGCCCACAAACGTCCCCTGATGTCCCCCACTGCCTGTCCCAGGCCACCCGCACGCCGGCACACGAAGAGCCACGCGCAGGTCCAGGGTCTGGCGTCCTGCGGCCGTGGTGGGCACTGCTGGACCTGTGGGGTCCCACCACACCACAGGTGAACCGATGCTGGGCCAGCGCAGGGTCAGCTCTAGCCAGAAAGACACCACTGTGGTCCAAGAGCTCGTACAGGTCACCTCCTCGCTGAGCCTGCCCGAGGGACCGCCGTGGAAAGGCCACCTGCCCATGAACTTGCCCGGAAAGGTCTGGAGGACCGTGCTGGTGGAGGGAAGGAAGCTCCTGCCATCCTCGCGCTTGGCAAACAGCCCTCAGCCGGAGCTGCAGACTGGGGAGGAGGCGGCCTGGGGGCAGAGGAGGAATTCGGATGGATGGAAATCTTGGAGCCACCCCCAGTCCACCGCTGGGGCTCGGGGAAGCAGCATCCCTTCCCACGGGCACAGCATTGCGGGGGTCCCTGGGCAAGTGCCACCGCTCCTTCAGGGCACCCTTCGCTCACGCCCCGGCTGGGAGCAGGGCTGGGCCAGCGCGGGCTTGGCCGGTGGTGCTGCGGGGTGGCCATGGCAGGCAGATGGCACCGTGGGCACCGGGGCAGCCCAGCTCCCGCCACAGCTGATGGATGCACAGGATTCCCCTCGGAAATGCTGCCGCTCCGTAAACCCAGGGATGGCAGCGGGTGCTCCCAGGGCAGCGTGGTCCCAGCTGCCCCTCGCCGCGGAGCAGCCGGCAGCATGAGGCGCGTTACCAGCGTGTCCTCCGCCTATGTTAATTAGTGCCAGCCCGCTCCATCCCGGGGCTCCATCAGCCCGAAACGTCTCTTTTCATAGGTTCTGCTTGTCTGTAACCTAAACCAGGCTCCAGGTGCAGCCCCTCTGCGGAGCCGCCAGCCCGGGGGCTGCTGCCACCGGGGCACGAGCGAGCCCCGAGCCGGCCACCTCCGCTGAGGTTTAATCAGCCAGACAAACGCTTGGCTCTCCTCCGCGGGCCCGTGCCTGCCCGGCGAGGCTCCGCAGGCTCCCAGCATCGCACCAAGGTGGCTGGGCAGTGCCCGGGGCGGGGGGATTCCCGTCCCCAGCCCGGCTGCAGGGGCGCTCACGGCATCTTTGAGCAAAACGGGGCGACGGCGAGGAGGAGGGCGAACAAAATACCAGCAGCGCCCGCTGCTCGCCTGCCCAGAGAAAGCACAATAGGCACGTTAGATCTGGCACATCTAAACTATCTCCTGTTCCCTTTTTAACTTAAACTCTCCAGCTTCCCGGTGGGGACAGGAGCCCGCAGGCACCCCCGAGGTCCCCGGTGAGGGGCAGCCCCAGCCTCGGCCGATGGCGCCTGCGCTTCCAAACGAGCCCGAAAAGTAGCTGCACGCTCCAGCGGCCAGCGCAGCCCGCCAGGGTTTTATTGCTTTATTCCAGCTTTGAAATGGAACCGAAAGCGGAGCCGAGGCTGGCGAGCGCCGGCCAGATGGAGAGTGTCACCAAGTGCATATAACTGTCACCCGCTCCCCCGGGGCCGGCCCCACCGGGGATGGCGGGGGGACGGGGACACGGGGCAGCTGCCCTGGGGAGGGCAGCGGCACAGATTAACCTCATCCCCCTGTCCCTGTCCCCAGCAGAGCATCCCGGCGTGCGGCCCCCCGAGCGCGGGAGCCGCGGGCTGTGCCGGCCACGGTGGTGGCAATAAAGCGGCCAACAAAGCGGCGCGGGGACAATGCGGGCGGGGGGCGCGGGGCCGGGGGCGCCGGTTGCCCTGGAGACCCCAGCGGGGCTTTCCGAAGGTATTTCCTGAAGAAAAAGCACACACATGCCCGGCAGCCCCGCTAATCCCAACAGGAAGCGCTTACCGGGACGCGGGGATTGGCTTCTTTCTTATTTAAAAAGCTCCTCGCCCTGCTGACCCCCCCCCGCCCCCCAACCCGGGCTGCACCGGGGGGTGACCCCGGGGGGTCCCCCCAGCAGAATCCCTGCATCCCGGCTGCTCCTGGGGCAATGAGCATCCCCGGCTCCCCTTCCCCGGGGAAAGGCTGCAGCAGGGAAATGCCAGCAGGCAAGGACTGGGGGCTCGGGGGCACCCCTGGCTCTTCCCTGGGGGGCTCAAGGCACCCCTGGCTGGGCTCAAGGCTCCCATGGCTCCTCCTTGGGGGGCTCAAGGCACCCCTGGCTCTTCCCTGGGGGGGCTCAAGGCTCCCATGGCTCCTCCTTGGGGGGCTCAAGGCACCCCTGGCTCTTCCCTGGGGGGCTCAAGGTTCCCATGGCTCTTCCCTGGGGGGGCTCAAGGCTCCCATGGCTCTTCCTGACCAAGCCAGCCTGGGGGGCACTGGGCTTCTCTGCACCCTCCAGTCCCTGGATGCTTCCCCCGGCAGGGAGAGGGGGATTTCTGCCCTGCCCCGGGCACTCCCGCTCCCCCCAGCCCCTGCGTGTCAACCGCAGCAGCATTTAATTAACAGGCGTGCGGGTGGTTTGCAAAGCTGTCAGAATAAATCCACCCCTTTCCCCCCGGGACACCCCCGGCCACGCTGGCAGCTCTGCAGCGGAGCGGAGCCCTCGGGGCACAGGCACTCACCCATGGGCTCCAGGGGACGGCCCGGGGGGGGGGTCCTGCCCATGCCGGGGGGCACAAGCGAACACCCCAATCCGCACAGGCGCCTATGGCTTTGAGCAATAACCGTTGGCTCGGCGGCTTCATCTCCCCACATCTCTCCTGAGCAGCCCTGCGCTGTTGCACATGGCGGGGGGCTCAGCAGCCAGCCAGCCCCCCGACACAGGGACACCCCCCGGCACCCTCTGGCCTGGTTCCGCTCACCGTGGGGCAGCCCGGGCTGCAGCAGAGCGTCGCTGCTGCGCCCAAAGACTCATATTTCTTTTTTTCCTCCTCAATTAAGGGCCGGAGTGACAGCGTGCGAGTGGGAAGGCGGGAGGAGGGAACAATGCCCGCTCAACAGCCGGGGAGGGGACGGCCGCCGCGCCATGCCCCAGAGGACACGGCGGTGCCCCGGGGACGAGCGGCTGCAGCGACTGGGTCTGGGGGAGAGGGGGGCTCGGGGGTGCGGGCTGCTGGGCCCCCCCGAGCCCCGGTACTGACCCTGGGCTGTTGCCATCAATGGCAAACATGCAGGAGGCTCCACGGGGATCTCGTAGGGCTCCAGGGGGGAATGGGCTACTCCAAACCCCATCCCCTGGGGATCCCCGGGGCAAGGGGCGGGGAGACACCCAGAGCTGCAGAAACAAGGAGTCGGGGGGGGTGGCTGGAGAACAGGGAAACGGGGAGCGGGACACAGACCGAGGGCCAGCAGGCCACCCGGGGAGCAGCGTGGACAAGCCAAGGACCCTCGCTGTGCCACCTCTGGGGATGCCGTGGCCGGTGACAGCATGTCCCAGGCTACTGCTGAGCCAAAGAGCCCCAAACGCCTTTGCTGCTGGGGGGGCGGGGGGCAGATTACAGCCCCCACGCTCCAGTACGATGTTCCTGCCAGCACAGAGCGAGTTTTGGGGAGAGGCGGCAGCACAGCCCCATGCTCACAGGGGTCCCTGGAGCCAAGCACCGCCCCCCGCCCCCCCAGCCCTGACTTTTGGCCCCTGGGTTGGGTGCAGAGCAAGACCCCCCCGGATGAACCGGTCACAACAAAGCCCCGGGAGCCAGGGCCCCCGCTGGCCCCGCAGATGGGCCGGGGGGAGGTTAAGCCTGCGGCCAGCTGGGCGGCTGGGAAATGGGGCAGCCCCCCGCCCCAACGGGGGCTCCGCCACACGGGGAGGGGGCTGCAGCCATGGGCTCCTCTGCCAAACCCCCCCCCCCCCCGCCAGCTCCGGAGGGCAGACGCATCCCCCTGGGAAAGGGAGGGGATGCATCTGCTGCACCGGGGCGGCCGTCGGGGCTCAGCGTGCCCCAAAAAGACCTGCCCAAGGCAGGACCCCCCCCCCCCCCCCCGCCAGGACACGACAGCGCCCCGCTCCCCAGGAAAACCTGCTCGGCTGCCCTGCATCCCCAGCACCCCCCAGGCAGGGATGAGGCAGAGCCCGGGCGGTGGAAATGCCTGAAGAGCGGCGAGGACAATAGCAGACAAGGAGAGAGGGAAAGAAAAAAAAATCCCCTCGGCAATTTTCTGCAGGTTTCTATTTAACCTGGAGACAAAGAGCGGCTTTGTGAGGGAGCGCGATGGAGGTTGCTCATGGAAATTTCTTGGCTTTTCCCCTTAACTAGGGCTGCTCTTTTTTTTTTTTTTTTTTTTTTTTTTACCACCTCCAAATTTAGGTAACTATAAAATGCTGCAAGTGCCCATTAATATTTTATTTGCTGCAGATTTTTCAGCAACGGGAGCGAGCCCCTGACAAAGGCAGGGCCCCCGAGCCCCCTCCCCACGCCAGGAGGGGGGGCGGGCCAGGGCTGCGAGCCCTGCGAGGCAGCGAGGCAGGGGCCGCGGGGGACGGTGCCCTGTCTGAGAAGGGAGCTCAGCTGCCTCAGAACCGGGGGTAAACCCAAACCCCATAAACATCCAGAACAAAGTCCGGGAAAGCTGCTGCCTCCGTCGCGGAGGGGACGGAGCGCGGCTGCCGCTGCCCCCCGGATGACGCTCCGACGCTCGTGAGCCGTTGGCGATGCTGGGGAAGGAGATGCGGGGACACGATGCCCCGTGGGACCCCGAATGCCCCCAGGGCTGGACACGGAGCCCACCCTGGCAGGGGACCTGCAAGGTGCCGGTGGCACGACCCTGGCTGCGGGTCCTGGCCTGGGACCGGCTCTTCCCATCCCGCGCGTCCTGCCGGGAACATTGTGTTCCCAGCAGCCGGCCCCGGAGCCAAGGGACGGACTCTGCCCCAGCTGAGCTCCTGCTGTGGCACTAATTGGGCCGCCCTGGTGAGAACCGTGTCGGGAAATGTTTCCAGAGGTTATTGTTAGCCCTGGCATGAGGCTGGCGAGGAACCAGCTCCCTCCTCTCCAGCCTCTCCGCCGCCGGAGGCTGCTCCCCAATCCCTGCTGGGGCTGCGGGGCTCCCTAAGCACCCCAAAAACCACCTTTCCTCAAATTATCCCTCGGCCTGAACACCCCGACAGCTTTCCCAGCCGGGGCTGCCAGCACCGCTCTCCCGGCAGCACGAGAGCCATCCTCACCCCAACGCCACCAGGAAACCTCTTCCAAGAGGAGCAATCTCCCGAGAAAAACATGTTTACCACTGTCAACCCCGTTGTTTACAGAAGCGGGGAGTAAGCACGCCAATGGAAAAATCTCGGAGATGATCTCTGTGAGCGGCGATGCTCTGCCCGGGCTCCTCTGCAGCTCCCGTGGGACCATTCCCAGCCCCAGCCATCTCCCGGGATGTCTCTGTCACCAGGCTACCTGCTGCTCAGTCCCCAGCCCGCCGGTGACAGCATCACGGCATCCATCCCCAGTCGTCCCCCCCTAGGGCCGGTGCAGGGACCCCAGCCGCAGCGTGGTTTGCTCATCGGTGCCAGCTCCGTCCCCGTCCCCATCCCTGAGCCGTGAAGGGACCGCAGGCACCGCGCAGTGCCGTGCCCGCGCCGGCAGCACCGGCCATCCGCCTCTCGGGGTTTGGGTGGGGGGGGGAGGGAAGGGGGAGTGACCCTTAAAATGAAAAGCAGTACCCCACAGACCAGACATTCTTGGGTAATTAAAACCAAAAGGCCGCAAGTCAGAAGCCCTGCGCGGCGCTGCCTGCTCTGTTTATTCTCCGCCTCACCGCGGGGAAGGCCAGGGCTGTGGAATGCTGGAGCCGTGCTTTCCCTCGGGGACGGGTGACCCGCAACAGCCCATCCCCTGCATCCCGGGGTGCCACCGGGCTGCGGAGCCCCGCGGGGCTGCGCCGGGGACAAACCCCCATCCTGCCCGTCACAGGCCACCAGCCCTTGCAAGGCTTTTAGGGGAAGCAGCGACGAGAAGCGAGGGGGATGCCCCTGCCCGGGGCTGAGCCCCCCAGCCCCAGCGATGTGGACATCGGGGCTGCAGGAGCCGCCTGACCCAGCCCCGGCTTTGAGCCCAGCCCCGTGGGCATTCCCCAGCCGGGAGCAACGCCGGAGCATCCCGGGGGTCTCCACGGGGCGCGTTCATCCCACACACTGCCCGCTGCAAAGCCTGCCCCGGTGCCCTGCACCCAAATCCTCATCCCCACCTGCCGAGCCCGGCATCACCCCCGTGCCCAGCAGGGTGGGAGAAGGCTTCACGCATGTCTCGGGCTGCAGATGGTCACAGGGGAGCAAGTGCCGTGACACACAATGACCCCCCGCCGGGGACACAGCCCCTGGGGCTTTGCACCCTCCTCCAGACCAACAACGTGGGGTTTTGCCACAATTTCCCTCCAGGTTTAACACATCCACGGGCAACGCTGGAACCGTGCACGCGCTTCTTGTGCCCACGCGAACCGCTCTCGGCAGACAACATGTGCCACATCCCCACCGGCACCAGCCAACAGCCACCAGCGTGGCACCGCGCCGCTGCCGGGAGGACATGCCCGTGCCCGGAGCTCACGCCAGCCTCCGCCTCTCCCGTGACGGAGAGCGGTGACCGCATGGCCGGGAGAGAGCCGCGCAGGAGGAGGGAGCCGCGGCGGTTCGCTCTTACCTTGGTCGGGCAGGGTGGGAGCCGGCCGGGCAACTGAGAGCGCGGCTGTGACCAGCACAGCCCAAAGGATGAGGCACCTCCAGGTAAACATCCCACTGCTGCGGCTACTGCTCGGCGACTGGGCTCCGCAACTCCCACTCCATGGGGACCCCGGGGGGGGTCTCCGCCGGGCCGTCAGCCCCTCCGAGCTGCGAAGGAGGAAAGGGAGAGTCAGGGCAGGGCGAGAGGCACCCCCGCACCCCGCCATCCGGCCCCCTCCGTGCACAGCGCGGCTCCGCGGGGGCGATGCGCTCGCCAGCGCGGGCGACGCTCCTCCGGCATCTTCCCGGGCAGCGAGATGCTGCCGAGCCGCGGCGGCCGGTCCCCGCGGAGGCTGAAGCGACCCAGCGCTGACGGACAGGGTTATGTTTTCCCCGCGCAAAAGCGCTGATGTGTCGAGAGTAAAACCGCTGGCGAAGCAGAATCGAATGCAGCAAAATCTCCCAGAACGGCGGGAGAAATTTTCAAAGGCCGGTTAAAGAAACGGGAGATTTCTGCTCCCCTGCACTCCTCTCCCTGCGCTTGGTTTGTGCTGCGAAGAGGGACTCCCACACGGATCAACATGCCGCAAGATTTTTGCGACAAAAACCCCCGTGGCCCAAGCCAGGTCATCGTGGTGTGGCAGCTCCCAGAAATTTCTTGGTTTTCTTTAACTTTGCTCAGATGAAAAACAATCTCGACATCTTGACAAGTTCTGTGGGACAGGAGAGATGTTTCTGTCGGGCTCTGAAGGGCCACTTCTCCCCTGCAGGAATGCCGGCGAATGCCCCTCCTGCCTCTCTCCCTTCTTCCCACATCTTCTGCCCCAAACGCCCCCCTCCGGACCAGCGGCACCTCGCTCCGCTGTGGCAAATCCCACATTATTCGGACCAAAATCTGACACTGCCCATGTCACTGTGCACCCCCGGCGAGGCAGATCCTGCTGCAAACCCCGGCCCCCTCCACCCCCTGTAGGATCTATAGGGCAGGCACGCAGCCCCCCGCCATGGGAAGGCTTCCCGGAGCTGAAGGGGTTAGCTCCCGCCTGCGGCAGATCGCTTCCCACCAACAGCTGTTTTCGGAGCAGCCGTTTGGGGAGAAATCCCCCGGCTTCCACGGCCAATACTGCAATTCGCTCTTGTCCCTGCCAGCTCTCAAGCCGGGCTCTCCAGCCCACCCGTCCCCTCGCGTCCCCGTCCCCTTCCCCTGCCAGGGCACCGCTCCGCGCCAGGAGGCATCAGAGCCGGGTTCTGGCCCAGGGAGACCCAGCGGAGCCCGATCCTGGCTCAGGGCGCCCCGGGGATGTGCCCTCCATGGCCTTCATCCCTCCTCCCCGCCATGCTGGGAGCGTGGAGCTCTGCCAAAACACGTCCGAGGGGGACGCCGGAGCCAAAGCCCGAGCCCAGCCGCCCCTGGCCAACTGTTTCCAGCAGTGTGGATGCGAACGAACGCCCCCCCACCCGGCCCCGCTCCACCCCCGCGACACATCTGTGACTCCGCAGGCGCCTGGGATGGAGGTCCTGACACTGGCCGCCGTTAATGGTCCCGCTGGGCTTTGCCGAAGAGCTCGCCGGCGAGATCCCTGCCCAGTTCGTTGCACAACCCGAGCACGGCCGCGCTGCTCCGGCCAGGGCACTGCTGGCGGCGGATGCTCCGGGAGAAGAGGAAGGAGCAGGGTGTGGAGGGGATGATACCATCCCCAAAACCCTCCTCCAGGCTGGGGCGGCCAGCGCACCTCCCCAGGGAGCGGCCGTCCCCCCGTGCCCCGGAGCCCTCGCCCAGTATCCACAGCTCACCCGGTTCCTCTCTCCACCGGCTCCTGCTCCCGCAGCCCCGCGCGGAGCCGTTCCCCACCTGCCTCGGGAACGAGCGCTTCCTTTTGCCATAAGGCGCCTGCCTAAAACGTGCGCTGTTAAAAACACTGAGTAATAATCGTAGTGAGTAATAAGCCGCTACTCATCCTCCCCACGCACTTGCTCCGTCGGAGCTCCGGACACCCGGCCGCCGCCTCTCCTGTTCCAGCGAGACCCTTCGCTCCCCTCGCCCGAAGCTTTTCTCCAGGGATGGGCTCAGAAGCCGCCAGCACCAGCCCCAGAGGGCTCTGGTTTAACACCGGGTGCCGCGCGGAGCTCAGACCCGCCCGAGCAGCCTCCGCAGCCCAAGGAAACCCAGCCGAGGTGCCGGTTTGGGGGCTCCGGCTGCCTCCTCCCACCCCCAACTGCTCCGGCTCTGCCCACCGCAGGAGCATTTGGGACCCAAAGTATTGACACAAGCCGTCGGGCAGGGGAAAGCGTCACCCGGCAAACACCGGCGTTATCTGCCAGCGCTCCCAGGCGCCAGGCAGCGCGCTTTAAAATAGTTATCGAATGTTAACAATTTATCAGGGTTTGGAAGGGGGAGGTGGAATTCTTCATGGAAAAAAAAAAAAAAAAAAAAAGAGTCTTCAGTATTTCTGGAAATTATTTTCTGTCTCTAATTGGTTTTGTTTATCGACAGCACATGCTCCCCGGAACATGCCCTAATGCGGAGCGTCTGCGTGGGCCTCCCGAGCCGGCCCCGCGCCGAGGGGAGGGAGGGAGGGAGGGATGGATGGAGGGATGGAGGGAGGGATGAGGGATGGAGGGAGGGGAGCGCAGAGCCTCCAGAAGCGGCAGTTCCTGAAAAATGAGTCAGTGCTGGCTCGGCACCCAGCAAAGCCCTTCTCCAGATACACCTCGGAGTGGGCGCCTTCCAGCTGATTCAGGGGCTCGACAGCAGCATATTTCCATGGCGTAGGGAGCGCTCGCAGCCCAGCGCTGCCCCGCGCCTGGGAGAGTCACTGGGAGGGAGGGATGCGTGCCAAGATCCAGAGGGAACGCAGGAGCCACGGCAGACGGGGCGGTGGCAGCAGTGCCAGCAGGCAGGCGCGGGACAGGGACGCGTCCTGCCCAAGGGGGGGTGAAACCCAGCATCCTGCCTGCTCCCCCCGGGCAGGCTCTGCAGCACCCCAGGAATCCCCGCTGCTCGGGGAGGAGAGGATGCTGAAGGGACGGGGCAGCGCAGACCCTCCCCTCCTTCCCAGGGGAAAAGGGAGCTCGGGGAGCCCCCCCAGCGCCTGTCCCTGCCCCCCCGGGGCTCCCCTGCACCCGGCCGGCAAGGAGGCGAGGCAGGGAGAGCGCTCCTACCTGCGCGAACAACGGCATGGCTCTTCCCTGCGTTTATACGGCTTTTATAGGAATCCCAACAGGAAACCGTGCGCTCGGGAGGACGGCAGCGCTGGCAGGGGGGGTCTCCGGCTCCCGCCGGGCACCGTCCCCACTGCCGCGGCCCCGGCACTCTGCAATTTACTGCTCTGGGGTGGACTCTGACGACTAAAAATGGAAGCAGCGAGAGAGGAGCCAGGGCTGACTGCCCCTCGCAGACCTGCCTCCCAGGCTGCAATTACAGCCGGCCATTACACCCACGGGGCTATTTCGGAGCGGTGACGGACACCCCTGCGCCCACCTGGGCACAGGCTCCCCGCACACCCGGGAAGATGCTCTCCGGCCGCCTTTGTGCGCCCGTGCGTTGAGGAGAAGCAGCCCCATGTAACCTGTCTCCCCCGCTGTCCTCGGGGACCCCGCCGGCTGCACTTTCCCCTCTCGCCTCTCCCATGGCCGTGAGTCACCGGGGCTGAGCCATCCCGGGGACACGGCACAGGACGGGACCTTCCAGCAGCCTGTGCCGAAGGTTTCTGAGCTGAGTGGAGTGGGGAAGCCCCTTCCCGTCCCGTGGCTCATCCCCAGGAATGCATCCGAGGTGCCAAAAGCAGGAGCGGGTGCCGGAGCAGGGTGCCCGGTGGGGGTACCCGGGGGTGGGAGCCCAGCCTGGGGCTCCCCGGGATGCTGTACCATCGACCCCCCGCAGCAGGCTCTGGGTGTCCCCGCTGACGGCCGGCTCGGTGGGGCTGGGGGGGCTCTGGAGCGGGGCAGCTCAGCCCCCACCTCCCCCTTGGAGCAGAGCTGGCCTGGGCAGCACCCACCACTGTCCCGGAGGCGCAGGCGAGCACCGGGGTGCCTCGGCGCCATCAACCAGCCTGTAACGCAGCCGGCAGAAAAACAACCCGGCAAGGCCAAACCCAACAGGGAGAAGAGTCTGAGCTCGGCTCCCGGGTCTGCAAGGCTTCGGGAGCCCACGGCGGGGGCTGCACCCAGCTCGGGGCCGAGGGGTGGTGACTGCCAGCGGGAGCCCTTCCCTGGCACAGATCCCCTCCAGCTCCAAAACCACAGAAAGTAGACTCGTTTTTTCTTTGAGGCTCAACACAAGCAGCCCTCCAGGCGCCCTTGGGGAAGAAGAAGGGCACGCCAAAGGCAAAATTCGTGGGCGATGCGGAGAAAAGCCTTTCCCTCGCCCAGCGCTCCTTGCCCCAGCCTGCGGCTCGGGTCAGGAACCAAGTATTTGCTGAAATAAAAAGCAAACACGACTGCAAATGTAACTATAGGGAAAAACTATAATGCCTAAAGCAGATGCATGCTTGGAAAAATAAATATCCAACTGCGCAGCACACATACTGTGTTAACCCTTCCCGGCCACGCGTGCTGCAGCCTCGCAGCTACCAGGGGCATCTCTAAGCACGGCGTTCACTGCGTGCATCCAGCAGTGGGAGAGCCTGGATGTGGGGCAGGAGGGATGGGGAAAGGCCCGGCCTCATACACAGATGTCTGTAAAACCCAATCAGTTTCAGAAGCACCCTCAAATTCAGGGATCCCTGCCCAAGGGCTTGATTTTCACATCTACGGGGCATCAATTGGTACCTGAAAATCTGCACCGGGCTGGTACCACCAACCCTGGGAGGGGACTGGTCCAGGACAGGGACACTGGGACACAACCGCAGCCTGCCATCCCCTGGAAGAGGCAGAGGCGTGTTATCAGCCCAGGAGGGAGCTGGATGGGGTTTTGCTAGGAAAGCCGCTGGGAGGGGAAGGACACACAGCAGGCGTATCTCCAACTGTTGGCATCTGCCTTCGTGCCCAGAAGCAGAAGGTCCCCAACAGGGGAGAAAGCTGAATCACCGGGATGGGACGAGCATCCGTGACCCAGCCCCAGCGGAGTGGCCCCTTCCAGCAGCCAGGGCTTGGGGGCACCAGGGGGAAACCAGCTGGGGCTGGGGGCAATACAGCTCCTAGTCCAGTTTACATTTTTCGGCACGTAAATAAACTGGGAGCTCCGTCCAGTTCACACCCGAAAGCAACCCGGGCTCCTTCCCAGCGCTCCCACGGCAGGCACCTCGCGCGCAGCGAACCCGGAGCCGACGGATGCAGCTTTTGCAAGGGCTCTGCTCCCGCCTTCACCCCGCCAGGGCAGGGACTATTTTAATCCTCTCCGAGCAACACAACGAAAAGGCAACAGTGCGTGCCAGCGACCACAGAGATTAAGGGAGGAAGTGCTCCTGTGTGGGGAAAATGGCTGCTAGCCAGAGCGGTCCACGGGGCCCGGGCTCCTGCAGCATCCCCGGGGCTGGGCTGGGCAGGGGGGCTGCCCCCCGCGCCCCCACAGCCCCGCACGCACACTCGCAGCCAGCTGGTCTGCACCCAGCCAGAGCACACCCCCGCCTCCGCGCAAATCCCGATTTCACCCGCGCTGGGACCCTGGCAGACCTGAACTCGCCTGTTTTATTAAGGCGGGCAGCTGGGCGAACCGCAGCGTTGGGGTTTAAACATTGATGGGAAGGAAGCCGCGCCAGCCAGCCGTGACACTCCAGGCACGGGGCAGTAACCCAACAATCCGGGCAGAGGAGGGAATGGCGGGGAGGCTTCAGCGCTCCTCGGCGTAAGCCCAACATGGACACGCTCTGCTCCTTCCCCACGCGGGGCCGGCTGCCTGCGACCGCCGCTCGCCGCCCCGACAGCAAAAATCGCCAACGCCGCAACCAAACCCGCCCCCCAAAAGCCAACCGGGCACTGGGGCTGTGCGCGTCGGCCCAGCAGAGAGCTGGGCATCGCAGGGGCCGCCACGCCGCACGCCCCTCGCCTTCGCCACGCACGAACCAGGGCGATTCCCAGAGACCCGCAGAGAGTTTGGATAAAGGAGGCTCTCGGGGTCCCCCACCTCCTCGCGGGCAGCGCACACAAAGGGAACAAAACTCCAGGACCACGATATTCCCAGCCTCTCGGTCCCCGGTGGCCGCCGCAACGGCCCAGGATCTGAAATCTTAAACAAAACCAACCCCAGCTCCTTTTCCACCTTCTTCTGGAAGCCGCGAGGTTCCCGCTCAGCAACTTTTCGGGAATATGGGCCAGGCAGCAACTCGGAAAACAGCCCCCGGCCGGGCTCCCCCGCAGCCGGAGGGGGCTCGGCTCGCCGCCCGCCCCGGGGCTGGGGCTGCGGGGGGTTTCCAGCCCCGGTTCGGCCCGAAGGACGGGCTCGGACCGACCGCGTTTCAAAACTGCCGCCCGCCGAGCGGCTCCGGCTGCCACCCGGGGCCTCCGCAGCCCCCGGGGGGTGCAACCCGGGGCCCCCGACACACGCCCACCGGACCGCCCCGCCGTCCGCACACCCCCAGCTCCCGCAAACCGGGGGCCCCCCGGCGCCCGCAAACCTCCAGCGCCCAAAAACCGGAGCTCCCCCCGCGCCGCTCCCAGCCCCGGTGCCCGCGAACCGGGGCCGCCGTCGAGCGGCCCCGCCATGGGCGCGCCGGGGGGCTCTGGGCGCACCGGGGGGGTGAGGCCCGGGAGCACCGGGGGGAGGGTCCCCGCGGGACGGGGGTGGCCCCAGGTCCCCGATCGAGCCCCCGCCGCCATCCGCGCCGAGCACAAAGCGCTGCCCCGCGGTCCCGCTCCCCGCCGCCGTCCCGCTGCCGGCCCCGGGCGGAGCGCGGTGTCGGTACTCACCGGAGCCCCGCGGACGGCGGCGGCGGCGGCGGCTCGGTGCCCGCCGCTCCCGGGAACAATGGAGGGGAGCCCCGGCCGGGGCGAGAGGCGCAGCCCCGCCGCCGCCGCGCTCACAGCGGCCGCCCCATGGCGGGGCCGGCCCCGAGGTGGCGGCGGGAGGCGCTCCCGGAGCCGCAGCCGCCCCGACGGCCGCTGCCGTTGCCGCTGCCCGACGCCGCCGCGTCCCCGCCGAGCGCCCGCCGCCGCCGGACTGAGCCGCTCCCGCCCCGCCCCGCCGCCTCCTCCCGGCTCCTCCCCCGCCTTCCTCCCTCCCTCCTCCTCCTCCTCCTCCTCCTCAGCGGCCTGATGGGGCTTGTAGTCGCCGCCGGGCTGCCCGCCTTCCCCGGAGACCCCGGGCTGCCGGCAGCCTCACCGCTGGGGTCCCCGCTGGGTTTTGGGGGCGGTTGTCGCCCCGAGAGCAGCCCAGGCTGCTCGCCGTGCCCGGCGGGATGCTCGCCTCCGCGGGGAAGGCTCGGGCCCTGTGGGGCAGGTGGGGGTGAAGGGATCACCTGCATCCCAGCGCTCTCCCTGCCCGGCACCCAGCCCTTCTGCAAAGCAAGGCCCAGGGCACCCACTTTCTGTGAGCTGCTTTTTAAAGGGTTGCCAGACCCAAAACCTTCCTGGGAGCCATGCGGGAACCACCGCTGCTGCAGTCCCTGCCCTTCCCGGCCGTGTACACCAGGCAGCCTTTCACCGAGGTTTGGAGCAGGAACATGGCAGCTCGGACACAGAGCACCCCAAAAACTCTCTACATGTGCTGTCAGCACATGCGCCGTCTGCTCAGTCTCAGCCAGGACCGCGCCGGGTCCCCAGGCCGGAGGGCAGGGTGGGATATTGCCAGGCCAGTGAACCCAGCCTGTCTTCTGTACTCTCCGACACGGGAGCCCACCCCGCAGAGCCCCGGGTTGTGCAGCTCAGGAGAGCTCCCCCAAAAGCCGGGCTGACGCAGGGGGTGCAGGGCCGTCCAGCCTCCCTGCAGGAAGCACAAGGTCGGGAGCAGCCCCGAGTCGGGCTCCGAGTCAGGGCATCCCAGAATGAAGACATCTCCAGCTGGCAGTGAAAGACCTGCGCGAGGCAATGTGTAAGTGATTAAGTTATAAGAGGGAAGAGGACAGGCTGAATTAGCCCTGTCAATCACCAGAGCTATATTTGAACCAAATGCCGGGCATCCACCTCCAGGAGCAGCCTCTTGCTGGTTCAGGCAACTGTTCAGCTTGCCATGCCAAGACCCACGGAGTATTTTCTCTCCAGGATGACAGATGTGTGGACAGGGAGAAGGGGGGAAGGTAACACACCTGCTGGGACACTGTTCTCCCAGCGAGCTGAGCGCGGGGAGCGTTTTGCCGACAGCAGGGCAGCGGAGCTGACCCCAGCCCCCCGCACCTTTGGGGGTCCCGGGCAGCCGCTCACCCCCGGCCCTGCCATCCTCTCCCCGCATCGCCCAGCAGCCGGGAGCCAGGCTGCCCTGTGCCAAAGGCGCCAGGCTAGCAAGGCTGCTGGGGGGCCAGGTGGGCACCCACCCGAGCTGGGGGACCTGCCCTGCGCTGCAGCTCCTGGCCCTGCTCCCTCCCGAGTGGCCGTGCCCCCCGCTGAGCTTTTGTCCCAACTTGTCCCAGTGTTGGCCCTGAAATGGACCTTACGGGGTTGCACCCTCGTGATGGAAAGGGGATGGGCTCACGCCGCTGCTGTTCCCTGGGGGTGAGTTTCTGCTTGACTGCATCAACGGGACACAAGTTCTTGGGCCTTTATAAGGAAAGGTGTTTGCAAATGGCAGAAAACGGGGAAAACCATCGCCTGCTCCCGGGAGGGTTGAGGATTCGGCGGCATCCCTGACCTCAGCATCCCATCCGGGCTCAGCACAGCAGTGACCACGAGCTGTCACCATCTGGTGGCATAAGCGGAGCATGAGCGGGTCCTCCAGGGTGGACAGGGAGATGCGCGCTCCCCCAGAGCGGGGGGGGGGCTGCCGAGGGCCACGGCAGAGACTGAGGAGCAGCAAGGCCGAAGCCGGCGCTCAGCACCTGCCCGTACTCCCAGGGACGGGCTGGGGCACCGTGCCTCGGCGGCAGCGGCAGCACCGGCCCCTGCCAGCCCCTGGCCCTTCTCCTGGACCAGGGGGGGATGATGTGCTGAGCAATTCCACACAGCCAGCGGCATCCGTGGTGCGATTTCGAGGCAGTGCAGATGCTCATTTCACATTAACCTGGGCGTGTTTCCGTTAAACTGCAATTAATCAAGAACAGGATTAAGACAGATTTAAAGCAGGTCTCAGTTACTGCAGCAGCTGAACAACTTGCGGTGTGCCAGGCTGGCGGCCGCGTCTGGGCCATCCATGTCCTTGGGAGGGTGGCAGGGAGGCGGCTGAGAGGGGGAGGCAGGCTGCGGAGCTGCCCTGACGCAGAAAAGAGCCGGAGAAAGAAAGAGGCTTGCGAGGCCGGGTTTTGTCTTGGCTGTGGAGGAACAAAGGCCTTTGGGGAGCAGCTCCCCGGGGGCTCTGCCCCCAGAGCCTGCAGCTCTCACAGCCCCCCTGCCAGCCCCCCTTCCTCCCACGGCGTGGGACCGAGCGGGGGGTGCATGCAGGCACCCTCCTACCCTGCCCACAGGGACAGGTACGGTCCCGTCTGCGTCCCTGCGGAGGGTCACACGTGTGTGTGGACGTATTTACCCTCCCGGCTCTACATGTGTGCGTCCCCAGGCTCAGCGCTGCCCGGCTGCCACCTCCGCTCGCCAGCCAAGGCCGAGGGGTGGCCCTTCCTCTGCCGCCCACCGGCTCCCGGCATCAGCAAAACCCCCCCCGCGGGGCGAACCTGCACCATCCCTGCTGTCGGGCACGGGCACGACAGTGGCGACACCGATATGGGCACTGGGGGGGCTGCCCATCCTCCCTCGCCCACTCCCATGGGTTGCCCCAGTCTCCAGAGTGGTTCCAGTGGGAAGCGGAGTGTGAAGAGGGGGCACAGAAAGGGCTGAGCGGGAGGAGGAGAATCCCAGCACAATAGAGCGGCTCCCCCCTGACCTTGCCTTCCCAGTTAAAGATCTGCAGCTCTCCCCTCCTCCCCACTACAAAGGGGCTCCTTTCAGTCCCTAATTCTGCATTTAGAAAACAAAAGCAGATGCATCTAGTTTAGGTTTGGAGAGGGGGAGGCAGGAGCAAATGCTGAAGAACAAAGAGCTTCCCCCGGCAGATCCGACTGACAAAGACTTTGTCAGCTCCGTCTCTCCCTGAAAAGGCCGGAGCACATCAGGGTGCGGGGCTCCGCGCTGGCAGCGCCTGCCTTGTGGCGTCGAGCGCGATGCAGAGCACACATGTGTGCGGGATGCGCACGGCGGGACGCGCGCCAGCCCCGCCGTGGTGAGCGCCGAGCGTGCACAAGCGTGCGCTGATGTTACCGAGGGACGCAGCCCCGGGGTCAGGCAGGACACCCGTGTCCGGACGGGAGCCAGCACCAAGGGCAGGCTGTGCCCATGCCACCCTCCTTCCTCATCGCCAAGACACAACCCTTGGCTTTTCCCTGCTCTCCCCGCCTGCTTTGCGGGGACTTCCAGGTGCATTGTCTGACCTTGGCAAACTGCTTCCCATCATTCGGAATGTCTGAGTCACGGCGAGCGGCGCAGCGCGCTGCCCCAAGGCCAGCAGCTCCCGAGCGGCAGCCAGGCTGCAGGGATGGCGTTTGCCTACGTCAAGCCCAAAGCCAAGCCCCTCTCGAGGGCCAGCAGCCGGCCAGGCCACCCTGCCACCGGCCAGCAGGAGCCCCCGGGGAGCTCGCCCTCCAGCCTGCAAAAAAACAACTTTCCCAGGGAAACATGGCACGTGAAAATCAGCAGCGCCAGGGATAAAGTGTCAGCTCCTGGGTGTGATTTGGGAGCAAGGTGCTGCCTTTTGCAGGACGCCCCCTCTCCCACCTCCCCGCTCCAGCTCAGTGCAGCATTGTTATGGCTCTGGCTGCAGTCACTGCTGGTGCTCAGCTGGGCTTTGGCTGCCCGGCCAGGCCGGGTCGGTGCCCACGGCAGCATTGCTCGGCCGCACGCAGCCCCGTCCCGGCCCACGCCTCGCCTGCTCTGGGGTGCTGCTGTGCCCAGGTAAAGTCTTGGCACAGGCAGAGCCCTGGCTGCAGCCCGGCTCCCCAGCGCTCTCCTTGCTCAGAGGTTTCTGTGCTGTCAGCATCGACCCAGACTGGCTTTTTCCTTCCTTGGTTGTATCTCAACAGCACCGTTAATATCCCCCATCTGCTGTTACTTGGCTGCTCTTCTGATGGTGACGGAGGGAAATGTGTCCTTCAGAAGCCCCTGCCTGCCAAAGCACCCGAGCATCATCCCACTCCCGGGGGGGCAGGACCAGAGATGCTCAGGGCACCCACAGTCTTGCTGGGGTCTGCCCGCAGACACGGTGTTTAGGGGACTGAGCAGGAGCCGTACGAAGCAAGCAGAGCCAGGGAGAGCACACCACCATGCCATCCTGCCTTGCCGTCAAAGGGCTCAGCTTTTTTCGCTATTTCTGCAACGTCAGCGCAGTATCTCGATTTGAAGCACAGCTGATAAGGGTCTCTGTGCCCACACAGGGCAGAGCCGGGGCAGGCAGGGCTGAGGGTCCCGGGCAGCCGGGTCCCCCATGGACCCCCTGCTTCTGTCCCCCGCACCAAGGTTCTTCGCAGCGGCTGCTTGCCAAGAAACCGGTGCTGGGAGCCGGGCAGGGTCTGGCCCCTCCAGCCGGGGCAGCCAGCTCCGCTCCCCTGCAATTGTCAAATACCAAGGAGCTCATTAAGACATCACATGGTGTTTTATTGTCCGCAGACAACAATTGGGGCAGACAGTTGCACGGGGGTGTTTGCAGCCAGGGACGTCATCCCCAGACTGGTGGCTCTCCAGGACAGGCTCCCATCACCACCCCGGGCTCCCCGGGGCAGCGGGAGGTGGGGGCGAAGGATGCTCAGGGCCCTGCATCCCCTCGGGCGCTCCCGGCGCAAAGCTGCATCCTTCCCCACATCCTTCCCCGTGCTGCTCTTCCGCCAGAGCCGCCAGGTAAAGGACTGAACCATCCATCTGAGAAACCTCTTGCCCGAGAGACCTGCCGGGTTCGGGCCACGCAGGCTGGGCTCATGGCCGGGGAGGCATCGCAGCAGGCGGTTCAGCCCCGCAGCAGCTCCCTGCGGTGGATAATCCATGGCAGAGGGTCTTGCCCTCAGCCCACGGGGGAGGCTCTTTAATTTGCTCGGAGGCGAGCAGCGGGCCCTCGGAAGCACGGATCACCCGTCCACGAGGACGATTATTCACTGCAGCGCATCTCCTGTACCAGGCGGGCTTGACTTCTGGCCCCCGATTGATTTGCAGAGGGAAATTAATTGCGTTTGTTTGACATCGCCCCGCTTGCGCTGAAGCTGAGCTGGTGTATGAATGTCACACTGTTCCAGCCGGCCTCTCTCGCAGGGCCGCGACGTTTAATAAGCCGTCCCAGGGGACACCCGGCACTTCCCATTAGCTGCACTGATGCTCTACTCATCCCGACACCGCTCGGGCTCCAGGGAAGTGCCCGCACGCCCAGGCAGGCTCAGAGACAGGGAAATGGAGCGGTGCAAGCCTGGAGACAAGGGAATGGAGCGGTGCAAGCCTGGATCCACTCCCTGCGAGGGGGAAAAGGGACCAGGCGCTCCGGTGAGCAGTGGCTGCCAAGCTGCCCTGGGGACAGGCCAGTACGTCCTGACGGCTGCCCAGGACAGCCCTTATCCCAAGGGCAGGGACAGGCCACTGCCCATGCCCTCGGCTCCCCACCCTGAGAAAGGCTCCTGCTATCTCCGCACCGGGCCCAGAGATCTCCAGGGGCAGATAAAGGTGCCGAAGTCAATCAGAGTCATAACAGCAACCTCCTCTGGCCATTTATCTTGCCTTAGCAAGAGAAGGAAGCTCCAGATAACAAATACTGTGGTTTGCAGTATTTATGGCGGTACAGGCAAAGAGCAGAAGCCCAGTCACCGGGGCAGATCTCCCCCGGCCCTTGAGGAGGGGCCCCTTATTGCACCCCCGCGGCGGCGCCCGCAGAGCCCAGCCCACGGGGCTGCTGCAGCCCCTCTCCCTGCTGGCAACTGGGGACACGGGGACAGGTGCCCCGAGCCGGCAGGGTCAGCGCAAGTTTCCAGGGGCAGCAAAGAGCCTGGGCTGCGGCAGAGATCCGCTCAGCCGCGGGATTTGCCCCTCCGGCTCTCGCATCCCGTACGAGATGGGCCGAGGACGGTGCCGGCTGCTCTTCCTCCCCAGCGCTGGGCAGACTTTGCCTTCTTGTTGCTGCAAAGATTCTGCCATTCAAATAATCTGATAATAGCGTTTTCCGCATGCTGTCATTTCAGAGCCCAGTGGCAGCTCCTTTCATCAGGAGAAAGGCTGTAATTATGTGTCATTACCCATGGGCTATGATTTTTCTCCCACTACCTAGAGCTGTTTTTCTTTTTTCTTTCAAGCAAAACTTGGATATTTATAGTGAAAAAAACCACATCCAGCAACAAAACAACTGGGATGAGGACTTTCCCCTGCAAGGGTACAAAATGAGAGCAATGCAAAGCAAACTTGCGGGTTCAGAGCCTGGAAGGAAGGAGGGACCCAAGCAGTTGTGGATCCGCTCCCGGGAGCTGCTCCCAGACGTGCGGCTTCGCAGAGCTCGGCGGGAGGAGAGGAGGCTGAAGGGCTGGGAGGGAGGGAGGGAGGGAGGCCAGAGCGGGACGGAGAGGGTGGCTGTGGCTGCACTGATGGAATTGCTCCGTGGAGCATCCACGCTGCCTCCTCATCCTCCTGCGCCTCACCCAGGGCCGTGGCTCCCCTGGATTGGGAATCGGGGTGCTTGGTGCAGGGCTCTCCCCATTCCCAGACGTGGGAAGGAGGTTTTTTGGAAGCCTTTGAAGGATGAGACCTGGACGCGGAGGGCAGGAGGAGCTACGCACTGCCTGCGGCGGCCGCACCGCCGCTCCTGCCCGGCTGATCTGGGGCCAGGACCTCACCCCATCCAGGCATCCCGGCACCCAGCCTGGCAGCGAGCGGGCTCCCGGGGTCTGCAGCCCCTTTCAGAGGAGCTTCCTGGGCACGTTTGAATATTTCGGCAGCCGGTTTTCCCTGCGCTCCCAGCACGGGCTGCCGGTCCCCTTTAACGTGGGGAGTTTTCTCCGGTTCTCAGGCTGCTTCCTGTCTAGACAGCGCCGGAGCAGCGCTGTATTTATAGAGCGGGGCAGAGCTGTGCCCGCTCGCTCTGCCAAACCCACACCGGCCTCATGCTGCTGGTGAGGCCGGACGAAGATGCCTCCTACACGCTGGAAACGGGAGGAGGAGGAAGGCAAAGCAAACCACAGACAGACCCTAAACTCTCTAACCCCCTCCGGATTGCTAACGGCGCCTCTCGCCCTCCCCTCCAGGGCGGCCGGGCTCCTCTTGCCCTTTCCCTGCTTCTGCAAACAGCCCGGCTTCTCCATCCCTCCCTGCAGGAGCATCGCTCCCAAAGGGCCAGTATTCCCTTTGGAGTGATCCACACGCTGGCCCGAGCGCCACCGGAGCACGCCCATCCTCCCCCCTGCCACAGCTGCCCCCCTCCAGGACCAGGACTCCGTCACCTCCATGGTCCCAGGCTCTCGCTGCTCCCGCAACAGCTTCCTCGGCTGCAGCCTGGCCCCACGCAGGAGCCCGCGGGCTGGAAAGGCTCCTTTGGGGTCTCGGGTGCTGGAAACATCTACAGACACCTGAGGGTCACGGCTGGGGCCAAAGGCACTCTTCTGGGGGTGCCCCAGCAAGGAGAAACACCCTGTCCCTGCTCTCTGAAGAGCAATACACTATAAGGAGCCCCTGGTGATTATATTTAGGGGTTTTTTCCAGGTCATTTCTTTCACCACCTGCTTTCAAAACCCTTCCTGCCTCGCTCAAAATCCTCCCCATCCTCTGCAACAGCCCATCCTCCCCATCGCCTTCTCCAGGCCCTGGGAGACCTGCCCAGACCCACCCCCTCACGCTGGAGAGCCACCCGGCAGGGCTGCAGCACGCGTCCCTGTGGCCGAGGTGTGCCCCCAGCCAAGGGGAAGGAAGGTCCCCACGCCAGCCCCGAGAGGGGACCCTCCAAGCCCCCCTGTCTCTGCTGCAGTGGGGACATACCACCCCCAGCCAGCAAGGGACCAGCCCCACAGCCCCTGGGTCCCGCAGCCCCCACGTCACCCCCGGGTTTGCAGGCAGTAATGATGGGGGGCTGCCGTATCACATTTCCCATCACACAGGAATGTAAACTCAGGAGCAGGGTTGACCCCTTGGGAGGGATGGCAGAAAACACACGCCTGCCCCCGCAGCCCCGGGACACAGCTCCAGCCCCCCACGTCCCTGTCCTCGCCGCCAGCATCCCCATCCTCGCCGCCAGCATCCCCATCCTCGCCGCCAGCAGCGCTTAGCGTGGGACCTGCAGCTCAAGCTGAAGAGCTCCCCGTCTCTCCCCAGAGCCTTACCCTCAGCAGCAGCTCAGAAGAGCCCCCCACAGTGCCGGGGTGGGCAAGTGGTGCCTATAGAGAGAGAGCAAGAGCTGCACAGGTGACTAAAAGCTTCCTAAATTAGACTCTTATTGATTAATTCCTTCAGGCTTAACCTGCAGGGGCAGGAAGCATCCTCTGGTGTACCCGCCTGCCAATATTTGGCTTTAAAATATTTACCCTTCTCTTTGCTGATGGGCTGTGATTTCCAAGAAGGCTTTGCAGCCTGTTTTAACTGTTTGGTGCTAAAGGACGCAGAGCACGGCCTGGCCCGGAGGATGGCCCTGGCGGGGGCTTCTGGCCGGCTCCCAGGGTACGAACCCAAAGGGTGGGAGCTCCTGTCCCCGCTGCTGAGCGCACAGGGGGTGACAGTGGGGGGACCCGGCCAGGCGGGCTGCAGAGATGTGTAAAACCCCTTCGTTTCCCCCTGCCTCTGCGCTGGCAGCGGTAGGGGCTCTGCGCAGGGGGAATTAGAGGAACAGAAGCTGAACCGTGTTTCCAGGAAGCTTCCCCGTGATGGATTTATAGGCACGGTGCCCTTTTTACAGGAGTTCAGGCTGAAAACAAGCTGCAGATGCTTCTCCTTGGGGTCTCCAGCAACGAGCCCAGATTTACTGCCACCGTCTCACAGCGAGCACCCGCCGGCAGCCGGCTCCGGGCCGGGGGGTCGGTGGCTGCACCCACCGCTCCCAGCACTGCGGCTCCTGGGGACGGTTTGGCAGAGCATCGCTGGGACATCCCCCCGTGCCCGTCCCCTCGGCAGCCCAGTCCCCACGCTGGGAGCGTGACCACCGCTGCCATGCAGCACAAGGGGCTCTCTGTGCAGAGCCCGTGCCGGGGGGCAGAGGTTTTCCCTGTTGTTCCTGAGAGACCTCAAGGTCAGGCGTTTGCAGGGAGAACGTGCCGGGCGGCTGCGGGGTCGGATTCGGCACATCGAAGGGGGCCCTTTGCCCCGGGGGTGTCTGTCTGCTCCCGTCAGAGACCTGGCTCGGCCAGGCAGAGTGCAAACGCCACCGATTCCGCGCTTTCCCTTATTCCCCAGGGAATTACCGCAGGGCTCCGCACCCAGCATGGCGCTGGGAAGGCTCAGCTCAAGTCCTACACCGAAGCTTGGAAAACTCCGCTTCTGAGCAGCCCTTACCCCCAGCAAACCGTCCCGAGCAGCCGCGGTGGGAGACCCGCAGGGAAACACATGCCTGAATTCCCCGGGGAAGCTGGGTGGCCCTGGCAGCCTGTGGCTGAGCCGTGGGCTTGTGCAGCGGTGTGGCGGAGTGCAGTGGAGGCGAGAGGGGCAAGCCCGGCCGGGGAGGGAGCCCTGCACGGTCCTGCCCGGCCAGAGCTCTCCGGGGCAGTTTGGGCAGAGGGTGCCTGGGGGAGGCAGGTGATGCTGCAGCCTCTCGGAACAAAAACCGCCCTCGTCGTTGCAGCCTGCGCGGTGCGAGGGGTGACGCTGCTGCCGCGAGGTGACAGCTGAGGGGTGACGCTGCTGCCGCGGGGTGTCAGCCCAGCCGCTGACCCGCTGCGGCCCCGTCTCCGGCAGCTCTGCTCCGCCTGCCAGCCCGCAGCACCGCTCCTCTTCAGAAATGGTGACCCCTGGCTATGCCCTGTTCCATAACAAAAGCAAATTCATGCTGAATAATCATGCAAATCACTAGCCCAGGAGCCTGGAGGGATGCCCACGTGAGGGGCTCGCTCCGGTTGACGGAGTCGCTGGGCAAAACAGTCCCTACCCTCTCTCGAGCCGGGCACTTCCCAGACAATCGTCTCCCTGTTTGTGTAACGTAACAACCTGCAGATGCCAAGTGGCCCAAATTTTCCTGTGGACGCACCCCCAGGCCGCAGCTCTGCAAGATGCCGGGCCACCTCAAGTGACAGGGCACGTGGGGACAGCGGCTGCCAAGCCCGGTTCCCACGGCTGCCCATCCTGCCCAGGCGCTTTGCTTCTCCAGAGTCACCCACTCCACCGCTGGCCACGGGGCTGCCCAGGTTGGTGTCCCGAGCTGCCCTGGCACAGCTACAGAGGGGCTGAGATGTGGAGCAGATGCTGGGAGCAGTGGTGACAGCCAGATCCCGTCCCCGCGTCCCCGCGCTCCCACGGCAGCCGGTGGTGCAGCTGCCGGGGGTTGCAGCATCGCCTGCGGTGCGCTGGGTCCTGCTGGAGCCGTGGGAGCTCCGCAGCCCTCCCTGCCCGGCTCCATCCCTTCTCAGCCGCGGGGGCTCACCCTGTGCCCAGCACGGCGTTTTGGGTGGCCCTGGGGACCAGCTGCTCCACTGTGCCTGCGTGGACCCCAGTGCTTGGAAGCTCTTCCCTGAAGCTCCTGGGAACAGGCTCCATCCCAACCCGGTGCTTCCCGTGCTCCGTCCATGCGGAACTGGGGGGGAAGAGCAGCTGCAGCCCCAGGCAGGGGGAATGCTGAGCCACCGGCAACTCTCTGAAATTCCCCGGTGCGGTTTGGTCCAGTGGTGACCGTCGCACAGGTGGAGACCGGGGAGAAGCCACTGAAAGGGTCCCTCGAGTGCTGGGGCAGGGCTTGCAAAGTCCCCTGCCCGCCCCGTCATGGTTCCGTCACCTCCATCACTGTCTGCAGGCTACAAAGCTGGATAAGGAAGGAAAGACCCTGAGGCTGGGAGCATCCTGCCTGCCCTGCCTGCCCTGCCTGCCCTGCCTGGGCAAACTAAGGAGATTAGCGCCGGGATTGGAGCTGGTGTGAAAAATGACTCCCGTTTTGAACGGATAAAGCTGCTTTTCTCCCCTGTGCGCCGGGACCGCGGAAGCAGATTCGAAGTTTAATCCCTTCCGCCTGATCCTTCTCGTTAGACATAATGTAATTAAGGGGACGGCGAGGAGCTGCAGAGCTGTTTGTGCTACGGGGTCACGTCAGAGAACAACAGGGCACCAACTGCTGCCGGGGCAGGGCGGCCGGCGGAGGAATTTGGGGGACCCGGCGCACGGGGAGCGTGCCGAGGGTGGCGGGAGGTGAGGGAGGAGCAGACCCCGCGTCATTCCGAGGGGGATGTGGGGCTGCCCGCAGACCCCCGCACGCTGTGAGCCGGGGCGGCCGCGGGAGCTGCGCGCATCCCTGCCTGCATTCCTGGTCCTGCCACGCTCCGGCTGTGCCCCTCTACTCTCCGCATCATCCCGCTGCGGCATCTTGGCCGACGGATGCTGGGCTGGACCATCAAACCCTCCGGGGGCTGGGCTGGGGGTCCCGGCACCGAGGGTCCCAACAAAGCAAGGGGGAAAGGTCCGGACTCGGCTGGGAGCGCCCGGCCCCCCCCAGGGCTGCCCCCATCGCACCGGCCCCTCCCCACCTGTCACCCGCCGGCTCCGCGGCCCCGCTGGAATAAAAGGGCCCATTTATTTGAGACGTGCTAAATAACTCGGCGCGAACCCGCTGGCCTGGCTGGAGACACCCCGGGCTGTCCTCGGGAATGCTCCCGGGGTGCCAGCGCCAAAGGCAGCTGTGGTGGGCCTTAGATCTTTATGGCCAGTAAAGGGGTCCGTGGCTAATTTATGCCCCTCCTATAATTTACAGCCCCTTTACAGCTGCTGTAAAATGACCTATAAATCATGGGCAACATCATAGGCCAGAGACAAAGCCCCGGCATCGTCACCTGCCAGCTGGCCCCGGGCGGGGGGCGGTGGCTGTCGGGGGACGAGAGGGGCTGAGCCTGCGGCAGGTACATCCCTGCTGCACTGGGAGCACTGGTCAGGGTTTACGGCTGTAGCCCATGGAGCTCGGTGAGAGTGGGGATGTCTGGAGGCGTTGCCACACGGGACAGCCCAAGGTCTCGTCCGCCTGCACCGTGCCATCGGGCGGGGACACGTGGTGTGTCCAGGCACCATGTCCCAGGCGGTGCTGGACGTGGACTTCCCGCTCCGGGGTCCCCAACAGCAGAAGGACACGGAGCTGTTGGAGCAGGGCCAGAGGAGGCCCCGGAGATGCTGGGAGGGCTGGAGCCCCTCTGCTGTGGGGACAGGCTGAGAGAGCTGGGGGGGTTCAGCCTGGAGAAGAGAAGGCTCCGGGGAGACCTTGGAGCCCCTTCCAGTCCCTAAAGGGGCTCCAGGAAAGCTGGGGAGGGACTCTGGAGCAGGGAGGGGAGCCATGGGATAAGGGGAAGGGTTTTACACTGACAGGGGGGAGATTGAGATGAGATCTGGGGAAGAAATTGTTTGCTGTGAGGGGGGTGAGCCCCTGGCCCAGGTTGCCCAGAGAAGCTGTGGCTGCCCCATCCCTGGAGGGGTTCAAGGGCAGGTTGGCCGGGGCTTGGAGCAACCTGGGCTGGTGGGAGGTGTCCCACTAGACATGTGGGACCCAGGCTGCGCCGGCTCGTTAGCACTGCTCCTCGTTTGCCCAGCGGCTCTGCTGGCTGGGGGCCAGCGGCTCCCTGTCCCCCCGTTTGCCGGCCAGGGGAGCCGTGCGGGATGGGGCCCCCACCGCCCGTCCCGGGGCAGGGACGGCAGATGCGGCATCGAGGGTCACTCGGTTCCTCGCGGGGCCCGGGGTGGGACCGAAGGGAAACGCGGTGGCTTCGCGCGGAAGCGCTTGTGGAGGCTTCTGCTCCCGGCGCGCGGCCCAAAGGGCTGACTCAAACGCGGTGGGGAGGAAGCAAAAACCCCCAAAGCCGCGGCATCCGAGCTGGCAGGAGGTGGTTTGCGCTTGGGGCTGAGCGAGGGCTCTGGCCGCCGCGCTGCCTCTTCCCGCGGCGGCTGCAGCCCGTGTTGGCTTTGGCAGGGACGGGGTTTCTCTTGCGCAAGTCCCCGGGGAGGACGGGGCTCAGCTGGCGGGGGTGTCCCCTTCCCGGCACAGTGGCTGCCTTTGTCCCCAGGTGCGAGGGCAGAGCAGGTGCCGCCGGGGCACCCCCCCATCCTGGCATTCAGCATCTGCCAACGCTGAACGTCCCCCGGCGTGAGCCCCGTCTGCCCGTGGCTGCGGGACGCCGCTGCTCCGGGGTGGCCGTGCCCCTCGGGGGGGTCTCGTGGGATGCAGCGGGTACCTGGGGCAGGGGGTGACCCACCGCTCTGGTACCGCAGAGGCGGACTCAGCGGCTCCCCCTGCGCCACCTCCGCTGTTGATTTAAACTTCCTCCAACCCCTACGTTCGCTCCTATTTTTTCCAGGCGCCGGGTGCGTGACCCCGGAGCGCAGCCGCCGGGACAGGGCTGTGTCCTCGCCTGGCACCTCTGCCCCTTCCCAAAAACCGGGCTTGGCGCTGGTCCTCCTCCTCGCCGGGCTTTAAATAGCCAACCTGCTCAGCTGTGCTTCCCCGTGTGTGTGTGTGTATATATATGTGCATATATTTATAAGCACCAATTACAAACTACAACACTGTGCAGGAAAACACAGGCGGTATTTTTAGGTGACAAAACTCCTAAAGGGACGATGGCCCAAGTTTACAGCTGGTGCAACGAGCCTGGAGGCACCTCGCTGCTCCCCGGGGGGGTTCTGACCCCAGGTTGTACAAAGAGGCAGAGATGGGGGGTGCCTCCCAGGCCTGGGGAGAGCAGGGACCAGCGGTGCCGGTGCCGGAGGGACAATCCGAGTGCCCAGCGTGGCACGGGCTCCTCTTCCCCCTGTCCCCCCCTCCTGTCAGGTCTCCCAGGGTTTGATCATGGAAACACTGGGTGGGCAGGGGGGCCCTGCCCAGGGACGTGTCCCGCTCTCTCCAGCTGCAGCCACCGCGATCCCGGTCCGGAGATGGGACACATGGGCACGGTGGGAAGCGGTGGGGAGGAGCGGTCTGGGGCCGGGGGTGAAGATGCTGGTAGGCATCTGGGGCTGGGCTACGGAGCACATTTCTGAAATGTTTTAGGTTATTCTGGTTAAAAAAAAAACAAACCACCACCAAACCAGAGAGTGAAATTTTATCTGCAAGAGAGAATGTGAGGTTTTAGTCAAAAAAGCTGCACATTTTCTGTCCTGCTTTGTTTTGACAGAAAAAGGCCAGCGCAGCGTGAAAACATCTCGGTGCCTTCTCGCTGCTGCTCTACCTGCGTCATCATCCTGCTGTGCCGGGAGCCTCCGACGCGTGGCTGACAACTGGATCGGGCCCGGACCGTGCTGCCCCGGACCCCCGGCTCGGCGCAGATGCCCCCAACCCCCTCTTTCCCCCCCAGCCCTGCTGTGCTGAGCTGCAGCACCCGCGTCCCTGCTTCCCCCGGCACGGCACGGCACGGCACGGCACGGCAATTATCTTTTCTTGATGGTGGCTTTGCACAAGCACTTGCACGGGGTGGCATGGCGCTCTGAAAGTGGCCACCGATGGCCACTGTGTGATTCCTGGGGGGGCTGCAGCCCCCAAAGCAAGTGGTGTGGGGATGTGGGTCCGTCCGGGAGGGCACTCGCTGCTGCTCCTCGTGTGCTGCAGCCTGGAAATGGCTCTTGCAGCCCGTCCATTAGCAGGATTTATCGCCGTCGGCACACGCGGCTGCCGCTGCCGGCAGGGTCTCGGCGGAGCGGGGGCTCGGGGCAGAGGCTGCTGCCTGCAGGCGGGAGGGGAGGCCCCGCGCGGAGGCTGCGGGCTGAAGGGCTTATTGATGGGCAGGTAATTTTTCAGCATCTTAAATTTCATTTCACCGGGTCAGCAGCTGCTCAGCCCCCTCTCCCACGTCTTCCTCTGGAGGAACAACCTGCCACCTTCCACTCGGGCACAGCTAACAGCCCCTCTTCACCCGGCGAGTATTTGGGGTTTTTTTGAATCTGGGTGCTTTGCCTTTTTTTTTGCAGGGCCAGACCCGCCGCCAGGAGCTGAGGGCTTGGGATAAAACCCAGTTTGGTTCCTCCTGTGTCTTGTAGAGCTGGAAATTGGGCTGAACTGGGCAGAAATCCGGCACAAGGTGCAGGGCAGCGTCACGCGTCTTGCTGCTGCCACCCTGCACCGGGGCCACTGCCGCCTCCAGCTGGGGATGGGCTCCCGCAGGTGCCCGAGGCTGGATCCCTCCTTCCCGCGGTGTCGGGGGCAGGATGGGGCCCCTCTGCCTTGATTTACAGCCGGGAGGAAGAAGCTCACAGGGGGTGTTCAGCGCAGGGATGCGCTTTCAGAGCGAAGCTCCTAATTACGAGAGCCTCTCCGCACTGTAATTTACCATGAACTCAACGGACACGTCTCATTTGTGGCCGGGGACAGATTTAACCCACAGGACGGGTGCCAGGAACCTGCCAGCCCTGCCCCACTGCAATTTCTGGGCACGGCTTCGTTTGGCTGCAGAGAGGAGCCCCTGCCCGGCCGCAAGCAGCCGGGGGCTTGGTACCAGGGAGCAGCAGCCCCCCCGGCGTGCTCCGGGGGTGTCTGACACCCCCAAATGCCAAGCGAGGCGGGTACCGAGGGGCTGGCTCTGCCCCATGGAGCTCAGCCTCCCCCCGGCATGCTCCGGGGTTTGCGGAGGCACCGAGAGCGTGAGCTGCGCCGGGGGAGGTCCTGCTGCTCTCCCTCCTCGCCCTGCTCCGGAATAGAAACGCCAAAGAGGGATATAAGGGGAAGATGATGTCACAAAAGTTGCTGGAGGGACGGAGGGAAAATCAACAGGCGTGTTATTGGGAGTGAAGCCACCCAGAGTTTTCCAAGCAGCTCCTGCCAACAGAGAGCTCGCTGCAAAGGGGAGGCCACGCTGCAGCCCCGGCTCTCCGGGGTCTGCTGGCATATTTACTGTCGGGCTGCTCTTCCCACTTGCTTTTGTTTGGCCTTTTCTGATGAATTATTTAGCAATTACGCTCTCTGTCGCCCTGACACCTCCGGTACACGCAGAGTCTCTGGCAGATGGGCGCTGATGAGCTGACGTGTCCTGATCTCCGGGCTAGAAGGTCGCGGTTTCCAAAAGCAGAACCTGTTTTCCCTTCTCTGCTTTCTCTCTTTCAGCAGACAGCTCAAAACATTCTGTTTTTGCCAGAGCGTGACCCACGGTTCTGGGAACTTCTGTATTTCCCCAGGTGAAGCTTTCCTTGTTCTGCACGGCGGGCAGAGCTGCTGGGACGCTCTGCGGAGCCAGGGATGGGCATGTCCCGTGGAAATGCCAACACGGGGACCCGGCACGCTCTGCAGGCACGGGGCTGCTCTGGGAGAGCCTTCATCCCCCGGGAGAGCCTTCATCCCCCAGGAGAAGGCAGGGCTGCTGGGGGGGCTGTCCCACGGGACCCCACAGCTGACAGCCCTGGATCCGACGGGATGCATCCAGCCGGGCTCGCTGGGCTGCTCCTAATGGGATCATCTCTCACTAATGCACAGGGCGCTCTGAGACAGGCGTCATCCCCGACACTTACCAACTCATTAAATAAGAAGGAGGAAATTAAGAGTGAAAAGCAGAGTTTTGCGGGAGGAAGGAGCCCAGGGGAGGGGGGAGACGCTGCGGGGAGGGAGCAGCAGCGGTTCAGCAGCCCCGGCAGTAGCAGGAACCAGCGTGCTGTGTTTTCAGGCTCTTGTAAATGCAAACTAATGCATCATTTACAAGACTCAAGTAAAGCGGCCTCTCACGCCTCTCCTCCCTTCCCACCACCGCGCTGGGGACGGTCCCGTGTTTCTCTCCGGCTGCGGGATCGGGGCAGGCTGCCTGAAGGATATAGCGTAAAAAATTGGGGCTCAGAGGAAAAAATCCTCCCCCCCCCCAGTGCACCCCGGAAGCTGTAGAGCAGCCAGCATCCCCGCGGATGGCAGCCAGCTTGCACTGTGCAAGCAGAGGTGTCCCGTGGGGCCACCACGGTGCGAGGCCAAGGAGAGCTCCGGGGCAGAGCAGGAGTGACGGGAAGAGGGTCCATGCTGGGCGCTGCCGAAGCCCTGCTCCCCGGGGAGATGCTCAGTGGTCCTCGCTGGCTCCGGCTCCCCTCTGACAGGGCTGGGCTGCAGGTGAACCTGCACATTGGCAGTTTTGGCCCCGATTAGTGCTCCGGCTCGTTAGTGCGGTGCCTGCACTCCCGCCGCGGCACACGGTGAGGGTCCCGCAGCGGGACCCTCGTCGATGCCGCGGGCGCAGGGCTGTCGGGAGCCGCACACCCTGGTGCGATGCTCCGGGCGCGCCAGCGGCTGTGTCGGCAACGCCTGCCTGTAAACCAGCCTGGTGTGTTTAATTGCTTCCTTTTAACGGGTGCTAACAGTGCAAAGGTTAATATGAGCTGTTAAACTCTCGGTTTTGCGCAGGCTTTTTTACGCTGCCCGAGGGATGCCATCAGCCCCAGGAGCGCTCCTCCAGGGCGCTGGGCTCCAGGCTGGGCACGTCCCCACGGGTCCTCTGGTGCCATTCAGCATCCAGGAACCAGCCCGGGAAGCCATCGGGGATGCAAAAAGCTTTGCTCTGCATCAGGAATCTCATGCACTGGTGCCAGGAGCCCTGTGGGCAGGGGCAGGATCCCCAGAGCACCGTGGGCAGGAACTCGTCCTTCGGAGGAGATGCCCCCATGGGCATATCCCCCTCCCAGGAGCAGGCGTGCGGCTGCGCAGTCTGTCCTGCAGGCGCTCAGCGCTCTGGCCCTCGTCCAGGGAAGCACTTAAGAGCACCTCTCTCTTTAAATACAGGAAATTCTTTGAAAATACTTAAAGTCCATGGATTCACAGATTTGAAGACCAGAAGCAGCCATGGGGTTGGAGTGCCCGAGCCTGGCTGACGGGTCTCTTGCAGCCCCAGGGTGGGCTCAGCACCCCGCTGTGTGCCCCAACACCCAGGGACGGAGATGGGACTGCTTCCCAACCCTCCTCCCTTCATCATCCTCGCTCTCACGAGCGTGTGCTGGTCCCCAGGCAAACCCCGACTGCTGCTGGCTGCCGGCTCTCGCTGTGCCATGCTCTGCGCGGTTTGATTGAAGAGCTCTCCAGTGCCTGGCATTTTCTGCCCACGAAGGTACTTACTCACTGCAATCAAGCCGGCACTTCATCTCCTTTTGATTAGCTCAACAGACCGTGCTCTGCAAGTCTGCCGCGCGGGGTGGTGCCTGGGCTAATCAGGCTGCGGGCAGCACCCTGCAGAGACGCAGCACCCCGCAGAGACACAGCACCCCATGGAGATGCTCTGCAGCACCTGTGGAGATGCTCTGTAGCACCCCATGGAGATTCTCCCCATAGAGATGCTCTGCAGCACCCACGGAAACGCTCAGCAACACCCCATGGAGATGCTCCACAGTACCCATGGAGATGCTCGGCAGAACCCATGGAAATGCGTGGCAGCGCTCCATGGAGATGCTCCATAGCACCTGTGGGGATGCTCCATAGCACCCCGTGGAGATGCTCCACAGCACCTTTGGAGATGCTCCATAGCACCCTGTGGAGATGCTCCACAGCACCTTTGGAGATGCTAGGCAGCACCCCATGGAGATGCTCCATAGCACCCTGTGGGGATGCTCCATAGCACCCCGTGGAGATGCTCCACAGCACCTGTAGAGATGCTCCACAGCACCCCGTGGAGATGCTCCACAGCATCTTTGGAGATGCTAGGCAGCACCCCATGGAGATGCTCCATAGCACCTGTGGGGATGCTCCGCAGCACCCCATAGAGATGCCCCGGTGCTGGTGATGCTTCTCACGCTCCCCTGCCCCACGGGGGACTTTAGCTGGGTGCTGGCAGGGCCCCTGCCTGCACTGCTCGGGCAGGTGCCTGGGACGGGCAGTAAGGGATTCCTCAGCCTCTGGCTTGGCTGAGACACGGCCGGATCCTGCCCCCAGCCCCGGGCCGCTGCGGAGCAGCCAGAGCTGCTTGTGCCGGCAAATCCCCCTGCAGACAACGGGAGCAGTTGCTAAGCAGAGGACAGGCTCATTACGGGTGCAATTACAGCACAAATATTGCTTGTACGTTTGAGCTGCTGCCTCAGACGTGGGGCTGGAGATAGCCCTGACGCCAGAAGCCCGGGGGCCTCCCGGAGCCCCGCTCCCGGCAGCCCCCCTTCCCCAGCAAAGCTGGGGGCAGCAGGGAAGGGGCTGGGGGCAGGCGGCAGCCAGGGGTTTCTCCCAGCCAGAATGACTGAAAAACAGGAAAGGTTTAAACCCTCCCCTCGCAACAAATGCAGGAGGCCCCTGGGTGCCGGCGAGACACGTCTCCTATAAATGAGGGCGATTAGTGGGTTTATAAAGCCGGGGAGCATCGATCCCGGCTGGAGCGCTCAGCCCCACGCCGGGCAGCCGGCCCTGCCAGCAGGCGAGGAGCTGCGCCGGCCCAATGGACGGGGTTGTATTTGCAGAAACCTCGTATCAGATTGTTGCCGTGGGGTTTTTTGCTGTTCCCGAATTGCCAAATCGATCGCCCTGGGCTGGCCTCCCCGGCCCCCGGGTCCCAGCCCCACAGGGCTCTTCCCAGCCAGCGCTGCGGCAGCTGATGTGGGAATGCAGTATGGAAATGGCTGCTTCTCACCACGAGACGGGACATTTAGGACTTTTATGCTTCCCTCCTAACTTTTTTAGACTTTTTCTGCTGGAGAAAGGCCGCGGTCCCTTCGCTCTTCTGCAAGACAGATACCCAGATGCGCGTATTTACGTGTGCACGTTCCCATATGCATTTCAGCGCGCGCATCTCTAAATGTGTTTTTTATTTCAAAAATCCAAGTTGTTATTTGAAAGTTAAATAAGCTGCTGGCTGTGGACTGCAGCAGTGGGACAGGCAGCGGCAGCAGACGGGGAACGACGTCCTCCACGGGGTTCGATTACGCTGGTGTGAAGCCAGACCCCTTTTCTGTAACTTGCTAAAGGGCTTTTTCCAGGGTGACGGGGCAATTTTTAAAGCCGAAACGAGGGGACAGTTTGGGAGCCGGTGTGGGGCTGAGCCCCGCCGGGGCTGGGGGGTGCTGGGACCCTGTGCTGGATGGGCAGCGCATCACATCACTAGCACCATTTCCTTTCCCGAGGCTTAATTAGGGCCTGGAATCAAAAGCATAATGACCCTGTTCCCTCTCGCTCACTGGAGCTGTAGGAAGTGGGGAAGGAGCTCTTTGGCGAGGCTGCCTTGGATGAGTGACGCCAGCAGCCACGCTGCCCGCGACCCGCGGCGGCTTGTCCCGTTGTCCCACCGCCGCGTCCTTTAACACGGTTTGCGTCTCCACTGTGTTTGGACGCCGAAATAAGGAGCAGGTTTTTCCCAACGCGATCCGGGCGGCTGCTGCTCGGGGTTGGGAGGAAACGGGGAAATTCTCCGCTGCTCTCGGTGGGAACGGCTGCGTGCTAATGGCGCGCTGGAAACCTGAGCCCGTCCGACCAGGAATTTGCTGGCAATAGCGTAAAACAAAGGCTCTGTCCTGGGAAGTCAAAATGCCGGCGGAATTATTTAGATGAATACTTCAGATTGTCTGCGAGAGAGGCGCTTCACAGCGACCGGCCCAGCGGCTTATGCAAAGGGCCATGCAAATCAGGCTGATAAATATGTAGCAGGATGGAAAGGCGACAAAAAGTGTCTGTGCTCTGCCCGGAGGGCTGCAAACGCCGCACCGGCATGTGGCCCGTCCCGGCAGGGGCTCGACTCGCAGGCTCTGCTCCGCAGGAGGAAAGAGCATCTTTCTCGTCCCCGGGGGCTGGGAGGGGACACAAGCACCTGCGGGGCCGGTCCAGGCTCTGCAGCCCCTTCTCGCCAGCATCCCCTGCCCTGCAAACGCCCCTGCTGCCGGGACATTTCGGATTTTGCCGCAGGAGAATGGCCCTGCCCAGAAACCCCACCTCGAGCTTCTCCCGCGCAACAAGATGTCCATCAGAAACCAACCGGGGGTGGAAGGAAAAAACCAGGGAAAAGACCGAGTGGGTGCTGCGAGAGGATGCAGAAGGTGGCTGAGAACAGAAACGTCCCCCCGGCCGCCAGCCCCGATGGCGGAGAGACCAACTGCTGCCACCGGGGAGGGACTTCTCCTCCTCCCAGCCCCGCGGGGAGCAGCCGGGGGGACGGGGCTGCGAGGAGGGAACGGCAGTGCCAGGTCTCCTGCTTTATTCTTTCCAGTAATCTGTTAAAATCACTGGAATAAATCGATAGCTGCATGCTTGATCTCCCTCTCCTGCTTTGCTCTCTGCAGAGGCTCCGGCAAGAAGCACGGAGCTCCTGAGGCTCCGGAGGCTCCAGTGGGATACGGGGGGAGAGGGGCCGCATCCAGCAGCCCCCAGGGATGCTCCGTCCGTGCCGCTGCCGCCGGCTCAGTGCTGGCTGGAGCACGGCAAGGGGCTCTGCACTGCCTCGGCCAAACCAGCCCTTTTCCATGCGAGACGGTTCCTTCGCTCATAAGGCTCTTGGCCACAAATAAAAGTAAATCTCAGGAGCCGATGGCAGGGGCGGCTTGTGGGGGGCACGGAAGGCAAACAAGCTGCCAGCCTGGGGTGGGTCAGAAAATGAGCCCTGAGTTGGAACCAAACACCCGAATTCCCACCTTCCCTTTCACCCTCCGGAAAACTCCCCCTGCGCCGCCGCCTCCGTGCTCGGCCCGCGCCGGGAACCCGGTCTGCTCCTGCCCGGCATTCTTCATGCACGGAGCTGAAATCAATGCGCACCCACAATAATTCCCGATTTTTTCCATCTTGGAAATGCCTTGTAAATTCTGATGTAACTTGGCAGAAAAAAAAGATCATGTTTTATTGTGCTACACCCCAAGCATCTTCCTGGGAACGGGAACATTTAGGATGGCTGGAGCGTCGGCTTAGCTCACGACGGCAGCCACAAATCTGCTGGTGTCAGCAGCCCCGTTCCTTTCATGCCCGTCCATGTTTTTCTTGCGTTAGGGCAGGAATGGGAAGTTTCGCGGAGCCGGGGGTGGGACACACGTGGTTTTGTTTTGAGCTCCAAGCAGCGAGCGCTTCCCAGCCCCGCGGTACGGGATGTCCCGGGCTGCAGAGCCCTGGTGTAGACCTTGCAGGCAGTAACTTCCGAACTCGGTGTAGAACAGGATAAACGATGATTTAAAGACGCCCCAGCCGAACTCCCGGCTCCTCGCGGTGGCTCTTCCACTGATGAATGTGATCTGAGACTCCAGCTTCCCCCATGCGGGGGTGTGAAGCCCGTCAGGGGCCGTGCTGGAGGACCTGCCCCCCCTGCAAACAGCCCTGTCTGTGCTCGGGGTGCTGCCCCCAGCATCCTCCCCCCAAGCCCCTGCTCTGCCCCGGCTCTGCCCCAGCTCTCCAGCATGACAAAGCTCCCCGCGATCCCCGGCCCGAGGAGGGGGTTTGCAGCGTCAGCATCATCCCCGCCGGCTGCGTTGGTGGCCAGAGTCAGGACAAAGCGAGTGGCCGTCCCGGGCCAGGACCCCCTGGTTCGACAGCAGGATGCTGCGAGGTCTGGCTGCAGGCTCCGCTCCGGGTTTCTCCTGCCTTGCCTCCAAGGAGCGGGTCAGCAGCCGAAGCCGGGTGTGATTTCCTCCTCTTTCCCGCTCTCCAGGCACCAGCAGTGGCTTTTCCCCCCCCGGCTCTCCTCCCTGAAACCATCACTCACGCCAGGCCCTCTCTCCCCCGCAAAGCAATGTGTTTAGGCTGAGAAGAGCTCAGCGCTCGCGGCAGCTCTCAGCACCCGCTGAGCTCACAAATGAATTGTGCACCTTGCTGAGACCCATTTTTCTTTTATATAAGCTCCTTTTCGGCCCCCTGTGGCTCTGGGGAGAGTTTTTACAGGTGCCTGGGCTGCAATTCCCCTCCCTAGGCTCGGGAAGCATCCTCTGAGGTACCCCCCGGGCTCCTTCCAGAGCCCCCCCACCACAGGAGGCTGCCCCGGGATGCGGGAGATGGAGGAGGGAGACAAGAAAAAGCTTCTCCTTCCTCCCAGCCATGAGGCCATGGGGAAGGGCTGCGGGAAGGGCTGTGGGGTGTCCCCGCTCCCGGCCAGCCCCGTCCCTCAGAGGGTTTGTGTGTGTGCTGCAGCCTGTGTAACGCTGCCTGTCTCCCCGTCTCTGTTACCATCTAAGCTAGGAAAGGGCTTTTGTTCCGTTTGCCCTGCGTCATTCCAGGGCCTTTGTTTTTCTTGCAAAGCCAGAGTTCTTGATTTATGCTAAATTCAGCTGGCCGGGTAAGGACGTGTGCGTTTGCATAAGTTATCACCTCCCAGACTCACACCCAGGGGCCGGGAGCTCAGGAAGGCTTGGGTCTCAAAGCAGCCCCTCTTCCTACAGCACGCCAGAAAAAACACCTCTCCCTCACCGGAGAGTGAGGGTGTTAGCAGGTTTTGCCGCTCATAAATCAGAATTTCCCTGGTAATCGCCCATCTGGTATGTGGCCCCTATTCCCATGGGCTGGTGGCGGGGCGGGGAGGTCCTGAGCCCCCCGGCGTGGGGCTTCGGGGCTCGCAGGTGGTGCCGGCGCTTCCCACGGAGGGACGGGGGACACCTCCTGAATCCCCCAGCAGACACGGACTCACTCGCGATCTGGGGGACGGGGCTCCGGCAGCCCCCCGCATCCCACCCGGCAGCGCAGCCCGGCCTCTCCCGCCGCCCCGGGCACCCAAAATTTCCTCCCCGATTGGTCCCCTCTCGCCCTCCTCCTGCTCAGACATTTGCTGAGAAAAGCCTGGCATGAGCACGGCTCCCGGATCAGCCCCGCTCCCGCCCCGCACCCGTGTCGTTTTCTCCCCGGCGCTTCCTCCCCGTATTTTACGGCTGGATTGCGGGTTCCGACACTGGGATCACTCCAGATGAGAATTCCCCGGCATTATGATGCAGATGAGCCTATGAAAGCCCCTAAGTGCTTCTTGCCTGTGCAGCGACGGGGCTTAAAACAAAGCGGTGTTTATTCCCGGGACGCCGGGGGAATGCTAATGGCAGCGCCGGGCTGAGCATCCTCTACCCGCAGCCCGGAGCCGGGGGCTGCCGCACCGCTGCCCCCCGGCACCCCCCGCCCCACGGAGCCCACAGGCTGCTGCGAGGGGCCAAAAATGCCTTTTTCCTTACTGCCAGCTGCTTCGCCCAGGAAAGCGGCGATTTGGGGTACCCTTTGGGTTCGGTAGCCGGTCTCAGGCCAGTTTAAGGCACTGGGAGGGGGTTTGGGATGCAGCAAACGCCGCCCCTCGCCGCGGTCCCACGCAAGGTGTCGGGGGGGAGGCAAAATGAATTTACCGTCTGGAGAGGTCTGGGGGGAGACAGGTGGGGCACGAGATGAACAAGACTCTCTTCTCCTCGCCAGCGCCTTCAAATTTACATGGAACGCCTCAAGTGCTGATAAATGAGAGAGAAATGCGGTTCCTGCCGGGCGCGGGCGACCGCGGTGAACATCAGCATCAGGCCACGCTGGCAGGGAGCGGCGCTGGCAGATCCCGCCTGAAGATGGATGGGATGGCTGGGCACTTTATCCAGGAAAGATGGAAGAAGTGAAAGATGTGTTAAATGGCAATAACCCCTCGATGAAGTATTTCAGCATGTCAGGTGCCGGTAAATGATGGCAGTCGTATCCAGCCTTGATTATTTCACGTCTGCTTGCAACTCACCATTAAAAAATGTACACGCTCTCTGATTTAGCTCCCCCTACCCATATATTACCTGTGTGGTCGATGTTCTACACAAATACCTTGGATAACGAAATTATAAGCAGGACGAAATCACATTTTAATAGAAACCCTATTGGGCAACGTGCCATGCCAGAATCACGCAAGCCGAGCAAATTTTGTGGGGGAGCTCATTTCTCGTATTGGGCTGGGAAAAAATCACCCCCCAGGCAGGGGTTGAGAGGACCGGCCGTTCCCGGAGCCGGCCGAGCATCCCTGGGCGGGGAACCTTCCACTTTCGAGGGTTTTTGCTCTGTTGCAGCTCCAGGTCATTTTCATGGAAAGTTCTGCTGCGACGCACACGTTCTCCTGGAGCCAACCTGCCTCTATTTTCCAATTTTCCATCAGAAAATTGGGCTGTTTTTCAGAAAGAACAAGGCCCATTTCCAAGTGAATATGGGCTAGGCTTTGGCCTGTTTTCCAAGAAAAAGGGGATTTTTGTCTCAAAAACATGCCAAAAGATTGCTTTTTCAAGGCTTTTTTTTTTTTTTCTGCATAAAAATTGCAGTTTCATTGAAATGGGAGGAAGGAGGGAGTGAAAATCCTCACCCAAGGCTCTTTGAAAGAGGAGCTGCAGTGTGGGGGGACTGGTCCCCCCCAGTGGCACGGCCACCCTCTGAGCTGGCTCCCGAAGGTGACCCGTGGGGTGCCCTCCCCTCGCCGTGGGGTGTGGGAATGGGGGAGATGCAGCCCAGCCACGCTTTTCCCTTCCATGCCCACCTCGGGTTGGTGGTCAGGGAGGCAGAGCTCTGGCGCTTCCCTTCATCTCCACACCGATTCCCCCCCCGGCAGGGCCGCACTGGGGATTTTCTGGCTCTGCCCATCACCAGGAGCTCCGGGGGCACCTCGATTTGCCTCCTGCGAAACCATTGCAGAGCAGGAATGTCAGCTGCCTGGCTGGAAGCTGGGGCATGTTTGGATTTTCACCCCGGCAGCTCTGCCCTCCCTTGCGATGCACGATGGGGTGCGGGAGGACCAGGAGCTCTGGACCCCCACTCCGGATGCTCCCGGAGAGCACGAGGGCAGGGAGCGGGGAGGAGGAGAGTTTGGTGCCTGCTCCTCTCTCGCTCCCAGTTCCAGCAGCCTCAGCTCTGGCCTTGACCTTGCGCTCGGAGCGGAGCTGTGGGATGCGGCTGCATCCCAGGTCCCCAGCACCTCGCTCCTCTGCCCAGCCTGCGCCGGAGCCTCTGCCGCCGCTAGCGTCGGTAATTAGATCCATTTCTGCTCCAACGGGAACTTTCTCATGTGCAGCCCACGTAATCAAATCATCCTCGAGGTGCGGGAGACGTCACGGCCGTTGCCATGGCCCCGGGCAGGGATGGAGGCAGGGAAGGAGAGGGGCTGGAGGGGAGAGGGATGGCGGGCAGGGAGGGGGATGGCGGGCAGGGAGAGGGATGTTGGACATGGAGAGGGATGTTGGACATGGAGAGGGACAGTGGTCGGGGAGAGGCCATGCCTGGGTGCTGCATCCCAGCAGAGCTCTCAGTGGAGCTGTAACCACCGTGGAGATTTTAGCGATCCTGCAGGAGGAAAGGGAGAGAACAGGGTCACCCACTATATTTGCACAAAAAGCTCTTATTTTATGTGAGGTCTTTATTGATTTTTAGCACAGCCGTGTCAGAGATAAGGCCGGTGTTCCCACATTGTGTAATGCATCCACCCATGGAGACCACAGCACGGGGCACCCTGGGGCACCCGCGGGGCTGGTCCCCATCACCCCAGCCAGCCCGTCCTCCCCCGGCCAGCGTCCCCTTCCCGACGGGATTCCCAAGGAAGCGCTGAAAAATAGCTAAGGGCGAGCATCCCGCCGCAGGGTGTACACCAGCCTCTGGGTAAGGGGGTCAGGGTGAATTATTATGGCAGATTTTTCTGTAATTCCAGCATCACTTGACTTGTTTCCGAGGCGCCTGGCCGGGCCATAGGGGCAGAAGGGATACGGGGGTGGATTAGCTCCATCGTGCTCCTTACGGCCCTTCCAAGAGGCCGTCACCAACCTCGGTGCTTTGCCCGCGCTGGGGGCTGCCGGTGGGGTGGCTCCGGGATTTTTGCGCCGCTGGCCATGGGGAATCCCGCTGGCCACCCTGTCTGGTCCTGCACACTGGGGGCTCCGGGAGCACCGACCGCCTACGGGAGAAACCCCCAGTGTCCTGGGGCTGCGAGGAGCAGCTGACAGCAAAAGGACGCGTCCGACAGCAAGAGCAGAGCCGGGCTGCGTTTCAGCGTGCCATTAATAACGGGCTGCTGCAGAAAGCGCTTGGCAAGTGGCAGCCGTTCTGAATTACGATGAAAACTACTGATAATAACAACCACCTGACCACAATTGACTCCAGTCCCGGAGCTTTCCTGGGGACCGCGGGCAGGCTCGTGGGCAGGGGGCTGCTCCTGGGCCCTTGGCTGGGGGAGCAGCACCCCCCGGAGCTCGGGCTGCGATGGCAGATCCATCACTGGGGTGAGTGTGCCGGGGGGCTACCCGGGGGCTGCGCTTGCTGGCCCCCAGTGATGGGGCTTGTGGCTGGCTTGCCACTGTGCGTCCTGGGGTGCCACCAACGTGGGACAGGGAACCCTCGGTCTGTGGCCACCGTCCCTGCCTGGCTGGGCCACCCCAGGGCAAAGCCGCCCCAGGGAAGGACTGGGCTTGCCCCCGGGCTTGCGGTGCTGTGCGTGGCCGCCTCCAGCCCCGCCGGGCTCTCGCCGCTCCCTCCCTGCCCGTGCCGGGCTGCGAGGGGAGAGCAGTGGCAGCAGCCTGCAGGCCACGGGTACCCGCGCCCCCGGCAGCTCTGGAAGGGGTTTGTAGTTGAAGGAAAGAATCCGGCTGTGCTCGAGGGCTCTGCGATGAGGGCGAAGCGCTTCGCTGTTCCTCAACAACCTGAAAGCGGTGCGGGGCGGCGGGAGGGGGCTGCTCCTGGGGCCGGCACAGGCGGATGCTGTGCGGGGACTCTCGTGCTGTCACCGACTCTCCGAAGGGTTTTGGGGGTGGCAGAGATCCAGGGCTCTGCTTACCTCTGCCCACTCTTATTTTGGTATTTATTTAGCCCCTCAGCGTGTGGGCGAGCTCCGGGATGACTGGCCATACCCCTGCCTGCTCCCCGGTCCAGCTCCTCTCCCCTTCGCCATGGCACCCCCAGCCGGGTAAAGCCACCCCACGACCTGCCATCCCTGAGCCCCATCCTTGGAACCTCAGGAAAAGCAAGGAAAAGCTGCCCCGGGCTCCATCCCAGTGCTCCCCCGCCAGCAGCCTGCCCGTCGCTATTGATTTAATAAGGCGGCTGTTTCTCCGTTTGCTTTGATTTCCCTGAGGAGCCCAGAACAAGTCGGAGCAGCTCCCTCGGGGCCTGCAGCTCCCCTGCAACGCCGGAGTTGAAAGGGATCGAGGCCGCAGCCGAGTTCGGTGGCTCCGTTTTCCCAGCGAAGCGTTTGCAGCGGGAAGGGCTGGCAGCAAAGCCAGGGGCTCCCGCGCTAATGGGAAACATCAACCGAGCTCCCTCCCCGCGACGTCGGCGCTGCGAACAACTTACATCGGGAGTGAAATTACGGGCTGGCGTCTGCCAGACCTTGCATTTAACATAATGACTGTTTTCAGGCAGTTTTGGGAAGGCTGGTGAATATGCCCCATGCTGGAATTCATGTCCGTGACCTGCTCCGCGTGGCAGAGCCCCTCCGGCAGCGCAGGAGCCCGCGGCTGCTTGTTTTGCTCATGGATAGGGGTAGTCATCCCCTCCAAAAGGGGGGATGCTTCCCCCCATCCTCCAAAAAGGGGGGATGCCTGGACCCCTTGGTGTCTCTGCAAATGGGAAGACTCCGGCACGGCGGAGCAGGGGGTCCGACAGACAGGCCATGGCTGTCCCCAGCCTCCCCCGGCGTGGGGAGGGATCCAGCTCCATGGGGAGGTGAGGATGGGGACGGGGACAGTGCTGGTCACCCCCCTGGCACTGGTTATTCACAGCGTTTCAGAGCTGGCACTGGTTATTCACAGCGTTTGCTTCCCGGTCCCAAGGATTTTTGCAAAATTCACATCTCTGAAGGCAGTCCCAAAGGCGAGACGGGTCCGACGAGCCCTGCGCTGCTCAGAGAGGGAAGGTGTTTTGGAAGACAACCCCCTCTGAACCCTTCGGTAGGTGGGGATTGGGCTGCCGGGGACACACGCGGGGATGCTCTGCTGCCCCGCAGAGGGATGCGGGAGGGGAGAGGCCGAGGAGGGAGCACTGGAGCCGAGCCCCGCTGCCGAAGCCCCCTCCGGCGGGGGGGACCTGCCCCGGTGCCGCCTGTGTGTGGCCTTTACGGCCCGTGACCAATGGTCCCTCTTAGCCTTTGCCGGCACCGGCAGCCGCGGGCTTTCATCCCGGGCAGGAATGCCAATTAAACTTCGACTTTCTCGGTGTCGCTTACCCAAGAGCTCAACTCTAACCCTTTGCCTTTCGCACGGAAAGCCGAGCCCTGCCACGCCTGTTAACATCTGCACAGATGTTCGGGGAGGGCGAGGAGAGGGGGAATCCTCGCTGGTGCCGCTCCAGCCCTCGCGGTCCCGGCCGCGTTCGCTTTGCTGGAGGGGTGCGGGCGAGCGCCGGACCCACCGGGACGCAGGCGGGAGGTGCAGGGAGGGGCACGGACGCGCTGCCGGTGCCACGCACCATCCCATCAGTTTGGGGTGAAACGGGGGCTCTGCGCAGCCTGGTGTTATTTTACCACGATCCGGATGCACGGGCAGGAGCGGGGCCCCCCCCTTCGCAGCGCTGCAGGCTTTGCTGGGCGGTTGTCGGGGTGCAGCGCTGTGTTTCCATCGGGGAAGAGGGATTTCCAGGGATATCCATGTTCCTGGTGCACCCCAGCTGACGGGCGGCAGCGGGTCCCTGCGGCAGAGGGTCTGCTGCGGCGACTCTCCTGGAATTCCTGCATTCTTGCACCGCTCCTGCCTTTATCTCCTGAAATCTTAATGGAGCAGATGTTGCGTGCACGGCCATACGGCAGAAATTCTCTGGCTGCGTTTGCAGCCCGAGCTTAATTAGCCACCTGAGCCCCATTCTTCCTCTTGGCAGCGGACTTGCACTTTAATTAATCATCTCGTTCTATTTACAGTGAGCACCGGCACGCTGCCCCTGCCCTGCCCGTGCCACGAGCCCTGGCTGCTTTTACGGCCGGGGCGCCGGGAGCGCGCGGTGCAGCCCCGGCTCGGGCAGGAGGGAGCCCGCAGGGCTCGGGGGGGGACGGTGCTGCTCTGGCACCCCCAACCCGTCGCTCTCCTGCCCAGTTTGCTGTTGCGGGAGCTCAGGGCTCCCCTCGTCTCTCCTGGGGCGTATTGCCCTGGGCGGGACAAGGAGGCTGGGGAAGCCACGGGCACACGGATTGCTCTCTTACCCGCCTTTGGCAAGGACAGACGTCCCCTGACACCTTTCTAGCTCCCTTCCAAGCATTAGGCGCTCTCTGAAGTAGGAAACTCTTGCCCAGAGCCTGATGAAGTTCGCTTGCCCCTGCTCTTCTCTGATCTCCGGGATCGGTGTGTTCCCTGGACCCTGCTGACGCCTCTCCCGATAGCCAGACGTGTGGAGGCATCTCCTGTAGGTTGGGCTCCGTCCTGCAGCCCGCTTCAGCTCTGCAGGGAGCCACCGACGTGGGGTGAATGGTAACAGGCACAAACTTGACCGTGGGAAGTTCCACCTAAACAGGAGGAGGAACTTCTTGACTTTGCGGGTGGCAGAGCCCTGGCACAGGCTGCCCAGAGAGGTGGGGGAGTCTCCATCTCTGGAGACATCCCAACCCCGCCTGGAGGCGTCCCTGTGCCACCTGCTCTGGGTGACCCTGCTCTGGCAGGGGGTGGGACGAGGGGATCTCCAGAGGGCCCTTCCCACCCTACGATTCTATGAGGGGCAGGTACATGCTTACTCTGCCCAGGCAAAGCCGTGTCGTGCTGAGCTGGAGCCTCACAGAAGAGGGGGCAGAGGGCTGCAAAATGTCCTGAAGACACGTCCAAACAGATCTCAAAGTCCAGGTCCCGCGGCTGGCTCCTGCAGGTAGCACCAGCAGTGTCTCTGTAGAATAAAAAAATAGAAAAATCCCATGGTAAATTGTTCTCTCATCGCAGAGATTTACTAGCGGGGCCGCGGGCGGGTTCAGATGTGTCAGAGCAGTGATTACATGGGAAAAGCCTCGTCTCCTTTTTTCCTTAGGAGCGGGGAACCCCAGTGCAGCTGGCTGAGCCCGGAGCTGGAGCCCCTCGCTCGCCACTGAGCCTTTCTGCTCCCCGCACCGGGCTCCACCAGCCGCCCAGGGGTGCCCAAGCAGGGCGGAGGGGGGGATTCCGGGGGTGCTGGCTCCCACTGCCTCTTCCCCCCACCCTGGGCTCATCTCTGCCCTGCGGTTGCCGCACCACGACGTTTGCCACAGCAGAGCCCCAGGTCCCCGTGGCTGCGTTGCCCCTGCACGAGGTGCCGGGGGGGGGGGGCCCTCCCTGCCCGAGAAACCCCCGTGTAAGGAGGCGAAGGGCACGGGTGGGGAGGGCGATGCCCAGCCAAGCGCAGCGTGTCAGGGCCGATGGCAAGAAGAGGGAGGTGTTGGTCATGCTCCAGGTCCCCGTCAGAGGACCTCAGGGTGCATCGCGGTGCCAGCAGGAGCAGTGCCAAAAACTGGGGATGCGTCCGTGGGAGAAGTAGAGCGGCTCCCACCCGCCCGCCTCGTGTGGGAAGTGGTTTGCAGCAGCCAGCGAGGGACCGGAGGGTCCTTGCAAGAGGTGGAAGGATCAGACATGGGCCTCCCTCCTAGAAAGGGACGGGGTAGAATGGCGTTTGAAAGGGTTTTGCACAGGCTTGCGAGGGGGGAAGAGGGGAGGAATTATACGGAATAATATGGGGAGTGAAGAAAAAAAGAAAAAAGGAAAGGATTGCATAAAGATGATTATAAAAACATAACCCGTTCCATATGTGACCAGGCGAAAACCCGCGCGGTGGCTGGGGCAGGAGGTGGCACCGTGATGGTGCGGGGCCGAGCGGAGGCAGGCGGGTGCCCGTGGGAGCGGGGCACGGGCTGCTCCACGCCGCTGGCACCGGGCGGCACAGCGACCGCGGCGCAAAGGGCCCAGGCCAAGGGGACCTGGCTGCCCCCGCGCCTGGCCCCAGCCCCGGCGTCTTCCAGCTGCAGAACTTTCCATGACAAAGAAGGGTTTTCAGGAGCAAAGCCTGGCTGGAGGGAGGAGAGGAGGAGGAGGAGGAGCAGGAGGAAGGCTGGCTGCTGCACCGGGAAGCGACTGGTGGCCACGGCTCCCTTGGGTCACCCGTGCTTGTGCCATTGACTCCCAATCCCCCTCTCTCTGTGGCCGCAGAAATACTGGGGGGAGTGGAAGAGCGGCGAGCGATGCCCAGCCCGAGGGGGCTGCTGAGCCCCAGCACACGGCGTCACCGGCTGCGCCCCCCTAACGAGCCCTTGGCATGCAAGTGGCAATTATTTCAGCCATAAAAGTCTAAAATCAGTTCTTTTATTGACCTGGCCTGTAACTGGATCCAGCGTGCAAACTGTAAAGGGCCTGTTCCTGCAGCCCTGGTATCCCTCAAGCCTTTCCAAGCCGCTCTCGCTCTCCCCAGGAGCCCCCGTTGGGGTCTTGCAGCAAGGCAAACCCCCACGGCTGCTGCACCCCGAGGCGCTTCCCGGCCCCTCTGAGCGCTTTGCCTGTGGCTGGGCAGGAATGCCTCCGACCTGGGAGCAGAGCTGGCTGGGTCTAAGCACAGGGAATTGGTGCTGGCTGGGTTTGCAGGTGGCTTTCTGGGTTGGATCCTGTGCCAGGCCTTCCAAAAATAGATCCTCTATTTTAATCCGTCCATTATTTCTTCACGGTTTCCACAAAGCACTTGTTATTTCTATGTACCATGTCCATTTATCTTCCCCTTCCAAACCTTCCTGCTGACAGACCGATGGCTCAAAGTGGCCGGTTGGTCCGTCTCTGCCGCAGATGCTCCTGCGGGAGCCCCAAGAGCTGGGCTGGGATGCGGGTTGGACCCGCGCTGGTCCAGAGCCTGCTCAATGTCCCAGCCTGTGGCAGACCCTGGCAGCGTGGCCAGATGCTGTTTAGAGGCTACTGTGCCCCATTTGGGCGTTTTTGCCTCCTTTTCCTCCTCCCACATCAGCAGCCGAGTTCGGCACATCATCTGTGGGCTCCAGAGCGCGCAGCCTCTCGGCGGAGCAGCGGGTTTGCAGCTCTCGAGGACAAAGTAACGCCACAGGACGGGTCGCTTGGCAGAAGAGCGGCTGACTCCCGGGCAAATGCAGCGGGGCGTGATGCCAGACGACCCCCCGAAATACCTTTCGCTGTCCCCTAAAGCAAAGGTGCACGCACGCTCGCAGAGACACGCACAGCCCCTCCGCTGCCCAGGAATGCGCTGGCTGGTGACGTGTCCCCCTGCCGACAGCTCCGTGCCAGCCACCCAGCAATGGCAGATTTTATTTCCTATCAGCTCTGGTGGGTTTGTTCCTCTCCAGTTCTCCCCTCCAATAAATCGTCACACTGGAAAGCGCAGGGCAGAGAACAAGTGACTCCTGCCCCCCCTTCTCCGCAGCCTCCCGGCTCCCTGCGGTGAGGATGCAGCCCCTGCCCGGCCTCGGGGTGCCCGGGGAGGTACCCAGAGGTGCTTTGGGAGTCGGATGAGGTGAGGATGGGGTGAGGAGCAAGAGCTCGTCACTGCCAGGAGGGCGGGCTGGGATGCTCATCCCCCCGCAGGGAGGCACGTGGCTGCCCGCTGCTCCGGAGGAGCCGGGGTGCCCGTTATAATCCCCCTTCCCCCAGCAACCTGCTGCCAGCTCGGCTTTACAGCCCTTCTCCAGGTTTTATTAGCGCCTGGTACAGACCCAGGCCTGCTGCCGTTGCCAAATTGTCAGGTTGCTCATAAACCAGAATGATTTAGAAATAACTAAGGCTGAAACTATTCGTTATCATAAAGAAACAAGCTCTCCTTCCCTGCCAGCAGCTCTGCGTGGTGACTGCGCTCCTGAGACCCGGTGAGCCATCAAAAGCACGGGACAGTTAATTAAACGGAAAGGCATCCCCTTCCCGGGCACCGGAGGGGATGGTGCGGAGGAGCCCCACCGCGGCGCGGGGCTTTGCTGGGTTGGCAGAGAATTCAAACCAAAGGCTGGGAGGGCGTGCGGCCGTGCTGGGCTCCCCGGGATGCTCGGCTGCAGCGGGGAGAGGGACGGGTCCCTCCGGGGCTGCGCGGTCCAGCATCCCTCCTGCTCGGGCGAGGAGCTGGGGGTGTCCCCAGCCTGGGCTAACTCCCCACCATGGGGCTCAGCCCCATCCCTCTCCCCAATGAGGTGCCGGCACCACGCGCTGCCCTTCCTGGGAGGAGCCCAGCACCCGGCAGGATCCGGCTCGCGGCAGGGGATGCTGGTGCTCCTCTCATCTGCTGGGGCTGGCGTGCGGGGGGAGGCTGCTGGGGCGAGGGATCGGGTTCTCCTCTCTGCGGTGCAGTATCTCCTTGAAGCGTGACAGCTGCAATGGCTTCCAGATGTGCGGCTCCTCGCCTCCAGCCGGCTGGGGGGGATGTGGTAAACTCCGCGATGGAAACCAAAACCCGGACCAGATGTACCGTGGCAGCCTCAGTAACGCGCACATCTGGCCCCAATGCGCGGGCACCGCCGGAGCCAACGGCTGGTGTTCCTTCGGCGCGGCCGAGCCGGGTCGTGGCGCTTCCCGTGGGATCCTCCATCCCGTGGGTACCAGCAGGAGTGGGGGCTTGGCTGCCCTCGGGGCTGGTGGGGAGCCTTTTGGGGGGCTGCACAGCCCCGGGTCTGCCCACCGCTCCTTAACGCCACCGAGAGCAGGAGCTCGAGCTGCTTGTCGGGACAGGGTACGGCCGGACACCGCAGTGTTGTCCCCTGCCCAGCCCCGCTGCTGCACCAGGGACGTGGGGAAGGCCTCGTGACGTCACCGGTGATGTCAGGAAGGACCGGGATCGGTGACATCATGGGATAAATCGGGCAGGAGGAGGGATCTCTGCCTGCACAAGAGGCTCTTGGCAGGCAGCAGCGGCTGGGGAAGCGGCAGGGAGCCTGAGGACACGCTCAGCACTCGGCCAAGGGAAAGGGCTGAGCGGCGGATGGCTGCCAGGCACCCCGGGGCTGCGGCTCTGCCCTGGCACCTCGCTGCCCGCCTGGGCTTTGCCTCTCCCCGAGGAGCTGCGGGAATACCCATCAGAGACGGAGCCCAGCCGCGGTCCTGGGGGCCTCCCCGGCAGCTCCCGCGTCCCCCTGCGCCTGCAGCCCGCACCAGCCACCCTCTCCCACTGGCCCGGTGACAGCCCGGGTCCCCGCTTTTACTTTGGACCCTGCTTCTTACCTCGCGCCCAACACTAATAACAATTATCCCCATGTACCTCGTTCACAGAGGACTTGAGAGAAGCAATTAATCTCAGTAACGGGCTTTGAAGAGAAGAAGTGCTGTCTAAGCACTGTGCTCTTATCCTTTTGATGGGGTTAGCTGTGCTGGAATACGAGCGAAGACATTTGGAGTAAATTAATAAAGAGTTTAATGACATCCAAAAGTTAGGGAGATGAAGCATTTGAAAGGAGTTTATAGCTTTATGGGGAGGGAATGGCAACGCAAAGGGCATGTTTTCTTCATCAAGCCTGCTCTTCGGGCTCCAGCGTGACTGAGTCTTTGTACCTTTTACCAGGGTGCATCCGCTCACCCTGGCTCAGCCCACGCTCCCGTGGCCTCCCCGCCAGGAGCCCCGTGGCCAGTGCCGATCCCTGATGCCAGGCAGGACACGGGAGAAGGACCCGGGGAGCCGGGATTTCACCCTCTGCGCAGCCCCGGGTGCTTTCTCCGTGACAACGGTCCCCAGTTAAAAGAAGCCCTTCTGTCCCCAGGTGCTCGGGGAGCTCAGTGCAAACAACCCAGCCCACAGAAGGGGAAATACGTGGGGCACACGCTGCCGCAGCCGACAGCTCCTGCCCGGGCAGGGATGCAGGACACCACGCAGAGCGAGGTACACGGCCCCTTGCCACCGTGCTCGTCTTCCCACGCTCCGAAATGGGAGGATTCGTGCAAAATCCCACGCCATCACTGGTGCTGGCGCCGCCGATGCCGGCTTTCCCAGAGCCGCGGTGGGAAGGTCAGGGCGGCTGCGGGGCAGTTATTTAAATCCCAGCATCCCTATAGGTGACGGAGAAGAATCATTAAAATGCAGCAGGTGCCTTGGACTGTTTTGCCCTGAAGTCTAAATGGTCTAAAAGCACTCCAGAGATAATGCATTTTCCTAGCGGTGTATTTATGAGAGAGTCAAGATACGAGCACTTGGCCCGGCTCCCGGAGCGAGTGTCCGATGCTGCACACCCCATAGATGGTGTTTTTCGTGTTGTTTTTGTATTTTCAGCCTGATTAATACCCTTGTGGTGGCTGGAGCGTGGAGACCGCTTTATGTTTTGCCAGCAGGCTTTAAAGCCAACGTAATTTAGAGAGGGGCTGGCGGAGCGGGGAGGCACCCACATGCAGCAAAGCATTCCTCACCCGCCTCCTCACCACCTTCCCAGCCGGGACCGGCCGGCCAGGGCGTCTGCTGGGACACGATGCTCGCCCTGTACAGCACAGGCGACTTCACAGCTCTTCCAAGAAACGCCTTTTACTCATAATCCCGGCGGTGCTGGGGCTGAGCGGGCAGACGGCCCTTCCCTGCGGATCTGCTTGGAGGAGCGACGGAGCGGGGAGCAGAGGGGGCGAGGGGCACGCAGGGTGCCCTCCCTGCCCTCAACACCTACGGCTCTGCACAAGCACCCGGTGGAAGCCCAACACCCAGGGTTTGCGGGGCGAGAGGGAGAAGAGCCCCCGGGACCCGCGCCCCGGCTCCGGGCAGCCCCAGAGGTGCTCCAGATGTGCACACGGGAACAGGGGCAGTCCTTCCCCAGACCTCGGCACAGGGCAAAATCAACCTCGTAGTTAGGAACACATGTTTAGGGAGTGACCAGATTAGCTTTTGCAACGGTGCTAATTACTCCGAGTTAATTAGCAATCAGTTACCTCTAGGCTATAAAAGCTCCCGGTGAATGCAAAAGCCCAGCTGGGAGCTCTGGGAGCGGTGCTTTGTGTGGGGTTTTTTCTTCTCCTCTTTGTCTTTCTCCCTGCTCGGCTGGGGCAGTGGGAAGGCGAGGAGGGACTGTAAGAACTTCATGTGATCCCAGCCGCAGCCAGGCAAGTGAGTGGCAGAGGGGGACGTTGCCATGGTGTTTTTAGGGATGCCGGCTGCCGGCAAGACAGAATATTGTTTCCTGGAGAGCACGGCCGGCTCCCAGCGGGGGAGTTAGAGGGAAGCAGCCCCCGGAGGAGAAATGGAGCTGTGAGTGATCTGTGCCGGCTCAGGTAGCTGCGGAGCAAAGGTTGTCTGCTCCCAGCTCAGCCTTTCACGTGAGATGCTCAGGAGCAGAAGGAGCTGCGTGTCCTGGAGTGAGACGTGACTGTGGTGAAATGGAGGGACTGGGGGGAGCGTGTTAGTGCTGCTGGCGCTCTGAAACGCGCCTGCGTCCGAGGCACGTGCACCTCCGGAGGTAACGGCCGTGATAGGGATGGGCATCTCCATACACAAACGCGTGTGTGTGTTTGTGCATCGTCCAAGGCGTTGACAGAAGCAGTGCCTGGCGCTCTCTGTGCCTTGCGCCAGCAAAGGACAATCTGCAGGCTGTTGAGGACGATTTCCTAGCAGGTAGCGAAGAAAGATGAGCGTGCTCGTGCTGTACCTAGCGCTGGGTGGCAGGAGCCCTTCGGGAGCTGGGCTGGCGGGGGCCAGGCGCTCCCCCCTCACAAGTCGGGGAGCTACAGCAAGATGTGTCCTTGTTTTGTGCAACTGCTGGCACCCTGACACGGTGACTAACGCTGCTGGACCACGGCTGCCGGTGGCACATATGCGTGGAGAGCACATCACTTTTTCCAGTGGGCTCTGCCCAAGTCCCTTCAGCCAAAGGAACTGGGACGCTTTCCAAAGCAACCAAACTCTCTGCCAGCGGAGCACCACGCCGTGCCGGAGGCCCGGTGATGCCTGGGACCAGCCCCAGGACACGGCCGGAGGAGACCCAGGGGAGATACGCTGTACCACAAAAGGAGCAGCCCCGAGTGTCCCATGCGCTGCCGCCGATGCTGGCGCTGCCTGGGTGAGAGGGCAGACGCACGGGGGCAACCTCAAACGCCGACTGGGCACCAGCGAGCCCCGAGGCCGCCGGCAGCGCGGTCCAGACGCTGCCCCTGGGGTTGCCTTTGTCGTCCTTGCTGTGATGTCTCTGGACGCGGGTGACAGGGAGCAAGTGTGAGTGGAAAAAGCCCGGGAGGAGATGGGGGAGCCGGGGTGGAAAGTCTCTCCCATGGCGGGGCACTGCTCCACACATGGACCGCATCTTCCTCCCAGGGCCGGGTGGGCTCCTGAAGTGGGGTCCACTGCCGTGACCCTCTGCCCAGGGGTGTACGGGACCCTGTGTGGTGGTCGGGGACAGCCAGCGCGTGAGCAGCAAGCCAGAGTTGCCCAGCAGGAAACATCGGCTTGGAAAGCCCAAAGGCACTCTGCCTCCCAGCCGCTGCCCTGGGCCCGCGCCGAGGGGCTCCCTGTGCCAGCAGCTCCATGGGCGGCATCGCAACCACAGCTGCCTGCCAGCACCGTGCTCCGCGGGGCCACCGGTGCCGCGTGGATGGGGACAAGGACACTTCCAGGGGAGCCCTGAGCTACGTGGGCCGAAGATGCTCCTCCCAGACCTTGCAGGTTTCAGTTAACCCATGTTGGCACAGCAAAAGTGTGTTAGCTACATCTTCAAAATACACGGAGGAATGCGTAAAAGGCACATGGACACTTACACAAACCTACAGATACGTGCTCGTCTATACACACACACGTGTCTCCGTTAAAGACAGAGTCCTATCATCTTTCTCGCAGTGAAGACATCTGCCTTCGCTTGGCTGGATCGTGACCGTGTTCCGCACCGCTCCTGCCCTGATTTTCGCAGCACGTCCTCTCCCAGCCCGGTCCTGGCTCTCGCGCGGCTCTGAGCGGTTTCCTCAGAGTTTGCGAGCTCTCACACCTGGCAATCAGCCTCCGTGCCCTGAGCCCGGCTGCCCAGCACTGTTATGTGCCGAGGACACGCCACATCCCTGCCCAGGCAGCTCTTCCTCCGTCTTCGCATAGTGGCATGGGACAAAACTCGGCTCCTGGTTTTCTAACTTCATGGCTCCAGCAGTGAGCTGAAGGGGGGTGTCAGCGGTTCATCCTGGTCCCCCGTGCCGGGACTGCGCCGACTGGTCTTGACCGCAGCATCCCCTTGGCCCCACCGAGCTCCGGGACCCTCAGCTGCTGCCCAGGTGCCTCTTCCCTGCTCCGCTGGGTTTTGTTGGCTTAATCCGAAGGGAGATCCGCTGCGGGACACGGGCAGGGCTGGGCCGGACCCCGCTGGAGTCTTCCCTCGGGCTTCAGCAGTCGCAGAACAGAGACAAAACCGTGCAGCCAAAACGCACCGTCCTGCCCCTTCCGTGGGGCTGCCGCGCTGTGTTACAGACCTGCAGTTATTCCTTAATTCCAAGCTGTAACTATGCAATCAAGCTCTCCAGTGCAATAATTCCAAAACCTTTCTTGATTCCTGTATTAAATAAAGTACATTTACAGAGTATATGAATTCCAGATTCAGCCCGGGACTCCAGGGACGCATATTCCTCTCCTGGAACTTGTATATCCGGCCCGAGGATGAAAACCCCCGAAGCCCTCAGCATAACAAGCATTTCTTGTATTTTTTCTGTCTCCGTCACATCGGGCATGTAGTGTGTGCTCGGGCTGATAAACAGCATCTGGTTAGAGTCAGGTAAGGACCTCTCCGGGGAGTAGGTTCGTGGTCAGCTGCCAACCTTTCTCTCCCTCCTCAATGCGCTTTTGCAGATGGATGAGGACTGCAGCCAGCCGAGGCTGTGGTTTCGGATAGCGCTGGGGAAGGGGGAGAAGGTCGGGCTCGGGCTCTGTCCTGCCGGCGCGGCTCTGCCAGGGCTCAACGCACGGCACCCGCGCCTCCGAGCCCTTTGCCGGGGGCTTCAAGGGAGCTCCACTGGCCAACGGCTCCGCAGGGGCCCGGCGAGGCGGTGCAGACACCCCACGGCGCGTCTCCCCTCCGCGGTCCAGCGGGACGATGCTGCCCGTCCGCCCGGGGTGCGGCGGGAAGGACCACGGCCCTCGCTGCCGGCGCTTTCGAGGAACGGAGGAGCCGTGCGCGGGTCCACTCGATTCTCGCTGGAAACCTGGAAGTCCCGCTGGCCTGCGCGCGCCTCGCGGGATCCTCCGGAGCTTGCTGCCAGGTTCTGGAGGACTGTCCGAATTTGTATTTCTTACAAGCCCTTTTTTCTGCAGCAGGAGGAGGAGGAAATTCTTGTATAAAAATGGAAACGCACCCCTTCTGCCAAGCTATTAATTCTGCTTCCTATGGAAACCGAGAGGTCCCTGCCTTTACTCTGTGTTTCTGCACTGAACTTCCAAGTTTACTTTTATGCCCAGATTTGGCAAAGCATTTAAGGCTGAACACGGCGTTACGCGTGAGCTGAAGTCCATCGCTGCGTGAGGATGGATCTGAAACACCTTATAGCACACAGACACGTGCTCAGCGGACGCCCCCCGCGCTGGGCTTGTTCCTTACTACAGAGACTTTCTTTTTTTGTCCCTTGCCAAGTTATCATTTGCTTTAATTAATTTCGCGCAGCGAGCCCGCGAGCTGACTGGTGGTTTCAAGCCTCTAGAATAGCCGGGGAAACCAACTTAATTAGCTCAAGCGAGCCAAAGTTACTTAAGCGATTTGTAATAAGTTCCAGGCTCTCCCACACCAAAGGGGTTTCAGCCGAGGACAGAAACTTCCTGAGCCTGTTCCGCGGGATGGGGCTCCTGGTGCTGCAGCCGATGAACACTTGTGCCGGGACGCGGAGCTGGGGGGGGTTCAGCGGGTGCCGTCGCGGGTTTTGCATCCCCCGGTGACAGGGCTGTGTCTGTGGGTGCGGCGGGTGTTGCCCCCCCCCCCGCGGCCCCCGAGAGCCCTGTGCAAACACAGCAGTTCCTCATTTGTGCCTCCATTGCTTCCCCCGCGCCTCTGCCCCGGGCAGATCATGCCCATGGCGAGGGGACCCCTCGTGTCTCCCAGCCCCCGCCGAGGGCCACCCTCTGCAGTAGCGTCGGCTTTCGGCTGCGTGCCTTCGTGTTGCTGAAATCAGCGATCAAAACCCTGTTTTCTCCCTTTCTCTGCTTGCTGGGGATTTCGCATGGATGTGTAAATCCATACGTCCTTCTTGCTTTGGTGGCCAGGCTGACGGCACGGCGGTCCCAGGGTCGCGGGATGCTCCCGTCCTCTTCCCCGCCTTGGAGGTAGGAGCTGCCACGTCGCCCCAGTGCCCGATCCCTTGAGCTTTGGGGCAACCGGGGCCGCTCCGGCTCAGCCCAGCCACTCCAGCGGGGACGTGCCAGCTATGCTGGAGCCCGGACAAGATGCGCTGTGTTCGCCCTGCAATGCAGCTGCGGCATCCGGCGCAGGTGAAACCGCTGTGAGACGAGATGCCGGATGAGCGGAATCCCATCCCCAGAGCTCTGTGCTGGGGGCTGCGGAGCTTCAAAATGCCTTCTGCCAGGGCAAGCAGGGAAGAGCTGGGATGTGTTTCCCCAACCTTGGTGGTGGGGCTGAGACCGCAGCAGCGTCGCCGAAGGCGGCAGCATGCAGCAGGTGCCCAGCGGGGGCTGATGGACATCGGAGCAGCGTTGGGGAGAGAGCGCCCATCCACGGGACTGGGATAGCAGCACGAAGAGGATCCCAGGTGCTGGCGATGGGCTCCAGGTCCTGCTCTGGCTCCCCGCCGGGGAGGACAGCGAGCGTGGCGCCCCTGGCAAGCGCTCCCCATAATTCACTCTCTGGCGAAGCATCTCCAGCTGTTTGTCTGCCTTGGGAGAAACAACAGCCTGGCTCTGCCATCACGACAAAGCTGTCCTGACCCCCAGGGCCAGCCCCCCTTGGGAAACGGGGGTGCTTCCCACCAGGCTGCTTTTTGGAGCTCCCCCCGCTCGTGCCAACTGCTGTTTCTTTGGGAAGAGGAGGGACGTGGGCCGAGGCAATCTCCTGGCCGTGCCCAGCTTCATCTGCACCCCCCTGCAGAGGGCTCCTGCGGGTAACTGCAGTGCTGTGGCTGCACCGTGTCTTCACCCCTTCCTAAACGCCAGCTTTAGGGACATATTTGGCCTCTCTGCAGAAACCGCCAATAGCGTGTCCAACTGCAACGGCGTGTTTGTCTCCCTGGCGCCTCTCGGGAAGGATGGAGCGGGGCCAGGCAGATGCCAGCGCTGCTCCCTGGAGCGCTGCGTGGCCCGGGGATGCTGGTGCGACCCGGCGGGAGCCAGGGTGACCCTGCCTGGTCCTCGCTGGGGCCGGCTGGGAGCTGCTGCTCTTTACTGTTCCGATTGCAGCGAACCCACAGAAGCAGCGGCTGGGCTTTGCGTGCTGAAGCCTTTCTACAGCCCCTGCGCAGCACTGCAACCGCTGTGTGCGGGACGGCCCTGCAGCCCCCCGTGCCATCCCTGGTGAGCGCCTGGTGCCCGGCTCTGCGCCGTTCCCTGCCCACACGCCCAAAGCCTCCTGCAAGAGGCGTCGCTTTGCAGGGAAGGCTGGTAAATTAAACCTACGCAAAAGTCAACTTAATTATTGGGGAATAAAGATCCCATTATTCTCTCTGCCCTGAAGCAAGGAAAAGAAATTTCTCTCGTTTCCTTCCTAAATTCGAAGGGGAGTGGGGGAGATTCCTAGGGAAGGTGCGCCTGGCACCGCAGCAAGGGCAGGAGGAGCCAGCGATGCAGGAGCCGGAGGGGACCGCGGGCGGGCTGGTGGCACGGACCCCGGCTCCAGCCCCCCGGCACCGTGATGTGAGTCGTCTGCACACCCTGGGAGGAGGAGGAGGAAGGTGCTGCCAGGACAAACTCCTGTGGCTCCGGGCGTTTCTGTGATTATGCCCCACCTGCACAGACAGCTCGAGCATCTCGGTGCGCTGGCGCCTGGCTGATAACTCGCGTTACGTTTGCACCAGGCTGGAGCTTGTGCAGGGAGAGGTCGTGCTTTGAGTCCCAAAGATGCAGCCAGGTGCAACGGGGGCAGCGCTTGCCCCCACCAGCCAGGCAGCTCCAGACCGCCCGTACCCCGTCTTTGTGACGATACTGTTAATTAAGCGGTGCTTTTCCCACAGAAGTGAAAGCTCCCGGTCGAAACAAGCCCAGCCCGTGCCCCTCGATGGCTGCTGGTGCCACTGAGCCCTGGGACAGGCGCACACCTGGGGTGAAAATAACCATCCACCGGGCAAAAACGGTGCTTTGGGGAAAAAAAAACAGCTGAAACCGCATTTCTCTGGCAGCACAACCGTTGGGTCTTAAACGAGAAATTTTAAATTTACTCTGCGAGCCAAAAAAAGTTGTAATTTGAATATACAGCATGGCACATTCCTCAGAAATTGATCATAAAGCTCTGTTAAAACACAGGCAGGGCCTGAGTAAAATAAATATTTTTGCTTCCAGAAGAGTGAAAGGTCTGGCCAGCAACTCAATTTATAATATTTTTAGCAGGTGATTCATCGAAGAGGGAAAAAAATACCCAGGGCAGCTGAATCCAGCAATGGCTCTTTGTCTCCGCGGGGCTGTCGCATCCAGGCGTGCTGGGGGCTGGCTGCGCGGATCTCCCTGCCCGCGGCGGCTCCCTGCTGCCGGGGCCCCTTTCCTGGGGTCTCCCTGAGCCCCCCAGAACCTGCTGCCTTCGGCAAAGCCAGAGGACACGCGGCTGCAGCTCCTGCGGAGAGCCAGGCGCTTCTGGGCACTTTGGGGACAGGGTCGTCACCCTTGGCGAGCATCGGGGCTGCCGTCAGTCGTGCCGGGGGAGGCATCGCCGCGGCTGGGCCGTGGGTCCCCTGTCCCCGCCGGAGCTGGGGACGGGGCGGCAGGGACAGAGGGTCCCTTTCGAGGCGTTGTTTGCCCGGAGCAGCCTCGGGAGCTGTGGGTTTGGACGGGGTTTCTTGACCGAGTTCCACTCACCGCGTTGCTGCGGTCTGGGGATGGAAAACAAACCCTGTGGCCTTTCCTATCTCCGGCCCCGGCAGAGAGTGTTTTTCTTTTCCTCCCCGCAGGTGCTGCCTCTCCCCCCTTGCTGCACATCCCCAGCCGGGGGGGTCTCTGCTGAGCACCTCCTCCTTTGTGCGGGGAAGGTGAGCGCGGGCGTAGGAACCGGGGGAAAATAGAGGCAAAAAGGAGTTTCTCCACAGCCCTGCTGCTGCGTTCTTCATTTGATGCTCGTGCAGGTCAGGCGATGAAGCCTACGGGAGCCCTGCAGGACTGGTTGCTGGGGTAGGGAGGCCACCAGCTCTGCAGCACAGGAGCGAGGTGTGGGCACAGCTACGGCCCCCTGTCCCCGGCGGGGGGGTGACAGACGATGCTGCGGCTGCCCCCGGAGCCCTCCCCGCTCCGCTCCCCGCTGCTCGGGTGAGAACCGGGCGGCGCAGCCGTGCAGAGGCACAGCGTGTTGGACCGCGGCCCCTCGGGGCACCCGAAGGGCATTTCTGGAGCTGGTGGTCACCGAGCGGTGGCCGACGCCTTCGGACTTCTCCGGTGCTTGTGGCCAAATGAAAAGAGTGGTCTCTAAACGGGCTGCTTGTGATGCACGAGACACCTGCTCCCAGCTATAAAAATGGATTAGCTGCATTGCATCTGGAGCCCATCCAGGCAGCAGCGCCTGCTCCAGCAGCATCCCATTTGGCACGCAGAGACCCCCGCCTGAAAGCACCATGGAGGGGAGCGAGGGGACAAGGCGCAGAGTTAAAAGGAGGGTCTGGAAGCTGTGATCCTCTCGAGGTGGAGAATCAGAGGGCTTTGAGCGGCCCCAGATGCAGCGCCGTCACCCAGGGCTGGATCCTGCCTCCCCGCCCGCCCCTTGCCGTCCTTTCCATTGTTCTTTGTACTCCAGCCCGGTCCCAGCGTGCTCCCAGCTGGCCGGGTTTTCAGCCTGGATACAAACTCCAGAGCAGCAGATACTAACTCATTGTATTCTGCGTGTTGGAAGGACTCCACGGTCCAACGCAAATTGAGTGGTGATATATTCAATGGGAAGGACGCCCTCCTCCTCCGTAGCGCCCAGGATGCTGGAGGTGCTGCCTCCAGCCCTGCCCTGGGACCCGCATCCAAACCCATCCCGGGGAGATGCGCTGGGACCTGCTCCTGCGGTGCGATCCCGACGTCCCTGCGAGCCCGGCGGGGTGAGGAGGGTCCCGCGGGCGCTCGGGGGCTCCATGCCGCAGCGGGCAGCTGGGCACAGCCTCGGCGGCAGCTGCCTCCTGCCCTCGATGGAGCGGAGGTGCAACGAGCAGCTCGGTTCTCCGCAGCGAGGTTCAAAATATCCCAAACCAAGAGTTACCTGCATTTCCTTCATTCACCCGGAAAATCTCATTCCCCTGCTAGACATCTGCCATAATGCAGTCCTGCCAGCATCGTGGAGTTTTATTACGCTCTGCATACCAATTATTTCAGGTACTCATGCAGCAATCTCTGCCCCAAATGATGCAATAGGGGAACTGGAGCTAAGCTGAGACTGTGTTTGGGCAATTCCTGTAAATCTGGTTTTATTATAAGCTTTCTGGTCAGTGTGCCACTCGGTCCTCGCTGCCCTGGTTTTGCCTGACACGGTCTGCCATCCGTCCAGCTCATGCGAGGCCAAATGCTTGGGATCAGCGCTTGGAAAACAACTGGGGAAGTCAGGGCTGCAACTGGAGGCTCAGGTTTCTGACTGATTTTCAAGGCTTGGGGAAGCTCCCAGGGTTGCAACACCATCCTGCAACCCACCGTACCAAAGGTGGGACGCCGAAACGTCCTGGGTTTGGAGCAGCCTGCTGCATTGCTGGGAGAAAACCGGGTTGATGAGCTGCCGAAAACCAGATTCCTCTGAAAAGCGGACGTGGGAGGGACCCCTGCCCCGTGGCAGGCTTTTCCCCGGGGCTCTCGCCTGGAGCGGAACACAAGCCGTGTCCCTGGAAAGGGCAGGCAAACAAAGTGGACAGGAAATTAATGTGGCAGAGGGCTGAGCTCGCTGACCGAGATGTGGCCGGGCTGATGCAACGAGGGTCAATTAAGCTGCCACCGCGCAGCCTCGCAGGGCGAATTAAGTGCCAATTTTCTGCACTGCTGAAGAGGTAAAGAATTAAAATGATAACTAACAGGAAGTTTCAAGCTGAAAAGAAAGAGCAAGTTGGGAGCTGGGAGTTTGAGGCTGGACTGGGGCCAGCGATGAGACAGCGGGGCGAGCACCACTGCCCTCTGCCGAAGGGAGCTGCGGGGAGCTCCCGCAGCCGGGTGTGCTCTCCTGCCCCAAAAATGGGGGGACGGCGGGGTCTGCAGGGCTGGCACGGGCAGGGGGCTGGCATGGCGGGGGGGACGGCGCGGCCGAGGGGCTGGCAGCTCACAGAGCCAAGCCTGGCTGAGCCTGGGTACACCACGGCCGTCCAAGCAAGATGAAGGAGTGGATCGTCCGCTCCTTGACCGAGGCACCCGCACCCTGCCCTTCCGGCTGGAGGGAGCCATGGGTGGCCGGGACGGGCGTGGGCATCCCAGGGCACACAGACAGGGAGGTCCCCAGAGAAGGCAGAGGTGGTGGGGGCTCCTGGTCACCCCCGCCCTGCCTGCCCCGGCGTGTCCCTCTCCGTGTCCTTCCCAATCACTGTCCCCCTGCTTTTTGCGGGAGGTGGGACTGCAGGGAGCTGGGTTTATTCCCTCCGCACGGCTGCTGCAGGTCCCGGGGTGTTCGGGAAGGTAATTCTGGCCAGGGCACAGGCAGGGAGCAGAGTCCAGCCCGGGGCTTCGGAAGCAGACAGCAGGATCTGTTTGCGGAGGGAAGTTCCTTGTCTGAGCAGAGTTTTCTCCTCCCTTTGGGAAGCAGCAGCCCTGCCCCACGCTTTCCCGAGGATGAAATGGCTGCGGCACAGCCCGTGGCTCTTTCCCGTGGCTCATTCCCGCTCCTTGCGCTCCCTCTGCAGGAGCGGGACGCCGGCCTGCGGGGCCGCATCCAGCTCCCGACTCCGCAGCCAACCTCGGGCTGGCACCTCTCGCAGGGACCCTTCGGGGTGAGGCCGGGGGTCTCTTGAATTGAGAAGCTTGAGCTCGCTCGTGTGCGTGTGGTGGGCTGAGACCTGCCCGCTGTCATGGGGGGGGACCGGGCTGCGGTTTGGGCTGCGATGCCCTCGGGGCTGTGGGATGTGGGGCGGCGGGGCAGGGGCTGGAGGAGAGGAGAGGCTGCGGGATGCGGGATGCAGGGATGCTCGCCAGGGCATCGGCCTCTGCCCTGGCTGGGAAAACCCTTTGCTGGGGTGCAGCCCCTGCCAACTTCGAGACCTCAAAGGAAAACATCTCTTCTGCTCCAAAACGTGTCCCTGCTATTCAGCTAAAGCTCCTGGCTGTGCCACCACTGCCCCACACCTGGGACCCTGTGCGCTGGGCCATGCCACCTCCCCTTCAGCCGCTCTGGGGGAGCTCAGTGGCTCCGTCTGTCCCTGTCCTCGTGTCCTGCCCTCGCAAAGGGCAGTCGGGGGAAAGCAGCCCTCCCGGGATCAATCCGCAGGCACATCCACCGCTCCCAGCCCTCCTTCCCCAGCGCTGCGGGAGCTCGGGATCAGCTCCCATTCCCCTCTCCCCGCAGCCCCGGGCCGCAGCTCCTGCTCCCTCTGTAAGCGGAGAGGTTCCTCCCCGCCAGAGGCCAAGCTGCCAAATTCCAGCCAAGAGTGCATTTTTACGGCATGACACCAGTGGGGCCCCGGCAGGAGACGGCACGAGATTCAGGCGCTCGCCCCAGAGGCACCGGTACCGGCACGGCAGCGGCATGCGTGGACGCCTCACCCAGCACCGTCTCCCCGCCGGTTTCCTCTCTCTGCCCGGGGAAGTGCTCGCCAAATATTACAAAACATCCTCCTTCCTCCCCCCCAGGCTGCAGGGTGCTCTCAGACACCCCGCCGCTGCCTGGCCCTCCCCACGCCGTCCATCCCCTTCCTTCCTCCCCGCTCCTTTTCCAGGCAGCTGCTCACGCAGGCGGCTTTCGGAGGAGCCCTGGGACAGGTAGCAGAGAGTGACGGAGCCCGGGACAAGTCTGCGGCTGGAAAGGTAGGAAGGAGAAGGGAGCTGAGGGCTGGGAGGCTCCCCGAGCTGCTTTTGCATCAGGCTGGAGGGAGGAGAAGAGCAGGGAGCGAGGGCTCCTTGGCCATCCTGGGGTGCGGAGGAGCCTCTGGCTCTCACCGGCCCCCCAGTGATGGCAGACCGTGGAAGACACCTTTGAATAGCACAACCTCCTCCCCGCTTTGCCCTGCCAGAGAGCTGGGTCTGGTGGAGCCTTCCCAGGGCGGCGCAGGGCACCGGCACCTGCGGCCGGGGCTGTGAGGGCACGCCGGGCTCCGCGCCAGAGCCTGCGCGCCGGGCTGCGACACGCTCTGCCTCCAGCCGCCTGTTGTGGCTCTGTTTGCGTTGCCAAGGAGGAGCTGCCAGAGCACCATCCGACACGGGGTGCTGGCACACGGCCCCCATCTGCCCGCCCAGCCGGGCCGGGGGCTGCCCTCCCTCCGCACCCCCGTGGGAAACTGGAAGGGGAGAAGCCGGCAGCGCCCTGAGTGAGCCGCAGGTGGGGAAGGACTCGGGAATGGCATCGTCCCTCCGGGGTGGTTTGCCGTGGCTCTGCCAGCACTGGTGGGCACAGGTCGGGGCGCCAGGGAGCCCCCCGCAGAGTCGAGGTGCTCCGGGCATCCCCTGGCCACCCTACGGCCCAGCGGTGCCCACTCCGGCTGGGTTTGGAGCCGGTGACAGGAGACAGGAGGCTCCAAGGAGGCATTTAAACACCATCCATGTGACAGACCCAGCTCTTAGTCACAGTCCCCGGAAACAACAGGGAACCTCTGCCCCGGGCAGCCGCGAGGGCTTGGTGCGCCTCTTTCCCAGGCACATGGAAATTTCCATGGAATTAGTGTGCGGGTAATTATTACCATCTGCCTCCTTGCAGCCAGCAGTCGCCATGCCGGCCGGCTACGGCGCTCTTGGGGTGCCGGACGGGCCGGGGGTGCAGGAGCCCCACCTGAGCCCAGCTCTGCCAGCGGAGCAGCGGGGTGGCCCCGGAGCCCCGGCTGCTGCCCTTCCTGTAAGTAGGAGCTCACAGCTGGGGCACATCTGGCTGCTCTGCAGCCCTGCCCGGTCCCCGCCTGCCTCTCTCCACAGCATTCCTGCCGTGTGTCTGTCCCACAGCCTCCCTGGGCACTGCCAGCCCCATCCCTCAGGGGAACAGCTTTCCGGGCAGAGCTTCGTGCCGTTGGCTGCGTGTGACTACTGAAGTTCTCGTGACGCTTTGCACAGCTGGGGAGCGAAGCCGTCTCACGCGGCCGCGCTTGCCTCCGGACCGTCGGAGCGTGGCCGTGCCGCGGTGGGGGGGCTGGATGGGGCTCCTGGGGGTCCGGGACCAGCCCTGTCACTGCTCTGAGGCTGAGGTTGTGGCTTGCGTCCGGCGACACTGACCCTCACTCTTGTCCAAAGGGGCTGGGAAAGCTTAATTAGCTGTTTGCCAACGGTTGTCAGGCTGAGGGAGCTCTGGGAGGGTGGTGTGGGACGGCACTCTGCGCTTCCTGGTGATTGGAAACCAGTTTTCTCTCCTAGGGTGCTTTGTAATCCTCGTTTAATTTTGGTGCCTTCCCCCTCCCGCTTTTCCCTTGGGGCGTGTGGCCGGAAAGCCGGCAGTTTCCCAGAGGTCTGTAGGTGTTTGTCGCTCGCAGAGGCCATGCCCTTGCCAAGGAGCGCCGGGGCCACAGATGCAGCCGACACGGAGCGGCAGCGCTGGCGCGTTACCCGCAGCTCAGCGTCCGACGCAGCGTCCCAGCCTTTCTGGAGCCCGTCCGCTGCCGTGTGCGCGTCGCTGCAGCCTCGGCTCCCTCGCCCGGTGCCAGGGCAGCTGGTGAGGAGAGGGCGTTGTGTTACCTCCAGGTCCCTCCCTTCCATTCAGATCCCTGCTCCCATAGCACGGATTTCTTAGGAAATACGGAATTCCTGCCGCATGGCTTGGTGAGGCCTCACGAAGGCGCGTTTCCGAGATAAATGGCCGAAGGCTGGAGGTAGCTTCCCGGCCTCGCAGCGGGTGCAGGTGCCAGGCAGCCCCCCAGCCTTCCTTGGGAAGTCTGAGTTGAAGCGCATCCCTAAACGGCAGCGCCTCAGCGTCCGCAGGCACACCGGGACGTTTGCCGAGGCGGGGAAGGGCAGCGTTTCTAAATGCGCCACTTGAAATGGCTGCAGGAAATTCTTCTGCAGCCAAAGGCAGGGAAAGGAAAGGGCCGGGCCCTCGGGAAGGCTGCCCGTGCCACCACCCGGCCCTCGGCCGTGCCACCCCACACACGGGTGCTGCGCAGGGACCGCGGTGCCACACAGCCTGGCACGGAGGTGGCTCCCGTCCCGTTCGACGGGCAGGGCTGCGTGGCAGCGGCACTTGTCCTCTGCGGCGCGGCGGAGGGGGTGGGCAGCGATGGAAGACGCAGCACATCCCGCCTGTGGTGTTTGGTCTTTTAACCATCGGAGCAGCCAAAAGACTGCTCTGAGCTCTGCATCGCGGGCCTGGGAATGCAAAAGACCATCTCCTCGCCTCCTTCACCTACTTGCCACAAGCCGCGTCGGGGCCCTGGGCTTGTGGTCCAGCCCGAGAGCCCCGTCCCGGCACGGCCGGCTCCCCCCAGCAGCATCGGCAGGGGATGGAGAGGGGCCGGAGCGGGATCCCTGCTCCCCTGCGGAGCTGCCCGGCTGCGGGGGGAGCTTTTGGAGCAGCCTCTTCCCGGGCCCCGCTCAGAGCCGTTTGCTGCTGGGTTTTCCTTCTCCCATGGTCAGCGGCAGGGCGCTGTGGGCATCCCAGGGCAGGCGTCGCCAGCACCTCCGCAGGGCTCGGCTGCTGCCTGCCTGCCTGCCGCGGGCAGGAGGGCAGTCGAGGCGGTCAGGACGTTTTATTCTCATCCAAGGAAGATTTCTGATTGGGGTTTTTTTGTGGTTTATTTGTTGTTGCTGTTGTTTTTAAAGAGCGGTGAAAGCTTTCAAGGGTATCAACACTTTTCTTGCCAAAAAATAATGCAACCCAAGCCAGAACACGCTCAGTGACAAAAAAAAAAAAAAAAAAAAGATTCATATTTGAGCTTTCATTTTCTCAGAAGTAAAAAGCCCCAGACAGTGTCAGAAATGGGTATGTTCTCTCAGGCGCTTTAATTGAAATAACTCCAACCAGGAGGTTTGCGAAGCAGGGTCACCTCTGTGCTTTTAAACTGCTGTGTTAAATCCTCCCCCGCGAAGGGGTCTGGCTGCGCGGGACGCTGGGGTTTGCTGTTTGGTTTTACCTTCACGGGACGGTTTGAGGGGAGGCTGGTTTAAGGCGGGGGGCAGCATCGGCGCTTTATCGGCGCTTCTTGCCTGAGGTTCAGCGCTCCAGGTCAGGGGCTCAGACTCCGCTTTGCCCTCACACACGCAGCATGGGGGACTGCGCTGGTGGCTGGAGACCTCAGCCCTCAGGTCACGGCTGATTTTTGTCAGCCCGGAGCGTGGCCCAGGGCAGCAGAAGCCACCAAGAGCCAAGGACAGGTCACAAAAGTGGTGTGCAGGTTGTGACCACAAAACAAGTAAAACAGTGCGTCTGTCGCATTCAGCTTTGCATAGTCAAGGTACGGTCAATAAAGTAGGAGACAGCTATCACTAAGCGCGTGTGCGGCTGCTATTTTAACCTCAAAGGCAGCCAGATTGACATTTATCATGGCTAATGTAAAGCGAAGAGGATAGTGCTGAGGTTTGGTGGATCCCTGCCCAGCAGTGCGCTCCGAGAGGAGCAAGCCAGGAGTTCCTGGAGCAAACGAGACCCACAGCCCTGCTGTGAGGGGTCCCAGTCCCGCACTGGGGTCCCGGTCCTGTACTGGCAGCTCTGCCCCGTACTGGCATCCCTGCCCTGCTGTAGAGGTCCCTGCTCCTTACTGGGGTCCCTTGTCTGGCACTGGGGTCCCGGCCCGGCTGTGAGGGATCCCAGTCCCACACTGGGGTCTCTGCCCGGCACTGGGGTCCTTGCCCTGTACTGGGGTCCCTGTCCCACACTGGGGTCTCTGCCCGGCACTGGGGTCCTTGCCCTGTACTGGGGTCCCTGTCCCACACTGGGGTCCCTGACCTGCACTGGGGTCCCAGTCCCATACAGGGGTCCTTGCCCTGCTGTAGGAGTCCCTGGCCCACACTGGGGTCCCTGTTTGCACTGGGGTCCCTGCCCTGCTGTGAGGATCCCCGGTCCTGCACTGGGGTCCCTGCCCCACACTGGGGTCCCTGCCCTGCTGTGAGGGGTCCCAGTCCCGTACTGGGGTCCCTGTTTGCACTGGGGTCCCAGACCCACACTGGGGTCCCTGCCTGGCACTGGGGTCCATGCCCTGCTGTAAGGGGTCCCTGCCCCACACTGGGGTCCCTGCCCCGCTGTAAGGGGTCCCTGCCTGGCACCGGGGTCCCAGTCCCGGTCCCAGCGCCGTCGCAGCCCTGCAGGGGGGTGTCCCCCCCCGGCGGGGCGGTGATCGGTCGCACCGGGCTCTCATCATCCCCGGCCCGGCCCGGCGGGGGGAGCAGCTGCCCGGGGCCGTGCGGGGCCGTGCCGGGCCGCCCACGCTCCCCCCCGCGGAGGCGGGGACGCGGCGGAGCGCGGCGGCAGCGCGGCCCGGCCCGGCCCGGCCCGGCCATGGGGGCGGCCCAGAGCCAGAGGCCGCGGGAGGCCGGGTCCCCCCAGCGCCGGTGAGTGCGGGAGGGGGGGTCCGGGGCGGGGGGTCAGGGGCCGGGTCCGCCCCGCTGCCCCCAGCGCCGGTGAGCGCCCAACGCGCGGGGCCGGTCCGGGGCTCACGGCGGGGGAGGAGGGAAAAATGAGCGTTAAGTGCGTACACTGGGGGAAAAGTTCCTCTTCTCTCCCTCTCCTCCTTCTCCCTCTCCTCCTCTCTCCTCTGCCTCCCCTTCTCTCTCCTTTTTGTCTTCTTCCTCTCCTTTTTCCTCTGCTTTTTCCTCTCCTTCTCCCTCTCCTTCTCCTCCTTCCTCTCCTCCTCTCCCTCCTCCTCTCCCTCATCTTCTCCCTTTCCCTCTTCTCCTTCTCCCCCTTCTACCTCTCCTTCTCTCTCTCCCTCTTCTCTCTCCTTTTTGTCTTCTTCCTCTGCTTCTTTCTCTCCTTCCTCTCCTCCTCTCCCTCGTCTTCTCCCTTTCCCTCTTCTTCTCCCTCTCCTCCTTCTCCCTCTCCTTCTTGCTCTCCCTCTTCTCTCTCCTTTTTGTCTTCTTCCTCTCCTTTTTCCTCTCCTTCTCCCTCTCCTCCTCCTCCTTCCTCTCCTCCTCTCCCTCTTCTTCTCCCTTTCCATCTTCTCCTTCTCCCTCTCCCACTCCCTCTCCTCCTCCTCCTTCCCCTCCTCCTCCTTCCCCTCCTCCTTTCCCTCTTCTCCCTCTCCTCCTCCTTCTCCCTCTCCTCCTCCTTCTCCCTCTCCTCCTCCTTCTCCCTCTTCCTTTCCTTCTCCTCTCCCTCTTTTTCTCCTTTTCCCTCTTCTCCTTCTCCTGCTCTCCCTTCTCCCCCCACTCCCTCTCCTTTTCCCTCCTGTCCCTCCTCTCCTGCCACCCTCAGCTGCACAGCCACTGCCCAGACACCCCATCCCCATTCCCAGCAGACTGGATTTCCCAGGCCGTGGCTCAGACCCCGCTGTGATTAGCCGTGGTGGGAAGCTGGGGCAGCCCTGTCACCCCTGGGTGTCACAGCTGGAGCTGGGTGCCAGGAGCCAGCAGCGCAATTCCCAGCAATGCCGTTAGAAAACCAGGTGCGGAGGAGGGAGGTGGCTGCAGGTTTGGTGGTAGCGGGAGTTGGGGCTGGGGAGCTGGTTCTCACCGTAAACCGAAGGCAGAGCGTGCTAGCTGGGATCACAAGGAAATCTGGACGTGCCTTATCTGCAAATCAACCAAAACACGTTCTGGAACACAGAAATATTTTCTTTAAGTGAGCCACCCTGCCATGCAGAGATAGCTGTGCTTGCGAGCTTTGCTGCTGCTTTTCCAAACCAAGCCACGCTGCCGGGGCTGGGCTGGGCTGTGGGAACGCTGGACCATCGGTGCCCGGCCGAGGGCTGTCTTTGTCCTGGAGCTTTGCCAGGCTTTACCGAGCCGGTCACCTGGAGCCAGGCTGCTGCTCTTTGAAACGTTTACAAACATCCCTCTGTTTGCACACGCTGGGTTCCGAGAGGAAGAACAAGTGCTTTCTCCCCCTTGTAAGTGCTCAGCTTTCCCAGCAGTGGTCTCCAAAATGGAATTAGAGGTGTTCCCAGGCGGAAAAACCATCCCGTTGTGCACTGTGTGCGTTGGAGCCGCCCCTTTCTGCCCGTCGGCCTCGGCTGCCTCTCCTTCCCGCCTGTTTACTCCACCTTGAGCAAACTTTGTTTTGCTCCCCCCCTGCCCTTTATCGTTTCCCTGGCCCCGTCCCTGCGCCAGCTCCTGTCCTCGCTCCTCGGCTGCCCCCCAGCCCTGCCGGCACCCCACGGTGTGGGGCTGAGGTGCTGCCTGCATTTCTCAATATCGCCAAGTCCTAACTCAAATGAGGGAGCCAAGGCCTGACAAACACCTGATAAGAGCATTCCTGCCACGTAGCACTGATATTTTTAGCAAACGGGGCGGAGGAGTTGATAGGGGAGTAAAGAAGCAGCAAGATGAAGGCAGATGCTTGTGCTCACAAAGCATCAGTGTGAGAATCAGGCTGGAACTCGCATATCTTGAGCCTGTTTCTATCAAATTGCTTTGCATGAGCTCACATCCACGCGAGTAGCATCAGGGAGATTAAGCCATGGTTGTTGTTTTTGAAATGCAGGAATAGCAGTGCATTCGTTTTTGCATCCGTCCTTTTTAATGCAGTCACAAATGTTTGTATTTATTAATTTGATGGTGGTATGGTGGGGAAGGACAGCTGGAGCCCAGGGGCTGGTTGGTGGTGTCTGGGGCTCGCGTGTGACAGTTGTGTCCTTTACTTCTATTTTTATAGAGCTATTTTGATGGAATGCGTAGCGATGGGAACTGTCACATCCAGGGGCTGTGAGGGGTGCCGGGGGAGCTGAGCTGCTCAGCAGCACTGTCCCACGCTGGGCATCGCTCTGGTGCTCGGGGGCACTGCCACAGCCTGTGACGCCCAGGTTCCCGCTGCGCCCTGGCAAGCAGCTGGCAGCGGCGGAGCCCAAGACGTGAGGAAATCGTGTTTTGTCCGCCTTGAATTTCAGGGCATTCGGTATTGTGCTTCTTGGTCCCGTGATGTGTGTCTAGACTGCGGCTCCGCCAAGGTCGGGAGAAGCAAAAGGAAAGTGGGAGCTTTGCTGTAGTGGATTTGCCCTACGGTGCTCCTGCCTCGTCCCTTGGCAGGAGCGTCCTCGCGATGGTGGGAAAGTGCCCCAAAGCGCCGGTGGGGCTGGGTCGGGCCGGCTGCCCCTTTCCACCCCGCCGCCACAGCAAGTGCAGGGTGTTGCGTGGCTGCGGTCGCTGCGGAGCCCCGCGGGTGCTGCGGGAGGAGGTTGGGGGTGAGGGGCTGCGGGGCAGGAGAGGGTCGGGCAGCGCGGAAGGAGCTCGGGGTCTGCGCCGTGCCCCTGCCTGGGCCGGCTGAGGTGATGCCGGAGGATCCTCCACGCCGCTCCCAGGGCATCGGCTCAGCCCCGGGGCTCCGCTCGGCCCCATGCCGTGCTGCGTCGCACGGGGGTCGCCCCCGCAGGCCGCCCACCCAGGTCCCGGGTCCGCCCCCGGGGACAGCCTGAGGAGCGCCCCTCGCTCCCGGGTCCTGCGGGGCAACGCCCGGCCGAGGGCAGCCGCGGAGCCCCGGCGCTCCGCCTCCCCGCGGGCCGGAGATGCTCTGCAGCCCTTGAATTCCCGTCCTGGAGGGCCCTCTAGCGAGAGCGCCAGCCCCGGCCCCCCCCGCCCCGCCCCGCCGAGCTCCCGGCCGATGCTCCGGGATGATCCCGCACCTGGGGCATGCTCCCGCCCCTGGGGGATGGTCCAGGATGCTCCGGGATGCTGCTTGCACCCAGGGGATTCTTCGGGATGCTCCACGACGCTCCCATACCTGGGGGATACTCCAGGATGCTCCCGCACCTGTGAGATGCCTCGGGATGCTCTGGGATGCTCCTGCACCTGGGGGATACTCCAGGATGCTGCCGTGCTTGGGGGATGCTCCGGGATGCTCCGAGACACTCTGGGATGCTCCTGTGCCTGGGGGATGCTCTGGGGTGTTCCCACACCTGGGGGATACTCCGAGATGCCCTGGGATACTCTCGTGCCTGGGGGATGCTCCGGAATGCTGCCGTGCCTCGGGCTCACTGCTACCTGGCAGGGATGGACCCCGAGGCCCTCGGCCGGGGCTGCAGCTCTTCCCACGGCCTGGTGTTCTGCTTGCCCATTGCTTGCCCTTCCCTAGGGCCCGGTTCCCTTTCTAGGCTGGGCTATCGGGGAAGGGAGAGGTTGAGCCTCCCCTCGGGTGTGCTCTGCGGCCTGAGCAGGTGAGTCGCAGGTGGGAGTTACCAGAATTAATCTTTTCCCTGTCACAGCAAAGGTCAGGAAGCGCATTATGAAACCATCTCTCTCCCAGCGTTTGCTGCACGTGGCCACTGGCGCGCGTAAACCTTCATGTGAATCCCCTTCTCTTAATTCCCAAAGTTTGCTTTTTTCACAATGCAACAGCAGAAAATAGTTTACCTTTTTACTGACGCCTAGGCCCACTTTAAACTGAGGAAAATGTGATAAATAGAACAGGGTGGCATAAAAGACAGCGACAGAAAAATGTTCTCATGAAACACTTTGCACCTGCTTTTCTGGAGGAGATAAATGTTGTGTGGATAAAGTGCTTATCACGGGCTCTTAAGGAGACTTACGTAGCAGTGAAATATGGATTCATGTTGTATCGGTGTGCTGATCTCCCCGGGCTGTCCCCACGGTCCCCTGCCGAAAGGCGGGGGCACGGCTGGGGGTGCCGTCCTCGCGCCCCGTCCCAGGGCTGGCTGCGGGGGGTGGACCCTGGTCCCCGCGGGGAGGGGAGGAACGGCCGGAGCGGAGGGGGAAAATGAAAACCCACAAAATATCAGTTTCTGAGCTAGAAATGGAAGCGCTGGCTCGCTGCGCCGTGCCCAGAAAAGCTCAGCAGCCAGAAATAGATGTTCTGCTGCCTAATGAAAGGGCCAGGAATGGAAACTCCAGGTGCGCGCCTTCCTCTGACCTGTGGCGCTGCAGCTTCCAGCACGACAGCCGTGGCGGTGTGATACCTGTTCCGCAGCCTGTGTTTCCCACACCATTCCCGGGCACTGAGGTGTGGCAACAGCGGGAAGAGCTGGGACGATGGCTTTCCGGGAGGCGAGGCCGGGCAGAGGCACCGCTGCCAGCCAGGCGGGGGGAAGCTCATCCCGGCATAAAACAAGGGAAAGTCTGTCTGGATGCAGAGCTGTTATCCCGGGATGCAGCTGGCTTCCTGCGAGGATCAGCATCAGAAGCGTGAGCGAGGTTTTGCATCTTTTTGCAGCCTCTGTGACGCCAGGGCTCTTCCAGCCTCAAAACCTCCATCTCCACCCGATTCCCTGACACGCAGCGCTGCTGCTCACCCCCTGCCCTGGAAAACCAAAGCAGCCTGCGAGCTGTGGGGGGTTTCTAGGTCATTCCATGCTGCCTCTGCCAGAGACCTGCGCTGTGCTGCCTGCTCCCAGCTCTCTTCCCGGAGCAACTGGGACAGCCCTTGGCCAGAGCCACCCGGAGCGGTGATCCGCAGGGGAAGGGCTGCGAGAGCCCGCGCCATCCCTTCTGGGGGTACCTGCCGCCAGCGTGCTCACAGAGCTGATGGGGCGTGTTACTTACACGGTGTTTGTCTGGAAAGAGGCAAAGCCAGGAAAAATAGTTCCTAAGCAAGGCTGGGTGCCCGTGGTTAGAGCCTCCTGGGGCTGGGGACCACTGTGCTGCCACATCAGCCTCTGCTCCTGCATCCTTTTATGGACCCCAACCGGGAGAGGCTGGGCGCCTGGGCAGGGTGCTGCTGGGCTGTGCGCTGGTGGGCTGTACATCGATATGTGGGCTGTACATCGATACATGGGCTGTACGTTGGCATGTGGGCTGTACGTTGGTATGTGGGCTGTGCATGATGGGCTGTACATCGATATGTGGGCTGTACATCGATATGTGGGCTGTACATTGGTATGTGGGCTGTACATCGATACGCGGGCTGTGCATGATGTGCTGTACATCGATATGTGGGCTGTACATCGATATGTGGGCTGTACATCGATACGTGGGCTGTACGTGATGGGCTGTACATCGATACGCGGGCTGTACATCATGGGCTGTACATCGATACGTGGGCTGTACATCGATACGTGGGCTGTACATCATGGGCTGTACATCGATATGTGGGCTGTACGTGATGGGCTGTACATTGATATGTGGGCTGTACATCGATACGTGGGCTGCACATGATGGGCTGTACATTGGTATGTGGGCTGTGCATGATGGGCTGTACATCGACACGCGGGCTGTACGTGATGGGCTGTACATGATGGGCTGTACATCGATATGTGGGCTGTACGTGATGGGCTGTACATCGATATGTGGGCTGTACGTTGGTATGTGGGCTGTGCATCGATGGGCTGTACACCGATACGTGGGTTGTACATCAATGACGGAATCACGGAATCACAGAATTTCAGAGTTGGGAGGGACCTCTAGAGATCACCTGGCCCCACTCCCCTGCCAAAGCAGGATCGCCCAGAGCACGTCACTCAGGGCTGCATCCAGGCGGGGCTTGAAAATCTCCAGAGAAGGGACTCCACACCCTCCCTGGGCAGCCTGTTCCAGGGCTCTGTCACCCTCACCATAAAGAAATTTTTTCTCATGTTTGATCAGAACTTCCTATTTTCCAGCTTGTGCCCGTTACCCCTCGTCCTGTTACTGGCAACCACTGAAAAGAGCCTGGCTCCATCCTCCTTCAACCCACCCTTTAGATACTCGTATGCCATAATAAGGTCTCCCCTCAGCCGTCTCTTCTCCGGGCTAAAGAGTCCCAGCTCTCTCAGCCTTTCCTCAGAAGGAAGATGCTCCAATCCCTCAATCATCTTTGTTGCCCTAAATATACAGGCGGTGCGTCGATACGTGAGCTGTACATCGATATATAGGCTGTGCATCAATATGTAGGTTGTACATCAGTACATGGGTTGTACATCAATACGTGGGCTGTGCATCGATGGGCTGTACCTCGATCCATGGGCTGTGCATCAATACTTGGGCTGTGCATCGATCCCTGGGCTGTACATCGATGTATGGGTACCTCGCTGCCTGTCCCTGAGCTGTCTTTGTGCGGTGCTCGGCACAGCGGCGCTCTGGGCCCGGGCGGGAGGTGACAGCAGCGCAGGGGACAGCCCGTCCAGCTGCTGCGTGTGCAGGCTGCAGCTCTCCGCGCGGGTGGAAACTGCTGGCAGGTCTGGTTTCGAACAGGTCAGCATCCTCTCTGCTCTGCAGAAATGTGGCCGCTGACTGTGCCCAGCGGCATTTGGCAGCCAGAGCCAGCGGTGTGACTGACAAAGTCAGGTTATCTCCTCAGCGTTTGATTTGCAGCCAGTGGTGCTGCCAAGCTGGGTTGGGTGCCAAGCTGGAAAATGCCACTCGAGGCGTTTTCTTAATTGCCGATCGTAAACAGCGAGTGGAAGCAGGCTCTGCTCTTGCCCTGCTCTGGTATCTTCCTGCCCCGGGGCCCTGCAGGTCAGGAGCTGCGCAGCCATCGCTGGTGCCGGTGCGGTTCATTCCCGCTCATCCCGTCCTCTCCTTCCTCTGGGCGGCGGGTGGGAGCGGGGGGGTCCTCGCCGGGCACGCTGTGTGTGCGTGCAGCCCTCACAATGGAAGGATGCTGCTGATTTCCTCCGCTCATGCGCCCCAGTTCCCTCGTCCAACAAGTGGGGGGGCTGCAGAAGTCGGTCTGTGCGGCTCCTTCCCCGCTGCCGCAGCTCCTTCTGCCGCTGGCACCGCACCGGCTGCGGCTCCCGCACTGCCCGCATTTCTCTGTCCTCTGCGCGGTGCCTGGCAGCCGTCAGCTGTGCTGAAACGCGGCGCTGCCATCGCTCTGGCTGCTCTTCTGGGTCAGCGTGGGCTCGGGCAGCGGCGGGTGGGAAGGGGGAGAGGGAGGAGGAGTTGGGGCTGCAGCCAGCCGTGCTGCAGAGCCGCTCACGCCGCGGCACAGCCTGAGCATCGCCTTATGTAAAATTCATCTGCAGCGATCAGCTCTGCCGCGGCGGGTGGTGGGAAGGAGCCTGCTCCTTTCTGCTCGCAGCAGACGTAGGCGACAGGATGTTGAGGTTCTGCTTTTGCTTCAGCCTCTTGGTTTTTGGCTAAGCTGTGATAAGCGTCACTTAGTCCCTTCTTGCTCAGTGTCCTCCACGCAGCAGCAGGGAGGTTTGCAGGGCTCCTTGTCCCCTGGACCCCAGCGGGTGCTGTGGCCGGGGTGTCATCCCAGGGTCCGGACCCTGCTCCTGCCCCTGCCCCGCGGTGGGGACTGGCAGCACCTTTGCTCCAGCTGAGCCAGAGGTATCTTTGTGGAAGTCTGGAAACGTCGTATGAAGGGATAAGAGATTTTCTTTGGCAGAGGCCAGACAATAAGAGCGTGCAGCAATGACACATATATTTAATAAGGACACCAGCAGATGGAAGCTTGGCAGAAAGGATCCCTGCAGGGAGGTTATTTGAGATGCTCCGCAGTGAGGAATGAGCCCTTTGAAGTGTCTGATAGAGGCTGGTGTCAGAGGTAGCCAGACCAGATGGACGGGTCTGGCCTGGCCCAGAGACCTCTCTGCCCTGCGGAGGCATTCCTCACGCCCGGAGCTGGCTGATGATTCACAGGAAAGCATCGGGCTGTGGTCTGGGCTGCCACGTGAGCGCTTCGTCTGGTTACTGAGGGCCAATAGCACTTCTTCGCAATGGGCCGAGCTGGTTTTGCAGCCGGGCGGTTCTCTGCCCTTTCCCGGGTTGTCCCGGGGACCTGCCGCCAGGAGCGGGCAGAGCCCGCCCGGGGCCATGGGGAGCTGCGGGCTCTGCGGCAGCAACCGTCCGGAGCCGGAGATGCCGCTGCCCGGAACAGTGCCGGACATTCCTCCCAGCGCTTCGGACGCTGTATGGCATCAGTCATGTTACGCTCCCCTCGCTAGCAAGCATGGGGGGAGGTAATTTGGGAGCAGGAGCCCTTGTTAGGGAGAGGATTCCGGAGGGAGGCCAGCCTGGCAGGGTTTATTTCTGCGGCGACTGTTGGCTGTTATTTTTAAACAACAATAGTCTAATAAATAAATAAATAAATGAACTTGCTGCCACGGAAGGATATAGCATCGGCCAGGGCTGTTGAAGTCGGCGTTTCCTTGGAAAATGGAGGGGGCAGGTGTTTCCCTGCCCTCTGCCCCTCTCCCGCTGCGCCTGGCCCTGGGCAGCCCCCCCTGTCCCGAGCCCTGGGGGCCGCTCGGCCTGCACCCAGCAAGTCAAGGGGGGGTGGTTTGCTGGCATGTCGAGAGCGGGAGGAATCTGCGTCCCGCCGGCTGTGCTGCAGCACAGGTGCAGCCCCGAGAAATGCGGGGTAAAGCGGGGTGGGGGGGGATCTGGTTTCACAGCCCCTGCCTTCCTGCGTGGGGGGGGGGGGGGGGGGTCCTTCGGCGTGGGGGGCTCGGTGCAGCCTCCCGGAGGGGGGGTGACAGGGGGTTGGGGGCTGGCGCCTGGCCGGGCGCTGGGAGCGATGTGCACAACCCCCGCAGGGGATGCGCCGGCCCCGCGTTTGGGCAGAAATAGGTGGATTTGAGAGTTTGCGTGGGCAGGGAGGGGAGCGAGGGAGGGGCGCAGCGGCCTCTCACCGCCCGGCCGGGAGCGGGGGGGGCGTCTCGGCGGCGCTGCCCGCATCCCCTCCGCATCCTCCCCCGCATCCCCCCCGCCGGCGGGCGGAGCGGGCGTGCGGCGGGGCCGGGGGGGGGGCTCGGGCGGGCCGGGCCGTGCCGGGCGGGCGGCGCCGGGGGGCGGCGGGGGCGGGCGCTCTCCCCGCCGCCAGTCGTACGGTCCGGGGGAGGCCCTTGGCGGCGGCGGGGGCGGCGCGGCCGCGGCGAGCCCGGCGGGGAGCGGAGCGGGGAGCGGGGCCGAGCTCCGGCGGGCCGATGGCGTTCAGCGCCTGGCAGATCCTCTCGCCGGTGCAGTGGGCCCGGTGGACCTGGTCGGCGGTGCGGGGCGGGGGCGGCCCCGAAGGGGGGGACGGCGGGGCGGCGGCGGAGGAAGACTCGCCGGCTCTCGGCTTCAGGCAAGTGACCGCGTCCCCTGCCCCCCCCCCGGCCGCCGTCCCACGGACGCGGGGACGGCCACGCATGCCGGCTGTCCCCCCCCTTCGCTGCCCGCTCGCTGCCCGCTCGCTGCCCGCCGTCAGCTTGGCTGCCCGGGGGGGTCCGCGGCCGCGGGACCTGGCGGGGGGGAGGGGGGTTCGGCCGAGCCCCTCGGTGGCCGGAGCCCGGCGGAGCTGGGCGCTGCTCCCCCATGGGAAGATGCCGGGGGGCGGGGGGGGGGCGGCAGGGCTCGGTTCCCACGCTGGCTCCGCCGCTGCCCTCCGGAGCCGCGGGGGGAGACGGCGGCGGGGCCGGGGTGTCCTTGGAGGTGCGTGCTGGGCGCTCCGCCAGCCTGGGAAGGACCTGGCAGAAGCATCCCCGGAGGCTCGGCCGAGAGGAGGGTCGGGGGCGCGCAGGGGGGACGCTCACGATGTTGTTTCACCTGCTCTCCCTTTTCCGTTTGCTAGCGTGTCCCGCTGGACAGGAGCGAGCGGCCGCCCCAGGATGCCCACGGCCGGCCGGCCCGGGAGCCGGTCTGGCTGGATGTGTGGGCAGTGTGGAGGATTTCAGAGCTAGCCTTGAAAGTGGTAATTCCTCACTCTTTTCCCCCCCCTCGGCAGCTCGGACTCCGAAGGTAATTTTGAGACCCCTGAAGCAGAAACGCCGACCTGCTCGCCGGTAAAGGAGTTCTGCGAGCCACCGCCACCGGGATCGCCGGAGCCTGAGGCCGGGACCCAAGGTAAAGAGCCAGCGTGCACCTTCTGCTTTTCGGTTCTCTGCTCCGGATGCGGAAAATCAGGGTGGGGTCAAGGAGGAGAAGTCTCTTGTTTTGAATAATGCCTGCCACATTTTTTGTGGTTAATGGCCTGGATGGTTCAAATGCCAGGACTCAGGGCTGTGCGCTGCGCTAAAGGCTGTTCTCTCGCTTTAGTGAATCGATTTGGAGGGAGGGGGCTGCTCTGCAGGCTCAGAAGAGTCAGTTTGCCTTCCTTGGCTCGTGCCTATGCAAGCACAAAATTGTCCTTGCGCTGTTTTGCAACCACCGGTTGCAGCCTCCTGCTGTCCCTGAGCCCGGCCGCGGGTTTGGGAGCTGCCCAGGGATGCAGAGGCTGCAGCCGGGATGGCTGTGATGGATGGATTGATGGAGAGGAACCGAGATGCCGTTGAATCATTTTGTCAGTTCAGCTGCCCTCTGCCACTTCCCTCGCAGACCGCGCGGGGCTCGGGGCTGCCTCCCGTCGGTGCCTGCTGTGGAGAGGGCTGATGGCTGGTGGGAGCTGCCCCACACGTGCCCCGTGTGCCGCTCGCCCTTGGCTCTTGCGCAGGAGCTGGCGTGGTGCTGGGTTTGTGTCCTCCCCGGAGCAGGCAGTGATGGAGGTTTCATTGCGGGGTCTCTTTTCCCCAGAGTCAGCAGTCAGGTGTCTTTGCTGTGTAGCTGTTGTTAAAGATGCAAAAGCTCAACGCCTCTAAACCCCATTTCCGGAGAAATTGCGAGGGATCTGCTGAAAACGCGGGGGGTTTCCTTTGCTGGCAGGGTCCCGTGCTGTTGCTGGTTTGTCCTTGTGTCTCACACCAGCTGCTGCTCCTCTGAGCGCGGCTCCCCATTAACCCTTGGCCTTCTGGGGACCAGCTCCCCCCTGTCGTCGTACCCCCCTCTCCAGGGGCAATCCCGGTTGGTGTCTGTGGCTGAGCTCGGTGTTTATGTCTGGTTTTGTGCTGCCAGGAGGAGGCTTTGAAGCCCCGGCACCCCTGCAGCAACCGCTGGAGGTTATCAGGGCAGGGGCAGGGGGGGAGACCTCCCCTTTCATCTGCTCTGGGCAGAGCAGGGGACTGGGCAGTGTCAGGACGTCTGTGCGTCCCCGGGGCTGTCGGACGGAGGGCAGCACAGGGGGGCCTGGGAGGACCATCCTGAGCATCCTCTGCCTCCTCTTGCCCGACTGCCGGTCGCTGCTGCAGGGCCCCCGCTGTGGGACTTGCAATATTGTGCTTTTCTTTGCCTGTCGGTACTTGAAGGGGACCTACAGAAAAGACAGGGACAAACTTTTTAGCAGGGCCTGTTGTGATAGGACAAGGGGTAATGGCTTTAAACTAAAAAAGGGGACACTTAGACTAGATATAAGGAAGAATTTTTTTTACAGTGAGGGTGGTGAGACACTGGCCCAGGTTGCCCAGAGCGGTGGGAGATGCCCCATCCCTGGAGACATCCCAGGCCAGGCTGGACGGGGCTCTGAGCAACCCGGTCTAGTTGGAGATGTCCCTGCCCAGGGCAGGGGGTTGGACTGTGTGGCCTTTAACGGTCCCTTCAACCCAAACTATTCTATGATTCTTGAATGCTTGCAATGGCTTCCGATAATCACAGCTCTTGGAATAATCCTTCTCTTTTAAGAAGGGATGACAGAGGCATCTTTACTTTGGGGGATAATGTCTGGGGAGGGGGAGAGGGGAGGTAAAGGCTTTCCTAGCAGCTATGAGGATAACTTCTGCCACAGCTTCTGCTCAGGGAAGTGCATTGCCTCAGACTCCAGGGTGTCACCGTCCCCAGATGCGCCTCTGCCCTGGCGTCCTGGGACGAGCGGTTCCTCGGGGCCAGCCTGGCACAGCAGCGAGGGACCCGGCTGCCCCGTGCACAAAGGTTCCAGTGTCGCCGAGGGGGTGATCTCTGGCAAAAGCTGTTTTTCCGTGCTGGCTGGTGGAGAGCGGGATGTTGGAGACGGCAGGGCCAAAGTCGTGGTGCTGCTGTGCCCAGCTCCATCCCATCCCTGCCCTGCCCTGCCCGCACCCAGCTCCATCCCTGCCCTGCCCGTGGCTCCGGCTGCGTCTCCTCGGAGTCTCTGAAATGGTGAAGGGAAGGGATTCCCTGGGTGCAGTGAGAGTTTGGGGTGTGCGGCAGGTGTCCTGGGGTGTTAAGTCACCCCGCCTGAGGTTATCCCTACGTTAAGCCCCCATCTTCGCGGTGCTGTTTTGCAGCAGCGTGTGCCCTTCCTCCCGGCTGCGGCCGCCGAGCCGCGGCGGTGCGCGCCACGGTGGCAGGCGATGCAGCGTAATGGCTGCGTGTCGGTGCCGGCGCTGCCCTGCGGTCCCAGGGGAAGCGCTGGTGCCGGCCGCGGCGGGGCCAGCGCGGGGCCAGCGGGACAAGCCCCAACCTGCCGGCGGGCTCGGGGGCAGGCAGAGCCCCCCGGGCTTGGGGGGGCCGGTGGGAGCAGACATTCTCCATCTCACAGCCGCAGTCTCACCCTTACTTGGGAATAAAGAGGGTTAGGAAACTCGTAAGACAGAAGCTGTGCCGTGCGCCCAGCTGAGAGGTGGCCTGGATGCGTTAAACCCTGTTATGGGGGACAAAAATCCAGCCGGCCCCCTTGCCCCGGGAAGGGGGCTGCGTCAGGCTTGGTGCCCGTTCGGGGTCACTCAGAACAGTTTCCCTCTTGGTGTCTGGGGCGGTGGAGGCTCTGAGCCTCTCCCAGTCTTGCTGAAGTTGTCCTCCGTCGTCTGCCAGGAGGAGATATTCTCTGCAAGGAAATGAGCCGAAGCAGCAAACATGGAGCCGCCAGTGATGGGAGCCGGCTCGTCGGCTTTTACTTCTGTTACCCTGACGCCGGGCACGTGTTTTCCGGTGCCGTTAGCGGCAGCATCGTTAGCCGGTATGCTAATTCTTAACAGAATAGATTTAAAAATAGATCAACGTCTGTTAAACAAAAGCGGAAAGCCGAAAGAGGAAAGAACTCGTCAGCCGCGTGAGCCTGAGCTGAATGCACCGGCCAGATATCCTGCGCGCGCCGGGGAAGGGAGGGTGCGCGCTCGGGCTGAGCACGGAGCCCGGGCCCCGGCGAGGGCTGCGGAGAGCGGAGGGGTTGTTCCAGGCGCTTGGCATTCCGGGCGGCGCGGAGGATCGCTGCTGCTTCGCTCGGTTGCTGTACGTGGGATGAAAAGGGCGCCGGGAGCCTTTGCATCGCGGCGCTGCTGCCGCTGCCAAGTCTTCCTGATTCATTGCGGGGAGCGAGGGATGGCACGCAGGAGAACTGTTTAGTAAGTCGGTGTTTGTGTTTAATTTCAGCCCGAGGAAGACAAGCCTAACGATTAAAATGCACATGCACAGAGTGCCTATTACTGCGGTGCCAGACTGTCCTTTCTGTACGCTTCTCTTTAGGGAATAAAGAAAAAATCTCCGTTTCCACGTTGTAGTATCCCCTCCATGTACACTGGCCGGCCCAGAAGCAGGTTCGCACTCCGTGCACGGCCGGCGCAGCTCCTCTTTTGGGGCATCTGGAGTGGCTGTGCTTGGGTTTGGGATGGATCCTGGAGTCACCGAGCACTTGCTGGCGGTGCCTGTTTTCGTGCTGGGGCTAAAAGGTCCCCACCCGCCGGGCACAGCGCCAGAGGTGAGACGGGAGGGCTGGGGGTCACCTTTTCGGGATGCTGCTGAAGGCAGCGCCTGGCATGCCCGCAAGAAGAGCGGGTCCGAGGGGGACGCCTGGTCCGAGGGGGACGCCTGGTGCGGTGGGCCAGCGTGTGTGGCAGCGTGGCTACCAGGCTGCCTTCTCCTGGGGTCCTGTGGGGCGTTTGGCACGGTTTGGGCCCCAAAGGATGGCCAGGGCAGCTGGGCCGGGGAGGTGCTGGCTGTTTCCCTGGCAGGAGACGTGAGCGGAGGGAGCGTGTGCCGAGCCGGCGCGGCGGCTCTCCGGCGTGACTGCACGGGGGTGGCGGGGAGCCGGGCTCGCTTCGGGATGTAAACGCAGGCGGGGGCTGTGGAGGAACAGGGAGAGCTGCACGCAGGTCGGCGGGGCTGGGAACAGGCAGGGCTGCACTGAGGGTATCGCGATGCTCGGGGCGGCGGGGGCCGGGGTGCGGATCCGGGCACTTCCCGAGCCCCCGGAGGTTCTTCGGGTCACTGGTTTCTGCATCCTGTGTAATTGTTCCCGCAGGAACGCGCGCTCCGGTTGCTTGGCAGCTCATGGGAGGCTGCGTTGGAGGCAGAGGAAATGCAGAGGGGGAGGAACCGCTGGGGCCGGGGGTGGCGTGGGGCCAGGCTGTCCCCCCCAGCCCTTGCTGGGCAGGGGGACCCGTGTGGGCTGGGTTTGCCGGGATGCCGTCACCTTCGGGACTGCTTTGCCAGAGGGGCGGGGGCCGGCTCTCCATCTCTGCGAGGGATGGTGCCCTGGGAGCCCCCCCGGTCCCAGCAGGTCCCTGCGGCCATGGCTCTGCCCCACAAACCATCGCGCTCTTCATCCTGGCAGCGCTCTCCGGAGAATTAATTGACCTCGCAGCTTTGCCTGCCTTTGTCCCCTGTATGGAGCGACCTCAGTGCCAACACGAGCCCGTCCCGGGGTGGCCTCGGCCCCCGAGGCTGTGGGCCCCCGGGGAGGCGAATAGCTCATCCCTCGTAGGGCTGGAGAGCCAGCCCCTGCCCCTCCTGTAGAGCAGTCCCGAAGGTGACGGCATCCCGGCAAACCCGGGGCTTGAAAGTCAGGACTGTGGGGCATTGCGTGCGCGCTCGGGCAGGGCGCGGACGGGGTTCTCGCGGTGGAGGTGGGCAGGCTCCTCGCCACCCCCTCAGCTCTCATTCCTGCCTCGGTTCCCCGGGGCTGTCGCTCAGCCGCAGCGCCGAGCGTGGCTGTTGGCGCGCACGAGTGATTAATACCTGTCTGGTAGCCAGAGAAGGGGCAAAAAACCAACCCCAGAGCCTGCAGGAGGGATGGCCCTACTTCAGAAGATTGCCAAAATCGCTGGCGAGCTCCTGAGCGTTCCTTCACCCACGCCTGCCGTCTCCCAGTATATTCCAGTTCCTCAGCCTCTTGGACTGGCTGTGCTGGAGGCAGGGGGGAGCGGAGCTGTCTCGGGGGCAGAGAACGAGTGAATCGCAAAATTGGAAGGCCTGGGCAGGTGGTTGGAGCTGTTGTGCAGAAATGGTGGTTCTGAGCGACGGTCACACGCACCGTCCCGTCTCCTCTCCCCGCCCTGCAGCCATCCCCGGCGAGGAGAGGTGGTTTGCGTGCCGACGGCTTGTTATTCCAGAAGTAATTACTCATTGCTTGGGTTAGAAACCAGGATGGGCTTATGTCTGTGAGAACGGCGGCTGCAAAACCTTCCAGTGGGAATGTAAAATGCATTTAAAAGATGCCTTTCGCCCTGACTTTGAAGTCTGTTCTTCTATTCAGGGCTGTCTCGGTGAGGTTTAAAGCATCTGAGCAAGACAGCAAGTGTAATAAAGTTTTCTTTGGGGTCTGTTAAAGAGGTTTTCCTGGTTCCTAATGATGGAAGGGCCTGGCAGGCGCTGCCTCGGAGTGTTTGCTGGCTGCACTCCAAGTACGTATCCACTGGATTTGTGTTTACTGATGCGTTTTCTGGGGCAACAAGGCAATGTCTGCTTGGAGGGAGCTTTTTTTGCAGTCGGAGGGAGCTTTTTTTTGCAGTCTCAGGGAGCGCACAGCCCCTCATGATTCACTTCCATGGCTTTTAGCGTCCTGGAGATCAATTATGCAAACCACGAGCCATCAGCTGAGTCAGGGTTACTGGCTGGGTGTCCTGGATTAGCCCAGGGACCAGATATTTGCCTGATTCACTTTCCTTCTCCTGCCAGCCTGTGACTCGCTCGGTCACCAGCGAACGTGAGCTGGTTGCAAACAGGAGCAGCCTTTCCAGGGAGACGCGCTCGGGGCTGCGGGAGCTTGTCGTCGGCATCCCCTGGCCAACGGGGGACGACTCCCCCCGCGGCTGCCACCTGTGTGCCAGTGGGAGGGGGACAGGCAGGTTTCCCAGGCATAAGCATCACCCATGCCGCTGCTCCCAGACAGCTTTTCAAACCAGTCGAGTCCTCGGGCGAGCACTGGTTTGGTCCTGCCCGGGCTGTGTGTCCGCAGAAAGGTGCCAGCGAGAGCTGCGAGTCCTGCGTGCTCCCTGGTGGGTGCTGAGCACCCCGAGCATCCCGTTCTGCCTTATCCCCGGAGTCTGTGCAGTGGTCCCTGGTGGAGATGCAGGGGAAGAGGTGTGGATGTGACACCGGGTGTTTTCTCTTGTGCCTTCGCCTGCCCGTGCTGCGGTCCTGGCTCTGGGTGCTCGTGGGTGTAGCTTTCAGGGTGCCTCGGTACATAAGGAGCTTCCCCATCCCCTGACAGCAAAGAAAAGATTAAACAGTAAAAGGATTTAGGGGAAGGGATTGGAGTAATAGTGATTAAGTCATGGATCAGGATTTGTGATTAAGAAACTCTGACAGCGGCGTGGCGAGCCCGGCATAAAAGCACAGGTGGGATTTCTGCAGAGAGGGGGCAGGCAGGATGGAAACCGCGGTGCTGAGCGGCACGGCTGCTCCAGCAGGCCCTTCCCTGCGGGATCGCCGCTCTCCGGGGGTCTCACTGCTCTGCTGTGCCCCCCTTCCCTCCTGGTGTGGGTGAGGACTGTCCGTACCACGTGGCATCCCTGCGTCGGGCCCCTGTCTCTCTCGCAGGAGAGCAGGGGGCTGTCAAACCCGCTCCCGCACTCGGGGTGCGGTGGCCAAATCCTGGGGAGCATTTTGCATTGGACACCTTCCCTCTGCCTGGGGCACATCCCGCTCCGCAGCCCCGGCACCAGCCACATGCGGCCAGCGGAGCCCCAAATCCCCTCCGCAGCCTGTTACGTCCTTATTCATTAAGCGCAGCATCCCCTTCCCATTCGCCCCAGGACCTGCTTAATCTCGTTCCATGGTGGTTTCTCATGCCATGGTTCCCCAAATTCCTCTTGGTAACCTTTAACTCTCTGCCCAGGTGAGCAGTGACTCCCTGGCACTGCTGTTCCCACTCGGATGCGAGTATTTCTGCCCTGGGAGCAGCTGCCCCGCGGTCGGTCCCGGTGGGGTCTGGCCCTCGGGAGCCTCCTCGCTGGGCTTCGCAGCCGCCTGGGTGGGAGCGAGTGGGGGGCGAGGAAAGGCACAAATGGAGATATTGGTGGGTCTGCTGCGCGGTGCGGAGAATGCCTCCCCACAGGGGCTCGCAATTTGTGTACGTTTTCTCCACTTCAAATCTTACAGACAGTGCTTGAAGCCGGGGTTACGCCGTGGTGCGGGCAGGCGGGGAGGCTGAGCTTTGGGTCGGTGCATCCCCCATAAAATCTGAGCCTGGAGCAGCTGTGAGCGGGGCAGAGGAGCCCCTTTGGCGGGGGGTGCACGGCAGGAGGGGGTTTAACTGGCTCCTTTTATCTTTTCAGAGCCCGGTGGCCATGGTGACCTGCTGGTAGGGGAAGCCGACCAGGACAGCTCGCCTGGGAAGCCCCCCAAAGATGAGGCTCAACCAGAGACCGGAGCCCCTAAAGCCAACTCGGATACTAAAGGGGAACCTGACCCTGCAGACGCGTCCCTGACACAGTCGCCGGCCGGACCCCAGCCCCCGGCCGGACCCCAGCCCCCAGCCACGCTGGGAAGCGGGGCTGGCACTGGCTGCACCGCCGTGCCCGCTGCAGAGCCAGCCCCGGTGCCCCATGCCGGCAGAGCTGCCCGGGAGCGCGTCATGTCAGGAGAGGATGCGGCTGACGCCGGCACGGGGCTGGTGGAGCCGAGGGCTGGTGCTCTGGCCCGGGAGAGCTCACCCAGCCGGGGCCAGCTCGGGAAGGAGAAACCCCCTTCGCTGGGGAGGAAGATGGAAGAAACCACAGAGGAGACCCCGCTGCCCCGAGCATCCTACCAGTTCGACCCCGAGCAGTACGACGAGAGTGTAAACCCCTTCGTGGCCGGGGGCTGCCGGCTGCAGAGCTCCCCCCCAGCAGCCCCGCGCCACCTCTCCCAGCCCAGCGGCACCCCTGGGGACCTGGGCGGGGACCTGGCCCTGGAGCCCAAGGAGCAGGTCCCGAAACCTGAGGTCGATGGTACGGAGGGGAGGGAGAGCCCCGAGGCCAGGAGAGCTACGCCAAGGAAGGGCAGCAGGATCCCGGCCAGCAAGCTGACGCCGAAGAGACACCGAGAGTCCCCCAAGAAACCAGCCGAGGACGCGGAGAGGGGTCCCACGGAGCCGCCGCCTCCCCGGGGCTCCCCCCGGCTGGGTCCCGCGCTCTGGGACAGCCCGGGGCTCAACCCGCTGCAGCACTCGCCGACGCTCCCCAAGGGCTCTTACCAGTTCGACCCCAATAACTTTGACTCCGTGGATCCCTTCAAGCCCACCAAGACCCTCGCCAGCACCGCCCCCGACTCCTGCCCCGCCGCCGAGAACAGCCTCAACGAAATCCTCGAGTCCCAGACGCTGGAGGTGCAGGACGATCTCGCGAAAGGCAGAGACTCCCCGCAGAAGCCCAAGTCGCGCCTGATAACGTGAGTGCCGGTGCGCGGCGGTGGCCGTGGCGATCCTGTCCCCGTGCCTCCCGAGCAGCACCGACGTGCACCTCGCCTTCCGCTGCTGCTTCCCCGGTGTTATCCGCCCCGGCTCCCGGCAGAGGGGCAGCTCCCCTCTCCCTGCCCCGGGCGCTCGGGAGAGGATGGGAGGAGAGGGACGGGTGTCCCGGAGCGGTGCCGGTGCCCCGGCTCGCAGGATCGCCCCGTGGAAATCCCCTCGTGGGGTCGAGGAGCGGGAGCAAACCTGTACCCAAGGCTCCGTTACTTGGAAGGCTTGCCCAGCCCACGCCGGGGTTCGGGGTGTTCTGGCGCTGGTGGATCAGATGCTGCCGGGACGTTTGTGAGCTGCCGCTGAATCTCCTTCTTTTACAGCAGGGGAGGAGAACGGGGGTCAAACAGGCACATCCTTTGTTGCTTGTGTCGCATCTGCACCGGCGGTAGGGAGCTGCTGGCCCTCGCTCCACTATTTAAGTGCATGTTTAGTTCCTGAACCGAGCAATTTAAAACCCCCATGTAAATGCTGACGTTTCACAGTGCCTCTTGGGAACGCAGACGGCGTTACCCTCCTCTGGGAAGAGGTTTAATGGCTAAACCTTGCCATTTTCTTGGTGTTTCACCCGTTGTATCACAAACGTCCTCCGAGCTGTGCCTGGGCAGTGCCGAAGCCTCAGCCTGCGGAGGGGGAGCTGGGCTCTGCGGGGGCGAGGGCAGCGGAGCGGGCGCTGCACAGGGGAACCGTTGCCCAGCCAATTTTGGGTCCTCCCGCTCTAACGTGTGATCGCGCTGAACACGGGCGATCGGAACCCCTTGCAGGGCTAAGCAGGACATCAGCCTAAAGGGGGAAATTTTAGGAGTTTGTGGCTGGTTTGGCAGCAAAACCGAAACAAGCCGTCACTCCGCTGACGTGCTCCAGTGGGAAAACGAGAGAGTGGGTTTCACAGGGAGAGCGGGTAACCTTAGTTTTGCTGCTAGGTTTTATGTTGGATGTTTTTCTTATGGCAATACGTTGCAGAGGGTCAATACGGATTTTTTTTAAGAGTCGGCGTTCCCATGCGTGACCGTGGGTGAGCCGGAGCAGGCGGTGAGGGGGATTTCCAGGCTCCCTCCCCGTCACTCGGAGCAGCACGGGATGCTCCGGGCACTCGCCTCCCCCGGCAGCGGGATTCGCGGTTGAATCTTCCCCCTGCCACGGCAAATAGCAAACGCAGAATCAGGGCATCTTTGATCCGTGTGTTCCTTCCAAAAAGACAGAGCCGGGCAACTCGCTGTGCTTCTCCAGATGAGAGTTAATATCCAGGTCTTTTCACACGCTCTTCTTCTCTCCATGTGTCTGTCTCTCTCCCTGTCCGTGCTTTGGTGCATCAGGACTACTGAACAAGTGAAATTTCTCTGTTTTCTGTTGTAAGTACTCTCTTCTGTATTTCTTTCTTCTTTTCCTTTGCTGTTTTTTTTGTCCTCTCTCTCTGGGTGTGTGCTGGCCCCGCTCCTCTCCATGGCATGCAGGCTCCTTCTTGCCCTCTGTGCTCTCTGCTGTCTGGTTTGTGTCCCGCACTTCTCGGGCCGGGTCCCCGCGGCAGCTCAGCTGGGAGAGGGAAAGGAGAGAGAGAGGGAGAGGAGAGGGAGAGGAGAGGGAGAGGAGGGGTGCAGCGTGCGCCTGCGCTTGCTCTCGCAGCATGCCGACCCGCAACGCCTCCTGATGATGCACAGGCACCCGAAACCCGTGCGTCGGCTGACGGAGGGGGAACAGGCTTCTGTGCAATCCAGGTCCCTGCAGAGATGGGTAGATTTTAGCCCCGAGGGCGAGGGTTCTGTCGAGGGCTGGGGTGGGGAGCATCAGCTGGGAGGCGAGGGAGTTGGGGTCTGTCTCCTCTGGCTCTGGGATGTGTCGGTCTCAGGGGAGCTCTGCCCTCGCAGCCGGCTCCCAACAGGGCTCTCTCTGGACCCGTGGTGGGTGCCAGCGCTGCTGTGCCTGTGGCTGTCCCCTGAAGCATCCCTCCCGTGCCCGAAGCCGGGGCGGTGGCGCTGGTCCTGGAGGGGCTGGAAAGCACAGCGCCGGTAAAGCAGCCTTGGTCCGCTGGCCTGCGCTGCTGCGGCGCGGCCCCGCTGTCCCCCCGGCACGGGCAGCCCCGCGCTCCGACACCAGTGAAATATCGAGTGCCCCGTGCTGTGCCCCCCCGGGGGCCGCTGCCGCCCTGCGCTTCCATCCTGCGGGGAGGGCACGCGGGAGGGGCCGGTGTTACCCCCGTTTAGTGTCCTGGCGATGCTCGGTGTCTCTTGCAGCTTGACAGCCCCCCCGGGCTCTGCTCTCGTGCGAGGGGAGCCGGAGGGAGGAGCGTGCTGGGCTTTAGTTCCTGATCTTATGTCACCCCTCCCGATGCCCCCCTTCTCCGCTTAGTGCCGTATGCGCGGGCAGAACTAGAGCCGGGCTCCAGCACTGACATCAGTGCCTCGGCCGGGAGCTGATGTGCCGTTTTACAGCGCGGTGTTGAACAGTGGGGTCTGTCCGTGGCGGGGCCGACAGGGCGCTCCGTGCTGTGCCGCCTGCGCGTGGACCAGCTGGGAGCCCGCTGCGTGTCCCGGCTGCGGGGCAGAGCCGGCGCCGTCCGCCTTGGCTGCCTTCTCCCCGTATCCCCCTCCCCTTGAGCCATAGAGCTGTTCCCTTGGTGTCCTGGGGGGAGATGGATCCAGGAGCCCCGGCCCCAGAGGTGTCGGAGCAGAGGCGGGGCGAGGACACGGGGCGCTGCAGTTTGGCTGCTCCCATTAGGGCGTGATGGAGAAAAGCAGTCAAGAGCGGTTTTTCACGCTGACCCAGGTGTGCATGTGAGCGTGCAAATAAAATTCCCGTGTGCCGTGCCACGTTGCTCGTTGCGCTGCGCTGGTGCACGTGTGCCGTGGGACGGGGGGGCTGGAGCGAAGCAGGGCGGGGAGATTCTTTAGACCTTGGTACGGCTCATGGCAAACCTTCGAGCCCTGCCCTGCAGGGACCGCCGAGTCTGGAGGTGGAGACCCCTCCCCACGTACCCATAGTGGGCTTCGCACCCCAGCTCAGTGAATATCTGTCGTCGGGGGGTTGGGACATGGCAGAGAGTGGGGGAAGATGCTGAACGTGGGGCGAGCAGGTGGTGAGACGCGGGAGGAGAGCTCGTGCTCTCCTTCACGTGCCAGGGACGAGTGCCGGGACGTGTGTTGTCTCACAGCTGAGCCCCTGGGTTCCCGCGGGCTTTGGTGACATGGACCCGGCGCTGCTGGGGCTGCCCCCCCACTGCCCCTCTGCTGCCTGGTGCCGATGGATGGTGCCGCTGCCCGGTGTGTTGGGATGCGGCTGTGCCGGCAGCCCTGCGGCCGCGCTGCCGGCGGTGCGTTTCGGGGAGCGCAGGACACGGTCCCAGGGAGAGCTGCCTGGCTGGAGGGCATCCAGCCATGGACCACCGGCAGGAACAACCTGAGCTGAGCCTCCTCCCCTCCGCGAGGCCCTTCTCCTTGGGACAGCCGTCGCGTCGGGCGGAGGGAGCGTGCAAGGCGCAGCACGTCGTCCCGGTGCTCTCCTGCAAGCAGAGCAGAGCTCTCTAACGGTCTGACTGACGCGGGAGACACGTGGATGCTGCGGAGATGTCCCCGACAAACCTCCAGCTGCGGGGACAGGGCATGAGGCAGCCTGGAAATGGCTCCTTCCTCCGGAAGATCACTGGGCGCTCAGACCTGGGGACGCCGTCGCGCTGGACGCACAGGGCGAGGGCGCAGCAAGGGAAATCTTTTGTTGCCGGCTCCTTTCTTTCTCTCGCCGTCAGCACCTCGGGGTCCTTTTTCCGATCCTTACCTTCGGCAGGAATAAACGCCTCAAAGACAAACCCGATGGCTGTGTAGTCGTGTGTTTTATTTGCTCGTTCCTCCTGTTCGTTCCAGAACTTGCCGTGCCTCGATATTTCCCTGGTGAGTGGGGTCGCTGGCTCGCGGCGGGTGCACTGCTGGGGCTGGGGCTGCCTCCCCCCGCTTGGGCTGTGTCGCACGCGCCCCCGCCTCCCCCCACAGCGCAGCCCCCGCCGGCCCCGGCCTCAGCCCCCCCTTCTCTCTCCCCCGCAGGAGCGGCTGCAAGGTGAAGCACTACGAGACGCAGTCCCTGGCCCTGGACGTTGGCGCTCAGGTAGGTGGGATCCCACCGGGAGCCGCCGGCTGGACGCGGGATGCTCGGAGGGCGGCGTGGGAAGCTCCGGGCTGGCGTCTGCCTGAGCAGCCCCTGGCCGAGGGGATGGTTCCCTGAAAGCGGCAGCTCCCGGCCACAGGGAGAACGTGTTGTGTTCTCCATGGGCGGTTCCTGGTGGGAAGGGATGGAGGAGAGCTGTGCTTGGTGCCCGCCCCGGGGTGAGCCTGTCCCTTGGAGGGGGGCTCCTGGCCACTAAACCCTCTCTTTTCCACATGGTTCATTAGGGACCGCGTCTGCCCCATCTCAGCCCTTCTCCCCAGCGTGGGCCGGGGCAAAGCGCCGAGCTCCGTCGTTGGGTTAATGGATTTCGCCTGTTAATCACTTCTGTCCCCGGCACCATGTGTTTCCTTCTGCCGAAACCTGCCGAGGCGCTGGTGGGGAGCAGCTTGTCGGTGGCTGCCATGCTAAGCCTCCCGTGCTTTCCACGGACCATCCAGGCAGCCCGGTTGCCTGATCCCCGTGGATTAGCTCAGTCCTGCTTAACCGCATGCCTTGATCCTGCAGGATGAAGGAGCGTTGATCTCAGAAATCCCAGATATTGCAAATCGGGACGGACATGCCACTGATGAGGAGAAGCTGGCCTCCACCACCTCCGCGCAGAAACCGGCCGGGCTGGAGAAGAAGGGTGAGCCAGAAGATGACCTGGAGTACTTTGAGTGCTCCAACGTTCCCGTGCCGGCGGTGAAGCAGGGCACGGAGGCAGGTGAGGAACATCCCCGTGTCTCCGGCTCTGGAGATGCGCCGTGCGTGCAGCCGGGCCGTCTCTACAACCTCTGGCAGGGAAGTGGTGCTACTGAGGCAACGCGGCTTCATCACCCTTTATTTACACTGACTGGGCAAGTTATAATGAAACCTCCACTTGCTTACCTGCGCTACTTGCGTTATGGAAAAATCACGGTACAGGCTGTCTTTAGACCCTCTCGGTGCAGGGCACTCCCCCCACGGCGCCGCGGGAGGAGATGGCTCGGGTCCGTGATGCTCCCTGCCCATGGCACATGCTGCCCCGCAGCCAGTGCCCTCCCAAAACCAGTGTCCACCAGCAAACTGAGCGATCAGCCGGGATGCTCCTGGTGTGTGCCTGGGCTGCAGGGACCCCTGGCCAAAGCCCCTCAGCAGCAGGGCTGCTGTGGCTGATGGAGATCTCCGTGGCGCTGCAGGAGACCCCCGCTAATGCTCCCGGTGGCATTTTGCTGTCAGTCTCTGATGTAATTAGCCTCTCTGACCAATCCATTAAAAAATAATTAAAAGCCAGGCAACATGACATTTAATCAATAGCGAAGTTATAGGTGCAAGCAGGAGAAATTACCGCGCGGAAGGTTTGCAGCTCTCCCCTGCGCGGGCACCATTAATCATCTCTCCTGAGAGCTGTGCGGAGCTGCAGGCTCCGGGAGAGGAAGACAGTCCTTTGTCTCTCGAGGGAGGGAAGATGTGATCGTCAGCGGCGAGGCTGGGAGGTTTTATTTATCGCTGCTCGTCTCGGAGGGCCAGGCAGGGGAGCGCAGGCTCGGTGCTGGCTGCGGGGACAGTGCTGTGACCCAGGCCAGGGATGAATGGGGGGAAACACTAGGAAATCAGCACTCCCAGGCATTACGTTGGCTCCTTCCTTTCCTAGCTGGGCTCTGGCAATGCTTTTTCTCTGTGCCCCGTTAACACCTGGGTAGCCGGTTGTGTCTGCAGCCGTTTGAGGGAGGTTCAGAAATGATCCCCCATGCTGTGGGAGGTGGCAGGGTGTCCCGCGCGCTGCAGACGGGAGGAGATGGCTTTTGTCTTCTCTCTGCTGCTGTTAAGAATAGCGGGGGCCGTGCGGCAGCTCCTTTTGCGGGGCGTCAGGCCCAGCTGGCGTGGGCTGAGGCTTCTGCTGTTTGGGGTGGCCCGAGCAGCTGGGCTTCACCCCGGGGACGTGTCCTGCCCGCGCCGGCCGGCACAGCGCAGAGTGTCCCGTGTGTCTCCGTTCCTCCTCCTCGGCCCCCCGCCGTCCCCAGCAATGGCTGGTGTGGGTGGCTGCGGGGACACGGGCACGGGGCTGAGCTGCCACCAGAGGGGAGTGTTGGTTTCCACTCGGGGAGTGCAGGAGGGCAGGGATGCGGGATGCATCCTCCCTGCGAGGGCGGAAGCCCGGGGACAGGGATGCGGGATGCATCCTCCCTGCGAGGGCGGAAGCCCGGGGACAGGGATGCGGGATGCATCCTCCCTGCGAGGGCGGAAGCCCGGGGACAGGGATGCGGGATGCATCCTCCCTGCGAGGGCGGAAGCCCGGGGACAGGGATGCGGGATGCATCCTCCCTGCGAGGGCGGAAGCCCGGGGACAGGGATGCGGGATGCATCCTCCCTGCGAGGGTGGAAGCCCGGGGACAGGGATGCGGAATGCATCCTTGCTGCAAGAGCTGGGGACAAAGAAGCCTTTTGTGAGGGGAAGCTCAGGGGACGTAGAGACTCAGGGGTACCCCCTCTGCATCCCAGCAAGTCCGCATGTGCCACCAGGGTCTTCTTTCCAGGTAGCTAAGAGGTTGTATTCTCTTGTCTTTAGGTTTTGAAGAGGAGATCTCCAAGCAGACGGAAAAGGATGGGCCCGGCATCTTCCCTGTGAGTGCCTCTTGCTTCTTCCTCCTCCCTCGCCCGCAGGGATGCTCTGGGCGGTGGTGTGGTGCTGGGCAGCAGTGCGGGGTGGTGGTGCGGTGCTGGATGGTGGTGCAGGGTGGTTCTGTGGTGCTGGGCAGCGGTGCGGGGTGGTGGTGCGGTGCTGGGCGGCGGTGCCGGCATGGCGTGCGGCTCGTCAGGGCGGTGGGGCTGCGGGAGGGCTGATCCTCCTGCCCCGCAGAGCAGAGGGCTGGGGGGACACTGCAGCAAACCTTGCTGCTAATCCCAGAAGTGCCACCAAAACCTCTCTGAAAGGAGTTTCTCTGGGAGCTGAGCCCATGCAGGGACTTGCTAAAACTCCTGGTGGTTTCCCAGCAGGCCAGAAGGGGCCGGGCAGAGGACGGCTCCCCCCGGGTGGGCACTTCGTGGGTGGGATGGGGAGATGGTGGGGACGGAGCAGGGCTGTAGGAGCCAGGGCTGCGGCCGTGGGAGGGCAGCGAGAGCAAACGCTGCATTTGGCGGTGGCTGAATGACAGTGGAAGGGCAGAGGAGATGACGGGGAAGGGACGAGCCGCAGGACAGGGCTGTGTCTCACGTGCAGGAGTCCAGGGCTGGCTCTGACGGCCGGTTGGTGCCTGTCGCTTCTACAAGGGAGCCTCAAACGCTGCTTTCGGGGAGGCAGCTGACAGCAGAGACGGTGGGATTAACGAAACCAGCCATGGCTCTGCAGCCACCAGTGACCCAGGCGCCCTGGCAGTGGCACATCTACATGGGGACACCCCCGATGTGCCCCGAGGAGCCACCGGCGCGGCCCCGAGACCCCTCCGCTGCAGAGGGGACCCTGTGCCAGCTTAGTCACCCCTGGCCAAAGCTGCTCGAGGTGGCAAGCAGATGACAATGAGATTAGCAACATCAGCAAAATTAGCTTCTCTGAGACAGATTTAACTACGCTAAGCCCCACAAGGACATTAGGCAAAGTGAACCTTTTGTTTGGTGCCGGGAGAGCGTGGGCAGACCCTGCTCCTGCAGACGAGCCGGGGTCATGCCAGGCCCCCGGCGTGGGGGGTTTGCCGTGGGGCAGGCAGTGGGCAGAGGTGTGCCTGCTCGGGGGGGCTGCTGCCAAAACCACACGGGGCTGAACCTCCCCGGTGTGAGGCTGCCCAGACCCAAACCTGCGCCTGGGGGTGGCTCCTGCCACCGGCCATCGCTTGCCCACTGCCACGAGCCGCAGTGAGAGCCCCTGAAGGGCTCGGTTGTGCATAAACCTGGGCTGCAGTTAAAGCGCAGGGGAGGGGAGGGGGGGGGAGAAGTGCTTTAGTGCTCTCGTTTCCAAAACACAGCAAAAGCAGATGCCTCCTCCGAAGCACTTCTCTATTTATGGCCTGGCAGCCGGTTCCCAAGGAGATGGCTGCTCGGGGCTGTCACTGGGGCTGGGATGATAAAAGGAGGAACAGGCAGTGGCGTAAGCCTGAGTTTGAAGGAATGCTTTTCTGGAGGCCTTTCAGGCTGCAGGACCCCCCCCCCCCCGGCGAGGGAAGGGATGGGGCCGGCATCCAGGCAGGATGAGCTCTCCCCCCGGCGTGGTCCCCCCAGTCTGCAGCACTGGTGGGAAGGAGCTGGGCTCTGGGGGGAGAAGGCAGTGAGCTGGGGGGGTACCATCACCTCGTGCCTTGCCAGAGCAGCCGTCATGGAGACGGGAGGGTGCCAGGAGCCCTGCGTGAGCGTCTCCCATTCCGGAGTGCTCCCGGAGAGCTGGGCACAGTGGGATGAGAGGGGCTGTCCCGCCGGGGGGGGAGCAGGAGCAGCCTCAGAGCTGGCTTGGCCGGACCCTGCCCTGCAGGGGGGTGCAGCCTGCTCCCCCCCCAGCTCCTGCGTGTGTTTGGGGCCACCAGCGAGGGCCGGCAAACGTCCCTGCAGCTGCTGGCAGCAATTGGGATGCGCCGGCTGCAGCGACATCCCCACCTGACCGGGGGGTGATGGAGGCAGGCGACCCCGGGCCCTGGCAGACCCCCGGCGTGTGGCTCTCACTCAGCAAAGATCCTCCAGGCTGGAGACAGTTGAAAACCAGCCGCAGGGAAAGTGAAGGGATGTCAGGAGCGAGCACGTCTCTGCCCTGAGCTGGGTCTCCTCCTTCTGAAACGGGCCCCTGCTCCCTCTCCCCTTCGGGATGCTGCTTCCCTGGGGCAGCCCGGGGGTGTCCTCCGGCTGCCGGCAGAGAGCGGGCAGAAAGTGCACGGAAAACCCCATCTGGGTTCTGCTGGGCGCCCGATACCGGGCTCTGAGCTGTCAGGGTGTGCAGGTGGGGAGGTTCAGTGCCCGCGCTGAGGCTGATAAAATGGGGGAGAACACGCCAAACAGGAGAAGCGGGGTGAAAAGACACCCCACGCAGCATCCCGGCTGGGTGATTCCCCCCAGGGCAATCCGGGGCTGTGCTCCATGGACAAGCCCCCCACGGCTGTCACCGGCGTGAGCAGGAGCGAGAGTCCCCTGGACGGCATCTGCCTCAGTGAATGCGAGAAGACGGCCGTGCTCACGCTCATCAGAGAGGAGGTAATCGCCGGGCACCCCGTCCTCCCCCCGGGGCTGCCCCTCGCCGCACCCCATCCTGGCTGCTGCCACCGCGGGGGGAGCGGGGGCAGCTCTGCTCTGCCGGGGGGGCTGATCCCCTGCGCGTCGCAGCAAGGGAGACCGCCCGGAGCGCGTCCCAAGGGTCCTGTCTTTGCCACAACCTAGATAATCACAAAGGAGATCGAAGCCAACGCGTGGAAGAAGAAGTATGAAGAGAGCCGCCAGGAGGTCCTGGAGATGAGGTAAAAGCCTTCTCCTGCCCGGCGCGGTGCTGGGCTCTGTGCGCTCCCCCGTGGGGGTGGGTACGCGGGGCCGTAATGGGATGATACGGCTCGGCACCATCAGTGACATGTTGGGAGACACGCGCTCTTTGTGCTTGCGCTGTGTTGAGGCCGCCGGTCTCTTTGTGGCAGGAATAAAATCCCATTAGCTGCGCTGGCCGGGGGGCGCTGGGGTAGAGCAGCTCCCGCGGGCGTTGCGCTGCAGACCCGCTGCTGCTCCGGCTGCCGTGTGCCCTGGGGAAGGGGCAGCAGAGCTGTCGGTGCCCCTCTGCGAAAAATGGCTGCCTCTTACCTGCTTTTTTTAATCTTTTCCTGCTAGGAAAATCGTGGCTGAGTATGAGAAGACCATTGCGCAGATGATAGGTAAGGTGCCGTCGCCTGGCCGGGCGTGCGGGGCAGGAGCTGGCTGTCACAGCCCTCCCCGCTCAGTCACCGTGTCCCCGCCGTTTCTGCTCCATCACAGAGGATGAGCAGAGGACAAACATGACGTCTCAGAAGAACCTGCAGCAGCTCACGATGGAAAAGGACCAGGCTCTGGCAGACCTAAACTCGGTGGAGAGGTCCCTGTCGGATCTCTTCAGGAGATATGAAAACCTGAAGGGCGTCCTAGAAGGCTTTAAGAAGGTCCTTACCTTGGTTTCCTCTTTCTCCCTGCAGAGTCCCCAGGCTGTTGTCCCCAGGCCGTTGTCCCCAGGTTGTCCCGTGCTGCAGCCCCGTGGCTCTCCCGTCCCACGCGGTGCTGCTTCACGTGCCCCGGCCCTGCTTGGAGGACTGCGGCACGCTGTCCTCTGCTCGTTTTTGGATAAACCAGCAAAGAGCCTTTCAAATGCCCCGGGAAGGCAGTGCGGGGACCTGGCTCTTCTCTGCGCTCTCCGCCAGCAGCGGGGCATCGTGTCCTGGGCAGAGCTGCAGCCCTGGGAAGAGCCTGTACCGGGGCAAAGCGCCCCGAGAACCCCTGCCTCCATCCACACACCGTTCCTCCGTGCTGCCGGGCTCCACAAGGGGCTCCAGCATCAGGGAGAAGCTGGTTCTATTTAAAGCCTTTCTCTTTTACGCTCGGAGCAGGGTATTTCACCCCGTCAGAGCACCGTCTCCGTGCTCAGCCCCCGTGCAGATGGCTGTACTGTTTTTTTTTTTTTTCCAGAATGAAGAAGCTCTGAAGAAGTGTGCCCAAGATTACTTAACCCGCGTCAAGCAAGAGGAGCAGCGGTATCAGGCCCTGAAAATCCACGCAGAAGAAAAATTAGACAAGTAAGGTCATGCAGGAGGTCGTGCTGGGGGGCTCTTGGGGTGCTTCGGGACCTTGCAGGGCAGTGTCTGCATTTGGCTTCCCTGAGGTTGGAAATCAGGAGCTTATTGATGTGAAAAGCTGCCGTTTACAACCGCTGGCTCGAGTGACTGGCAACGGGTCTAAGTGAGGCGGCCCGAATCCCTGAATGGAGTCTCTGATCTCTGCTTAGTTGTTTTTTTAATGGAGAAACTGAGGTTCACGGTCTGTTTACAGTCGCTTAACGAGTTCCCGCGTTTCAGAGGCCTCGTGTTTGTGGTGTGCGAAGGGGTCGCTCAGCTCCCGAGCAGTAGCTCACCCCCACGCGGCAGCCCCGAGAGGAGTGGGTGAGGAACTGGTCTGGCTTCGCTCTGAGAAAGCGGAGTTTCCAAATAGGAGTTTGGAGGAGCTGAATTAATCCAGTTTCACGCAGGTTTTCCATATGGGAAAACCACCTCTGAGGCACCCAGGCAAGCAGGAGCCGGGCGCCGCCGCCTGGTCTGAGGTTGTGCCGCGGTGGTCCCGCCTGCACCCCAAGGCGTGACCCGCGTCCCCTTGTCCCCAAACCCACCGCAGAGCCAACGAGGAGATCGCCCAGGTGCGCACCAAGGCCAAAGCAGAGAGCGCGGCGCTGCATGCCGGGCTGCGCAAGGAGCAGATGAAGGTGGAGTCCCTGGAGAGAGCCCTGCAGCAGAAGGTAACCCCCCGCCTTCCCCCCGCATCCCTGCCTCTGCCTTCCCCCCGCATCCCTGCCTTTCCTGCCCTGAGCATCCTGGTGGTGCTGGAGGTATCCTCCAGATTTTTGACGCAGAAAGTATTTTGGTTTTTTTGGGGGGTATTTTTTTGTTTGCTTGTTTTGTTCGTGTTTTGTGATGGTTTGGTTGTGTTAGGTGGGGTTTTTTGTTTAAGTGCACGACTGCGTCCCCTCTCAAGGAAGGAGGCACAAGCTCTGCCCGGGCGCAGGCACGGCTGCGTGTGGTGACGGGGCCGGTTCAGGGCTGGCAGGTGCTTGGCTGTTGTGGCTCATGGGCAGAGCTTGCCCACGTGCGCCCGCTCGCAGCCGAGCTCTGTGCAGCACCGGGGTCCGCCGGGGATGAGGAGGGGTGACCCCGGGGGTCCCCACGGCGCCTGGACGATGCCCAGAGGGGCTGTCGCAGGGACAGGCGCAGGAGCCGGCTGCCCCTTCCCGCGCTGGCTCGGTGGCAGATGGGCCCGGGCGTTATCCCCCATCTGTGCCGCCGCGGGGGTCCTCAAGGGCTGCTTTTCTTCCAGAACCAGGAGATTGAGGAGCTGACCAAGATCTGCGACGAGCTGATAGCGAAGCTGGGGAAGACAGACTGAGCCTCGCCGCCCCTCGCCCAGCGCCCTGCACTTGGCCGCTTTTCTCCTGACGCCGAGCACCTTGCCTTACCGCCCGGGGACCCCGACAGAGAAGCACACGCGTCCGGACGCCTGCTCCGCCTGGCTGCTGGTCCCCGCGCTGTCCCCGGGCAGAGCCGAGCCGGTCCCCGCGCTGTCCCCGGGCAGAGCCGGTCCCCACGCTCCCCCGTCTCTCCCCAGGGCCTCTGGGATGGGTTCCCTGCGGCCGGGCTGGCTGTGCATGTCCCTCCTGCGGTCCACAGCAAGTGGCCACCACGCTGTCCCTCTGCACGGATGTCACCTCTCAGCTGGGAGGTGACACCCCGGGCTCTGTCCCCACCTCGGCTGGGCTGGGTTGGGTCTAGTTGTGCCCCTACGCGCTCTGTCACTTATTGTCCTCACGTGTTCCTTTGCACAGGTCCTGCCCCGAGACGTGGGCGATGCAGGGGTTGGAGCCGCTGGCTCTTGCACTGGGGAAGGGGAGCTGGCACGTGGGTGCACGGCGAAGGGGCTCGGGGACCCCAGGCACCCGCCACAGGTGGTCTGGGGCCACCAGCGTGAATGCCGTGGCTTAAGCAGCCTCCCAGTACATCAGCGGGTTTTGGGGCTGGTCCCAGGCTCTGGTACACGGGTGAAAGGCAGCACAGCGCATCCTCGTCCCTGGCTGTGCCAGCCTGGGAGGAAGGAAGCCCACGTCTCTGCATTCGTGCACTTTATTAGCATTTATGAGCACTCTGGCTCTCTGCTCACTTCTTCCCGTCGGGCACGGTCCTGCCACACGTCTCGTTCCCCCAGGAGCACGGGTACGGCCACTTCACCAGTAGTAATTTAAGTCCCCTCAAAGGAGAGCCCGGCCGAGGGGAGGGCAGGAGGCTTCTGCTCCAAGAGGCGTTTCAGAAATGGGGAGATGTTGGTTCTGGGGAGCTGGGACCATCCGTCTGTCTTCCCTGTCCCTTCCCTGGCACCTCCTGAGGCTTGTTAACGCGGGGTTTCCAGTCTGCTTTACAATCCGCAAAGCCAAGGCTTGTGCTGCTGTTTCCCCACGCCGCGGGGAGGTCGGTTCCCCACCGTGGGTGCTGCAGGGGGAAGGACGCAAACCCTGAGCTGCTTCGCCCTTCGCCGACTTCAGCCCTTTCCCCAGTCCCTGCAGAGCGGCAGGGCGGCGCGCAGCACTGCCCCGGCTCTTGTGCTGCTGTCAAAAACACCCTCACAGCACTGGATGTTGAGAGAAGCAAACAAAAGCCAGCCTTCACAGGCAAAGGCAGATCCAGGCAGCAGTAAAACACGCTTTGAAATCTGTCTGGATGCAGCCCAAAACCCGACTCTCCACGCAGGCTGCCTGCTCCGTCTCGGAGGTGTTTGCTTTTCTGGACACGCCAAGCTGCAGCAGGATTGCTGAGGTCGCCTTTGTGCTGTGCGGGGAAGCGGGGGGCTCTGTGGGGGGGGCACGGTGTGTTTAAATCCCCGTCTAGATCCCATCCGTGCCCTGGTAACGCCGTTGCATGAGCCAGCCTTGCCTTGCTGCAGTGCGGGGCCGTATTTTCCTGGCTGCGGTGCCCTGGGCGCAGCGCTCGGTGTCCGGAGCAGTAACCAGTGCCGTGGGGATGCCGTGGGGCTGGGGCATGCCATGGGGGTGCCATGGGGATGCCATGGGGTGCTGTGGGGCTGTGGGTGCTGCCCCTTGGGCAGAACCATCCCCTCCTGCAGAAGGCAGATGGACAGGATCGGGCAGCAGCTGCAGTGGTGGAGGGTTCTCTACCGTCGCCCTGGAGGGGTAGTTGTAAAGCATCACGCAGGGGAAATACTCGCTGTTTGGACTGTTCCCTACCCAGCCTATCTAAGACTTTCAAAAACCTTTTTGCTGCTACCTTTTTGTAAAAGAATTGAGCTGTTTTCCTTCTATTTTCTAATTGCCTGTGTTGAGCATGCAGTGCAAACATCTGTTTAAATCAGAGCCATACACCTGATATATATTTTATTAGTTATATTATGTATAGAGAGAATTTATTATACAGTTAAGCAGACAAAGATGCCAGCAGCCTGCCCTGGCACGCAGAGCGCGGGCCTGTTCACCGTGCTCCCAGTTAGCCCAGTGAACGGGCTGGTGGCCATGCAGTGGGGAAGCCGGTGGCTGACAGCGCTCGGGGCTGCGTGCTGAATGCTCACCCCTTTGCACAGCTGACAGAAAGGAAAAAACTTTTTTCCCCTCGTTTTTTTCCTCTTTTCTTTCTCTGTCCTTCTCACGCGTCCCTCCAACGGGCTGGTGGACGGTAGAAAAGCCTCTGTCAGATGCTCTGCGGGGGCTGTTTCTTTTGGGGGAGTCGAAGTGCCAGCCCCAGCCTGCTGGAGCCTGACTCCCCTTCCCTCTGTTTCACCAGCCGTTGGGTTTTGCACCGCTCTCCTCCTCCTCCTCCTCCTCCTCCTCCTCCTCCTCCTCCTCCTCCTCCTCCTCCTCCTCTTCTCGTGCGCATCCCGCTGCAGAGCAGCTTCCCCGCCTGGCTGAGGGACCCTTCCCGGGCCGGTGACAGCAGGGTGACCCCCGGAAGGTGCTGCCCCTTTGGACCTTCTGAGGGTCCGTGCAGTTAAATTAAACCCTTTGAGACCCGGGGGTTTCTGAGGGAGTTGGTTTTGGTTTTTTTTTCTCTTTGCCAACTGTTCAGAAATGGGGGCGAGCAGGTGACCAGAGCAGCGTTGCACAAGCTCATTAAAAGTCGATTTGGGGCTCGTTTCTGGTTTTGCCCGGGTTTGCTGTGGTGCTGGTCGTGACAGTCGCGATGGCCCGGGTCCGGTGCCATGGAGCCGCAGCACCGGAGGCCGGTCTGGGCAGGGACCGGAGGTGACGGAGCCCCCAGCCCGGTGCCCTGCGCGGGGACACGCTGCCCCGCGGGGTGGCTTTGCAGGAGGTGTGTGTGCCCCACGCCGGCTGGGGGTCGCTACGTCCCACTTTGCCCTGAGGGATGGAAATCGGTTTCGGTGGCCGGCGGGGACGATGAGCCGTGCCTGGGCCAGGTTTGCTGTTCCAGGGCCAGCTGAGGAGCCCAGTGACCGGCTCGGGGCCGGGGCTGGCTGGGAGCCCACCGCAGCGCGTCCGAGGTCGGTTGGTCTCGGGGGTGTTGTTCTGGCCCCAGAGGTGGCAGAAAATTGCAGAAGTTTTGATTTCAGTGCTGACCCAACCCGCGTTCGGCACGGCCCCGTGCCCCGGCAGCCCCCTCCCGGTGGCCGGGACGCGGAGAGGGGCTCCGTGGCAATACCCCGCGCTGGCAGCGTGTCCCCCCCCGTCCCTGCTCCCTGCCCTCTCCTCTCCCGCCTCGCTGCCCCTCTCGCCCCAGCGCGGTGGCGTTCCTGTGCCTGTCAGCATGCACCTCCGGTCTGGGCAAAGAAGATTCCTAAGGAATGATTTATTAACTATAATATGGTTATAGTTACATATAAAAAAATATATATATGCTGGTTATAGTTATATATAATAGAAGGCGTGTGTTTGTAACTGTAAAGGGGCAGGACCGTTGGGTCCCGGCGGCAGCGGGAGGGGAGCGCAGCGGTTCCCCGCACGCCTCGCGACGCCGAGGGCACGCAAACGCCGCCGAGCCGCGGGACCAGCGCCGGGAAACTCCGCACATACCCCCGCGTCGGGATCGCGGCCTGGCTGTGTTTGCCCTCTTTTTTTTCTTTTTTTTTTTTTTTTTTTTTTCCCTTGCAAGTAGAGTTTCAGTGTCCCTTTCTGCGAGCGGCGGGTGCCTGCCCCGGCGCCGCTGGTGTTGCTGTGCGCGAGTGTGCATTTGCCGGCAGATCTCTGTCTACAATGAAGTGCCAACGAGTAACCCCCCCGACTGCAAATCGTCCCCCCCCAGAGGCAGGAACTTTCTCTGCATTGACTACTACCCCCATCGCGGTGTACCATGTATGTAACTGCCATCGCCATCAATTTTGTATGTACGATAATTTTCCCTTTTATATGTCAGGTAAATATTTGTAAGAGTTATACTCACACAAATGAGATTATTATAATGATTACTAATATATTTTTTTTTTCCATGTTTCATTGCCTGAATAAAAATTGTGTTTATCACTCTTGAAACCTCCCGTGGTGTTTGTAAGGCCGGCGAAGGGTTTTTGGGGAAGTTGGCTTTGTCTTCCAGCACGGGCCATGCTCTGCCTCATTTTTATTAACGTGGTTTACGATGCAGTTGGTTTGAAGTCAGCACGGTTCTCATCTCTCCCTGAAATCTGCGCTCATAACCTGAAATTCGGCCCCGAGATGACTCTGATACCCCCGTCACGCCTGCAGTTGCCGCACCGTGGTGTGGCCGCGGGCGAGCTCGGCCGGGGGGGGAAGAGCTGGGGCAGCGGCGGGATGTTCGGCAGCGGGACTCGGCTTAATCCCCACGCTGACCCCGATACCTTCCGTGGCTCGGGGTAAATCCCCCCGTGCGGATGGAGACCGCCCTGCCCCGCTGAGGGCCGGGAGCAGGTGAGGGCTCCGCTGGGCACCCGGCCCCGTGCGGGTTTTCGGTTGCTCTCGTGCACTTCTCTTTTGCTGGGTCGGAAACTTTGGAGGGTTTTTTACCCAACTTGGCTGCTGCAAACAGCAGGAAAGGGGTTATCCTCTGGATGGAGCAGGTGGGCTTGGACACGACCTTTGAAAGCCAACCAAGGTAATGTGTCTGGAGACGGAGAGGGTTCCCATAGCAGAGCCCAGCCTGGCAAGTGTGGGCAGGTCCGGCCACCTCCGCCAGCACCGGGCCACTTCTCTGCCCCGCTGCCGAGCCCCGGAGCAGCCCATGCCCTTGGGGAGCCGCGTCCCGTCCTCCTCGCTAAGATGGCATTAGCCAGGGCCTGCAGTAAGTGTGTTATCCCCAGCCCGGTGATCCAATCACCCAAGCAGATTAGCTGTAAGACCTTAAGACAAAACAGAGGCTACGCGCCCCGTGCCGCACACTGCTGAAAATGCCCGCCCTGAAGACCCTCCTGGCCCTGGCCATCATCACCTCCCTGGCCGCAGAAAGTAAGTGTGCGTAGCTCGAGGCGGTGCCAGGCGGGTGAACCGCTGTAGCTGCTCTCCTGCTTGCTGGCATCCCTGCCGCCCTCCTGCCCCGTGGTGCCCCTGCCGGACCCTGCTCCCATCCCTGCAGAACAACGGCGTTTTGGGGGGACGGCGGCTTTCTGCTCCTAGGAGCACCCTGTCCCTCGCCCTCTCTCTGCCCCTCACACGAAGCGCAGGCGTGGGTGCCCAGCCGGGACCGCGGAGCCTCCCGGTCTCCATCTCGGAGCGAGCCGAGGAGGCACCCGAGCCAAGGAGCAGCAGCTCCTTATGGCCAGAGCCGTGTCTCCCAGCTAAAACCTGGTTCCTCAAAGGCAGACTCACAAAAAGCCATTTTAAAGGGCAGGAAGGCGGTTGTGCTGCTCGGCACCACCGTGAAGCGTGGTTAGGTTGGGATGGTTTCGGGGTCTTCGCACCAAGGGAAGATGAACCCCGGAGGGGTTTTAGCCGGTGGTGGAGGAAAGGTTGGACTGAGCTGCAAAGGAGAAGCAGGAGACCAGCAATCCCGCTGTGGGAGTCGGGGCCAGTGGGGGTTAATGGCAGGCGTTTGTTGGCATTTGGCCCCGTGAAATCCCTGTTTCCCTGAGTTTCCCCTTTCCCGTGAGCTGGAGGTGGGAGCCCTGACCCCCCGCAGGGTCCACTCTGCTGGCCAGAGCTGGGCCCCGCTTGCCACGAGAGGGCTCTGCTCGGGCAGCGCAGCAGGCACAGACCTTCCTCCCCACATCAGCCGTAATTCAACCATCGCCGCCGAAATCAAGCATTTGTCATTTCAGGCGGGAGCAGGATCTGCAGGTTCGGGTTTTTTTTTGGGGGGGGGTTGTGCGCTTTGTCTGCAGATATTTAAAACAGTGCCGTTATTTAAAGTCTCTTACTGGCATGAAATGATAATGACACTTTCACATTCGCTCAGCTGGTTCCTAAACTCTCCGGAAGGGTCAAACAGCTCTCACACCTATTATCGGCTCTGACGCACGGGGTGCCGGCGGAGGCGAGGGGCTGGCTATCATCTGCCGTGGCCTCCTTTGAGGACAATTTGGAGATGATTCGTCCTTCCTGGCACACGCGCCTGCCCGGCCCTTTGCTGCCTGTCACCACACTTGTCCCCGGGCAGCGCCTGCAGGACGCGCTTTCTGAGCCCAACCTTGCACGGGGAGCTGCTGTGGTTCAGAGACACGCAAATGCCCAAAACCTGCTTCCGCAGCTTAGATGAATCCTCCCTTCTCTGCCCAAAAATGCTCATTAAAATGGAATTCGGTACAAGAAGACAAAGATCGAGGGTATTTTTTTTAAAGCCTTGTGTCTACCTATTTTTACTGCAAAGGGAATTAGGGGACTCTCGGTTTCAGGAGGGTTTTGCCCAGCAGGGACTCGGAGGAGCTGCCCTGCCCAGTTTGGCTCTCATCGCTTGGAGTCACACTTGGAAGGGTTTTGCATGAATTTCACGGATGGGAGAGATCCCCCTGCCCCGAAGGCTGCTGCGTGCCGTGGCCTCGGCGGTTCCTGCTGGGCTCCGACCGGTGCTACCCCTCACCCGTGACTCCCTGTGCTGGGGTCACTGGTGGCCCTGGAGACCCACAAATGGCACTCGGGGCTCCGGGACGGCGCATCACCGCCGCCCTCACTCCTCCTCCTCCTCCTCCTCCTCCTCCTCCCCGTCCCCGTGCAGGTAAAGCGCTGAAATGCCACAAATGCGTTGCGTCCAACGAGAACGACTGCAACAAGCAGGGCTCCCACAGCTGCCCCCAGTACGCCGACGCCTGCTCCACCATCACTGCGCCCAGTAAGTCCCGTCCTGGGGGTGCTGGCGGGGAACGGAGGGGCTGGGGGGAGAATCAGAGGGGCTGGGGAGGACTGGAGGGGCTGGGGTGGGGGGAGCAGCGGGCAAGCAGAAGCAGAGGAGCTGCCAGGGCAGACCAGGAGCCGGCCTCCTCTCGTCCCCATGAAGCAGGGATGAGTCGCCTGGTTTTTTCCAAGTTTTTAGTCCTCAGAAAGATGCTTTTGGTCTGGGGTAACTCACGGCCCTTTCCTGGCATAAGGCAAGTCCTTCTTTGTGGCGCGCTGCTCCCGTCCCCCAGAAGTGCTCCACCACCCTCGGGGCACCCCTGCGGCTGCAGGGCAGCAGCACGGCCGGCGGGACGGACGGAGGTGGTTCCCAAAATGAACCCCCGGCCCTGCTCGGGCTCGCTCCACAGCCAGGGCTGTTCGTGTCCTCCCACGCGGCTATAAACACGCCGTCACTATTCCACAGCAGGGCTGTGCTGTGCTGTGCTCCGCGGTGACTTGGTGTGACCATGGGGACATCCCTCGGCCACCGGAGCTGCCCGTGGGCGGGAGGGAGACCCTTCCATTGACACCTGACGCGCACCGTGCTGGGACACGGCTCCGCTTTCCCCTTCCCAGCGCCGCAGGGGAGGAGCGACGCCCGCGACGCCCGGCAGTGCCGGACCCCCCCACGTTGCCTGTGCCTTTCCTTGCAGACAGCGTCATTAAATCCTGCTCCTACAAGTCCTTCTGCGACCAGGCTCGCCGCGGCGGCTCCGGGGGGGCCACCCTGCAATGCTGCTTCAGCGACAACTGCAACGGGCCCTCGCAGGGCTCACGGAGCGGCGGGGGGGCCCGGCCGCTGCCCCCCCCCAGCCTGCTGGCCGCCGCGCTGGCAGGGACGCTGCTGCTGGGCTGGCTGTGAGCGAGGGTCCCGGGGGCCAGGGGTGGCCACCTCGCGTAGCTGCTTGCCACAATAGCCTAGGGGCGCGCGCAGGACGGCGGGTTCCCTCTCCGCTCCCCGCGTGGACGAGGCCAAGCCGCCATCAGGCAAATAAACGCTGCTGTTGAAAACCCCCTTCCCAGCCGCTGCCTCTCATTTACAGGGAAACCGTAACCGCGCCAGAGGACGGCCCGAACCAAACTGGTTTGGCTTCCCGGTGCTGCCTATGGGACCGGGAGCTCATCCGAGCGCAGCCACCCTGGGAGGCTTTGCCAGGCAGAGCCCCCCCCCAGCACGCTGCCCTGACAGAGATGATTTTGGGGTGTTTTGTGCTAACTCGAGATTCACGGTTTCCCTCCTCCTGGGGCTGCAAAGACGTGGGTCTGGACAGACGATGAATGTATTTGGTGTGAAATATCGGCCGAGCCTGTTCGGTGCAGCTCTCTGCGCTGCTCAGCAGGAGGAAACCCTCCGTCGGGACCCCCGTGCTGCTGCGGCGAGCCCCCGACGCACCGCTGGGGGGTGGGCTCGTCCCCAGGGGAGCAGCACTGCGTGTCTGCAGTGCCGAGAGGTCAAACTTCCAGGTGACTAATTCATCCCTGGCTGTTACCGTCACCTCCGGGAGGTCTCTTTTCCTCTTCCCACCAGGCTCTTCCCCTGTGAACCCCTAATGGGGGGGTGTGTCCCGCAGGTGCCCATCGTTACCACCTGCAAAGTGTGGTTAGATGTGGGAGTCCTCCTGCCGCCCAGCCACCCCCTGGGGCTGGGGTAGTGCAGGTCGCGGGGGGGCGAGCCCAGGAGGTTTTGCCGTCTAAGGGGAAGAGGAGCAGCAGCCCGCTGAGGTAAGGGGGAGGTGAAATGTGGGAGGGGTGACTTGGGGCGGGATGGCGACACAGGGGACTCTGGCAGAGCTGCCATAAGGGAAACTCGGCTGCTGCGTGTTGGGATAAGGGCACAGCTCCCGAGGCTCGTGGGTGGCACTCTGATGGCACTGCGGGACCCAGGCAGCAGCCGAGCAAACTGCCCTCCTGCTTATTTTCAGTGTGTGACACTTAGAACGCAACAGCATCTGCGCTGAGCCCAGCAAACGCCGATGCTCCGCTTGCTGCGGGGACCGATGGCACTGGGGGGAAGCCCAAGGGGTGACCGTCCGGGCAAGGGGAGGATCCTGTGCCCCCCCACTGCTCCGCACTCGCCGGCCGGCAGCGGGTTGGGGCTGTCCTGGGCACGGGGACTCCTCGGGGCAGCGAGGTCCTGTGAATCCTGCTGGCCCCACGGTTTGCGGAGGGGAGCGATGATGCGGGGATGGGTCGGTGGTCCAGGACGGCTGGCGTTTGTGCAGCATAAAGCTCAGCTAGAAGGACCCCCCCAGGAGCGCTCGGTGCTGCTGTGTTTTGTAAGGAGAACGGTAGAAGTGAGTGAATGAGGCTGAGGAGGAAAGAAAAGGGAAGGATGAAGGGAGGAGAGAGAAGGATGGCTGGGAGCGTGGAGAGGGGAGTGGGAATTTGCCTGCAAGAAATGTCACGCAGGGCAAGCCACAAACTGCTGACTGGAAGCCCAGCCGCGGCTCTTCCAGCAGAGCAACCTGCTGGGAGTTTCCCTTAGTCATAACGCAAGAAAAAAGGGAACAGGTACTGAAACCAAAACGAGCAAGTTCGAACAGATGCAAAGAAATAATTCAGCATGCTCAGAGCCAGCCGTGGAACTCCCTGCTGCGGGATGCTGCTGACGCAGAGACCCCGGTGAGCGCCGGGGCACGAGAGGGTCAAAAGTCCTGGAGAACATGGATATGGAGCCTTGTGAGGCTGAACTCCTACAAGAGGGAGGCTCGGCTGCTGCCACTAGAGGGGAGACATCCCAAAAGAAGATTATACTGTGTCTGCTGCGGGCCCTGCCCCTTCCCTGGGCACACGAAGGATGTATTCCTGTGGGGAACCACGGGTGTTGGTGGGACCCCCGAAGGCCCTGGGGATCCGCTCGTGGCCCTACGTCTGCTAACGGGGTGTCACTGCGAGTTCAATGGGCTGCTCGTACCCCCGGACAGGCTACGGCAGCAAAACACAAAGCAAAACCAAGCCGGGAGGAGAAGTGCGAGGCTCCCGGGCTGAAGGGAGGGCAGCGGCGTGACTCGCTGCCGTGTGACTGCGCCGGGGAGAACAGAGCGGCTCCAGAGCCGGGCTCTGGTGCGAGTCACAAGGTCTGCGAGAGATGCCCCGGTATAAAAATACTCCATGGAACAGTTTAGTCTTTGCAAAGCAGGCAGGGTTGGGGGGCGGGGGGGGGGGGAAGGCTGGAGAGCCGCAGGGAGAAGCACGGGAGGCGGCAGCGCAGGGGACGGAGAGGACACGCGTGGGGCGGAGGAGGGAGCGGGGTGGCTGGGGGTGATGCTGTGCTGACATCCCGGCTCTGCATCTTGTCCCTGCCGTTGTACCCGCGTCTCAGCGCCTGTGCCGCTCCCCGGCAGCGGGGACGCGGAGCCCGGGCAGCGCAGGCGCAAGCGTGGGGTGAAGGGAAGCGCTGCTGGGGGGCGTCCACCCCCGGGACCTCCAGAGCTTGCCAGGACATGGGGCGCCCTCGCCCAGTGGAGCAGCCAGCCCCGCTTTGAGGCAGGAAAATTGCTTTTCAAACCTCCCTGTATTCTCTTTGCTAGTTTTCATTTATTTATTTATTTATTTATTCTAAGTATAACCCAGTTGCCATGGCCTTAATTTCCATAACTGGCGGTTTTTCACGCTTCAGGTTTTGGTTCCTTTACAGCACCTTCAAGAGCTCTACAGCGAGTGCTCGGCACTCTCGGGCTCTGGCTCCATCGGCGTTTGCGGCTGGGCGAGGGTGGGCGTCAGGGTCTGCGGGGAGACGGGCACTGCAAGGAATAACGCCCCGGCTGCCTCGAGGGACGATCCTTCCCTTCAAACGTACGGCGGGGGGCAGTGCCGAAATCCTGCTCTGTCGCTCACAGCAAAATGGGCACCCAGGCGAGAGCCACCCTGGGGGTATCAGCTTGTGACACAGGGTCCCGTCGGGGGTCTCCGGGAGCAGGTGCGGAGGGAGGTCATCACTTCTTTTCTCCTGGTGTAATTAATAAATGATGCGTTTTGGGATGCAGCTTCTGGCAGGGCACGAGGCTGGACTGTCCCCCGATGGGGAAACTGGGGAGGGATGAGAGCGCGGAGGGAAGCGGCTCCTCCGCCGCGTGGCCGCGGTCGGCTAGCAGCAGCGAGGAGAGCGGCCGTGACCGCCGAGCTGGTGGGTGCCTTTATCTAACGGTGCTGAACGCTGTGCTGTGAGTGAGGACAGGTGGGGGGAAACACCCATCAGCGTCCAACAGGAAACTTCTGGAAAAAAAATAACCTTTTGTGCAAAATGCTGGGAAAGCAGCACTCTCACGGTGTCTGTGAGAGCAAGGCTCCCTGCGCGTCTCGGTGGTGCCGGCGGCACTGGGATCGCTTTCACCCGCGCCGGGAGAAAGTGCTTGGGGCCAGTGCCTGGGGCTCCCGCGGCGGTGACACGGGCCCGGAGCGGAGTCACAGGGAACTGAACACACATGGTTTCTGTAACAGCGTTTGGGCAATCGTCTGCAACATGAAAAGGAGGGGGAGGGAAACGTTGTTCTAAAAATGACCTGGGCCATAGGAAATGCTGGGGGTGAGGCAGTGTGTTTGCTTAACAACACTTTGTACAGCCGGCGCAGAGCGCAGGGCAACTGCTCTGGGAAAAAATTACCTTCAAATGCACAGCACCGGATCCTCCAAACTAGAGCCTTGCCTTAAAACGAAGGCAGGAAAGACCCCCCTGATATCCCTGCAGGAAGGGGCAGGGAGCTGGAGGCCGGGGTCACTTGCGTTGCCTGGAAAGGAGCAAAGCTGGTGACGGTCTCCAGAGGGGGGGACTCTGCAGAGCCGATGCCGGGGGGTGGGAGCACCCAGAGCTCCTGTGGCTACATCGGCCCAGCAGGTAGGGACCTCTCGGGAGTGGGTGACGGGCTCAGCCGACTGACTCACGACGACTGCCTGATGCAATCGGGAGGTTTCCTGGGTGCCCAGGCAGCCCGGTACACGAGCGATTGCCCCTGGCTTTAAAACGAGGAGCGGCTTCCCCCAGGGCACCGTGCGGGAGGTTCAGGAAGGTGACAAGGACCCCGAGACTAGCGCAAAGGGGAAGTGTGACCCACACTGCTTCCAATGGTCTGCCCACTCCGAACAGCCATTGTTAACTCCAGGCTTCGTTTTTGCAAATTTCTCAGGTGAGGAGGAACCTCGGGGCTGCCGCAGCCCAGGCGTTACAGCACAAATAGCTGCGTACAGCCCTCACCGCCGGCTGTGGGCGACCTCACCCCCTGCGAGGGCGGCTGCAGCGTTTTGGGGAGCGGCGCGCCATGGCCACCCAGCCTCACCGCCGCGTTACATGGCAGGGTTTACCCCTCTCACCCTGCGAGGGTGCCGCGCCACCCCCACGGGGTGCTTGTCCTTCCCCAGCAGCGCCGCTGCTAGTGCCGCAGGGGTTTTGTGGGGTCCGCACTGGGGTTCATCCCCGCCAGCCCCCTCCCCGCCTGCGGTGCCGGCCCCGAGCTCTGCGGGTCTGTGTGTGCACGAGCAGAGATCCCGGAGCACCCTCAGGCTGGTGTGAAAACGTGTAAGTGCTCAAACTGCTGCTCAGTGGGCAAAACTCGGGGGGGGTTGGGTCAACAGGACCCGAATCTAAACTACTGAAAAGTTGGTGGCGATGGCTCTGAGCCCAGCGCAGGAGCTGGGGCGATTCACCCGCCGCACGCTGCGCTCACTGCTTGGATTCGCTCAGCCGCTGCCGTATTTGATGTTACACACCGCTGTGAGGCCGTGGGAGTGGGGAAAGGTTTTGTGAAGCAGCGACGATGCCCCACGTGGTTTGGAAGCCTTGGGATTCTGCATCCGTGTCGGTGTGAGCACTGTGAGAAGAAAGTTCCGGTCCGAATGAAATAGGCTCAGGCAGAATCCTCTGTGAAGCACATCTTTATTCACGTTCTTGCAAGAGCGGGTGACCTAGCAAGCAGGCACGCTTTCAGTTCTTGAAACACACCTTTTTATTCCCTAATCCCGGCTGAATTTTTCCCTGCCCTGTTTCCCATTGGTTGGGTACTCCAGGGTTCACAGTCTGTCCGAGGCGCCTAAAATTCTTCCCGGATGTCCTGCCTCTGTTTACTTCTCCTTATGCTACACCTAAAGGAATTATCTGACTAGTTTATTTCTTTCCTTCTTGGTAAAAAAATTGCTCAATGTCATTAGCCCTGGTTAAATGTTTGACTCCCCTTCTGGACACTCATCCAGGAGGAATCAGTTTGTCCTTTTGTCTGTGTGATAAGAGATGTTCTACGAGCCTTTGCTGGAGCCTCTGTGTCTTAGTCATTCCCTTGTCACGTCACCTCTGATGGGAACGGCTTTTCTCCTCTGCAAAAGCAATACCTGCCTTTCTTCCAAGCACCAACTGTGGGGCAGGACCCCCACAGCGTGTCTGTCCCTGGAAACCCCTCTCGCATGGGAACCCACCTGCTGTTTTGAGCATCTGAGCCGGGCTGCGGCGGCTCTTGCCCCGGGCGGGGGCTCGGTCAGGGTCGCTGGGCCCGGGGGGGGGGCAGGTTCAGGCGCGTGTGGGGGGGACGCGGGGGTCTCCAGGGTCCCTGTGGGGCAGCTCTGGGGATGGGCCTGGGGGGCTCTGCCGGAGCGTCCCGGGGAGAGAGCAGAGCCGCCGGGGGATGTTGATTTACCTGAGCAAATTTTGCCGGGTTTGACGGCAAAACCGGGGGGCGGAGGGAGGTGTTTGCCAGGAAGGGCCCGATCCCCGGGCACGGCGGGGGCCCCCGGCGGAGCTCTCCCACCCCGCGGCGAGGCTGCAAAGCTCGGGGCGGCGACCGGCACGGGGCTGGCCCCAGCCCCGCTCGGCAGCGGGACCCCCCGCCCCGGGGGCTCGGAGCGCTCCGGAGCCGGTGCGCTGGGAGGGGGGGACGACGCGACCCTCCCCCGCCCCGCGGAGCCGCCCGGGCGCCCCGCACTCACATCCGGGGCCGGGTTTGCTAATGGGAGACGTAATTAACCCGGAAAAAAAGCGACGCGGAGCCAGGGGCACACCCCCTCCGCCGCCGCCCGCCCCCCGCCCGCTCCGCCGGCCCCGCGCGGGGCGCGCAGCCCAGGGACGCCGCGGGGTGAGTGCGGGGGACGCGCCGGGGGGGACGCGCGGAGCCGCCGCCCGCCCGCGGGCTGCGCTCCCCCGCGGGGGCGGGCCGGGGACCCCCGTCCCCATCCTCCCGCCGGCCCCCCCCGCCCGCCGGGGCTCCCCCCGAGAAGGGGCTTCTCCGGGGGCGGGCGGGAGGCGGCCGCGGGGCTCCGGCCCCGAGGTGGAGCGGCCGCCGTGGGGCTGGTCCGTCGGTCCGGGGATGAGGCAGAAGCTCCGGTGGCAGCGGCTGGGAGCATCCGTGCCTCGTCCGGTGGGGAGAGGCCTCCCGGGGGCGGCGGGGGCGGCACTTTGGTGCTTGGGGGGCAGCGGGGGGACGGGGGAGCTGGGGGCAGCGGGGGATGCTCCTGCCGGGATGACCCCGCGGTTCTGGGAGCGGGGTCCCTGTGGGAGATGGGGGAGCGCCGCACGCTTTGGGTCTGCGGGGTCGGTGGCAGATGCGCGGGGGCGATTTGGGATCCGCAGCCGCTCGGAGCATGTTCCCCTGGCCGGTGTTCTGCGGTGAGGTGCAGAAGCGTCTCCTCGCTGCTCCCAGCCGGCCTTTCAACAGGTTAATTATTTCATTAAGGCAAATGTCTGGAATTAGCAGGAGTTAGCTACTGGGCTCTGCCTACACCGTCTGTCTCGTGTGCCAGCCGCCGGATAGACGTCGGCGGGGCGAGCTCTGGAAACTCCTTTGCACGGGCAGGTAGAAGGAAGTGGTGCTGCACCCGCTGCGGCTGCAGCCATCGCCCCGCGCGCCGGCACTGCGTGGGGACAGCGGACACCGCAGAGCGGAGCCCTGGTGACACGGGGGTGGTCATCCTGCACCCCAACCGGCACCGGGACAGCTCGGGCAGACAGGCGTGGGAGAGGAGGAGGAGGAGGATGATGATGCTCCTGCTGTGGCTGCCTGCAGGTGCAATGGGCCGCGCTGCGGAGGGAGGTGCCGAGGAGCTGCCTCTGGCCAGTGCTGCTGCGATGCTCTGAGTGCCAGGTCTCCTGTTGCCTTGGCTTTTTCTGCTGCAGGGTGTCCCTGGGTCGCTGTGCCGGGAGCAGGACAGAGCAGGGCACGGGCAGCCGCGACGGTGCGGTGAAGCGCTGGCGTCCTGCGGGTGCTTCCTGGAAAGTCTGGCTGTGTGGCTGCACACGAGGCCTTTGAGCCAGCGGTGACCGCAGAGAGGGGCTCGGGTGCCGTTTGGACGGTGCCCTGCACCTTCTGCCTCTCCCTGGGGAGCGCTCACCTGTATCTCGGGAGGCAGGTGAGAGGGTATTTTTGCTGTAAACCTCCTTCTATAGCCTAATTGCTCTTGTCGTCTCATTAACTGGTGGGATATTATGACTCTGAAAGAGCTGGGAAGTCAGCTGCTTCAGCGGCAGGGGAGAGTCCTGGAAGTCTCTGATGTGCTTCATTACAAAATGGCATAAATTCATAAACAGGATCTGCTAATGAGATCCTGAGGGCCTGATCCAGTGCGATGCTCGGGAAGTTCAAGTTGTCGGATGGCAGATTAGCCTCCATGAATCGGGCATGGGCATCATCCATAAATCGTCACCTCCTGTGCCCGGTGCCAGTGCAATGTCCATCATGTTTCCATAAAGGATGTCCTGGGAAGCTGTGAGGCCTCCAGGGATTCATCCGCACTGGATGATGCTGGTTTTCTGTGAGGTCCCTCTTTTTCTCCCCCTCAGGTTTAGTCTTATGTCCTTCCTACAGCAAACGCAAGTTTGGCTTTTGCATAGAAGTATTTATGACTTGGAGTTTACGAAGTGCTGTATAAATAGTAAACCTTAGTGCAGACGGAGCATTTTCTTGCCCTTCCAGAGTTCCTGAGCAGGGGGACCGAATACCCACATGCTGCTGGAACTGGAGATGCTACTTTTATCTTTTTCCTATGGAAAAGTGGAATTCTCAGTGGCTGCGAGGGGCCGGGCAGTTCGTGTCCTGCAGGCAGTGGGATGTGAGGGGACGGGGACCTGGGGGGGCCCAAGCTCCAGCGGAGTGCCCTGCCCCGGGGGAGGGACGGGGCAGATCATCGCTCGCTGAGGAGGAGTGTGGTCTGGAGGGCAGAGTGCGGGGCGATGGCGATCTCCTCTGCCCAGCGGTTTTTGCAGCAAGTGCAGCCCGGGGTCAGCTCGCACAGGAGGCTTGAGCTGGTTTGTGGGCTTTCAGCTGAGCCCGAATTGATTAAGGATGGCAGAAGGGGAACGCAGGGAGCCCTGTGGGGCTGGGGGCTCGTCCCTGCGCTGCCCGCGGCACAGCTCGGCTCTTCCTCATCCCTCTCGTGAGCAGAAATCTGGGGACTTTTATTAGCAGCAGGAGAAAGAGGCAATTTGTGAGGCCTGGTCTGAACATGTTGGTATGGTTGAAGGCACTTGGGAATCTGCTCTCTGTGTGCTTCCCCCCCCGGCCCCCGCCACGAAAATAACCCCACAAAAAAGCAGTAAAATGTGAGGTGCCCACATAACCCCTGTATGAGGGCACGTGTGTTGTTTTAAACCAGTCTCTGCTACTGAAGCGGTGCGATTTCCCTCCTAGCAGAGCCCTGATACCCATCTCTGAAACCCTGGTGATAAACCCCGAGATCCTGACAACAGGTTGGCTTGTTTTCTGCCACCTCTACCTTTGCAGCTGCACCACAGCTCTTGCACAACACTTGCCTCTCAGGGCCCCACTCCACTGCCGCTATTCGGCTCAAAAATAGTATTTCCTCCTTTTCTGCATGAGATCTTTTATTTGTGCAGCCTCCACTTCTGGCACCTGCGCGAGTCACCCCTCTGCTACCGGACAGACCTCACTGGGTTCAGCTCGCATCCTTTGGGTAACCGCTGCCTCCGTCCCCACCCGTCCCCCCTGCGCCGTGGGGAGGGGGCTCTGCCCGGGCGGGGGGATGTTCCTGGCCCACCGGTGGCTCTCGGTGCTGCTTTTGCTTCCCACAAGGGGCTGGAAGCGATGGCGCAGAGACCCAGGGGTGCCAGGTGCTGTGGAGGGTGGGTGGGAGCCGCTGCCGCATGGGAGCGGTGCCGACGTGCACCCACTGCCGCTGACTCAGAGCCCCGCTGCTCCCGCAGGGTGACAGAGCGATGCTCGGGCTCCCCCGCGTCCTGTGCCCACGGGGGGGCACAGGCAGAGCCCACCGACGGGCACCGCGGCTGCTGTGCTCTCCGTCCGGCTGCCCAGGGCCATTGCGGCAGGTCGGCACGGCGCTTCTCCTGCTGCTGCGGAGGGCTCCGTGGTGCCGGCACGGCTCTGCTCGCAGCTCGAGCTCGGGGGTGGCTCGTCCTGGATGGGGGGCAGCGCCGGGGGGTCCGTGCCCGCAGCAGACCTGGTGACACGGCTTGGCCCCGCGGCGATGGGTCATTGTTTTCCCTGCTGACTCGGCATCCTGGCTGCACAGATTTTCTGCTGGAGTTGCAGATTGTTTTCCATTTCCTGGGAGTGTGCTCGGGCTCTCTCTAGCACGCACTCTGCCTCGGGATTATTTTTTCTTGTGGTTCCCGGCGACCTGGTGTCTCGTGTCAAATCCTTTGTGGCTACTTTGTCCTCTCTTGGTGGCCTGAGCTGTGGCATGGGGCTGCCCCATGCTGCTGAGCCCGTCTCCGTGAGATGCAGCTGCCACTGTGACAGGGGCAGTTTGGGGCTGTCACTCGGTCTGTCACTGCCCAGGACATCCCAGTGGCCCTGGTGCAGCCCTGTGCCACGAGTGGTCTCGGAGCTGGGCCGGCAAGTAGCTTGTTCAGCAGCGCCCGATGATTGAGTCCATCTGCAGCTCCCCAAAGTCCTGCAGCTCCTTGCTGAGCTATTTCGGTCTGCTCTGCCCGCTCCTGCCTGCACCCGGGGCTGGCACACTGGCACCCCGCTTGTCACAAAGGCGTGCTGGGTGATGGCTGGGTTTGGCAGCTTCCCCGCGGTCCAGACACACAGTGGCAGCCGCTTGACTTTGCTGTTCGTGCGTTACGCCGTGGCTGCGGCGGCCTGGGAGAGGAGCAGGAGGCCTGGGCAGGATGGGAGGCTGGACCGGCAGGATGGGAGGCTGGACCGGCAGGATGCTCGGCGGTGGGACGTGGTGCGGAGAGGGGAGCTGGCTGAGCAGCAAAGCCCCAGCCCCTCTGCCCAGCCTCGTGGGGGCTTTCACGCCTTTGCGGCATGGCTGTGGTGGGGTTGGCAGCTCTCGGGGCTGGGCAGCGATGTGCGCCCCTGCAGGGAGGAACACGTTGGTGAAAATGCCTCGTTTTTCAGCGAGGGGAGGCGGTCGGTGTGCTCGTTTGGGCCAGCCCCGGCAGGTGGTCCCTTCCCTGGGATGGGGGCTGAGGGACTGCGCTGGCATCCCGGCACGTCTGGCGCTGAGGGGCTGAGGTGGCTGTAGGCGCAGGAGCTCCCCGGGGAGCCGGGGCTGCGGGAGCAGAGCACCCACCTCTCCCTGCCGCTCTCTCTGCAGGGTGATGCGAGAAGGAGCCCGGCATGCCGTACTTGGATCGACAGAACCGTATCTGCGGGTTCCTGGACATTGAAGAAAATGAGACCTGCGGCAAGTTTCTGCGGAGGTATTTCATCCTGGACACCCAGGCCAACTGCCTCCTGTGGTACATGGACAACCCCCAGGTAGGCTCCCGCGCTGCTCCCGGCTTCGTGGAAGCTGTTAGCAAGTCGTTAGCTGGATCTCAGGCTCCCTGGTGGAGGCGGCTGCTCCGGGTTCGGGAAGGAGGGTGCTGTCTGCTGCCTCGGTTGTCTGGTGGGGTCTCCTGAGGCTGGGTGCAGCTGCGACCAGGCTCCAGCAGAGCAGCCCCCTGCCACTCCTGGGCTTTCCAGGACTGCCCCAGCAGCAGCTTGATACCCTGGAGAAAAGGTTATCCTAGGAATACTTGTACTCTTGGAAGTGGTGTCGTGCAGCAAAAGCACTTAGACCAGGAGCCGGGCGGCTGGGGCAGATGGAGTCTGTGATGTGCCCCACGTCTCTGGGAGCTGCCCCAGCGCTTGTGGTCAAGCTCAAGAGAGCAAGAGCGAAGCCGAGCTCTGGGAAGACCCTCCTGGGAAGCCCGCGGTGCCCGAGCACTGCTTGTAGGCTGGGGAGGCACCTGCCTTCCTGAAGAGCATCTCGCAGCAGATTCTTCGTTGCCTTGTTCAGCGGGGAAGGGGAAGCTCCCGCTGGCCGGTGTTGGCCCAAACTCTTGCTCTCTGGGTCCCGCGGGACTCGGAGCCCGTCGGGCACCTGTGTGCACGGGGCGGTGAGCGGGACGGGGGTGCGGAGGGGAGCGAGACGGGCACGGCGCTGGGGGCAGCACAGCGTGGCCGGCCCCAGCTGCTCGTGGGGCACGAGCTGAAGCAGGTGCCCGGGGAGGGGAAGCGGCCGGGGCCGGCAGCGGGGCTGTTGGTTTTGCTGCCTGACCCCAGTGACACCGAATGACAGCCTGGCTCGCCTATTCCGCGTTCCCCCTGCCGTTTCACTCCCATTGCTCCTTAAATGTTTTGCAGAACCTGGCCATCGGTGCGGGAGCTGTGGGATCTCTGCAGCTGACCTACATCTCCAAGGTAACGTCAGGGTGGGCCGGAAGGAACATGAAGGGTCCCTGTTGTCCCCTCTCCGTGTGGCTTTCCCGGGAGAGGCAATGGCTTGCCCCAGCGGTGCAGGACGCGAGGTCCTGCCCGAGCCCCTGCCGTCCTCCCTGCGCCCCCTGAGCGGGTCTGTGGGGAGGGGGGGTCCCAGCGCTGGGATGGGTGTTTGCCTTCACCCGCAGACCGGCGCGGGAGGAAGAGGAACCACTCTGCCGTGAATCCCGGGTTGGAAGGGACCTCAGGGGTCGCCTGGTCCAACCTTCTTGGCAAAAGCAGGGTCTAGGCAAGGTGCACAGCTGAATCTTAAAAGTGCCCAATGCTGGGGACTCCTCCGCTTCCCTGGGGAGATTCTTCCGATGGCTGGTTGCTCTCAGTGTGAACCATTTTCCTCTTGTAAAGGAATGAAGATGGGGAGGTAGAGACCGTCACAGGGTCCCCCTTGCCATGGGTTTGGGGGCACCAGTAGCTTTCCCCTGTGCTTAGAGGCTTTCTGGAAGCTCTGTCTTCTGTGTGTCTTAACGGCATTATCCGGCTTCCACGGGAAGGTGAAAATAGTGGAATAAATGACAACTGTTGTGGGGCTGGTGACTGGACGCGTGGAGCTGTGGCTGCAGCGCGGCCGTGGAAAGCGGAGCTGCCACCGTCCCTTTCCGTGAGCTGCCCCTCGGCCGCTGCCGGGGGAGCGGGGACTCGTGGCCGCCGCGCCAGGCTCAGCCCCGTGCCGGAGCCGGATAAAGAACTGGACAGATCTCCCTGTTCCTGCTGAATCATGATTTATAAATTAAGCGCAGATGAAGCAACGCTGGGAGGCTGAGCCTTCCCCATTTCGGATGGAGCCTCACGTATAAATTATATACGTTTTAGTCTAAATGCAAATTGCTGTAGGACAGCATTTGGTCACAGACTGCAGGATTGGGTTATGCCGGCGGCTCTAACTACCCTCTGTAAATATGCCAGAAAAATGGAGGTTTGCTTGAGAAAACATATTTAAAGCATTATAGAGTGGCTCCGAAGGAGGACGCCTGTCAGAATAAATACTCCACGAATGCTGTGCTCAAAGCCCCGGGGAGTATTATTCTTATATAAATGATTCCTACTCTTTAGGGAGAAACCACTGCTATTTTCCCTCAATTTTCTTAATTGCTGACAAGAGCGACTGTGTTAGTCCGGCAGAAACTCGCGTATTCGAGGCCTTTGAAAGCTTTGAGTTCTTTGCTTTGCAGCGCAGCCAGCGCCGGGGGGGATGGCGGGAGATGAAAGCCCCGTCTCCGCGCTGACCTTCCCCCGGGACCGCGCGCTCGCTGCCGGCTGCACGCGGGCTGCCTTCCGCCCGACACGGGCCAGTGCCCGACAGCGCGCGCAGCTGCGCCGCCGCTCCCGCGTCTCATCCTCCCGGGCACCGCCGTGCTGCCGGGGGGTCCTGCCCGGCCGTTCCAGGGGGGGGAAACAGAGCCTGGGGTGGGAGGATGCCCCGTGGTGGGCTCCCGCGGTGGCACCCAGCAGGGCTCCGGCGGGGAGCTGCGCGGGGAGGACGTGCTAATTGGGCCCTGGCCATGTTCGTTTGGCCCGAGCTGGCCGGTCTCCCCCCGTTTGCAGAGGGGTACGTGCGGGGCCGGGAGGGCAGGCGGTGCCCCCAGTCTCGCCCACGGCCGGGCGCTCGCTCCTCGGCCCCGCGCTCACCTGCAGCGTGGGTGTGGGACGGGGGCTGGGGTGAGCGTGGGGAGCACCCGCTCCCCCTCCTCCACAGGGGCGTGGGTGGAAACTTCCATCTCCAGTGCGTGCCGTCGGCGTGTGCTGTTATCTTTAGCTATTTTCTTTGATTTGCTGTGTTGCAGGTTAGCATCGCCACCCCAAAACAGAAGCCGAAAACCCCGTTCTGCTTTGGTGAGTGAGGGGGGCTCTGAGGACACCCCACGGCGGGAGGCTGCGGTTGCGTGAGCTGCCGGACAGACCCGCGGGAGGGAAGGGGATGCTGCCAGCGCACACCGTGCTAGAGGGCCAGCGTAGGGCTAGTGTGAGCCTCAGCCCCGGGCAGTGGCCCTGTCGCTGTCACCCCCCGTGCGAGATGCACGGGCCGAGCCTGGTGATGGAGGCACGACCCTATGGGTCCCCTCCGCGATGGTCCCTTCACTGTGCTCTTGAATCCTTTCCGAGTGTCCCGTTGTGCGATACAGGGTTTTCTTCCTCTTTAATGCCAGCCTAAGGGTCTGTTCCTGCTGGCGCAGGGAAAGGGGTGTTTCGTGTCCAATTCCCCCCCTCCCCAAATGGCCTCAGCACGACCCCCGCTGTGCCGTGTGCCTGAGCCGTGAACCCGGGTTCAGAGCAACAGGAACGACAGCACGAGCACGTACTTGTCCCAGGGGATGGGGGCTGCCTTTGCAGTGCTTTACCGCAAGGGATGTAGCCCAAGACCAGAGCGCACGGCGCGTGTCCCCGCGGGGACGGGGCTGCTCCGGGGACCCCGGTGTGGCAGCGCTCAGGGGAGCTTCAGCAAGACCTTGTGCAGTTAAAAACATCTCCAGGTTTTTGGTGCAGGAATCCTCCGAGAGCTTGCTCTGCCCCGTCCGGCTGCCGGGCAGGAGGCAGCGCTCGCTGGGGAGTCTGCGGGGAGCATGTTCCCGAGGAGCTCCCCGGACCTCCTGGGGCTCACAGCGACGTTTCGGCTGGGAGTTAAAGCCCGAGTGCCGAGGGGAGGGATTCCCAAGGGGCCCTCAAACACCCCGTGCTGGGCGGTAAATTCAGCGCTAGATCAAGTCCTCGTTTGGGCCATGCCGCAGCCTTGGTGTAAGCCTGGCTTCAGCCCTGCGCTTCTGTCCCCGCAGAGCCTCCCCGTGTCCCCCCTCCACGTCCCTCCGCCGCTTTTCCATGCGAGAGGTTACGAGAGCGATATCTGCAAATCGCTCTGGGACGGGGAATCGAGAGATGCTGTCGTGTTGATTTATCGTTTAGTTTGCTTTAAGGATGCTGAGCAGCGAACGGGGTCCCCTGACTCTTCTTGTCGTTCCCCTCTCTGACAGTTATCAATGCTCTGTCTCAGCGCTATTTCTTACAAGCCAGCGATCAGAAGGACCTGCAGGACTGGGTGGAGGCGCTGAACCGGGCCAGTAAGATCACGGTAGGCTGCGTTGGGCTCCTCCCTGGGGTCGCTGCGTCCTGCCTTGGCGGGCTGCTCCGCGCGCCTGGAAGAGCTGTGCTTTTCCATCTTGCCCTGCCCTCCCTCTCCGTCGTCCCCCCGGCCCCACCTGGGGAGCAGCCGCGGGGGTGGCCGGGCTGTCCCCGGCCCGGGAGCCGGTCCGTGCCGAACTTGCCAGGCTTCCTTCTGGGCTAGTGCCGAGGCTGCAGCGGGGAAGGACGGACGCGCAGCTCCCAGCTGGTGGCTGCAGCGTCGCCTCGTCCTTCTGGGCCCGGCTCTGCGCCTGCCGCACCCCTTGGTTTGCTCTTGAGTGAAGCAGCTGTAGCACGGGGCTGTAGCTCCCGAAAGCCCCTCGTTCCCAGGGGAGCGTCCCCTGGGCGGCCCCATGAGAGCAGGGCTCTTGCCCGGCCACCCCGGGGCTGTGTGCGGTTCTGCCCCTGCGCAGGGGCAGAGACGCTCCAGGCAGGGGGGGACGTGCTGGCGATGCAGCCCTTTGGTGTGCAGGGCTGGGCGGCGTCACCCTGTCCCTTTGCGAGGCCAGAGCCGCCCGGTGACCCCTCTCAAGGCTCTGGTTTCAGGCGGGGGATGTTCCCTCCGCCATCCCCAGGGATGCTGCCGGTTGGGATTTACCCTGCTGCCGTTTGCTCGGGCATCTTTCCCCCCCGGCTCCCCCCAGCTCTGTGGGGGACGGCGGCTGCACCCTGGGGAAGGTCCTGTGGGATCCGTCCCCATCCCCGTCCCCATCCCCGTCCGCTCTGGGGCCGTTTCCCTCCTGTTGGCTGGGATGCCCATAACCAGCTCCTCGCTGTGGCTGTCCAAGGGCATCTTTCTTGTGCTTCAGTAATTTATTTACTCAGTTTTTATTCTTTCTGGAACACTGGGTCTTGTGACGAGGCAGAGCGCTGCACTGTCGGGCGTCGCGGGGCGGGTCGTGCCTGGATTCAAAGGACTTTGTCTGCCATCTCCTCTCATCCGCTGTGGCGTTCATGGGACCGTAAACTGATGGTCGCTGACCCAGTAACTGGCGGAGTCTGTGCTCCTCAGCTGCCCGCCGCTCCTGGCGCTGGGGGACGGTGCCGCGCGCCCTCTGCGTTCGGGGCTCTGTCGGCAGCGCCCGGGTTCGGCGCTGGGGGCTTCTGCCCGGCCTCGGGATGCGGGGGATCCCCGCGGAAGGGTCGGGGGCACTGCAGGCTTCCGGGCGCCTGCAATTAGCAGCGTTGCCAATGTTTGATGCTGGCAGGGTTTTACTGGATCGTGCGCTGATGCGTGTTGTGCATGGTTTGTGAACTGAATATACGGAAAAATCACGATGAACAGTTTAGGATCGGGTCCTATCAAATAACCTTTTTGCCTTGAATTTTTTGTTAAAAATCACCAGAGTGCTGTGTTGTCTCTGTGGGAAACTCATCTACAAGGCCAGACCCGGCTTGTATTTTCTTTTTATATCTGCAAATACATTAAATGTGACAGCCTCTGTGCCCGAAGCTGCCAAACTGATGGCACAGGCTCTGGCTTGTACCTTCTCTTTCTATGAGTTCAGGTGATATTGGCCACAAAAAACCCCACCAAAACCAGGTAGGAGCAGTAACCAGAGCCCGCCATTGACACCAGTCCACCTGTACCCTGGGGTGATTGCCTGCGGGCACCGCGTGTTGCTGATCTGCCGGGCCGAGGTGGTGGTAGGAAGAGGTGCGTCTTCTGTTTCTGCAATGAACCGCGGTGACTTTCATTCCCTGACGTCGGCCAGCCCTTCCCGACTCTGGCGGTGTCCCGGCTGGCGACCGGCTCATCCAGCCCTGCAGGGAGGAGTTCCCACGGGCTGGCTGGGAAACGCGGGGCTGCCGGGGTGCGGGTGGCGCGGCCGCCCTGCCCAGCGTGGGAAATCCCTCTCCCCGCTCTGCACCTTCCCGTGGGTCTCCGTTTGCGCCTGGGTTTCCTTGGGATGCTCCGGGTTGCAGCGGCTTCATCACTCCGCCGTGGGTGGAGAGGCACAGAAGGGCTGCGGGGAGACGCTCTGGCTGTCGGCGGGGTTTGGACCCTTACCAGCCTCCGGTCTGCCCCTGGCCCTGGGCTCTGCCGGGCTCTGGGCGCGGGGAGCATCACACCACATCAGACCTCGCCGCCGGCCGCAGGGGGATGGGAAGGACGGGGCAGCAGTTTGGGTGTTGCTCCCGGTGCAGAGATCCAGGTTCAGCTTCCGCTTCTCACAGAGGCTTCTCCTCTGCTCTTGGCAAATCGGTTCCTGTGTTTCCTCACCCCGCTCGCTGTCTCGGCAGCCGGGGCCTCGGTGGCTCAGGGCACGAGGTGTGCAGCGTGACGGTGACAGGGGGCTCTGCTCGGTTCTGCAGGAGGAGCCGCACTGACCGGTGCCGGGTGCTGAGCAGCACCTTCCCCCTGCAGAGAGATGCAGCTCCTTCCCTCTGCCCGCACACGCAATGTCTCTGCAGCCGCGTTGTGAAACCGTTTCCTCCATCCGGGCGCCCCGTGCCGGCTCCCTGGCCTCGCCTCGTGCTCGCCCGCGTTGCCGGGGCAGGCGGCCGGTGCCCGCGGGCCCTGGTGCTCCGCACGGGGCTGTGCAGCGCAGCCGTGGGGGGGACCCTGCCGTGGTCCGGCCGCTCGCTCTCGTGGCAGCGGCATTTTGGAAGCAGGACGGGATGGCACCTGAACTGCGATGGCTGAGCCTGGCTGTTGGAGAGCAGCCAGGGCCCTGCGCAGGCAGCGTGGCCGTGGGGTGGCCGGGATCTCCTCCTTGGCTCTCCCTGCTCTCCCGTGCATGGGTTTGCTAACCCAGATCTCTGTCCCCCAAGACTTAAGCCAGGTCTCAGCCTAAACGTGAGACCAGGGGACGTCAGAGCAGCCAAGAGCTCTGCCTGCCCAGCCATCAGCCGACGCATGGTGCGTTTGCACGGAGAGGACGGTGCGTCACTCCCTGTGCGCCCCGGGGTGGAAGGCAGGAGGGTGGGCTGGAGCCAGAGACCCCCGTTAATGGCATTAGAGAAGTGGAACTGCAGACTCAGGAAGGAAAACATGGAAACCTGCCGTCCTGTCCAGAGCCGGGTGCCGGAGGGAAGGAGGATGGCGGCACTGGGAGCTGGGTCCCCGCGGCCCAGGCTCTGCCCGGGGACATGGGGCCGCTTGCAGCGGAGACCCAACCTGTGCGGCCGCGGCTGGTGGGGACACGCAGGCGTTCGGCGTGTAACCCAGCGCCCGGCTGTCTGCCGTGCCCCTGCGGACGTGCTGCTGCTCAGCCTCGTTAGGCAGAGGGAAGCTCGTCATTAAGCCTAGCCGTAAGTAGAGCGGGGACAATTAAAGGAGCGAGTGTCCCACAAACGCATTGGGCTGCAGAGGCGAGTCGCAGACTCATGTGAGTTGATGCTTAATTATTCACCACCTCTCATCTCCCGTCTCAGCGCCTCCTGCAAACCGCCGCGGCGGGGCCCACACCCTCCTTAATTGGGGTGGCTTGTTCATTTATGAGTTTTTAAAGGGACATAGCTGCATTTAGGCTGGAAGGACAGAGATGAGGGAGGTGTGGGACTGCCCGGCACAGTCACGCCTGTGCCCTTCACCCTTTTCTTTCTCCCGTAGGTGCCAAAGGGTGGCAGCGTCCCACCGGCCGCGGAGATCGCAAAGCCTCCGGTGGTGCCCCAGGCCCAGGAGAGGAAGCCCCAGGTGGCCTATAAAACCGAGATCATCGGGGGGGTGGTGGTCCACACGCCCATCTCCATCAACCAGGTGAGCTGGCAGGATCCGTGCAGCGTCCCAGACCCTGGGGGTAAAATCCCTGCCGTGTCAGCACCCCGCTTCGCTCTCTCTGTTCCCTGTGTTTTAAGAGCAGCTCCTAATGGGGATAAGCGGAAAAGGTGGCAGCTCTCCCCACGCGTAGCTGGGCGAGGGCATTCCCTCCACACCCCGCTTCCATGTCCCTGCACCTCGGGGTGCGAACGGCTGCCGGGGGCCTTTCGGTGCTTGAGCCGGGCTCTGAGGGGTCCCTGCCGCTGGGATTGGTGCCTGGCTCCTGCTCTGTGGCTGCCCTGCCCGCAAGGCTGTGCCACCTTCCCAGGCGAGTGGGGCTGCGTCTGCAAAGCACTTGCTGCGAGCGATGCTCGGATTCCTGCGCTGGGGAGGGAGAGCGCGGGGAAAGCGCGTGTCGGGGCGTTATCGCTCCAGCATCCTGCTGTGCCCCGAGCAGCGCGATGGGTGCAGAAATACTGTTAATACACAGCAGCGGTGGGCTCTGTCCTTCTCCAGCCCGCGTGTCGGAGCAGCAGAGCTTGTGGACGTGGGTCCCCCGACGTGGTGCTGGGCTGGGGTGTGGGGTCCGGGGGAGCTGCGGGGTCCGGGGGAGGTCCAGCCGTGGGGCTGGAGGCGGTTGCTGGCTGCTGGGGAGGCTGGTTCACACTTTCATTTCTGGAAACCAGCTCGGTGCCTGCAAACGCTTCCCGCTCCGGGGTGTACAAATAGCTGCGCTTAGCGCCCTGCAGCACCTCTGTCTCGCTGTGAAGTGATGAGACCGGGGGGCGTGAGGAGGAGGAGGGGTGAATCTGCTCCTGCACGCCTTCCCGACCATCCTGCACCATCCACCCGCCCGTCCTGGGTCCAAATCCCCCCTTCGAGGTGCCCGGGGCAGAGGGACCCCGTCTTGCTGCCCCCATCGAAGCAGCCAAAGGGCCTGTCCCATGCTGAAGGCGGTGGCCGTCACCGCTGGCTGTGGCTCTGCAGCCCCTGCCCTCGGCACGTGGCCGTCGGTGTCTGCCACCTTCGGGCGCTCGTCCGGCTCTGGGTCTCGCTTCAGCTCTTATCAGTGGCAGCACTAAAAATAGAGCAGAGAATTAGATCATTGCAGCAGTGTTTTTGCTGCCAGGCGCTTTTAACGCTTCCCTGGCCGCGGGGTTTGCCGGGGTGGGGAGGTGTGTGGGGTGCGGCGACGCGCGGGATCAGTCGGGCTGGTGGCCGTCCCTTCCCAGTGCCACTGCTGGACCCTCAGCCCCGTGCAGGCAAGTGGCAGCAGCCGGCCCTGTGGCTTTTCTTTTCTGTTTCGTGAGTTAAAGCTGCTTTCTCTCCTGGCTCTCGAGCTGGGCTCCCCCTCATCCCAAGAGCCGTGAGCTCCATCCCCGGCCCTTGCTCAACTTCTGTCTTTCTTTCACAGAGGGGATTGGTTTTTTTTTTTTTAAAGGTGGTGCATCAGCTGCCAGAATATTTTCCGTGCTCTTGCAGCATGCCCCGTGTGAAATGGCTATTTCTCTGCTGCAGCTTCCTGGGCGCGTCCGTGGTTTCCTGGCTGTGCCCCGGCCGGTGCTGCCCCGCAGTGGCTCTGGGACCGCGGGTGGGAGCCCCGCGCTCCGCCTGCACCCCCAGCGCGGCCGGCAGCATCCCCCCGGCTCCCGGCTGTAACGCTCCCTCTAGCAGCAGCATCCCCATCCCTGGGTTTGGACACGTACATCCATAACGCCCGGCGGAGCTGGTGCAGCCCAGGCGAGGGGCGCGGGCGGCTTTCCCAGCCAGGCTGGGGCTCGGCTCCGCCGCTCTCCGGAGGGGCCGGGGGGCAGTCTGGGGACAGCCAAATGGCCGCTCGTCTCTGTCCTTGGAGAAAGCAAAGCCGCCTGTCGAAGGTGCTGGAAGCGCCGCGCGGGCAGGTCGCTGGTTAACCGCACCGGCAGTCGCACCGGCGCGGGGGCCATATAAGGCTGGCAGCGGCGAGAGCCCCCCCCGGCTGCCATGGCAATTCTTAAACCTCAGCGCGGAGCTGGAGGAAGGGGTTGGAGGGCCGGGGGAAGGAGATGAGCGCAGATGTTTCACCTCAGCCATCCTCTGCGCTGCCGAGGGGGAAGGGAGGGCACTGCGGGGAACAGAGGGGTGATGCTGGCAGGGTCCGGCCCTCGGGATGCGCTGGGTGGTGCTCGGGGGGAGCCAGGGAATGGGTGCCCATCAGCGCTCACAGTGGGGTGAGCATCGCGCCCGGGGAGAGACAGCTTGGCGCCAGGGGAAGCACGATTTTTCTACCTGAGCTCCCAACATCGCAGTTTGTTTTGGGAGAATTTGGCTCTGAAAAACGTGGCTTTTGGCCAAAAGAGACTTTTGGCTTTCCCGAGCAGCTTATTCCCACAATATATGTCCCTCTCCAGCTGGAGAGCATCCCTGTTTCCTAGCTTGGGTCTGTCTGGCTCCAGCTTCCAGCGGGTGATTTTCGCTCTGCCTCCCTCTGCCCGGTGGAAGAGCCGCTCGTGCCCCGCGTTTCCCCCAGACGGGCTGAGTGCGGCTGAGTCACCCCTCGCCGTTTGATAAGGCGGACAGACAGGTCCTCCTCCTCCCCTGCTGCAAGGAGTTTTCCTCAGCCCTCGAACTGCTTCTGTGGCCTCTCTGTAGCCTTTCCAATTTCTTAACGTTGTTTTTAACGTGTGGGCGCCAAAAGGGCAGCAGTTTGAAAAGCTGTACGTAAGGAGATGAAATCAGCTCTCCACGCTGGTTCGTTCCCCTGCTCGTGTCCAGGCATCGCAATTAGCCCTTGGCACGCAGCGCTGCGCTCGGGGCTGCTTTCCCTCCAGCTCCGGTGTCCTGCCTTCCAGCAGGGAATTCCCCTCCCTGCGCGCGCCCGGCTCCCCGGTAACTCTCTGCTCTCCGGTTGCAGAACGGGGGGGACGGAGGGGAGGGCAGCGACGTGGCCGCCCACCCGCTGCTGCGGCGCTCACAGAGCTACATCCCCACCTCGGCTGCCAAGCCGCCTGCCGGGCCACCTGTCCTCAAGAGTGGCTACTGCGTGAAGCAGGGGAACGTGGTGAGTGCTGGGAGTCCCCTGTGCCGGGGGCGGGCGGCATTGGGTGGGTGGCGGTGGGATGCTGCCCTGCAGGTCAGGGATGCTCCGGGATGCTCTGGATGCTGGACCGCGACAGCGTGGGGAGAGCCCCGGAGCCCGGCACAGAGCGGTTCCCTCCTCTCTTTTCCAGAGGAAGAGCTGGAAGCGCCGGTACTTCGTTCTGGACGAGTTTTCCATCAGTTACTACAAGTGCGAGCAGGTGAGCAGCCCCTGCCTGGGCCTGGCAGAGGTCGGGGGCTGCTGCGCTCCGGTGCCGGCGGCTCCGTGGGAGGCTCGTCCCAGCGCTGCCAGCGGCCAGCGGAGCCCGTCATCGTCTCCTCTCCTCTCCGCAGGACAAGGAGCCCCTGCGTTCGATTCTCCTGAGGGACGTCTGCAAGACCCACGAGTGCCTGGTCAAGTCTGGGTAATGCTCCCCTCCGTGTTTCCCCAGACTGTGGCTCCTGCCGGAGCCCCGGGTTGTGCCAGGCTTTCCCCAGCACATTCTAGAGATGGGGGTAAATATGGATTTTTTTTTTTCCATCCACGATGGCTTCTGGGTAGCGACCGTCTCTTTCTTGCTGTTTCCAGCGACCTCCTGATGCGGGACAACCTCTTTGAAATCATAACGAGCTCCAGAACCTTCTACATCCAGGTGAGGGGCCGGGGGGGGGTTGCTGTTCTGCGCAGTGGGTTCAGCTCCCGGCGGCTGCCGCGAACGGGCTGTTCCCGGCAAACGCCAGCAGATGAGCCTGGAACAGCGTCGCGGGCGAGGGAGAACTGCGGCCGGTTTCACTTCTCCCCTTGGGCTTATTTATAATAGCGGCTGTTGGTGTGAGCAGGAAAAAGCAGAGAGAGAAGCACGGGCTGATCCGATGAGCATCCCGAGTGCGGGGCTGCGCAGGGGCAGGGCTGGTAACACCGCCCCCCCCAACTCTTTTTTTTTTTTTTTTTTTTTTTTTTTCCTTAAATGCTTTATCTACTCCTGAGATAAAAACGCTGCCACATGGAGAGTGGCTCCCCTTCTGCAGGGGGAGATGGGGCGGTGCAGGGATTTTTGAAGCAAGGATAAATTGGAAAAAGAAATAAATTGTGAAGCAAGGCTAAAGTAGCAAATACCCTGGGAACGGCGGTCGCCTGTCCATCGGCGTGTCCAGGCTTCCCGGGGGGGGTTGGGGCTTGCGGAAGGCAAGGTCTGAGCGGGGCTGGTGTGTCTTGCAGGCAGACAGCCCCGAGGACATGCGCAGCTGGATCCGGGCCATCACGGGGGCAGTCCAGGCCCTGAAAACCCGCCCCAGGGTAGGTCACCTCCTCTCTGCTTCGTGCTCGGTGTCAAATGAAGACCATGCCAACGCGTGGGATATTTATTTCGTGGCTTGTGTAAGCGCTCGGTTGGCCCGTTTCCAGGGTGAGATCCCTGCCCTCTCCGGGTTGGTTTGCCAGTCGCTGGAAAAGTTCCCTTGACAAAGATTGAAAAGTGAGATTCAGCCATCGAACCGGAGCTGCGTGAGCCCTGCTCCGCTCCGAGGCAGGAGCGAGAGCCTGACGGGGCAAAGGGCCCTTTAATTCAGACTTTTGCTTTCCTTAGGGGTTTTTTTTCCCCTTCTGCAGAGTGTGTAAAGGGCTCCCTGTCCCCGGGGCTTTGCAAATTGCTCCCAGCAGTTGCACGCACAAACCCCGACCCCATCCAGCGCTCACTCTGCGCCTGTCCTTGCAGGAAATCTCCTTCATGAGATCCTCCTCCGTGGTGAAGCCGGGGGGCTCGGCAGCCCCCTCCCAGCCGAGGCACGGGGAAGAGAGGCGAGCGCTCTGCAAAGCCCCCTCCACCTCCTCCTGGCAGCCCTGGACGCCGGTGCCGCCGGCGGAGGGCAAGCAGCCGGCGCCGGAGGAGTCGCCCGCGCCGCTGAGGGACTCGCTGTTCCTGCCGGCCTTCGCCGAGCGCGACGCCGGAGCTGCGCCGGGCAAGCGCCTGCGGCACAAGTCGGAGCCGCAGCATCTCAAGGAGAAGCCGTTCGCCTTCGACCTGGACGATGAAAGCATCCGGACCTCCGACGTCTGACGGGGCGTCCAGCCACCCCCCCGGGCTTCGCTTGCCGCCTCCCCGGCTGCCGGGGTCCCCGCGGGGCGGTTCAGGGCGCACAGCTGTGCCAGCGCCGGGACTGGTCTCTGTGCATCCGCTCAGCGCCTTGGACCGAGCTCTCCCCGTCGTCTCGGTGGGGGCGAAGCAGCCCCTTCCCTCCACCGCTGCTCTCCCCTGCGATACAGGCTCCGGCGGGACCCGCGTCCCGGTGCCCAGCTCTGCCGGGGAGCGCGGTCCCTGCCCGCTCCTGCCTGCGCTTTGCCCCGGGCGCTCCATGTCTCGGAAGCCGCCTCCGGGCAGGGCAACCTGGATGAGGGGCATCCTCTGCTGCAACCCCATCCTTTCTCCCCAAAACAAGCCTGGAGCAAGCGGCAGGAGGTCTCAGGGGTGTGAAGGGGAACGTGGCCTTTCTTGTGTTGGGAAAAACATTTTTCTCCCCTTTCCTGCTGCTCAGCCTTCCCCCCGTGGCTGGGCAGAGCCGGGGGGACACCAGCCTGCGGCCGCCTGCGCAAGGGACACGCTGCAGCTTCCCCTTTTGATGACTTTTTTTCCCCAGGAGACCAGTTCTTTACACTGCCCGACTAATGGTGTGTCAACACATCTGCTGGCTTTTAGTTACGTCTTTTTATATCCGTGGCCACTGTTAAACCCCGGCACTGGCAGGGTCCCCCCGAAAGGCTCACCAGTACCTCCCGAGAGGGAGCCGGAGTGACGGCAGCTCCTGGGGCCGGGAGCATCCTCAGGCACGGCGTGGGGTTTGCACTGCGTACACCTGGGCAGCAGGAAGGCGTTCCCCGGGTGGGGAAGTGCTTTCAGCAAAAAGCACCAAAAAGCCGAGCGCTTACTGAAACCGGGAAGACTCGTTGAGCCAAGGCGCCTGCTGCCCGCCCTGAAGTGAAAACGAGCAGAGGTGTTTAGAGCGGTGTGAACTCCTCGTCCCCGTAACCAAACCAGCCCCTCTCGGAGGTGTGATAAATGGCGTGTAGAGAATTCAGGTGTTCCCGGCTCTGCGGTGCCCGAGCGCGTGTCGCGAGCAGGAGCAGTGCCCTGCCTGGCACCGCAGCTCCGGGCACGGCTGCAGCGGCGCCAGGGATGCACCGGGGCACGGGGGGCTTTAAATGCGCTTGCCTTGGCCCGGCTGCACGGCCGTGTCCCGGGTCAGACACGGGCACGCTCTTTCCCATCTCGGATAAACTCCAGCTGATCAATCCGGGTGACCGGTGCGGGAATTCCATTGCAAACAGCAGTGTGCGCAGCGGTTGAGGCTTCCCTCTATTGTGGACTCGTCACCTTTTATTCTTGTTTGTTTGTTTGTTTTCTTTCTTTTTTTTCTTTTTTTTTTTTTTCTTTTTTTGGCATTACGTGTTCTCAGCTCTGCAAAATCAGCTCAACGTGCTCCCCAGAAGCAAGCAAAAAAAAATCTGGTTTGTCCCTGCCCTTTCCAGGTCTCCAGCTGTTTGGCAGCTGTGCTCCAGCCTGGGACGCAGCCGAGCTCCATCGGTTTTGCTCCGAGGCGCTGATTAGCCCGATGGATCTCAACGAGATGAGAATTGCACCTTCCTACAGGGATGATGCCCCCCCCCAGCCCCGTGCCGGGGCCGGCAGCCGGGGGAGCCTCGGTGCAGCTGGGGGGGGACGGGGCCTCCCAAACTGGGGGTACGGATGGCTCAGAGGGGGATGGAGATGCTGGAGAACACTGAAACTATGAAAAGGAGCAGGGATCAATGCAAACGGTACAGGGCGAGTGTTAATATTTGTTATTTAATTGTAGAAACCTAGATCATGCTCTTCCTCCTTCTTCTCCTTTTCGCTTTATTTGCACTAGCGTGTGAGATTTTCCTTTTTTTAGGCTGACTTGCTCTTTGGCTCATAAAATGGCGTTTCAGAACGGTTTTAGTAACTCGGTACGCCTGTCGGTCACAGAGTCACAGCGTTGGGTGACAGCGCTCTGACCTCGTTTCTGGAGAACGTGGAATGCAGAGGGACGATGGTTACTTTGCGCGAGGCGCCCAAACCACCGCGCGCCGAGTCTTCGTGTTGCTTGAGAACTGCAAAGTTTCCTCGGGCCTGGGATGGTAAAGCAGGAGCTTGTTGCACAATTAGGGTTAATTATCCAGGAGGAGAAACCACCAGCGGCTCCAGCGCTCTTGCGACATTCCCGGTTCTCATTCCTGGTTCTCATTCCCACCCTCCTGCGTCCCCAGGGCGGTGCAAAGGCTGGATGTGAGATGGAAACCGGCACGTTCCGCGTGGGGCCGGGCTCCAGCCCCGTCCGTAACGCGGGTGGTGTCGCGGGGGGGGATTCGCATCCCGTCCCCAGGGAGCGGGCAGATGCAGCCAGGCCCCGGTGGGGCGCTGCCGCTGGTGTCCCCTCACCCCTGCCTGGGCGTGAAGGCGTCCCCCGGAGCTGCTCCCGTTTGGGGATGCAGCGTGCGTGCTGGGGGTTCCCCGCTTCCCGAGGGATGCGTGATGGTCGAGGGAGCCTTGTGCGGACGGATGGGTGGGAGAGACGGGTTTGCTCTTTCCTATGAAGACTCCCAAGCGGTTTCAGCCGTCGCGGCGAGCGCTGGCTGGGGGTCTCAAGTGCTCTTAGGGCCAGGGTGCCTCGCGCGGGCCATGCTCCGTGACTCCCGTGGTGTCGGTTACCCCCCTCCTGCCCCTCGCCTCTCAATGTGGGAGACAGAACCCCTTTTTTTCCCTGTGTTTTTAAATAAAGAAGGAAGTCCCAATCGCTTTTCCAGGCTGTGTGTTTTGGGGGATGGTTGCTGGGGGGAATCAATGCTGTCTCTCTGGGGTGGAGGGACCACGGGGGCCACCGGCGGGTGCTCCCCCCACACGCTGGGGGAGGTTTAGGAACGTTGCGCGGAGCTGCCCAAGTCCTGCCCGGTGTCCCTTGTGCCCCACACGTGGCTGGAGCCCCTTGGACACCCTGACCCCCCCCCCCCAGGCAGCTTCACCAGGGAAAGCACTGAGGGGAGGGCGAAGGGACGTCATGGCCTCTGCTCTGAAAAAGTTTTTGATCTTGTTTGTCACCGCTAGAAAGCGAGGGGACAGGGACTGACTGACTGGAGGCATCCCTTGCTCCCCGAGCGTGTCCAGAGGGAGCGGAAGCCGCCCGTCTCCCGGCGATGTCCATCCTCCCGGCTCGAGGGACAACTCTTATCTTATTGCTGCTGCTGTTCAGACCCCAGCTACTGCTCATCTTGCGCCCTTCCACGGGTAAGTGTGTGCCAATAAAACTCTTGGTTTAAGCACTTTGTTACCCTGATGTGGGTCTGGGGGTGAGAGGGGGCGAGCACCTGGTGGTGGCCGGGGGGGTCACAGCTCTCTTGGCCTCTCCGAGCACCCGGAGAGCTGTGGGACCGATCCCCCGGCGCTCCTCAGCCTGGTTCCTGACAGCCTCGTCCACGCGAGGAATCTGAGGTCCTGCTGGTGGCTGCTGGGCTGGGGACACGGGGAGATGTTAGTGACGACGGGCTTTTGCATGCAGGACTATTAATTTTTTCTTTCTGGCTCACTGCATAATTTTTTCCCCACCGTGGGCTTTTCAGCCCCGTTGTTCCACTGGTCTGAGGAATGTGGTAGTTTCATGACGAAGCCTCCCCCCACCCCACTGCCCTGAGGCCTACGCAGAGCTGCCAAATTCAGATTACTTGTGACCTAAATGGGATACAAACCCCATTCCCCGGAGAGGAGGAGCTGTTGCAATAAACCACAAACCAAAACTGGAATAGGCAGAATTCCCGGCCAGATTGAACCCCGCTGCAGCGCCGCCAGAGACAGGCGTAGAAGTAACACAGGCAGAAAATCGCCAAATGCAAACGGCTGGAGGGCGCTGGGTTTGCAGAGCTGTGTGAGAACAGAGTGTGTGTTTGCTGGATTTTACATCAAACGTGACTGGACTTTTGCATATACAGATTTTGTGTCTGGTTCTGGCTGTGACTTACTGCAGCTTCCTTTTCCCGTTTTTATTCAGCTCGGTAAGTTTTCAGGCTGCATCTGGTGGGGGTTCCTCTTTTGGGTGCGAGGTTGCTGAGGCTCCCACTCATCTGGGTACCGCAGGCGCCCCATGCCATGGGCTGGGGGTGACTGTCACAGGGACGGCAGCTCCCCCTCGGCAGCTCCGGCCCCTTCCCTGCTCTCCCACGGCTCCCGGCCCTTCCCTGCAGCTCTGGATGGAAACGAGCCCTCGTCACTGATGAGGCAAAGCTGCTATTTCACAGTTTTGCACAACACGAATGGTCACCCCTGAACGGTTTGAAAGAATACAATGATCTGGCAGCAGGGAAAGGGAATGGAACCTGCTGCCCCAGGCAGCACGATGGGGTATGTTTTGAAAAGCACACTTATTTACTACGAAGGGCAAGGGACAGGAGGAGAAACAGGCAATTTTAAAATAACATGCGTACTTCGGAGCGGTTGCAGTGTCCCACATGTGATGTTTCTAGAATACAAGCACAGCAGGCAGAGTTACATCGATGGACACTGGTGCTTCTTTTGAGAGGCTTGAATAGTAACGTTATTTGCTGCACTGTGGCTTTCGCAGCCTGCAAGACAGGGGAAAGTAATGTTCTCCAAAGGGTGTGGGTTCTACTAAATCTAACCCAGCTTCCCCTGCAGCCGGTGAATGTGTTTTTAAAGAAATAATGCCGAATCAGAGCTCATCGCTTTGCCACAGCCTCTATAACTGTGCATGAGGTTACTCGACCTCAAAGGTTTGCAAAGTCCAGTAACACAAAACCACACGCTACTGGCCTGCGCCTCCATGCGGGTGTATGTACCGATACTGAAAGTAACTGGAATCGGCTCCTTCCAGAATTTATTAAGCTTTGTTTGACCCCCTGTGGTTGCAGGGTTTGATTTCTTAAACTGTTACCACTTGCCAGGGGGGAGGCAATTCATATTATTTTAAACAAGGAAAATATATACTGAACAATTTTGTGTCCAAGGTTTGTACAGAGGAATAATTGTTCTGCACATGAAGTTACAGCTCTGTAAATCCATGTTTGTGCAAAGCAGGAGTCTGTTCCGATGCCGCGGGACAAGCGCAGGAGTCCGGCCCCGGTCCTGCGGACGCTGACGGCCTCCGTCGGGTGGGCTGCGCTCCCCTCAGTACACGGTGCACCAGTTGCTGCCGTCGCTGGGCATCAGCCCGCCGGTGATGAGGAGAATCAGGTCCACAAACCACCAGATGCCCAGGCCTCCCAGAGTCAGCAGCTTCCCCACGGCGGTCCCGGTGTGGCCCAGGCAGAATCGATCCACTCCAAAGCATCCCAGGAAAAACGAGTAGAGCAGAGTGGTTATGAAGTAGTGTCCAGTGTACCTGCAACGGAAGCGGGCGGGGTGAGGGGGGGCCCGGGGAGCGTCCCGCCGGCCCGGACCCGTCGCCGCCGGCGGGACTCCCTCCGGCGGGGGCCGGGAGCGGTGCAGGCCCGGGAGGGGAGCGGGGGATCGCGTCCTACTTGACGCAGGGCCGGCTGCCCCGCAGGAAGCTCCGCGGCTCGGCGCACTCGATGCCGTCCAGCGCCCGGCACTGCACCCGCGTGTGCTCCACCTCGCCGTAGGCCTGTCCGCCGAACTGCGGGCAGCGCGGGCGGGGCCCTCAGCGGCGGGCAGGGCCCGGGGCCCGCCGCCGGCCCGGCCCCGCCGCCGCTCCCCGCCCGCCCCTCACCTTCACGCAGCCGTGGCCCAGCTCCTGCTGCGCCGTGGCGTTCCCGCCGTGGTCCACCGGCTCCTCGCACTCCACGAACTCCTCCGGGCTGCGGGGAGGGAGGGAGGGAGCGGTGAGGGGGGGGCAGGCGGCGGCTCCTTGTCCCCCCCTCCCGCCCCGGGCTGGCGCTCACAGGTAGGTGCAGAGGACGAGCGGCGCCTGCGGGTCGGTGTAGGCCCAGGAGGCGGCGGGCGGGCCCGGGCCGGGCTCCTCGGGCTCGGTGCCGTTGTGGGGGAGGCCGCGGGAGGCGCCCTGCAGCAGCAGCAGGTTGCCGAGCAGCAGCGCGGCCTGCCCGCACAGCAGCGCGTACCCCACCGGCCCGCCGCGCCGCGGCGCCATGGCGGCGCCCGCTGCTAGGAAACGCCGCCGCCTCCGGGCCGCGCCGCCGCCGCGCCGCCGCCAGCCAATGGGCGCCCGCCGTCTCGCCGCGGGGGGCGGGGAATAGCCGCCCGCAGCCAGTCAGAGCGAAGGCGGAAGAGACTGCGGGGGCAACGCCCAGAGGCGAGGCGGAAGTCCGCGCCAGGCGAGGAGGCGATTGGCTGGCGGGAAGGCCTGCCAGCCTATGGGTGAAGGCGGGAGGCGGGGCACCGGTGCCCCGCGGTGAGGGGCGGCGAGCGATGGCCGCACTGCGGGGCTCCCGGTCGCCATTCCCCACCGCCCCCCGCGCAGGGCCCCGGCAGCGAGGGGCCTCCGGACGCGCTGCGCCGCTCGGCGTGAGTTGCTGGGGCGCGGTGGGAGCCGCCCGGCGCCGTGAGGCCGCCGGGCGGGAGGGAGTGGCCCGCTGCGGCCGAGCCAGGCCTCGCCGCCCCCGCCCCGCGCCCGTCGGGTCCCCTGGTGTCTGGCCCGGTGCTCGGTGCGCGCAGCCCGTGCCCCCTCCCCGGGGGTCGTTGCCGGTGGCACTGGGGGAGGCCTTGCCCCGGGCTCCGAGGAGAGCAGGGAGCTCATCTGCCTCCACTGGGGCAGCGGCAGGGAGAGGCCCCCGGGGCTCACCGGGGTCTCTTTGGGCTCGCCGCTCCCCGGAGCCCAGGCTCGGGGTGGAAGCAGCAGCCCAGCACCTGGGGAGGCCCCGGTGGCCCCGGAGAGGTGCATCTCCCCGTGCAGTCGGTGGGAGCGAGGGTCCAGTTCCCCCCGGCATTGGACTGAGATCCCCTCTGTGCCTGGTGGGGGTCAGAGCCCCCTCCCCAGGGAACCGCGGCCTTCGCCTGTCACCGTGGCTAATGACTGATGGCGGCTGGCAAGCCGGGTGGTGGTACTGCCAGAGTCGGCTTTTCTCTGCCCTGTGACAGGAATTGGTCTGCTGGAGGCGGTGGCCAGCTGTCCCACTAAGCCCTTCTTTAATGATTAAGAGGCTTCCAAGTGGCTTTAGAAATAGCTTAAAGATTGCATAGCGTGTGGGCTGGGGGGCAGAGGGTTTTGTGCGTGGCACTAAGGCAGGCAGAGGAAAGATCACGTTGAGTGTGTGTTTTACTGAGGTTTTACACCATTCAGTCACGGTAAAGCATCTCTGAAATGGGTGTAAATGAAACTCATGCTTTAGGGCTTGATGTTTCAGACTTTACCACGTTAATTGCTGGGGGAAAGGTTGTGCCCAAAGGGGCTGGGAACGCTGTTGGAGGTGAGGTGACAGCAAGGAAATCCCAGCTGGGGCAGCAGTGGGTCACAGCTGCTGGAGGAGGCTCAGAGCCAGGAGGGGTGAAACTGTGTCTCCGTTCCCTTGAGCCGCCCAAAGTGTGACTCTTGGATGTCTTTTGAAAATAAGCAGGACTGAATTTGTTGAGCAAGCTTCCCGTTAATAGGAAAACAGGGAAGGGACTTCAAGAGTTGTCTAGACATCTCCTTGCCCAGAGGAGGAACTAGTCCAGCTTGGATAGTCAAGCAGCAGAATTTTTTTATGCTAACTGTCCTGCTCCTTGTACAAAGCAATTGTCATTGGGAGCCCCCCCTGCCTAGTCTTGGCTCGTTTCTGTTATGCTTAGAGAGCTCTAGTGGTTCCCCTCTGAGTGCCTTCTGGATGAGACTCAGTGATTAACTGAAGAGAACGGCACACTCAGCTATAGAAAGGTAGAGTGTCAGAGACTGGGGTCCTGCTATTGACCCTCTACATCTGGACAAGCTGCTGCCTGTTTCCATCAGTTTTCTCCTGCCTCATTTAATCTCCCACACAGTGTCTTGAGGTCATTAGATTGGAAATGCCAAGCGCAGTTTGAGGCAGGTACGTGGCATTCATTAGCTCCAGCTGGAAGCCAGGCAAAACATGTAATTTGATAAGAATGTATTTGGGAAAGAGCCATTACCAGGATTCATAGGTGCCCGTCAGCCAGCGATCACTGGTCTGGTGTTAATGAGTGTGCTTCCTAAGCCAGCTGGACTCTTGCTGGTGATGTCAGTGAAGTCCTGATTGGATCCAAAATCCTTAATCTGTCTTATTTACAGTGCTTATAAGCAAACACCACACACGTGGCCTGTGGAGAGGATGTGGGAGCCAGTAGGATCCCAGTAGGAGGGAGAACATGACGCATCTGACTTTGCTGTTTAAAACTACTGCTGCATGTTCAGCCAGTTTAGTTTGAGTCCTTACACTCTTCAGTCTGGCAAAGGTACGTGTTCAGCATTCACTGGAACAGGGAGTGGAATGGCCAGCCCCAGCACGAGGATTTTGAGAAACTTCTTTTCTTGCTGATTCTACAGCTTTGTTACAAAGAACTGTGAAAATAACTGACAAACAGCAGATGTTTGGGGAATTAATTCCGTATCTTCTCCCCTGCCCTCGCTGTCAGCTTGAGCACACTATGGCTCGCAGTGTCTGTCACCCAGCTCACAAAGCATCAGTGAACTCCACACGTACAAGAGTTATACACCAGACCGTACTGTGCTCATGTTATACATCAGCCTGGCTCCCTTTAGAAACAAGACTAAAAATCTTCTACAGCCTCCAAAGGGGGTTGGCAGTGACAAAACACAGAGGAGGAAATGCCTCTTTCCGTGGGCGTTCCTTACCCCCACAGAGGAGATGCAAAGGTCCCACTTATTTGCTGGTCGTTACATCTCTGGCCTCGTGCTGTCCCGTTCGCTGTATTCCTTGGGAAATGGCGCTGCTGTCTTGTGGTCCCTCCCTCTACCACGGGCAGGAGACTGTGTCCCTGCTCTGTCAAAGGATGAGGGAATGCTTTTCCTTGAAAAATACCACATTCCCCCCCTTCCCCAGAATGAGATCCTTTTCAGCATCTACCACATAAACTTTGTTATCACACTGAATACTACTCTGCCTTTGGTGTAAATAGTTGGTTTTACATCTTTTTGGCTCAGCAGCCCCATCAGCGAGTGATTTCAGCTGGCCTGGCGGCTGTGTTGCACAGCTTACTCTTGTATTACCAGTGTCCTGTGGGAATGAGATGTCCAGCACACATATTTGGTTTCCATTTGTGTACATTTTTTCTTAGTAAGTTCACTTCTTTGGGATATTTCCTGTTTCTGCCTTTTATGCCTATTTAAGAGCATATTGCTCCTATTTAAGCCTTTGAGAGAATGAAACATCCTAATTTTAATATCAAGTAATCTCTAAGGCTCTTGTCTGCAATGGGTTTTCTCACTTTGCCTTATTCTAGTCGTAAAGTCTGTGCTGAAGACAGCTGGTGGCCTGAGTCCGTGCTTGCCTTTAAGGTTTCATTTGTGACTTAACACATTGCAGAGCTCCAAGATTTATTGGTTTGTTTCACCCGATGCTTCTCCAAAAGCATCTTCTACCATGTCTGAGCGATAGCTCTGCTGATGTGGGCATTCCAGGTGTGTTTCAACTGGTTGATCAGATGAGCAGTTCTCCAGATTTTTTTGTTTCTGAAGTTGGCAGCTTTGCATTTGACCCAAAACATGTGTTCAGAAGCTGTCCTAGCTTTCCGGCCTCATTTCTGCTTCGTTTCTGGAGCTTTGAGATGTGTTATCTTCAATTCCTAGTATTGCAAGGCTGCAACAGTGGTGGTGACAGGAGATGTCAAGGGAGACAGCTATGGCTCTTGTTAAAACCTGGGAATCTCATGCCCCAGGCAGGAACCATGGGGTGATTCATGTTTGTGCGTTATTTGTACAGTCGTGTCCATATTTGATCCACGATACTATCCTAATCCATGGAAAGCCTCCTATATCTTGTGTAACACCCAGCTTATGGGAAGCAGAGGGTAGTGCCTGACTCCAACACTACGTGCAGCTTCCATAAGGGCTGGAGATACGTGTGTATATATATCTAACCTCTGTGTTAGAGGTGGGAATTCCCACCTAACATCAGGTGGGAATACAATCCTCCGTCTCAATACAATTTAGCATGCTGGCTTCCTGCATAGCTTTGTGCTATGGTCTGTTCGGGTACATAAAACTGGCTTCATAGAGTCAAGCTGTTGGCTCCTTCCAACAGCAACGGGAGCTTTTCTGGCTGCTGGAGGCCATGGAGGGGGAAACCTGAGTCGCAGGTTGTCCTACAGCTCCTGCAAAAATGGATGCAGGGTTTGGGAATGTGAAGGGCCAAATGACTCTTTCCTCTTTCATTGTTCACCGTAGCCACAGCAGCATAAATCTCTTACAAAGTCTGCCAAGAACTCATCGCTAAGGGGGGGAAGACTCATGCCCATTGCTCAGCCTCTTACATGTTTATTGATGGCATCTTTCACATTATGTGCATTCAAAAGCAATTTCTAAAACGTCGTGGATGTCGGTCAGACCCCTGTGAGCGAGAACTCGGGTGTGTAGGGATGTTTCTGGCTGGTAGCCCCCAAAGGGCCCTCACCTCTCGTCTGTTGTTTGTGCTGCTGAGATGTGGGTGGCCTTTGGCGCAGGTCTGGCTCTGCATCTACGGGGAGGTATTTCGCTCCATCTGCTTTGTTCAAAAGCAGTGACCTAGGAGGGAAAAGAACGTGGAGGCTCAAAAAAACCTGTAAAGTACCACTTGGAAAACGAGGAAAGGTTATGGATATTGTATAAGTTGTTGGTGAAACTGGATTTTATTTGTCTAGGCTCTCGTACGCTGCTTATCACTATGGCACGAGGGTGCTTCTCCATCACCCGTTCAGTAACGTGAGTCATGTGTCATGTGTTGTTTGTTCCTCTTCTCCCAGGGGAAGACACGGTGCCCCATGGAGTGCTTCAGGAGCGTGTCGGGGGGCTCTGTGCCTGGCCGGAGGCAGGGCCGAGCAACCTGTACACGCGTGGAGTGGAGGGTGGTACCGCCGGTGCCTTCTGGAGAGTTTTACTCACCTGTATGCCATGGTGGAGTGCTACGGTGAAGTCGCGTTTCCATGTGCTTCGAATTTGTAATGTAGTTTTTTGGAAGGAAAGGCCAGAAGAGGCGCGGTGTCTGTGGTCTGTGCTGACACCAGTTCCCTTCTGCGAGCTTTTTCTCTGGGACCCGCCTGCTCTCGGGACCCGTTTGCTCGGTCCTCAGTTGTTTTTTCTCTAAGAAAGCACTGGAAATGTTAAGGCCAGGTTTCCCCCAGCCGCTGTCACACAGGCGGCGCCGCTCGGCTCCCTCTCCCGGCTCAGCGGGGCTCCCTGGAGCTCCGTGGGGCCGGGGTGTGATGAGGCCCCCTCCCGTGTGGGCGCCGGGACGGAGTGTGGGGGGTGCTGGGTGCTGCCCTCCGCCGCCGGGGCCCTCCGGTGCGGCGGGCGGGCGGAGCGGCCCCGCCCCGGGGCGGCGCGGCGCAGGCCCCGGCCCGGCTCCATAAGGCCGCGGGCCGCCGGCCGGACCCAGCGCCCCAGCCGGGAGGGGCGATGAGGACGCGGATCGCCATGGCCTGGGCCCGGGCGGCGCGGAGCTGCCTCTGCCTCCTGCTGCTGGCCGCGCCCGGGCAGCCGGGCCGGGCGGGTGAGTGCGCCGAGCCGGGCCGGGGCCTGCCGCCCGCCCCCACCTCCCTTCGGGCCGCGGGGCCGGGCCGGGCTGGCAGGCGGCCTGCGGCCCCCTTCCTTCCCCGGGCAGCGCGGCCGGGCCCCTTCCCCGTCCCCTCCCCCTCGCCCCCAGGGCTACCGGGGCCGGGCTGGCTCTGGGGGGAGCTGAGGGGGGCGGGCAGCCCCCTTCCCTCCTCGGGGCTGGCAGGTGAGGTAGGGGAACCCCCTCCCCATTGCCGGAGCGGGGCCGTCCCCGTCTGCCCGCCGATGCGCGGGGCCGAGGGCAGGGGACGTCCCCCGGGGCAGGGGGGGTGTCCCCCGGGGCAGGGGGTGTCCCCTGCAGGGGCAGCACGGGCAGGTCACGGTCACCGCGCCGGGGTCACAGGTGTCCGCAGGACCACGGGGGAGGAGGGTGCTGAGGCTGGCGACGCTGGGCCCGGTCCAGGACCGTCTCTGCCAAAACGCTCCTGCGTGGCCGGAGGTGCCGCAGAGGGGCCGGCGGGACAGCAGGGCCTTTGTCTGCACCCCGAGGTGCCGGCTCGGCCGGTGAGCTGGCTCTCCCTGAGCACCCGCCACAGTTTGCAGGCGTCCAGGGAACACCGTCACCTTCCTCCCCGACCCTCCCAAGCCAGGCTGGGCAGTCTGCTCTCCAGCTGCTCTTACTGGGCAGGAGGCAACCCACGTACAGGAAAGCCTGTAAAATGTGCGGCGCGGTGGGCAGCCTGGTCACGGGTCTCCCAGAAATCTGTGTGAGCAGGTCCTGGGTACAACCGTGTAATTTCCCCTGCCCAGAGGATGTTGCATGTCTGTGTGGAGGTGACAGGACGCCCACATCGTTTACACAGCATTTCAGGGGACGCGTGGAGGGACCTGTGTCGTCCCTGCTGTGTTTGGGTGGCCGTGTCCATGGAGGAGCCATGGCAGCGCCTGCGCTGGCCCAGCTGAGTGTGGGGCAGGACACCCGGCGGCTGCTCTGCCCCGAGGAGGACGGGGGCTGCGTCCTGGGGCGGGAGCTCAAGCACAGCACGATGCCATCGCTAACAGCAAGGAACGGCACCGTGCTCTCTTTATGGGCTTTTAATGAGTTGACGCTGTGCTCTCTTTATGGGCTGTTTATGAATTGAAACTGTTTGGTTTATGGGCTTTTACGATGCTGATTCTGATGTTATATGTACGTGATGGGCAGAAATGTCTCCTCTGTCGTTGCTTTCCTCCTGAAGGGATATATGCGCTGTGTTAAACTTCTGCATTTTATCATTAAGGCATAGTTTTATAGTCAGGGCTGCCTAATTGAGGAATCTTCTCTAAAACTAATATTGATGCTTCATGCTGAGAAAAAGTGCTCTTGTGGTGGGTATCTCTCCCTGAGGGATTCTGTGCTGCGAATCTCGTGCCTCTCACTCGGCGTGTTGTCCCTGGCGCTTGTGAGCTGTGTGCTAGACAGAAGCCGAGCTCTGAAAGGTGGCTGCTGGCTTGTGGCGGAGGTAGCGCGGCGTGTTGGAAACTGCCTTGCCGGAGCACCAAGGAGCGAAATCTTAAAAGATGCATCTCCGGGATATTGGGTGCTTGTGCTTCCAATGGACTGGTCGGTGTTTTGAGGAGTAATATTGTAGTTCCTGCCTGTGGGTAGGAGGAAACACAGGTCCCTGAGTTACCGATGGTGAATGGCGGTGTTTCTCTCTGCCTTCTGGAATCTCTGTCCTGCCTAATAATGCCAAATCTGCGATGAAAGATAATGGATCTCTTTGTCTCAGTCTGAGCATGAAGGAGAGGGGAGACACGAGTCACCTCTTCCAGTTCATCCAGGCACTTCCAACTTTTGGGTTGGAATGTGTGTTCTTTGGACACTCACCAATAAATAGGGGTACAAGGCAGAAATAGGGTGTTACTGGAAACTACTAACTGAAAATTCCTGAATGAACATAATCATACAGTGATGTGTAGCCTTAGGGGTTTTGTATAGTGTAGATTTTCCCCTCCTGTTTGTGTCCGTAGGAGGCCTCAGCGTTCGGCTTTATAAATTCAAAAAGAAACCATCTGACATGGCCATAGGCAGGGACTGGGGTTTTTGCTGCTGGATCTCTTCCCCGATACTTGGTGTCATGCACATGCCGGGATGTTCTAGCCATGCTTTACCGGTTTTTAAAGGAATTCTTAAAGTGTCTAAACACTTTGGTTTGAATTTGCTGTGGAGATGCAATGTTTGGTTAAGATAATTCCTTTGTTCAGCTCATGAAAAAGACAGCACTGCCTCACCCATATTTCAACAAATCTGAGACAATCATTCAGCAGAGTAAAGAGGGGTTTTGTGGTTATTTCCTCCACATGAGAATGTGAAAGACATTTCAGTGTAGCTAATATTGCCTCTTGTAGTGCTTTCTTTTCGGAAAAAGGAAGTTTGAAACAGGACTTTGTAGTTTTTGCATGTCTCGATCATTCTCGTTTCTCAAGCTAAAATTAAAAAAAAAGGAAAGTTTATTTGCTCAGCTCTACCGAGTTCTGTGATTGAATTTGTGTTGTGTGGTTTCCTTTGGTGGCCAAATTTAAAGATAGCGACGTCTCCGAAGAGAAGCATTCCCACGAACCTCCGCTGTGTGAAGCGAGCTGACATCTGTGCAGCTGGCGGGACGTGGGGAAGTGACTTGGGTCTGTGGAGGTTGGACTAGATGACCTTTAAAGGTCCCTTCCAACCCAACACATTCTGTGATTCTGTGTGCGCGAGGGCTCCTCTCCGGGGGCAAGGCTGGCAGGGGTCGGGGGCAGAGATCCCAGCGCCGTTCACCCAGGAGGAAGTGTGTCCCGGTGAGATGAACCGTCTTGCTCCAGAGGAGAGTGTGGCTTTGCTCAGTTTCTCCTTGTAAGAAGGTTCCAAGATGGTGAGGATGTTTTGACAGTACCAGGGAAGGGCGATAGTCCTTTTTGTGGAACAGGAGTATCTGTTGTCTTGCAGACAAATTAGTGTGGTTTTAGAAAGGGCAGAAGGAATAGTAAGAGTCTAGACAGGAAACACTTACAGCATAGGTCAGGATTTCAGCACGAGGGAGGTAAGACTTCTCTAGAAAATATTGCTGTAGAAGAGCTCAATATCCTCATTAATGTCCAAAGGCCCCAGTAAAATACTAAGAGAAATTGCATTAACTGTTCCTGCCAACTTTAACATTAAACAAATATTCCAGGTGAGCAATAAATCAAGTAGGTGAATTTGCTTCTCTTGCCAGGATAGTTGGTCATCTTTTCCTACCCTCTAAAAAGGCTGTGACGCAAGGAGACCCACTTGGTCTGTAGGTTTAGAGCAAGGGAGGGAGGAGATGGAAAGAAGTCACAAGGAATACCACCCTGTAGAAGAACAGCTGGACAGATGTTCCCAGGTGCTTTGGAGATGGAGCCCCACCAAGGCACTCTTCAGCCTTTGAGGACGGGAGGAACTGAAACTGCCGGCTTCATTGGAAATGTTCTTACTTTTAGCAGAAGATTTGTTAGCTTGGTGTTTTTTATAAATCTCTAAATATTTTTAAGTAGACTTGGATAATATTTACATAGTGAAAGTGAAAGAGATTTTTGCTTCCAGTAACCAAAGAGTAAATCTTACTACAGCTGTCATCTTAGTGGGACAGTCAGCTGCACCTAAAAATGCTTTTCCTGGTATGTAATCGATTGAAGAACTATACTGAAGGAGTAATCGGTGGTTACGTGGTGTTCTGGAAGGACATCTGTAAGGCAATTCACTGAAGTTTCTCCACAAACAGGTATGGCAAAGTCCTTTATGATTTTGAAAACGGGATACAGAGAATGCGCGTTGAGTGTGCAGTTGATGCTGTTCCAGTCAGCCAGGATTCAGGCTCCTTAAAGAAAGGATTCGCAACCCCCATAATGTGGGCACATGAGAAAAATATCTGTCAAAAGATGCGGCTTTGGAAGGACGGGTGCAAAGTGTTCTGCTGAGGTGGAAGTAATTGTCTGCACAAGTACGAGAGGGTGAAAAATGGGGTGCAGGAGCATGTTGGCAGGAAAGGAAATGCGTGTTAGAGTGGTGAACGACAAGCGAATCAGCCGTGCTGTCTGTTAGGGAAGACAGATTAACCTGTGGAGATACATAAACACACAAAGCATGTGAACCTTCATACTTGTGAGGCCTCGCTGGGCTGCTGTGCCCTGGTTTGGTCCTTTTCCAGGATAGGTACCGTCTAACGTGGAGAGTAGAGCCTAATATGAACAGTCAGAGATCTAAGAAATAGGGTCCACAAGGATGTATTGAATATTGGCTGTTACTTAGTTGAAGGAAAAGGGAGGAGAGTGTGACAGCACACTTTGAAAATCTAAAAATTCGCAGCCAGACGTAAGGGAAGTAAACTGTCCACCTCCTCTGGGGATTAGAGGTACGGCTTCAAACGCAGCGGGGGGAACCCATTGGACATCAGGGATGCTGCTTGGAGATGCCCTGGGTGGAAGCGATCCTACCCTGGGACCCGAGGATGGACTAGATGGCGTGTAAACTGTTGGCACTTCTTCTGGTGAGCAGGCTGCTGCCTAAGTGTCAAATGACTGGCACGGCTGACTTCATCTATTAATTGTAATCGATCATAACAACGGTTAATTTAATGAGTTTGTGTATTTAATGCTTTAGGAGTGTGCATCTTTTGACTCAGACATGCACACAGCTAATAGAAGATTAAAACTCATTGCTGCTGACTGATGCTCTAGGTTTAATGTGGTTTTGGTCAAACCTTTACGTTGATAGTAAAATGGCTAGAAGTTGCTGGGGTGGATGCAGGCACAGGATAAATCTGAAGAGAGCATTAGCAATGCCTTACTTCCATGTGGTGCTGGGTTTTGTCCTGGCTCTGTTTCCACTCTCACGTGGGGATTGAGTAAATTGGAGTAGGCGAATACGAGTAAATGGTCATACCGGGTGTCCTCTCTCTGAGTTTCACTGATACACAGCTGGGAACAAACTTGGGTGGTATCAGAGGAATTTCAGTGTTTTTCTTATTGTACAGAACGATGCTCTCTGGTATGCCTTGAGGTGATGTGGGGGATCCGAAGGGGGGGGTCAGAGCAGAAGTGGAGCCCCGCAGCCGTTGCTGGCGGTCCCAGTGCACTGCTGGACCCTGGGATGCTGCAGGTGGGACGGTTTTGAGCCCTGTCCCCGCGAATCCAGTCCTCCTCCTCGGTGTGGGAAGGGTGGTTTGTTTGCACGTTCCTATCTGAGCTGCTGAGCTGGTCACATGCAGATGAGCTTGTTTTTATGAAATTATTTTTGTGGTTTAACAGGCTGCAGTCTAAACGTTCCCGTTTCTTTTTTTTTATTTTTTTATTTTTCCACTTCCATTGAAGACAGTATCTTTGACCTCACTTGAGTAGGCTTGGGAAAGAGTTATGGTAAAGGACGGGTGATAATTGGGGTGAACTGTTGGGTGTGGGTGGCTGTAGCTGAGCCAAGGATCTGGCTCACGCTCAAGGAGCGTGCCGAGGTCTGTGAAGACAGGAGCTGCAGCTTGACTTTGCTGAATGCCGCTCTTACCTGTCGTGAGTGAATACCCTAACGGCTTGTCTCGGCGTCTGGAGAGCCATAACGGCTGTGACGCGCTTCGATGGTTTTCAAGCTCCTGCATGCCGTGGAACATGCACAAAATTCCTACTGTGGATTCGGGACAGAGAGGGGAAGATGATTCACATCTTCCTAGTTGCCTCTGATGCTTGGTAATTAAAGGCAGTCTTTAATGAGACAAGATAAATGTAGTGGGTGCAATTGTTTTTTTTCTGCTTGGGAGTACAGTCTCAGCTGGTGTTACGCCCAAGAATGAACGATAAGAAGCTCTACTCGGTGGTGACGTGTAGCACAGCTCAGACAGCAGCCTTGGCCAGGGGCAGGAAGCACCTGACTACAAGAAATCCTGTAAGTTACTGAAAAATTTATTGCAAACTACTGGGCTTGAGAACCATACTTATTATATTGCAATGAAGTTTCCCAAAAAGGGGTGGAGAAAAAGCTACAAAAAATAGCATATCTTAGGAAAAGTGAATATAAATATCTTCAAACATCTTGCATGGAAAGCAGCTGAGTATCTGAGTTTGGTTTTTGCTGTCGTTCTTGCCTTTCTTTAGTTGCTCTGAATGAAACCACCCGTACTTTGTAGTGAAATGTGCGGATGAGTTCTCATGGATAGTAGCTGTCTTGACTGGAGAGCCGGTCACATCTTGGTACCCATGTGGTTGCAGGAACATATCTGATAATGCCTTCGCAGCCTGCTGGAGCCTAGCATTTAGCTAGACTGCTGCGATAGCTGCCAACTGCCTTGTCCTTGCTAGAATTTCGCCTTCTGCTAATTAGGTCAGGCCGAGTATGGTTTTCTTCCCTGGGTGAGGTAAGGTCTGAACGTGGCAGTCACTAGAAGGGGTGGTGAGTGCTTGGTGCAGCTGGAGGTGGCTGATGTGTTACTGGAATAAGGACGTATCTTTTAAGATCGGTGTTTCTCGGAAGGAAAAAGGCCTGTCCCCAAGCAGCAGCCGCCTTTGTAGGGGGAAGATTTAGGGGCAGGGTTGTCTCTTGCATGTTCTAATTCCTGCTTCATTGCACTCGTCCCTTTCATTGGATTTCTGATTAACCAGTCTGCTGCCCTCTTTGAGGGGGGCTGGTGAGGCGTGAAACGTGGCGTGGGGCAGCCAGCGTGGAAGTAGGTTCTTTATGAAGTGAGGATTGATGCCATGGAGATACCTGTGAACGGATGCTTTGTCCTGGGCAGTGCCAGGGGAGGAGCTGCTGCACTTCCAGCCGCTGCCGAGCTGTTCTGTCCTGGTGAGAATCCCACAAAACAAACTCTTGTCTCTTCTGTGCATCAGCGGCATGTTACCAGTTTGATCTGTACTGAAACATGGGGAGAGAAAGGGTGTTTTTGCCAGAAGAGAAGAGAGAACTAAAAGTTAAAGGGAAATCTGTTTGCATTAAGTTTGAACTTTTAATGTGAAGGCTGCTTTTCTCTCTTTAGTTCCACTAGAAAGCAAGGCGGTGCCTTCCTACCCTGATATTTTAGCTGCTTGTAATAGGAAGCGCTTTGTTAATCAAGACCAACACGCCCTCCTCCTCTGATGAATTTTGCCCACAATGAAGGGAAGAATAAGGCATTGTACCTGAAACCAGCTCCCGAACCGGGGGTAGTGAAGGGAGGGAGGGAAGGAGAGCAGAAGGTGGGGGGAGAACTGTCAGAGTATTCGGAGAGCTGAAAATTGTGCTCCTTTAGTGCACAAGAAGTGCACTTAGTGCTCTAAGAAGCCGCCTCTCAGAGTTGCACTTTTCTCAGAAATCCCTCCCAGTTTCGCTAGCTTTGTGCAATGATTCACTCCTTTGTCTTCTGCTTCTAAGCTGCTTTTGGGGAGGCATGCCGCTTTCTGAGTGCTGCCGAGGTTAACCCTGCCCTGATGTTTCTGTAGTGTGTGTCCTAAGAGAGTCTCCAAAACTCTGTCCAAACATCACAGTGCCATATCCCCCCGAGTAAAGGCACTTTCGGACGGCAGCGGGGAAGAAATAAGTGCAGAGCAGCGATGTGTGAGAGCTTGGGTCCGGATACGAGCGAAATGTGTGGTTGGAAGCGACAGCTATAGAGAAGTGATTTACTGGAGTATGTACTTTTGGTGGTTGATCCCGGGGAAGGAAGCAGCCCTTCCCTCCCCTGTCTTCGGGCCAAGGAGGTATTGACAGTGTATGTTCCGTAGCCTGTGATCATAAGGGCTGTTTTCAGGAAGTTTATCTCTGCTTTTTTTTATACCTTTTTTCCAACAATCACTGTAATTCATTTAATGAATCTTCTGCTGCAGTATGTGTTCTGTGTTATTTCTTGAGAAACAACACGGCTCTGCCTATGTTTTTGTGACCAAAATGCTCTATTACAAACAGGTGCACTGCAGTGCATCTGTGTTCTCCAAATGGACGTACATGTGTGCTGTAAGAGGAGAAGTTGAAAGCAATCTAACTGCTTTTGCTTCCTCTTTGGATATCAGTGGAAAGAGTGCAGAAGTGGACGTGCTTTTCACTTGGGCAGCCGTGTTCCGGGGTGCCTGTTTGAAGCGCTGACCCAAGGTGATACCCGTGGTGCTGAGGTTGTGCGACAGCCTGCGGGGGACGAGAGGAGAGGCTGCCAAAGCATCCGCGGGAGCCTGAATGTCACTGCAGCTTGGCCGTGCTGGCTCGGGGAGGCTTTCGGGGAACCCCTGGCATTTAAAGCCCGCGTGGGGGCTCCTGCCTGGTTCCCGAACGATGGAGCGTGTCTCCCCTGGAGGCTTCAAGCACCCATTGCCTTCATGTGACTCGAGAAGCCACAGCCACCTCCGGAGCTGCAGTGTATGAGTTTTGATGTGCTCAGAGTAGCTGGTTTTTAAATGAATGCAGTATCTCAGTCCCGCTCTGAGAGGTTTTTTGAGATCTCAGAAACTAAGCACTCCCTCACCACCCCCAGATATGTGGCAATTATTTCTGGAGACAAAGGGTGATAAGGAGGGTAACTGTTCCCTTCCCCCTGCCTCTGGGTCGGACACTCAGGCTCCTCGGATGAGCTCACTGATTCCATTGCCATGAGCTATAAAACTCTTGTTCTGAATCCTGCCTGAAGCCCCCGGGCCACCAGCCTTCCCCCCGGGCCACCAGCCTCCCGCGTTCCGGCAGAGCAGCTCCCGAGCCAGGCAAAGCGATTTACATGTGCAATTTATTATTGTTTGCAGAGTCGATATAGAACAGTTGCTTGCAAAAACCGATGCCTTATAAAGGAAACTTGGACCGTAGACTTTTGTTTGGTTGTTGTTCAGTCAGAGGATGTGGTGGATGTTGCATATGCGAATCATTTATAAAGTGATCTGCGAAGGGCCGCTTTGTTGCATGCGTTTGTTTCACCTCGCTTGTTTTTATAAGGTCCTTAAGAGCTCTCTAAGAACACAATGAGTAGTACTGGCCTCGAGTCAGGCATCTGGTGTGATGTGCAAGGCCAGGGCATAACGCGGAGCTGGGCTGGGCTGGCTTTGTGAGGCCGAGCCGTCAGCCAGAGCCCCAGGAGCTGATCTGGAGCGGCTGCGTGGGGCCATCAGCCCCTGGAGCTGATCTGGAGCGGCTGCGTGGTGGAGCTGGAGCGGTTCTGCAGGTTGGCAGCGCGAGGCACCTGATTTTGACACCGTCTTTCTGTGTGTCCTTGAAGAAGTTCTCTCTGTGCTGACCTGCTTTGTTAAATGCTCTGATTCCTGCTGATGAAAGGTGGTGGTGTATGCGATAGATACTTGTAAGACAGTAATTGGAATGTGAAACTTTCAATTTGAAACCTTCTGGTAAATTTGGTGTCCTCTCTGCTGGATGTCTGTTGCTTTCTCTGGCCTTTTACAAGACAATCCGAGCATGCTTTGCTCTGAGGTTTGCCCTGTGCTCTCCTGTGTGCATCAGGGCCTTTGGCTTTTTCTTTTTGGGTTACCACTCTCTAAACATGTGTGGTGCCTTGGCAGCGTGGGGCTATGTTGTCTCTTAAAAGTAGAGCTTGTAAGCACGATAAGAAGCGATGCCAGCCTAGTGGCAGAGGAATCTGCCCCGTGCACTGCTGAGGACCCGCGTTCAGCAGCCCGGTTCCAGGGCTGTGTTAAACTGGAGACCTGAACTGGAATCACGGGCTGCCCCCTTCCCGCTGAAGGGGCTTCCCCTGAAATAGCATTTTCCTTGTGCCTTATCCTTCCGACTGCCTTGTTTCTTTAGCCAGTGTTTCTGTTCTGCTTTCTAGGTTTCCAGCAGGTTTCTCAGTTGTCTTCCTATGAAGTTGTAATCCCGCAGAGGTTAGGAAGAGAACGGCGAGAGGCTTCCAATGTCTCTTCAGTCCAGGTACTGGGCAGTCTGAAGAATGCCTTCAGTTTAGTATCTACTTCCTAATGAGGCCCACCCAAAAGTGACCTGAAATTCTCACAAAACACTATCAGACTCGTCTAGCAGCAAACAAGTACCCACCCTCACAAAAGGTATCACACCCAGCGTTGCCTTTACCTGAGTTACGGGAGATGCCTCCCTGCTCCAGAGGCGACAAGTTGCCGCAATGGGTTTTTGATCTGGGTGCAAAAGTTGTGTAATGGGAGTTGTTAAGCACTGGAATGAGTTTCGGAGAGGTGGTGGAATCATGATCCTGGGAGATGCTCAAAATCTGCCTGGAGGAGGCCCTGGGCAGCCTGGGCTGGCCCTGCATTGAGCAGGGGACGGGTTAGATGACCTCCAGTGGTACTTTCCAGCCCGTATTATTCTGCTGTAGCCACGTAACTAAAGACTGCATGCTTCAAAGTATTTGGATTAGACCAACTGTGTATAGTCACAAATCTTATAAACATTGGCAAAATTTAATATTAACAAAAATGCCTTGCAGTTTATTGCAGTTGTTGACCGGTTCTCCTGCTGTGATAATTAATGTAGTGGTCAGGTGATTTCAGTTTTATCCACTTAATATGTAAGGAGCCAGTTGCTGTGGGTAGCACTTGACTAACGCAAGGCTGTGGAGGCACTGGCCCACTGTGGATTTCAGTAATAAAACTGCGTTGTCCTTTTCCAGCTGTTACTAAGAGGTTTTCTGTGGAAGTCTTACAAACAAATAATAAGAAAACCACAAAGCTATTTTGAAATAGCTTCCTTCATGTGACTTTTCCCCCGTTACAGAGGAAGGAATGCCAGGTTCCGGAGGTAGGGACAATGATAAAATAGGTTTCAGGCTCACCCACTCGTGGTTATTCCCGGTCTGGTGCAACTAGCAAGACTGAAGAAAGTAGGTTTATTAGCTCAGTACCTGGCAGCTCCCACGTGTGGCCCTGGCAGTCGTTTTGTGTGCAGGGAACCCAAGCAAATCCTGCTGGCCGTGGTCAGCTTCTCATTGCGAAGTCTCGCGGGCTCAGCCAAGGAACACCCGCGCCCCCGACCAGCGTCGGGGTGCCAGCAACAAGATGGGAGAGGCAGCTCCGATCCGCAGAGTTCTGCATCCCTCCAGGGTGAAATTCTGCTGGTATCAGCTGCGTCTCCAGCAGGGTCTCTGCTGGTACAGCTGTATCTGAGAAGGCTGAGAGTGCAGACTAGTCCCGAGTGAGGGAAGGTGACAGGAGTGACTTGAATGCTGTAGTCGTAGCAGTGATGAAGCTCACAGAGACTGCTTTCTGCTGAACTTTTGTTGATTTCAAAGAACGTTTTATTCATTAACATGAGTAAAATGCAACTCTTTTATATTCAGGACAAGGTGTCGTATGCTATTGAGATCGAGGGAAATGAATACACGATTCATCTAGAAAAGAACAAGTAAGTGATGAATTTCTTTAAATTATTAAATTCCATCTATTGTGTCCAGCTAACGAGCTGGCAGGGTGCACGCGAGTTCCGATTCTTGAGGTTCTTTGAGAAGTGCAGTTACACGCTGGCTCTGCGAAATCCGCGGAGCAAGACGGCGCAAGTGGATTGAGTCACACGGGCTTGGCCATCAGGCAGAATTTTGTTGAACTCCCGCCCCCCTGGTGACCCCCTCAGCGAGGGAAGCAGCAGCGTGCTCGAAGGGGATCTGGAGAACCGTTGACAGGACTCTCTCCATGCACATCTAAAAATAAACAAGCTGAACTATATTTCAAGTAAATATTTTCACTTTCTTCTGGGGTTTGTTTATTGTTTCAGGGTTTTTTTCGTGTCTCAGTAGCACAAGAATACTGGTAAATGAGGAAGCGGACTTTATATCCAAGGCCTTAATATTCATAACTTACAGACAATATAGATGTTGCCTGGTTTGAGTTTAACTTTTAAAGGGCTACTTGCGGCAGCAGCAAGTGACCATTTAGCAGGCTATTGCTTCTTAAAAGTGCCCTCATAACAGGCAAAAGAGACAGAACTATTTGAGTGTACAAGCCCCTGGGGATCTTTGGCTGCCACTTGCCAAGCCCCTGACCCTCAGAAACATGGGAATTCAGCTACGCCGCATCGAGGGATTTACCGGTGTGGGTCAGCAGGCGTAGTCGTGGGAGACTTCCCAGCGCACTTCCTTCCCCAACTGGGGAAGAGAAGGCATATGCAGCAGACTGAGTGCTGTGATTTTTTTTTTTCTCCACGAAAGCAAACTTTTAGCACAATTTAATGGCTTTTGATGCTTGTTCTACTTATCTGGAGTGTGGTGGTTGATTTGATTTCATTAGTGGTTCCACCATTCTGGTATCTTGGATTTTGCTGTGGAAATGCACAATTTCTTTGTTAATTTTGGGTGGTTTTCCTTTTGAATGTTTCCTTATTTAATTGGAATTTACATATTTGTGACACTTTTGATTAGGATCATCTTACTGCCCTGCTATAGTGTCATAGTCACTTCATGAAATTCCTCTTGTATTCCTTCTCCCCTTTCCTTACAGGGAACTGCTGCCCAAAGACTTTGCGGTTTACACCTATGATAAGGAGGGGAAGCTGCAATCTGAGTATCCAGATATCCAGGTAGGATTTCTTTCTCTTTGTACCCTTACTGGCGGTGACTTGAACACTGAGCATCTACAGGATGAGGGAGTCACGGGTTAGAAAACGATAGTTGTATTTTTCGCTGGGCCAGTTCCCAATGCCGTGCATGCCTGCGCTCTTCCTGCGGAGAAGCCTTGACTTTGGATAAGGATCGAGCCTAGAGCTTGTAACAGGCCCGTATTTTGTTATGTGGAGGTGATTGCTGTCTAATTAAAAGCGACTCTTCTCTGAGAAGGAAATGCTGTTCTTAGCTGTCTGATATCTCGTTGTCTGAGAGTGGTGCTGCGGTATCGCTGCTGGACACAGGCCGTGCTTCTCACGGGCACCAGCACACACGGAGCAGGACTGGGGTGGGAGGTGACTGAATAGCTGGCTTTTGCTTTTACACACGATGCTCTTCCAGACCGATCCACAGGCCAAAATGAACGGTCAGCTGCTGACCCATCTTTTCAGTTGTGCGAGGCTGTCTGTTAATGACTGTAAGAATTTTTGAGGGCTGATGGGGTATCCGTTAGTCCAGAAATTTGGGAACTACTAGAAGGGATGATGAGATCAAGTCTGGAGGACCTTTAAGAAGGATGTTGTCTGCATAGCAATGGAGTTACTCCACTGAAAAAGCAGCTGAAGCCCTCTTTTCTGTACAAGCAGCCTGCCTGGTAGGTTGTCTTTGAAAATTTAATAGCTTCCGTAGAGTAAGAGTAAAAAGCAGCTCGTGTGATCCAAAAAGCACAGGAGTATTCCTAATGGCTTCACTCTTCTGATGTATCAGCGTTGTTCCTTTGGAAGGGAAGTGTTAGTCATACATGATTCATAGGATCTTGTTTTTGAAAAGAGAGCACCTGAGTCAAGTGTGTATTTACTTCCTGGTTAAAAGTGATTGACTAAGAGGAAAAATGCTTTTTCTGCACCGGGTCATGAAAGTCACCACGGCCCTGAAGGATTAGCACATGCCTTCAGTGCTTTCTGCGTTCGTTGCTGAGACAACAGCCAACATAATCTGCCTGACCCCTATAATACCATTCAAAAATGCGCTTGTCAGGGAAAATGGAGTGTATTTGCCCCTGCTACCACCTTGTCTACTTTCCAAAATGTGTATATAGAGGGCAAAATGGAAGTATCTGTCTCGTCAGGGCTGGTGGGGATGTGCTGTGCAACCAAAGAGCTGGGCAGCACAGCGCCTGGTGGCACGGACGGCGGGTGCTGGCCCGCTTCGTGCTGCACAGAGGTTCTGTACGGGTCACGCGTTCTGCAGGACTGTTTTCTAGAAGCCTGAAATGGTGTTTTGGCCCAAATCGGTAGGGAGGGGCTGGCCTCAAAATATTTGAGGCAGGGTGGAGGGAAGAAGTTAAGAGCAGGATGGCTCACAGTCAAGTTAATAAATGCGTTTGGTAGATAATGCCGGAGCCCTGCTCGCGGGTATTTATAACGTGTTGGCAGCGCCAGCTCTGAATCGGCTTTGGGTAGAACGACTGAGGGTGCGACTGGGATTTTTAGCTGAAATGTGTAGTGACCTGCTGGCCCCAGCGAGCTGTGAGGAGCGTCTGCCTTACAGAGCTGGGAGGTGGGGGTGCAGCTGGAGGGCTGTGCCCCTGGCATCTCCATCAGCTCCGTGTGTATAAATCCTCCTGTACTGAGGCAGGTGAGGAAATTTTTAGACATACATTAGTGAAGGAAATGCTGTTACACTGTGGTAGAGCTAGAGGCATGTTTGAAGCTATAGACTGTAGCCAAAAGGCATGTGGTAAACTTTAACTTCAAGCGTATTATGTTCTCAAGGTGTAACTGCTGCCCGTCCGTGGCAGGCACAGTGATTACCGATCAGAGACGGCACTGGCTCTGCAGCTACGTGTGGAATATGTGTGTAACGCGCCCTTGTTTTCCCGTGTAGGATCACTGCCATTATCAGGGATACGTGGAGGGGACCCTGGATTCCGTGGTTGCTGTCAGCACGTGCTCGGGGCTCAGGTAGCACGGCTCCTCTTTTGTGTCCCTGCTGTCACGCGCGGCCCGCGGCTCGCTGAACCTGAAACAAAATCCTTGCTCTGTTTTTAACTACTGTTCAGCCAGGCAGGGATTCATTGGCCGGGGCCAAGCTGCAATAGCATATGCCTTTGTGCAGTCTTTCTGTGGTTAGTAAATATTTGAAATACCATTAAATAAGTTGCAATTTGTTGTCAGGGTACAGTAAGTTGTTCTTTGACGCTAGTTTTGGCTTATTTTTCTAATTTGGGTAGGTGGTCACTACAAAGAACTGTACATCGTGCAAGAATGGAAAGTCAAACGCTAGTCTGCAAATTTTACAAAATTGACCCTAAAGCTTGTGCACTTCAAATTTGATGGGAAATTTTTTCTGCTTTAGGCTAATTTCCATATATTTTGGGACTTTGATTTTTTGCAGTGCCATGTCAGACACCAGAGTGGCAATAGTAACTGGACTAAAGCATTTCTGCTTAAGGCCTGTGACTTGATTTCTTGGGCATTGCAAACTCTTACAAAAACATATAATTTGATGTATTTGTGAAGGCCCAGTGAAAGGCTGCTTTCAGGCTTGAAGTGAAGCATGCTGGTTTGCAAGGACTGAGATATAGACGTGCCTTTAGTTATCAAAGAATAATTGTTCCTTTGTTTTACTGTAAAAATCTGCGTAACTATCCTCTGTGCTTAATGCAAGAATTTCTCACACGCTACCACATTCTAGGGGTTTGGTGACAATAGGGAACATCACCTATGGAATTGAGCCCATGGATTCCTCTTCTGGCTCTAAACACATTCTATATCGACTGGATAATGTGAAGAGAGAGTCCGCGACGTGTGGGGTGACCATGGAAGACCACGAAAGGGAACATACAGAGGAAAATCACCATCCCAGTATGACTCAGCTGCTGCGGGTAAGTGCTCCACTGTTCTCTCCACAGCCCCTAGAACGCGTTTTGTGAGTGTTCGGCTGAGGATATGGAAGCAGCTTATCAGATTTCCTGGGGCTTAACACATACCGAAAGGCTTCTGATTCAGAGGGCTTTCCACACTGCTGAAAAACTCAGTTGCTTCCACAAAGCAGTTGCAATTTTCTTCTGCTTCTGCTCAAAGCAGTGGGAGTCGAGTGGCGATTATTCATGGGCAGAGCTTTTTGGGGGCTTTTAAGGGCAGGAACACTATGCTCGTTGGAGACACTCATTAACAAAGCGTCACATCAGAAGCCAGGGGAATACTGTGTTGTTTATTCCATTGTCCTGACCATCAGAATAACAGTTTGGGGTGAAGGTCCCCCTCGTCCTTTAAGGGCTGGCTATACAGCAACAAGATTGCAGTAAAAGCAGGAAAATGAAGAACGTTGTGTTTCGTGTCAAGGTTGTTGGCATTTGCTTCGTAGTGTCTTTCTGCTCCTGTGTAAAAGCGCGTGCTGTCTTTGCAAAGAAACCCCTGTGAGAAGTAAAAATGTCGCTTTTGAAACACAGAAAATCTTTGTGCAGATAAATTTTAGTGTAAAACACCAAGAAATTGTCATTGTGTTGGATTACACTTCTTGGTTTTGGCTTGTTTTTGTCATGGCACGGAGTGCTTTGGGTGTGTGTCTCAAACCATTGGTTGTATCAACCGAAATATGACAATGTTGTGGGTTTTTTTGTTTACGCTTGAATTAATAAATTTGAAGTTGTCTAAAACTTTTTTTCCGTAGAGAAAGAGGGCGGTCCTACATCAGACAAGATATGTGGAGCTGTTCATAGTTGTGGATAAAGAGAAGGTAGAGATTGTGTGTCGCGTTCCCTTCCTTCTCCCCAGGAGATGGCTCGGAAGGCCCTCAGCCTTCATTGCTCCCAAATGGATTGTTGAAAGACACTGACGCTTTAGCCAAGGTTATACAAATAGGCTAAACTAAAACTGAACAAACATGTTCTATGCCATACTCTTCAGGGAAGAGTAAGCTGTCAGACGTGGAGAGTTTCTATCAGCAAGGGAACTAAAAATGTAAGGAGACCACGCGGCAAAAGCTGCCTTTGCTGTTTTCTCTTGAATATTGAGCTGTTGAGCAATAGCAGTGAAGATGCTGCTGCCTTGATTGACGTCATCTTGACAGGAGATTTGGAGCCAGGCAAAAATGTTTTTCATGTTACTAGTCTTAAAATGTTTTGCTTTTTTTTTCTACGTCTTGTCTTTATCTCTTCATGATTAAGTTTTTGTCTCGCAGTTTGAAGATTTTGGGAAGAGTGAAACAGAAGTGAGAGAACACATGGTGCAACTGGCAAACTTCCTGGACAGCGTAAGTGGGAGCGATGCTGCGCGCGGAGCCCTGCGGCTGGGTTTGCTCCTGTGAACTTCCACTTTGGAGTCTGTTCTGTTACCACTCTGAGAAAGAAATAAAGGTTTTTATCAAGCCAGGAGCTAACCCCGTTCCCTGGGCCGTCGTGTTGATGAGGTTGTGCTGAAGGAGTGCCAGAGGAGCAGGGGCTGCACAGCGATGGCCGTATCTATTGACAGGGGCTTTGGTGAATGCATCACTATGAAAGCTTTTCCACCTCTAAATTAATCTGCAATCATCATACTTGAGAATTAATTAGGGAACTCTTCCCAGCTGCGCTACATCCAGTGAGTGACAGGGCAGATTGTTGCAATTATTGCAATTCATGTGTGTGTGTAAAGGTTAGAGAAAAACCACGTCTTTCAGCTTGACTATTTGAGATGATGCTGTTTGTCAGGCTTGAGACTCCTTTTTATTTCTGTTTTGAATTTTCTTTTAGTATGGCCAATGTGGCATTTAAGCTTTGATCCTTTAGCTAACGAAAGTCTAAATCACGGGGTAAATGCATTCTGGTGACTTGAATTGTGTACTAACTTAAAAAAAGAACAAACCCAAGCAGAAAAAGTAGATTCTTGCAATAAGTTACGTAACGCCAGACCACTTGTTCTTGTCTGGGGGCCTTCAGAAATATTTCTCCTTTTTTTTTTTTTTCTTCCCCAGATGTACATCATGTTGAACATCCGCATTGTGCTGGTTGGTCTAGAGATTTGGAAGTATGAAAACTTAATTAGCACAGACGGAGGTGCTGGGGATGTGCTGGCAAATTTTGTACAGTGGCGAGAGAAGAATCTTGTTTTGCGCCGGAGGCATGACAGCGCCCAGTTTGTTCTGTGAGTTAAAGTTCTTTCCCTTTGGCTCTTAAGAAGCTTATTCTATTCCTGTCTGCTCAGCCGCACTGTACCATCAAAGGTAGCTGCTGTATTTCAGTCTGCAGTGGTTTATGCACTTGTGAAAACATTCCAAGTCAACTTAAGCACTTTTAAGGTTTCTGTGGTGCTTGAATTCAGTGTCCTCTCTGACAGCTATATTGCTAAATAACCATTTTTTTTCTTGTCCCACGTGTCCTGCAATGTTATATGGTGTATTGTATAAAGCTTCCGTTCAGGTAATCCTTGGCCCGCTTGTACACTGGTTGGACTTGTAATCTAGGGCTTTTTCCCCTTGAAAATGAGCATAAACCTGGTGCAGAGCGTTTTAACGGAGAAAAAGTTGTTTCTGCAGTTGGTATCCAGAAGCTGGCTCCGTGGTTTGAGCTTTGACACGTGACGTTAATCTCTCTGCCCCTCCTGCCTTGAACTAGCACAGGGCTTCCTGAGCTGCCGTCTCTGCCCCGCTTCCAGGACGCGTGTCCCCGTGCACTTCCCGCTCCCGCAGATAGCGCAGGCCTTAGGAAGTCACTGCCCAGAGCACGAGAAAGGGCAGAGGTGAGAGCACGGCTTCGCACGGGGCAAGGGCCCAGCCCGCCCTTCTGCAAAGCAGGAGCTGGAACCCCTTCTCATCACTCAGGTGATGAGGGTGAAATGGCTGAAAAAATACTCATTTTAAAAATTCTATTATATGAAGTAAAATGCGGTGCATTGTGCTGTTGCACTTAAGCTTTAAGAACTGTGTAGAAAGAAAATCAGAGAGTAATGAGAAGGAAGTTGACAAGGAAAGAAATCTAGGGAGTCTGGCAATGGTACAAAGGCAGCTAACAGCCAATTAAAACAAATGACTGTAAGGGTGGACCGTTTCGCTCTTTATATTTAGAGGGAAGATGTGGAAGAGACTGACTTTCTCTGCAAACTCTTGTCTTAATTTAAAAGAATGAAAGAGCCATGAACAGAAAGACAAAGCTGAGCTGGTACATTCATACCCACAGTGCTCCTTTGTTAGTGTTGGAAAGCGGGGACCGCGGTGTTGTGTGTCCCCCGAGCAGAAGCGGTGTGTCGGGTGGCTGTGGGGCTGGCTGTCAGCGGCAGCGTGGGTCTGTACCTCGGGATGATTGCCTCTCCTTTCTCTCCCCGGGACTGCAGGAAGAAGGGCTTTGGTGGCACAGCTGGAATGGCCTATGTGGGAACAGTGTGCTCCAAGAGCCACGCAGGAGGCATTAACGTGGTGAGATATCCTCAGTGATACTGTGAATGCGATCAAGATGTGAGTTTTGTGCTCTACAGGTCTTCCTGCAGGTGCACAGTCTTTAGTAACAAGGCTGAAGTGGCTTAGTGGGGGCTTTTATGTGTCCCCAACCATTTCTGGCACTTCCACGATGTCTGGATCACAACTTTTCTGTAATCTTCTGCACCCTCTGCGCAGCCTCCGCCCTCCGCAGCGTGCAGCACTCATGACAAAGGGACAGGATTTCTGTGCTGACATCTTAAGCGCCCCTGCCTTAGCGGTGTGGGGAGCTGTGGGTGTTTTCAAATCTGTCCTCTGGTGTCTGCTTGACCCACACAGTCCTGCGCTCCCGGAGCAGTGCCGGTCGACTGCCCTCTTTATGTGAAATCACAAGAGCGTTAACGAACTGAGTTGCTGATCTCAGATAACCAGCAATCCCAGCACTTGTTTTCCTGGATCAGTGACAGAAGTTCTGGAATTGGAGTTTGCATATTTAAGGAGATTTGGGCTGGTGTGGAGAACTCTTGTTTTTGTGTTAATGTTGCAGCTGCACTGGAAAGCAGAGGTTGTTAGGTAGTGTTCCAAATATCTAAGGGCTTTTATTGCCAAGCAAATGACATGCGCGTGGTTGGAAGGCAGGCACAGTTGGTCTGGGAGTCCTGTTAATGGGGAGACAGAACGACAGAAGTGTCTTTTTGGCACATAAGTAAACACTGACTTTCTCAATAGAAGCTGTCCGTTAATTTTCTTCTGTTTTGCTCTTGTGCAGTTCGGAAGAATCAGTATACAGATGTTTGCATCGATTATGGCTCATGAACTGGGGCATAACCTGGGGATGAACCACGATGATGAACGCGTCTGTCACTGCGGAGCAAGCAGTTGCATTATGAGCTCTGGAGCATCGTAAGTAACTGAGAAAAGGGAAGGCATTTTCTGAGTGTCAAAACTCCCCACCCATGCCCTTAGTTTCTGCAGGCTGCTTTCTTCTTCAAAGTACTCTTGCAAGGAGTCGTGTGACGCTTACAACTCGTAGGGAAAACAAATGTTACCCTCGTTCTGCAAACGGAGGGAAAGCTGCTGGGTTGGCCTAGCGTAAAGATATGCTTATGTTCTCTGTTCCAGAGGATCGAGGAACTTCAGCAGCTGCAGTGCGGAAGACTTTGAGAAGCTAACTCTTAACAAAGGTGGGAGCTGCCTGCTCAACGTTCCCAAGCCCGATGAAACCTATAGTGTCCCATACTGCGGGAACAGGCTGGTAGATGCCGGGGAGGAATGTGACTGTGGTTCACCAAAGGTTAGTGGCCGGTGTGTTTCCCAAATGCTGCCAGGGGAGCCTTGCGTGCCCCTTGCTGGGCATCGCGGGCATTGTGCGTGGCGGGGGTTGCAATCTCTTGACATTCATAACACTTACGTTTTCAGGAATGTGAAAGTGATCCTTGCTGTGAACCAGGTACTTGCAGACTCCGATCCGGTGCTGAATGTGCTTACGGTGACTGCTGCAAAAACTGCCGGGTAAGAGACTCGGATGTATTATTTGGAACTGTTCTGCAGTGGCTCAGAAAAGGAGAGCATTGGCGTAGCCAGTGCGTCCGTGAGAGAGAATTGTCATGCACGTACACCGAGGGCTTCAGATCAACGCCCTTGTTTTTGGACACAATTGTGGGTCGGGTGCAGTGTTTGTCTCTGCTGTAAGGTTTCTATTTGCTGACGCAGTTTCCCCCTTCTCTCTCTTTAGCTCCTTCCTGGAGGAACCGAGTGTCGGGCGAGCAACAACGAGTGTGACCTTCCAGAGTACTGCAACGGCACCTCCCAGTTCTGCCAGCCCGACTTCACCGTTCAGAACGGTCACCCCTGCCACAACGAGGAAGCCTACTGTTACAATGGCGTTTGCCAGTACTACGATGCGCAGTGTCAGGATATCTTTGGCTCAAGTAAGGAAGAGCTACAATTTTCCTAGGAGATGTAGTTAAAAGAATATGCTAAGTTCACTTAAAATATATTTACTTGTTTTCGTGTAACAAAGACCAGGTGGCTTTGGCAAAGGATTCGAAACAGTGGTGTTGATGGCTAAGCCTTCACACATTCTTTGTTACTGCTGTACGTGCTGGTGATTCAAGTAGTAATTTTCTTGTGCTACAGTGGGGCTTCTGGTGTACAGGGCTGTAAAGAAGCCATGAAGAAATACCAAATGGTATAATTGAGTCAATGTTAAGTGACTTTTTCTCTCTCTCTTTTTAAACTTGGAACCTTGCAGTGCAGACATTTTCACCTCTTTTTTGTTTTGACCTTTTCTTAAGCTCCCTGTCCTGCATGGAGAACACCAGGTGTAGCAGGGTAACTGGGCTGGGTAAAGGAGACACGATAGTGTGAGATGTTCCTGTCCCTGTTTAACTCGGTTCCTCTGTCTGGGGGTGGGCTGTCGTTTGCAGAAGCCAAAGCAGCGCCCAACATTTGTTTTGCTGAAGTGAATTCCAAGGGTGACAGATTTGGCAACTGTGGTTTCCATGGCCATGACTACAAGAAATGTTCCAGCTGGTGAGTTGAGCCCAGTGCATCAAAAAGTTCCTGAATGTGTCATTGAGAAGCCTTATTTGGGTGCTGTAGTGTTAGTTTGGGGTGTTCTAGGCGGTGCACTGGGGAGAGACATGTTATGCCGTGGTCTAACCTTATTGCCATGCATGCATTGTTCTGAAACCACGGTGAGATGACTTAGAAAAGGCGTGTTTTATCCTAATGTCTGAAGCTGTTATTAGCACTGAGCTCAAAGCCCCCACACTTACGCAGTGGTAAGTTTTGTTGACTTTAGTTTTAGACCCTCTACCTTTAACTCTTGCACATAATACTTGAAATGAGTTTGAATGCTGGGGCGATTCCTCCATAGCTGGGTTTGAAGCATTCAGGCTCGTGCCGCGGTTCCCCGTGCGTGCAGTTCTGTGCCTCAGGGGGTCGGTGTGTCACACGTTCGGACGCGGGGCTGCGGCACGGAGAGTGTGTTCCACATCTCCATCATTGATTGTTCGTATCCTAAGGTGTTCACATACAGAAATACGAGCGGCAAACTGTCGTGTTTTCTTTGGTGTAAAGATCCCAGCAGCTTGCAGAAAGAAGGGATAAATCCATACTTTGCAGCACTGAAATGAGGCCCAGCTCAATTTCGTTTGGCGAGTTGCCTCAATTTTATTTTCAAGTAGCGTCTTCCAGTAGAAAGAAAAGATCACATCAAATGTGTGATAGGTTTTTTTTCTCGGAATAAATTCAACTGTCAGTACAGTATTCATATGTTGGTGTTGTAGGAATGCCATGTGTGGGAAGCTGCAATGTGAAAACGTGAAAACGATGCCTGTGTTTGGGATTAAGCCTGCTATTATCCAGACTCCCATTACAGGCACCACGTGCTGGGGTGTGGATTTCCAGCTAGGCTCTGATGTCCCGGACCCAGGAATGGTGAATGAAGGCACCAAATGTGATACTGGAAAGGTAATTGACAATTAAAAAGTGATTTCTTAAAGTAGTAATTTGGGGGTTTCATGCTGCACGGTTTCGTGAATATTTACGGGATTAATTTTTTTTGGTGCCTGTAGTTAATGCAAAACTGAGCGAGTCCGTTGGTTCCCCACGCTGCCTAGTACTGCGCTGCACGTGCAGAAGAAACCTAATGAGCCTTTCATTTATAGATGAAGCAAAAGAAATTAAGTAAGTCAGGAGCCAGAGTCTTAGCTCCGTCAATGAGCAGGAAGAGCTCACACAAGTGCCTTTAAGACAACTTTCAATTAAAATCCAACTAAACTGAAAAGCCTAGAAGCTTAGCCCCAGCGGAGGAATGTGCATTCCACATACTCTTACAGTGCACAATTTAATTGCCGTTCCAAAAGACCTGCGGTGACAGTTCAGGCCGCACACCGAGCAGCCTTTTGTGGTTCTGTGGAGCCGGGGTTTGTCACGTCAGGGTTTGCTCTGGGTTTGTGTCAGAGCAGAGAGCGGCCGCAGAGCCCTGTGCCGGGGAGAGAAGGGCTCGCTCGGTGAAATGCCGTCTCGCTCCATTTGTGTGCATCTCTCCATCCCCCAGATCTGCAGGCACTTCCAGTGCGTGAGTGCCTCCGTGCTCAACTACAACTGCGACGTGGAGCGGCAGTGCCACGGGCACGGGGTGAGTGCGGCCACAGCCTCTGCTCCTGCCGGTACTCGCGTGCAGCAGCGCCCAGTCTGTGAGGTTTGGTCTCACCGGCAGTATTCCTACACGAGGTCCGCTGCCTTCTTTGTTACGAGGACACGAGATTTTTCAAGCCAATGACTGTGACTTTTTTAATCCGAAGTCCCAGTTTGAGCCACACACGCTGTAATTGTGCGTGACCAGTACTGTCTATATACTAGTCGTCTTTGCACCTAGGAAGTCTTTTGCCCTTCTCTATTTAAGGCTGTAAATAATGTGGAATAATGGTAGATGTGGTGATTAAAAAAAATTCTGAGGGGTTCTTGAGAATGGGTTTTGCTATAAAAGGCTGCTTTTTGGTACTGTCAGTGCTGCCTTTAACAGCAAAAATTGAACTAAAGTTATCTAAGTTGAGAAAGTTTTAAAATAGTGGATAGTAACTTAATTTTTCTGTTTGTTTAACTGTAAAACTCCCTAGAAAGTGTCTCTGGGCAAGAAAGTCTATAACAGTATCAAAAAAGTCTTTGACAAAAACTCTTAAGATGGTATTTTTTTGCCAGGCAAGAAGAATTCCCAATTCCAGAATTACTAATGTAATTTGAAACTCTGCATCTCTCAAAAAAAATAAAAAAGGGGAAAAAAAAAAAAAAAAGCCCTGCTTTTTAAGCCGTTGGGAGAGCTAATCTTTGGAAGCTCATCCTGAACAGCGCTGCGCTCCTCAGTCATGTGAAGTCTTGAGACGCCTGGCCAAGGACTGTTTAGAATTGACATGGGAGTTGCCGGTTAAAGTTCTCCAGGCGGAGGGATAGGGAGGGACGGAACAGTCGGGCATGGCTACTGCACGCCGCTTTTAAACGCGTGGAAAGCGGTTACTAAATAGCCCTGTCTGTGGTGTTTGTGCTGTTCAATCCAGGTGTGCAATAACAACAGGAACTGTCACTGTGAAGCAGGCTGGGCCCCTCCTCACTGCGACACCAAGGGCTACGGAGGAAGTCTGGACAGTGGCCCCCCGTATAACGGCAAGTAGTCATAGGGCAGCCCCAGGGCTGGGGTTCTGTCCTGCTCGGGGGCTGCTGGGCTGAGCGCCCGGTGCCCGGCTGCTCTGAAGCAGGGCACTTCTGGTGGCTGGCTCTCCCCCAGGTTTCGTTGGCAAACGCGTCCAGTTCAGGGCTTGGGCTCCAGCTGGTGCGCTTCCCTCTTTGGGGAAGCAGCGGGGCTGGTTTAATGGCCTTCAGGTGATTTCTGTCACCTCGGACCAAGATCCTCTTTGGACTTCTCTGTATCCAAGCTGGGAATTGAAGCCCTTTCCATTCCTAGATGAAAATTAAACATGAAATTTGGCTGAGGATATTCAAAGCCATGGATGTGAACCTGCGTCTCCGCGGGGACATGCCGCTTCTAGCAGCGTGGGCAGAGCTGAGGAGCTGCCCTGCTCCGTGTCTGCGGGCGGTGGCATGTGACCTGCGGCGCCGTCACGATGAGCGTCTGGCGAGGTGGGCTAGGGCAGCGCATGTTCACAAGTCGCTGTTTTATTAGCGTTTATTTTTTGAGTGCAGACAGCGTGCTTCCTTTGGTGGTAAATGCAAACGTAGTCCCTGCCCCAAACAACTCAGGGTATGGAAGAGGGGCACGCGGTAAAGAAACAGGGAGAGAGGGAGGTTTGTGACACTATACTGTTTGCAGACGTTCGGTTTGGGGGTTTTGTGGAGGGAAAAGATGGGTTGGGGGGGGAATTTTGTGGGGATTTTTGTGTAGTTGTTTCCCCAGGAAAGGTACTAGGTCAGTGTTTGCCATGGCAAGATGAGGTACTGCGTACCTGGAAGATCTGTGGATCTCTGTGGGAATGTGAGGAGTGGGAACGTGCTGCCTGGGGCAGCGAGCACCGTTCGTGCACGTGAGAAGGCAGACTGAAAGAGGCTGTGAAGCTTAACTCTTCTCGCCAGCAGCGTGAAGATGAAATAGGGAGGCAAATCCAAGCCATAATTTGGAGGAAACTTGTGCAAAGCCTGGGTGGGCTCTATAAGGATGGGATGTAGTCCCTTCTCTGAGCTGCAAGAATGATCATGGAGACTGTTTTCTGTACGACGGTGTGGGCTTGGGGGAGGCTGGACACTCCGTTGGTGCAGCAGACTGGAGAATCACGGTGGAGCGTGGACAGATGCCTCAAATCATCAGACAAAAAAGGGAAAGGATTTTTTTGTACAGCCTGCAGTGGAGAGATTTCCTGCGTATAAAAATGTAGAGATTGTTAAGAACCCGAGTTCTTTGCCTACAGCAAACAGTGGCAGAAGAGGAAGATTTAGGATCGGACCAAAGGGCAGAAGCTCTGTTTTCGTCTCTCTCAGTTGAGCTCATATGATCTTCATGGTAATGTAGTGGAAGAAAAATTAGGTATTGATCTAGTAATTCAATATGCTGCTATAGCCCAGGGTGTCACAGCACGCACCGTTCTTTCAACTTTGACCAGACGATCCCTGTGAAAAGATAATCAGAAAATAGTATATTTGGGCATATATCGTGCAGACTTACTAGATTCTTTAGGGTTTTTTTCCTATGAAAAATAGAAAACAGTTGTGGAACAAGTCCTACCAAATAGTCACTGCTGGAATGAGTCAAGTGGTGGTGATGCCATGTAATCCTTTTTTTCTTCTTCATCGCTTTGTCCCCATCAGACAAAGACACCTCGCTGAGAAATGGGCTGCTGGTGTTTTTTTTCCTGATCCTCCCGCTCCTTATAGCTGCTGCTCTGGCATTTGTAAAAAGAGACCGGCTGAAGCGATGCTACAGAAGATTAATGTCACGCTGCCATTCGTAAGTAGTGTCTCCTTTTTACCTCCTCCTCTGCCCTTTTGAAGCAGGCCAGAGACGTCTGTTTGCAGAAGCCAATGCCCAAGTACGGAGGCGTGTTCCAGTCCCAGGCAAAGGCCCCTGCATCTAAAGGCCCCTTTGCCCCAGGCAATGACAGGAAAGATAAATTCATCTTAGATTAGGGGAGCAGAGAACTTTCTTTTTACCATTATGTTTGTCGTCCTGCATTGGTGATGGGTTTTTTAGTTTTGAGTCCCATCTTTGATATAAAGAGGCAAAATGAAGCTGCCCCAGTCCTAAAGAGGAAAAGGGTTCTGTTGTTTCTTAGACACGTGGCAAGCGCCATCTTCCTGACATCTGGTATGTGCTAGGACAGTGTAAATCCATCGAGCGGGTTTGGGGTGCGTAGTCGCTCTGGCCAGGTGACGTGCTCACAGTCCGTACCAACTGCGTTCCAGGTCACTGCAGCCACCACCTCCTAGAACAGAAATGGAACCGAGAGACTACCCCCCCAGAGGCTTTTCCCACGGCATGCCTTACGCTCCCAGAGGTGTTCCCACGGTAGGAACGAGCCGCTTCTCGTTACTTTATTTGCGGTCTGTAACAGATGAAGGCAGTTTATGTAATTTTCGCCTTAATAAAAGCGTCAAAGTTACTGTATTTTTTCATTTCTGTAAATTGCGTTTTCTCTTTGCTAAGAGGCAAAGAGAAGAATTATTTCCTAAGGGGTGTGGGGGGAGAACTTCTCCGTTTCCGACTCTCTAAGCGTTTTTACGGGCTGTGCTTGGCTTGGCAAGCAGTTTCCCTGCTTTGCTACCCCTTGCCCTCACACGGGACCCCCGGCCCCTCGCGGGGAGGGGAGCAGCCCTTGCCCACTCCCCAGCCCCGCTCCCTTGCAGCCCCGTTACCCCTCTGCATGCGATAACTGGCCAACGCGCACTTGCAGAACAAGTCAGACGCTTGCCGTGACCAGCCTTTCTGTTTTTTTCCAAAATACGGTACTTCTCAGACGGCTGTTGCTTCTTTCTGCTGAGTTTCTCAGCAGGAAAGAGCAACTCTGTCATTTCCAGGTTTGTTTGCAAGTGGTCTTAAATGTCACTTAACTAAGGAAACAAATATTTCGATTCCCTAAGTGCAAGTTTGTGAACGTTCTTGTTATGTTTTCTTTCTAGGATATGGAACCAAACGCTTTTCCTGCTCCGTCGTACCCAGTTAGCCGGCATCCTCAGCAGGCTTACCACCAGTCGTACTACCCGGCTCCGCAGTACCAGGCGTCGCAGCCACAGAAGCTGCCGACGAGGTTGGTCGAGTCATTGCAAATAACTATTGGCGGTTGCGCTGCTGTGCATGGATCTGGGCAGGCGTTGGGGTGTTTCATCACGGACTGTAGGCAAGCAGGGCTGGCGCGTTACTGGAAGGCGCTTCTCCTTCATTTCACGCTGTGGAACTGAAGTGCTGTTACCCCGAGCATTCATTTTACACGCTGCCAGGGCTACATCTTGATTAACAGGTTTCAGAGTGCTTTTCTGGGGCCAGATTAGCTCTGCACACTGGTGAATAAAATGCTTCTCAAAACAGGCGATTTAAAAAGAAATTACTCAAAAAATCTGTCATTTTGCTGATTCGTGAACGTTCTTGCCAAGCACAGGATCGTTTCTCATTAACTGTGAACAGAAAGTTTTCCTCTATTTTTCATTTTACTTTTTAATTGTATTTCTAAGCCCTTATGCCCATGCCCTAAAACACGCGTATCCAGAACGCGCAGGGTATCGAGGGGTGCTTCCAGGCAGCTCGTCCTGGTGGGAAGCTCCTGGGGGTCTTTACATGATTTGGGGGGAAATGGTGTGTTAACAGCCTCAGGGGGTCCCTGAGGGTTTTGGGCGATGGAGAGCAGGGTCTGAGCACGGCGCGTTGAGCCGGGGAGATGAGCCTGGCTGCCCAGGGGGGTCTCCGGGGGCCGCGGTGCTGGTACCAGGTGAGAGGGTCACGCGTGTTGGTGTCCTCACCTGGGCTGATGGTGGCTGCTCTGTCCCCTTTCAGGCCGCCACCGCCACAACAGAAGTGTGCACCTCAGGGACCTCCTCCACCCCAGCAGAAATGTTTACCTCAGGGACACTATTTCCCTTCTCGACCGGCACCTTTGCCTCCCAAATAGCGTTTGGCTTCTCTGGGGCCTTGACGTGAGCCGAGCTGTTCACGGAGCCAGAGCTGAAGTTGCAGTTTCCCTTCTCGCATCGAGTGGCCCGTGGAGATCCCGGAGAGCCTTCCTTCTGCAGCCCGGGATACGGCAAACGAGATACTGAAACGAGGAATGTAAACCTTTAAACTAAATACCTCTACCAAAGCTACAGGAACTGAAAACATCCAACGCGCTCTTAGAGCTGTCCCAGCAGTGTGGCTTTGTCACCCGCAGCGGGGCTCCGGCCGGAGCAGCCCGCGCTTCAGTCATCTTCAAAGTACAGCACGTGGGAGTCGCTTCTGCTTTCCCCATTTCTGCCACGAGCCCTAATAACGAAATTGTCTGGTTTGTTGTCGTCTTTCTAAAGGTACAGTGAAGGTTTGAAGTAACCCACGCCATTTTCAAAACAAGGAGATCCGGCCAATTAATTTAAAATTATTTCGCATGGACTGGAAAATGTTTTCCTTTACACATTAATGGCACAAGTGAAATAAGGTATCAGTGTACTTTTTCAGAGGAAGATAAATATATTGTAAACATGTTTATGCATGTATAAATGTTTATTGGTGTGTAATAATGCACTTAAAATCTTACTTCCGTGCTGACTGACACTAAGCTGTGCTATATGAGCACTCAGTTTAATGGGTTTAAATTAGTAATCGTGAGTTGCTAAACGAGGATGCTGTACTAATTTCCACTAATATCTTGAACTGCAAGACAACGTAGCGGAGGGCTACGAGGATGATCGGGGGACTGGACTAGATGGTCTCCGGAGGTCCCTTCCAGCCCCTGCCAGTCCGGGGTCCTGTGAAGGGGCCGTGAAAATAAAGGTACGAAAAGACAACGGCCGTATTTGGGGTTAAAAGAATGGGGCGCTCTTAGGTTTTAATTTTGGTCTGAAGACTGAGTAACAGTCCCTGCAGAACATCGAGAAGCAAAAAATGTCTCTCTGCCTGGACCACCTGAGCTGCTCTCAGCACTTTAAACAGGAGCCTGTTGACTAATGCGAATTTTTCGCCTAATCCTCCAACCCGTTTAGTGTCAGTCAGGATGTGTCCGGCTAACGTGCGTTAGGGGGGGCTGCCGCCCGCTTCCGCGCCGCCCACCGTACTGGAGTTTAAAACGCCTTCTGAAAAGGGGCGTTCGGCGCCCGGCTGCTGGCCAGGGAGAGCTGTTGATGGTGGTTCCGCGGTGCCGTGGGTAGGAACCGGACGCTGGTGGTCACAAACACAAATCCGTTGCACAAACTCACTAGAAGTGCAGTAAGTACTGAAAAGAGTGCTTGGCTTATTCACGTTGTGCTAGCCATCGAGTACAAACTCCAATCTGTAAAATCCCCCATAATATTGCCAAAAAGAAATCTTTTCCTCTGTATATACTTATATAAATATATATATATATAGTGTTTGCATTTGCAGTAATAAAATACTTGAACTCCTGTGGTTTCCCATAAACGTAGACTAAGGTTTATAACACTATTAAAATATGTAAAATGTCAGCTAGAATATCACCAGATGTATTTGGGGGGCGTCTTCTCTTTGTTCCAAGATAATCACTTCCTAATTTTTGTTGTATTCTGCTCAGTTTGGGCCGTCTGTTTGTCCGTCCGTAGTGACCGGCCCTGCAGCCGGAGGCCGATGGCGCGGGGCCGCTCGGAGGGTGGGGAGGAGAGGAGGGAATCCAGGGAATGAGGTCACCGGGAGAGACGTACTTCATTGTATTCGAAGCTGTTTGTGTGAACTAAAACTATGCTGAAAATGGTGCCTTTTAATAGCTAAGAGCTTTTATACTTCCAGCGTGCACATTAGCAGTATTGCAGGGTGGTGGTGTAGGGCAGCGCACACGCGGTTTTTAGACGTGATCCTACGGAAAGGAAATAGCTCAAATTTTACATGTGTTGAATATTGAAGATGACTACTGACTTTCTTTTTTAAAGTGTACGCGTACCCCTGTCCCCCGAGGAGGTCTGTGTCCCGCACACGTTTAGACCGGTGCCCTCCGCAGACCCGTCCCCGCTCTGTGCGTCGCGTCGCTCCTGTGCCGTCGGGGCCTGACGAAAGGGCTGTTACCGACCCCTTTGTAAGAATCAAACGAGCAATAAAGATGCCAGTTTTGTACAAGGCGCGCTCTCTCTCTCTCCTCCGCCTCTGCTTTGGGGGGCGGGGGGCCGTTATGGCCGTTACGGGCTGAGCGATGGGGCTGCACCAGGCGTTGCTGCTGCTGCTGCTGAGTGAGTCTGGCCGGGACCCCTCGGTCTCCCCCCGTCCCCCCCCGCCCCAGCACTGCTGCCTACGGCTGGGTGCGGGCTGGGCCGCGCTCAGCACCGCGCTGGTCTCTCTCCCCTCCAGGCTCCCCGGTGCTGGCCCAGGTCACGGTCCCGCTGCGGCTGCCCACGAACGCCACGGGAGAGGGGGTACCTTGGCGGTGGAATGGGGGGGACCGGGGGCTCCAGCTGTGGGGACACACACATATACAGATGTGCTGGCAGCTGTAACGGAGGCACCGCAGCGGTGCTGCCGGCACAGCCCTGGCTCTGCCTGCGCCTCGACGAAGCGCTGAGCGCTTGCGCTTCCCTCAGAGCATGATTTTCCACAGTCGTCCTTCCTAACTCTCCCTTTCTCTGCTTTCCCGCATGTGCAAGGACACGGTGTCCTACGTCCTCGGCATCGAGGGGAGGCCGTACACCCTTCACCTGCAGCAGCAGTGAGTTGGTGGCTGCGGTCCTGTGCCCTGGCACGGGGGGGGCTGCGGGGCTGTCCCCCCGCGGGCCTTTGCGCTGGCGCCGCTCCCTCGGGTTCTCTGTGGCCTCGGCAGCTGCCAGGATCGTGCCCTGCTGCGGGCACGTCCCAAAGCCTGCGGGGGACGGGTGTGTGGTGCCGTGGGGTGGCAGAGGGTGGCGGAGGGTGTGAGGGGTGTCCGTACCCGTCAGCCCTGATGGCAGCGGGCGCTGGGTCTGCCAGTGCGACAGCGTGGGCTGCAGGACCTGGACCCAGCTCAAGAAACTGGGCAAGAGATACTATTTGAAGTGCTTCACTTTCCACCTTTCTTTTGTAGTGTCTTTTTATCTGATGATTTCAGGATTTACGTGTCTAATGAGAAAGGCTCTTTGCGCCCTGATTCAACCCTTTTCAAGGTAACCTTGGATTGCTCCGGGGGGTTTTGTGCCGTAAGCGCTGCAGCGTAGAGCTGCTGCCCGGGATGTGCAGTTCGGGTGATGGGTGCGGGAATTGCTTCATGGCCACGGAAGGGGCTCCTCGTCCTCTGTCGTGATGTAGGGCGGCTGCCACTACTCGGGGTACGTCGAGGGCTTCCCCAGCTCGGCAGTGACCCTCAGCACCTGCTCGGGGCTCCGGTAAGGAACCGCCACCCCCCGGCGATGCCCATTCGTGCTCTGGCTGCCTCGCTCCGCGGCAGCTGGGGCTGGGGCTGGTGACAAATGACACACCATCACTGTGGCAGGGGCTTGCTGCAGTTTGAGAACGTCAGCTACGGGATTGAGCCCCTGGGTCATTCTCCTGCCTTCGAGCACTTCGTGTACCGAGTGAGGAACGAGAAGGCAGCGGGTTCCCTCCTGGCCACCAGCCCCCCCGAGGGAGGGCCGGGCGGGCTGACAGCAGAGGAGATGGCGAGCAAAGCCCCCGGAGGGGACCGAGTGAGTGGGCGTCTGCTCCCGCGGTGGGGCCGGTGTCCCCGTCACACGAGGGGGGCTCCGATGCCGCAGGGAGCTTTGGCCGGTGGTGTCTGGATGGACGGGGGGCAGGTTGAGGAGTGCCAGTGCGTGTGATGGGGTGTCGCGTGGGTCGTTACTCATCTCGTGCCTAATGAGAGGCCTCACCAAGGTCAAATGGCGTCTGACAAAGTCAGAAATGGCTACGTGGGAATGGCTCCTGACCCGATGCTAATTTGAAGACAGTGTCGAGGCGTTGCTTCTGAAGGGACGCTTGTGTAGCCAACCTCCGGAACACAGAAATAAATAGCATCAGAGACCATTTTCTTTTTCAGCCGCTGCCAGCTGAAGCACGATCTCCCAAGTACTTCAAAGTGTACGTAGTTTTGGACAAGGCTTTGGTAAGTCCACACCAATCATTTTCTCCTTGTGTTTGCCTGACTTCGCTGAGCACGGAAACGGTGCCATTTCTGAGCTTTCGTGTGTGTGTGTGTTTTCCCTTTTGAAAAGTTACGTGTGCTGTGGATTTTGTAGGAAGGAATGAAAACTCGTAGCTCGCGTTTACACGGTTGGACGTTGGGAATCATTTTGGCGTTTCGCCATTGTTCCGCTCCATCGTGGTAAATGCCTTGTCTGCTCTTACTTCCTTTCGGGTTGTTTTTCAGTACAGCTATATGGGCTCAGACACCAATGCTGCAATGCAGAAGATAATCCAGGTCTTCAATTTAGTCAACAGTGTAAGTTTTGAAGTCTGGTTTATATTGTGGTAAGATGGTGTGAGGTTTGATGTTAGTAATGGCCCCCTGTCCCCAGCTCCTTGTGGTTTTAGGAGGTTATGGAAAAAATTCCAGGTCTCGTGGTGTTCTGGCTGTGACAGCTGAGCATGGCCAAAAAACCTCCCCCCAAAAAGCCCCAAACCCTTCCTATGAAGTTGTTAGGCTTTGTTCTCATGCCTCTTGGTACATCTTTTTATTTTTTAGGTTTATTCATTCTATTTGTCATCGAGCTGTCATTCAGTGACTGACAATAGCAATCGGCCTTTCCTGTGTGATTTATTGTGTGCAGAGCCGTAATTCTGCTCAGACGGAAAGGAATGTGAGCAGGCGTTTCCTCCGTTACTTTTCAGATGTTTAATCCTCTTAATGTTACCATCGTGCTGTCCTCCCTGGAGCTGTGGAAAGAGGAGAACAAAATATCGACAGCGGGGGAAGCAGATGTCCTTCTACAGCGATTTTTACAGTGGAAACAGTCACATCTCGCTCAGCGGCCGTACGACATAGCTTGTCTGTCAGTGTAAGACAAAGGTTTCCCTGCTCGTTAAAGGTCGCGTGGCAGAAATCAGTTAAACCAATGTAGGTTGAACTGTAAAGATTCCCATGAAAAATGTTTTTTTTAAAAGAAACATTTCTTACATATTTCCTTCCTGAATATTTTGAAAGTATTTCTTTCAAGACATCCCATCTAGCTGGCCTTTCTGTGGCCATGGCCGTGGCTGTGTGGTGCCGCTCGTCCCGGCAGCCCGTGGCTGAGGAGCGGCTCCGCTGCTGCCCTGGCGCGGGGACGGTGGCAGCCCCGCTCCCTGCCCGGCACCCGGCCACACGCACCTGCCAGTGGCACCCCTGGGCTGGCGGGGACACGGGGACAGCGGAGCAGCCGAGGGGACCGAGGGGGACTTGGGCTGTTCGGACCCGGGATCCCCCACCTACCCCACGGCGGCGGGGGTCCCGGCTGGGCGGCCGGTGAGCACGTGGCTGTTGCAGGTACAGGGACCGAGCGGAGTTCGTGGGTGCAACGGCCCTGGGGAAGGCGTGTCAGAGAGACGCTGCTGGCGCAGTGGCCGTGGTACGGTGTCACCTGCGCCCCGACAGCCCGCGCGTCCCCCGCGGGCGGCAGGGACAGGGACGGGCGGCAGCAGCCGTGGCCGGAGCTGGGGTCCGCCGGGGTCTCGGCAGCTGCGGCAGCCCCGCTCTCTCTGCCTCTAGTACCAAAGGGCCGTGATGCTGGAGTCCTTCTCCGCCCTCCTGGCCCAGCTGCTGGCACGCAGCCTGGGCGTAAACTACGACGACCCACGAGAATGTCGCTGCCCCGGGAGCGTCTGCATCATGACCCTGGAGGCGCTGTGAGTCGGCCGGTCCCGTCCCGGCACACTGCGGGGGCTGCGGGGGTGGGCAGGGTGTCCCCTCATCGGAGGTGGCTTTGACAAATGTCATTCTGTCGAAAAAATTACAACAGTTCAGAAATGCCTGCTTTTATTCCGTTAAGAATGAAAAAAAGAATAATTAAATTAGTGATTCAGCGCTTAATTTGAAAGAAGATGCCTTTTCTCTCCAAAAGAAAGATTTCTGAATGCTTCTCAGTCTTTATGAATAATAAGTTGTAAAATCAGGTTTGACAAGTGAATTGAAAGACACCCAGGGAACCACTGTGCCTTGTCCCGGCACCCGAACGGGTCCTTGAAGTGCACAGAGATTTTGAGAGCGCGAGTGGACGTGTTACCACAAACGACTATGCACAAGGGCTTTATTTTAGAGGTTCCAGTGGGGCAAAGGCCTTTAGCAACTGCAGCATCGAGGACTTTGAGACCTTCCTGAGGCACGGTGGAGGCGCCTGCCTGTTCCATCCACCCCGCTTGACCGGACTCTCCTACCGGCGCGCGCCCGTCTGCGGCAACGGCGTGGTGGAGCCGGGCGAGCAGTGCGACTGCGGGGCGGCCGAGGTGGGTGCTGCCGGAGTTACGGCTAAATACAGACATTTGTAGAGTTCATACGTTTAGAATAAGGAACCCTTGAGACTAAGGGCACAGCTGAGTAAATGCCAGCCCAAGTTATGTCAGGTTTTAGATTTTTTTCTATGTTGGCATCCCTCTGATGGCAGCTTTGCCCATTCTCTTCTGTGAGATACTGCCCAAGAAGAGCATTTGGGGAAGAAGGAAAGGGACAACCGCTGACAGTAAAAAGCTCAAGGGGAACAAAAAAGTAGAATAATGTGGTTTTGCAATATCCCCCCAGGCATGCTTGAAGGATAAATGCTGTACTAAAACATGCCGGTTTAAGCCAGGAGCGGAATGTTCCTCTGGATTATGTTGTAGTGGATGTCAGGTAAGGCACATTTTTATAATTGTCACAAGATAGTTACGTAGTTTTGGAGAAAATAAACGTTCCCATGTTCAGAACATCCCAAATGTTCTGCCTGTTCCCACGCCGAGGGATGGAGACAAACTTTCTGCTGCGGAGAGATTCCCGGGGAAGGGCTTTCCAGCTCAGCCCCCTGAACCCCCCGGAGGGACATTGCTGGGGGAAGAGTGTCTTGGGCAGTGCCACACGCGTGTGAGGAGCTGGGTGCCCCAGAGCTGGTCCCGAGGGACCGCGGACGTGTCTCCTCGGGGGCGGCGTCGGCAGGGGCTGTGTGGGGCCGAGCGGGGCCCCGGCCGGTGGGTGCAGAGGGACGGCGAGAAGAATCCTTTCTGCCTCCTCTGCCAGTTCAAGCGGAAAAACTCGCCGTGCCGCCCCGCCGCCGACGCGCAGTGCGACCTGGCCGAGTTCTGCAACGGGTCCTCCGCATCCTGCCCCCCCGACCTGTACGTGCAGGACGGGCACGGCTGCGAGCACGGCACCGGCTACTGCTACAAGGGACGCTGCCGGTCTCCGGACCTGCAGTGCCGGCAGCTCTACGGGAGAGGTGAGAGGCTGCTCAGTTGCACTGGTACTACTGGTGCGGCTGGGTGCAGGAGGTGGCCGCAGCAGCAGTTTCTCTTTGCTCTTTAATGCACCGATCTCGGGTCGGTCTCTGTGCGTCTCATCTGCCAGGTTTCGGTGGAAATGAGGGTCTGTGTTTGGTCGGCAACTCATTTCTGACGCTTCCCCTGTGAGCCTGAGCCTGATTTCAAGCCCCTGTTGAAGCAGGAGGTTTTTGGGAGGGCACTGGAACGTGTGGGATCCAAGTGACCAGGCACCGTGCAGGACTTGTGCCGTGTGTCCCGGCTTCTCCTTGTGCCCACACTTAGGGGGCAGGAGGGAGGGAAGAGACTGGGGTGCCGGGGAAGGATGGGGGCGGAGGGGTGCAGGGGGCACCCGAGGAGGGGAGGACATGGCTTCAGGAAGCATTTCAAACTGGTTTTGAATCTGGTTAATATGAACTTCGGTAGCACGTAGTTCTCCCAATTATTCAGTGGTAACAATGAAAACAGCAACAAAAAAAAACCCAAATTATTACCTGTGAGCGACGTTAATCTGAGAGCTGACCCACTGATGGCTAATCCCACTTTCCAGAGCTCGGGACTGCTCAGGGTTTGGCATTTCAGGGACAGGGGTTATGTTTGCTCTACTTGGTGAACAGCATCTCTGTTCTGCCGCGAGCAGGGTGAAAAATCAACAAGTTATTAGATACCATAACACGTCCCTTTGTGGCCCTTCAAATTAAAATAAATATTGTTGCTAAACTTGCAGGTTCAAAAAATGCTCCTATGACTTGTTACGAGGAAATCAATAGTCAGCGGGACAGATTTGGACACTGCGGGCTCCGGCGCTTCGGAGGTTATAAGCCCTGTGCTAGGAGGTGCGCTCCCGGGAAAGGGCACTTGCTGCGCTAGAAATCCGGGTTCAACTGGGGCTTCGCAGCCAAGGCAAGGGTCAGGACTCCAGCTGATGGCGAGAGCTGTGAAGCAATAGCGTTGGTGTGTGTTCTCCTTGTGAGCAGTATGGGCTCTCCCCTTACGCTACGGATCGTCTCTTGGACTTCCCAGTCCTGCGTATTTCCCCTTGCCGTGCAGCGCTGTGGATTTGTGTTGCACTGTTAATTCTAGCGGTTCCTCAGGTGGCACATATATATATATGTGTGTGTGTGACACGTCCTGTGCACGTTGGTTTTACAGGGATCTCAGGTGTGGAAAGTTAATCTGCACGTACCCGCACAGCTCCCCACTTCCATCAGTCGCCGCCGCCGTCCTTTACGCCCAAGTGCGCAAGCATCTGTGTGTATCTATGGATTACTTCAAAACGCCAGCAAAGCTGGATCCTCTTCTGGTTCCGCCAGGTACAAAGTGTGGTTCTGGAAAGGTAAGAAAACATTTTATAATAATCTGAAGTGTCAGATACCAATTGTAAATGATTAAAAGGATTTAGAAATATTTGCTCTTTGCAGCCTAACGTGTTTACAAACACTGTTAAAACACGCTAGCGTGACATTCAGGGTTTGGCATGGTGTGAGGTTGGCCCTAACCCAGGTGTAGCTCTTTCAAAGCACTGCTGGCCTCTCAGCAGTGGTCTGTGTTCACTCCCTTCTGGGACATAAGACCGATGGGCTGCGTGCTGCGATGGTAAAGCAGCGCTGACTGAACTGTGGTGGTTTTTCCCAGGTGTGTATAAACGGCACTTGTCACCCACACTCGGTCCTGGGGAGCGACTGTGACAGCAAAGTGAAGTGCCACGGCCACGGCGTAAGTCCCTCCCTGCTGCGCGGTGCTGCCCAGGTGGCTTTGTCCTGCAGATTTGCTGTGGCTTCTGTGGGAAAAGACCCATTTCAGGCTGATAGTCCACAAAATCATGACCTTGCCAGCTTGAGCATTGCCAACATGGAAACTATTGGTCCTAAAACCAACATCAAAACATAATGAGGCTTTATTCACCGAAAGGGAGAGTTGGATGGTTTGTTTGGTTGGTGGAGGGGGAAAAAAAAGAAAGCAAAATTGAAGAGGCGTAGAATTGCGGGCAGCGGAGCTCGTGTAGATAAAACACGTGGCTGTAGGGAGCGGGAGAGCTGCTCTGCTGTGCGTGGAGGCTCCGGGCTCCCCGGGCCCTGCCGGGCTCCGCAGTGCTGATGGCCAGGGCAAAATCCGCTCCTGATTTCTGCTCATCAGACAGAAACACAGGCGGGTGTTGCAGGGAGGGTGATGTTTTTTATGTTTTGTGCTTGTTCAACGTCTCAAGGTTACTAGAGCCTGCACTTCGTGGTGTGTTCCTCGTCTGACACGCTTCCTAAGTTGCCAGAATGCCGAGAAGTGCGCGTAGCCTTGTCCCAGCCCGACCAGCGGCAGCGAGTCTGGTGCCGGTCTGGGCGGGAGAATCTGTTGCATGAATTCATTGCAAACTTTGACCACCCGCCCGGGGTTTTTCAGGTGTGCAATAACGAGGGACACTGCCACTGTCACCCTGGCTGGCAGCCCCCCGACTGCCTGCGGAAGGGATCCCGCCCGGGGGGAAGCATCGACAGCAGCCTCCAGGTGACAGAAGGTGGTGAGTACCCGCCGCGGAGGTGGGGACAGGCGCGGGGCTGGGGTCTCTGGCGCGGGCGGGGAGGGTGGTGGTCCCATGCCACCATCTGGGCTGTCTCCTGACAGGCCTCTCCCTGCCGCAAACGACGAAGGACACGACACTGGTCCGGACGGTGCTGGGCTTCTGCCTCCCCCTGCTCATCCTCACCGGGGCCGCCTGCCTCGTCCTCTGGTGCTGCAGGCAGCAGACCCCGAGCACCGAGGGGTGAGCGGGGCTCTCCCCGCCACAGGATCCCAGGGGGGACGGGGGGCACGGGACGGGGCCATGGTGTTACCCCAGGAGGGCTGAGGCGATCCCTGGGTGGGCTGAGGTGATCCCCCAGGGCTGAGGCGATCCCTGGGAGGGCTGAGGTGATCCCCGGGGCTGAGGCGATCCCCCAGGGCTGAGGCGATCCTTGGGAGGGCTGAGGTGATCCCCAGGGCTGAGGTGATCCCCGGGGCTGAGGCGATCCCCCAGGGCTGAGGCGATCCCTGGGAGGGCTGAGGTGATCCCCGGGGCTGAGGCGATCCCCCAGGGCTGAGGCGATCCCCCAGGGCTGAGGTGATCCCTGTGGGGGCTGAGGTGATCCCCGGGGCTGAGGCGATCCCCCAGGGCTGAGGTGATCCCCCAGGGCTGAGGTGATCCCTGGGAGGGCTGAGGTGATCCCCGGGGCTGAGGCGATCCCTGGGGGTGGTATGAGGCGATGCCCGGGCCTGAGGCAATCGCCGGGGCTGAGGTGATGCCCGGGGGTGGTACGAGGCGATCCCCTGGGGCCGAGGCCGGGGCTGAGGCACCGCTCTGTGTCTCCACAGCTCCGCCACCGAGGAGGGCAGCGACCCCTCGGAGCCGGACCCAGAGCCGGAGCTGGACATTGAGCCGGAGCTGGAGAGTGAGCCGGAGCCCGAGCCCGAGCCGGGGCCGAGCCCGGGGCCGCGCCGCGGGCGCTAATAAAGGCGTTGGGAGAAACCGCGTGTCCGCGCCGCTGAGCGGGGGCGGTGGGGCCGGGCGGGCCGGGGCCGTTACCGGCCGGCGGGGCGGATGGGGCCGTTACCGGCGGGGCCGGGGCCGTTACCGGGGAGGATGGGGCCGCGCCGGGCGCTGCTGGCCGCGCTGTGTGAGTGAGAGCCCCCGCTCCCCCCCACCCCGCGGTCCCCCCCCGCAGGGACCGACCCCAGCAGCCTCCAGGCCCGGAAACCGACACGTGCGGGGAACTGACGTCACACCCCGCAGCTGACGTCACACCCTGGAAACTGACACGATGGGCTGTGGAATGACATCACGCCCTGCGGCTCGTGTCACGCTCCGGACGCTGGCACCACGGGCTGCAGAATGACGTCCCGGCTGCAGACGGGCGCCGCGGCGCGCAGTGCCCTCGGGCCGGCGGCTGCGCTCCCAGGGCCACGCTCCCCCCGCGCCCCGCGGGCCCCGGGGTGTCGTGGCTGGTGACGACCCCAGGGCAGGGCCACGAGGCGTCCTGGCGCGGGAGCCCGTCTGTCCGCAGGCTGGCCTTGGGCCAGGGGGGGAATCGTTCCTCCCGGCTGCTTGGTGGGGATGATTTTGTCCTCCCAGCACGGCACCCCGTCTGGCAGCAGCAACCCTGTGGAAGGGTTTAATATTCACTTAGTTTGTGCTTTTTGTCAAGGGGTAAATCCTGCTCTCGGAGGCTGAGGGGCTGCAGCCGCTGCTGGCTCCCTTTTTCTCTGCGGGCCGGTTGTGGTGGCCGGGCTCTGTCGATACGCTGGCGTGTGACGCTGTATCACGGCAGCTGCGCGGTGGGGACGGGGATGCTCGCGGGGACGGAGCAGGTGGTGTGGCTCCCTCCGAAGTGGGCTTTTCTCGCGTGGTTGTGGATGTGTGGGGGTGCCCGGCCGCTCTCAGCCCCGTTTCTGTTCCTGCAAGGTGGGTTTGTTCAGCTGGAGCTCGCTCTCGTGCTCCCATCATACAATGCTCATATTCACACCTCTAATCCAGCAGTAGCAAGTGCACATAATTTTGTTTTTTCTGCACAAGTGTCTGGATACTTTAAAATAAACCGTGGGCGAATGGTATTAGGGTAGAAAGTAGCGTTGGTGAACCTCTCCAGGTAGAGACCACGTCTCTCCATGTGGGTATAAAGGTGCCTGTCACAGGCACATGCAATTCGCACTGTGTCTGACGGGCACACCCGTGGTGATACTAACTTGTGATTATAATTAAAAAGCAAATTCTTTCTCTAGGTTCGCAAATGCTGCTGCACATCATGGTTCCCGAGCGGCTGCTCTCAAAACCAGCTGGAGAGACGGTACTTAAGTAATGAAGCGTGCGGTGGTTGTGTGCGAGTGGATATACACACGCAGGAACGCGGTGTGCGACAGCCGAGGGGTGACTGCCAGAGGGACAGTTTTAGGAAATCGTGTTCTGCCTGTGCCGGTGATGGGGGGGACCACGCTCTGTTGAGCGCTTGCGCTACCCTCGGAGCGTGCTTTTCCATGGTCCTCCTTCCTCATTCTCCTTTTCTCGGCTTTTCCACATGCGCAAGGATGTGGCGTCCTACGTCCTGCAGATCGAGGGGAGGCCGTACACCGTTCACCTGCAGCAGCAGTGAGTTGGCCCTGCCGCTGCCTCGCCTGGCGGCTGCTGGGCTGGGGACTCTGACCATTTCAGAGCATTTTCAGAGGATTTTATTGGTTTCCTGTTCTAGATTCTTTATATCGGATGATTTCAGGATTTACACGTACAACGAGAATGGATCTTTGCGCTCTGACTCGCCTCGTATCAAGGTAACAGTAACTTGCTTGATAGATCTGCTGCTGCCTTGTTCCAGGGTCGCCCCCCTGTTCAGAATTTGGGGGACGTCACTGGTTACCGCAGGGGAGCAGCACTTCCCCTCTTCCTCCACGTTTGCTTCCTAATCACGGCAGGAGGTGCTGGGGTGATAAAAAGTTTTCCTTGCAAATGCATGGTCAGGTTCATGTTTGTGAAGGTTTTGGGAGTTCCTGAGTTTGCTCAGTTCAAAGCTTCTAATCCTCTCCGTGGCTACTGTTCCTTATGGAGAGACCAGGGGAGCCCCCAGCGCCAGCGACACGGCTCAGCACCGGGCAGGGCAGCTCCTTATCATGAGGACGCCACATCCTCACGTTAAGATTTGGTTTTAATTACTTGAGCAAAAAAAAGATTGTCCACAAAATCCTTGTTGTGCCATCACCTGCTGGGGTTACCTTCATGGCCACAGAAGTGGCTCCTCGTCCTCTGTCGTGATGTAGGGCGGCTGCCACTACCGGGGGTACGTCGAGGGCTTCCCCAGCTCGGCAGTGACCCTCAGCACCTGCTCGGGGCTCCGGTAAGGAACCGCCACCCCCCGGCGATGCCCATTCGTGCTCTGGCTGCCTCGCTCCGCGGCAGCTGGGGCTGGGGCTGGTGACAAATGGCCGGTGACAAATGACACACCATCACTGTGGCAGGGGCTTGCTGCAGTTTGAGAACGTCAGCTACGGGATTGAGCCCCTGGGTCATTCTCCTGGGTTGGAATACATTGTGTACCGAGTGAGGAACGAGAAGGCGGCGGGTTCCCTCCTGGCCACCAGCCCCCCCGAGGGAGGGCCGGGCGGGCTGACAGCAGAGGAGATGGCGAGCAAAGCCCCCGGAGGGGACCGAGTGAGTGGGCGTCTGCTCCCGCGGTGGGGCCGGTGTCCCCGTCACACGAGGAGGGCTCCGATGCCGCAGGGAGCTTTGGCCGGTGGTGTCTGGATGGACGGGGGGCAGGTTGAGGAGTGCCAGTGTGTGTGATGGGGTGTCGCGTGGGTCGTTACTCATCTAGTGCCTAATGAGAGGCCTCACCAGGGGCTACAGGGTTTATGGATGGATTTGTAAAAGCGGGGATATTTCTCACTCTGTGCAGACGGTCGGCAGCGATGCGCTGGCTCCTTCGGCCACAGGGTTCTTGTGCGTGTCCCAGGGCCCCGCTGGTCACCTTAGCCGAGAGCCAGCGTCATTAGCGAAAGGCTTCAGCCTTGTCCTGAGGCTTCGTACACGGCTTTTGCTTCCTGCTCTGCAAACAAAATCAGCAGATGGCAATGCCTTCTGGAAGGTTTAGTGTCTCAGACAAGTCATCATTTCTGATGCCTCATGACTAAATTAGTGAAATGAATTATTAACAGTGAAGAATATTTTTTTTTCCAGTCAGAGTCCAAATACCGGAGGGAGATGGCACTCTACATAGTTTTGGAAAGGGCTTTGGTAAGTCTGTGTCGGTCGGTTCCCGGTCTGTGTTTGCTTTGCCCTTGCTCGAGCTGCCGTAAAGCCTCGCCGTGGTCCTGCCTGGCCCTGCACGCTCTGCGCCTGGTGGCCACATGTCAGTGGCTGGGAGCCACCCTGAGAAAGATCGTGGTAACCCCGTAGATAGAATCTCGTGTCCTTTTTCAGTTCGACTACCTGGGTGCAGACGAGTATGTTGTGACACAGAAGATAGTTCAGATCTCCAGCTTGCTCAACACTGTAAGTGTTTTGATTTATACGTACTGAGATGGAAATTCTGATGGCTTATTTCAGCCTACTAATGGATAGGTATTGGTGCGATTTGTCTAATTTTGGAGAAAATAATAATTAAATGTGCTTTCCGGAAATGCGGAATCTCAGCTTTTTAGCTTTGGACTTTTTGCCGTAGTCTGTCAGAGGTCCCAGTTTGTGTGGGGCTCGCCCAGACGAGGGCAGGAGGTGTGGAGGGGACTCTACCCCTCGCTGTCCCGCACAAACCCTGCTCTGGCGCAGTGCTGCCCAGAGGCCAGCGGTGCCGGCTCCTGCAGCCCCGAGGGCACCGCGCTGTCCCGCAGCTCCTGCTGCCCCGAGGGACCGTCCTGCACCCGCCGCCCCCGCGGCTCCTTTCCGTCTCCCTGTCTCAGGGGAGCGCGTGGATTTTTTCCCGGCCTGTGCAGTACACAGCGTACACGGTTGGGTGAGCGTTTGACAGGGAATACAGTGTCTCCTCCTGGAAACCTAAAAAATGCAGACAAGGACAAGTTTGTGTATTCTGTATGTTTTATTATTTAACATCTCTATTCAAGCTCAGGTTGTCTTTGGGTTTATTAGATCCTGCTTACTGAACCATTGGTTTTTTTCTATTTTGGACACACTTCTGTGTCGTTTTTACATTTCCTACACCTTTTTCATGACAGACGGACAAAGCAGTCATCAGTTGCCACCTGCTCCTGTCTGTTTTCCTGCGGCAGAGTGGCTGCTAGTGAGAACAAACATTTAAACAGCACTTGAAATGAAACACATGGGAGCAGCCACTTCTCTTGCTAAACTTTCAGATGTTCAGGCCTCTCAATCTAACCATTGTGCTGTCCGCCGTGGAGGTCTGGATGGATGACAGTACACTTAAGAAAACGGGGAGCGGAGGGGATGTGCTGGCGCGGCTGTTGAAGTGGAAGCAGACCAGCCCCATTCTGCACCCCCACGAGGTGCCATATCTGCTGCTGTAAGAATAAATTATTGTCGTTATTTAAAAGCAGGGAGTTACAACCTGCCAAGTGCATGTACTTCTGAACAACAGAACTTGCTATGACTGTGATGCCTCTTGTAAAAACTGAGCGAGAACGCGGTGAGGTATTGCGAACGTACAGTGAGATCTGCCCGAGCTGGGCAGGACCAGCTGCCCCTGGCCGGGGCTGGCAGCGGCGGGGGTCCCGGCTGGGCGGCCGGTGAGCGCGCGGCTGTTGCAGGTACAGGGACCGAGCGGAGTTCGTGGGTGCAACGGCTCTGGGGAAGGCGTGTCAGAGAGACGCTGCTGGCGCAGTGGCCGTGGTACGGTGTCACCTGCGCCCCGACAGCCCGCGCGTCCCCCGCGGGCGGCAGGGACAGGGACGGGCGGCAGCAGCCGCGGCCGGAGCTGGGGTGCCGCCGGGGTCTCGGCAGCCGCGGCAGCCCCGCTCTCTCTGCCTCTAGTACCAAAGGGCCGTGATGCTGGAGTCCTTCTCCGCCCTCCTGGCCCAGCTGCTGGCACGCAGCCTGGGCGTAAACTACGACGACCCGCGAGAATGTCGCTGCCCCGGGAGCGTCTGCATCATGACCCTGGAGGCGCTGTGAGTCGGCCGGTCCCGTCCCGGCACGCTGCGGGGGCTGCGGGGGTGGGCAGGGTGTCCCCTCATCGGAGGTGGCTTGGGCGTGTTTTGCTTCGGCTGGGCAAGACCCATTCCTTTTTTTGAGTGTCAATGTTTAGAAATGGAATGTCTGGAAATCTGAATTCCTGCCTAGTGCCTGTCAGTGCGATAAAGGCCAGCTCGGTAAGCCAGCGCTGCCTGCGACCTGCCCGCGCGCTCGCTGGGGAGCTCAAACGCTTTTGGTCTTTGAGAGCGTTAGGGGCAAGTGGGGGGCGCAGCCCAGCCGAGTCCGCTCGCGGCGGAGCATCCCCTCCGAGGCCCGAGGGGCCGGATTGACACAGGGGTGTGTGCATGTGGGAACAGGGATATGTAGATACCAACATGAAGAGACCGGTCAAGCTGAATGTCAGTTCAGATCTGATTTTCTTAGTATTGGGAAAAGAATAGCCAGTGAGAAAATAGGAGTTAAAATAAAAACATGTTCTAATTACTAGAAACCCTGAGATATTTTGGCCTTGCGTTTTATTATCTCAGTCATAAAAAAATGCAATGTTTGTTTTAGTGAATATTTTTGAGAAGTAATAGTCGTATTTGCTTTAAATGGGAAAGCGTGCTTTTCCAGCACTACTGCCTGTGTTATTAGTCATACGCGATTTGAACCAAGTTTTACAAAATGATTGCGTGTTGAATATACTGTAAAATAGCATCTCTAGAGCCATATCCTGAAAGGAACTTGAAACATTGTGAGAGAAAAAATGGAGGTCTTCTTACTATAGGAATGATAAAGTATAAAGTAGTGATTTGACTTGAGAAATGGGAAGTTTTCTTTTCACAGGCAGGACATTTCTGAATGCTTCTCAGTCTCCGTTAATAATGCATTGTAGAATCTCGTTTGGCACTTGACCTGAAAGACACCCAGGGGACCATTGCGCCTCGTGCCAGCACCTGAGCACGTCCTTGGACCGCACAGAGCTTTTGAGAGCGCGAACAGGGGCAAATGTGTTAACACATACATGGAAAATTCCTTTATTTCAGACGTGTCAGTGGGGCAAAAGCCTTTAGCAACTGCAGCATCAGGGACTTTGAAACCTTCCTGAAGCGGAACAGGAACTGCCCCTTCATCAGGCACACTCTGCGTCAGCCGTCCTACCGCGTCACCATCTGCGGCAACGGCGTGGTGGAGCCGGGCGAGCAGTGCGACTGCGGGGCGGCCGAGGTGGGTGCGTGCCCTGGCGCAGGGCTGCGCTGTCTTCTGCCCCGGAGAGTGGGCTCAGGTGCTGGCTACAGCATCTCCGTGGTACCACGCAGACGTGCAGCGCGGCTGCTCTTCCCTCGGCTCCTCCGAGGAACCCGCTCTGCTAGGAGCAAGCAGTCCTCCTGCAGATGGGGCCCTTTGCAGCAAATAATGATTTCTGGTGCGTTTGCAGGCCTGTGCGTTAGACACATGCTGTACCCCCCAGTGTAACTTCAGAGCAGGAATGCAGTGCTCCTTGGGACCATGCTGTGAACATTGCCGGGTAAGGTGTGTCCATAATTATCACAAGTTAAGCCATTTTTAAGCCTTGGGGCAATACTAGTTTCTACAGTAGTGCCGTCAACCAGCTTTCTGGTTCTGCTCAGACGGGCATTTCAAAAGACCTAGTGATATTTGTGCTGCGTTTTATCTCTGGATTATGTTGTAGTGGATGTCAGGTAAGGCACATCTTTATAATTGTCACAAGATAGTTACGTAGTTTTGGAGAAACAGTATGTTCCCACGCCGAGGGATGGAGACAAACTTTCTGCTGCGGAGAGATTCCCGGGGAAGGGCTTTCCAGCTCAGCCCCCTGAACCCCCCGGAGGGACATTGCTGGGGGAAGAGTGTCTTGGGCAGTGCCACACGCGTGTGAGGAGCTGGGTGCCCCAGAGCTGGTCCCGAGGGACCGCGGACGTGTCTCCTCGGGGGCGGCGTCGGCAGGGGCTGTGTGGGGCCGAGCGGGGCCCAGGCCGGTGGGTGCAGAGGGACGGCGAGAAGAATCCTTTCTGCCTCCTCTGCCAGTTCAAGCGGAAAAACTCGCCGTGCCGCCCCGCCGCCGACGCGCAGTGCGACCTGGCCGAGTTCTGCAACGGGTCCTCCGCGTCCTGCCCCCCCGACCTGTACGTGCAGGATGGGCACGGCTGCGAGCATGGCACCGGCTACTGCTACAAGGGACGCTGCCGGTCTCCAGACCTGCAGTGCCGGCAGCTCTACGGGAGAGGTGAGAGGCTGCTTGGTTGCCACGAGCACTAACGTCGAGCTCCAGGGCTGGCGTAGGGCAGAAGGTGGCATCCACGCACCATGGGTGCCCACCCTCTCTCTCGCGTGAATCTGGGGAGGTTGGGGACAGCCGGGACTGTGTGGTGTAGGGAGGGGCAGAGGAGACTGCAGGATGGATGGATGGATGGATGGATGGATGGATGGATGGATGGATGGATGGATGGATGTCCCACATTGTGGGGAGGGGAACGGGCCATCAGCAGACGTGATGGTTTCCATGGGGATGTCAGGCTGGCACAGCCACGCACGCCTCCCTGCCTCCTCATACCCTGATGCCCTTGTGGAAGGTGTTTCGCACTGGTCAGGCCGTTCCACCCCTGGGAGATCTGTCCCACAACCCAAACAGAGGTGGCTAGAGATGGGACTGGAGCGATAGCCAAGTATTCCTCTGTCCAAAGGAAAACTGAGGCGAGAACTGACAAGTGTTAGAGACAACAGAGGTCTCGTAGTCTGTATTACCCTCAGTGGTAACCAGTGTTATTTCTAAACTTCCAGGTGCAAAAAATGCTCCTTTGGCCTGTTATGAAGAAGTCAACAGTCAGCAGGATAGGTTTGGCCACTGTGGCAACCACCCAAAGGATGGCTATCAGCCCTGTTCCTGGCTGTAGGTTTCAAGGGAATGTAAAGTGTTGAATTGGGAATATTTATTTGATTTGTGCTTCTCTCTACTGTCGATGCAAAGTGATAATCTGTGAGAAGGTTGCCTTCGGTATGTTTTCCTCTTGCTGGGCAGAACTGACTGGCCGGATGCGCTCTCGGCGTTCTTTAGAGAAACAGCGCTGTGAGAAACTGGAGGCCTCCAAAGGTGACTTCGGCACACACCTACTGTGCTGGCCTTTAGCGTTGTGAGGGTTCGTAGGACAGCTTCTCCCTGGTGTCAAGGATTCAACTCTTCTGAAATGCCACTGTTATGCTTTGATTTTGTCTAAATCCCCTCCCCAGGTTGTGCACCTCAATGTCTCCAGCACTGCGATCAATCAGATGCTGCGTTTACTGTTCTCATTTATTGTGCTAACAAATTTTTTAGGAATCTGGGATGTGGGAAGTTGGTATGTATATTCCCGAATCGTATTCCTTTCACAAAAGTCAAGGGCGCCATAATTTATGCTCAAGTGCAAGAACATCTGTGCGTGTCTTTCGATTTTATGCGGGGACCCACGGTGCTAGATCCTCTCCTGGTGAAAGAAGGCACAAAATGTGGTCCCGGAAAGGTAAGGAATATTCACAAGCACCTGGAAATGGCATAGAATGATCACAACCACAACAGTTTTAGAAATAGTTACTGTTTTGCATAATGAGTTAAAGGTGGTCTATACTTACGTTTTTAATAATTATTGCCTCTGCTATTGACTTTTGATCATTCATTAGGGCTAGGAATCCTTTTTAGACTTATGGCGACTGTGGTAAAGGGTGGTGAAAAGATGCCAAGCAGGAATTTTTTCCTTTTGGTCTTTTCAGGTTTGCATCAACGGCACGTGCCACCCCCATTCCATCCTGAAGTATGACTGCAATGTGCAGGAAAAATGCCACGGGCACGGAGTAAGTGACAGCAAGGCAGTTAAGTTAGTGGTGTTGGTTTGAGGAATGTTGCTGAAGAGAGAGTGGTTCTCTCAAATGCCCCCTGGGGCTCGGCTGCGAATTGCCCAGACCTGTGGTTTGGGCTGACACTTGGCCTCTGAAAGCATCACGCGGTAACGAGTTATGAGGTAGGAATTAAGTGAGGCTCCCCCCCTACCGTCTGTCCCAAGCGCAAAATAAGTGAGACAAAGCGGCTTGGAGTATTTGTTTGTCTAGATCAGTAGAAAACTGGAAAAGAGTATCTGGAGAGGATTTAACTGCACATAACTGACACGGTGTTGGAACCGTCAGCGTAGCTGTGCGAGGGGAGGGGCGGCGTGGTGGGGGCGCAGGGGAAGGCGGAGCGGGCTCTCAGGGGGCCAGGGGGTGCTGGCTGTGCCCGCAGCGCGGGGTACGCGGAGGAGAGCAGGGGCGCGTGGGGACCAGCAGTCCCGCGGAGATGGAGCACGGGTCCTCAGGATGTTTTTACAATGAGGGATGTTTTCTGCCCTCCCTGGTCCTGGCAGGTGTGCAATAACCTGAAGAACTGCCACTGCGACCCGGGCTGGAGCCCCCCCCAGTGCAAGACCCGAGGGTCCTCCGTTGGCGGGAGCACCGACAGTGCCCTGGGCCCCGGTGAGTGCCGCGGACAGGCTCTGGGTGCCCCATGGTTTTACCGGGCACAACAGCGGCTCTCACGGCTGAGCAGACAGCCCGCGGCATCGCCCGGCCTTTACCCGGAGCCGTACCTTTGCTTGTCTCCCCAGACGATATCAAAAGAAGGTATATGAAGATCTGGCTGCTGCTGAGCCTCGGCGGCGTCCTCCTCGCCCTGATCTGCGGCACCGTCGTGATTATGAAGTGGAGCCGGCTGAAAAGGTTCTGTGCAAGGAGGGGGTCGCAAACGGATGGGTAAGGTGATGTTAGTTACTTAATGCAAATCCTCCATTCTGGGGGTGGGAGACAGGCAGGGGGCACGGAATTACTGTAAAAGTTGGTGAGTGGGATTTACAGCCTGGGCAGAGCCGGGGAAGTGGTGCCTGGGAGACAGAAACTGTTTGTTGGTAAACTGGGAATGTGTGTTGGTCATCAAGGGAAGAAACTGGCAAACAGGTGGCTAAAATTCACAAATGTAGGAGGAGCAAAACTGCGAGTGGATTTCCTGGCACCGAGCACACTGTCTGTGTGCAAGAGCTGGAGGAAATAGGTTTTCTGTTTGCTAATTCGGACTGGAAAAGGGGAAAAGTAGGATACAGGAGAAGCTGCAGGTCCCAGTAAACACGGAGAGTGACAGCGCACTGGGTCCGATGCAGACAAGGAGAGCGAGTGGGAGCGGGGCTGGGACAGACACGGGGGACACCGGGGCTGAGGCACCGCTCCGGGTCTCCGTGCAGCCCTGCGGCTGAGGAGGGCAGCGACAGACAGGACACGGACATGTACGCGGAGCTGGACACAGAGCCGGGGACGGGGCTGCGCCACGGACATTAATAAAGGCGTTGGACGGAGCTGCGTGTGGTCCACACCTGGGTGGGCTGGGGGTGCCCTGCCCAGCGCCGGCACACCCCGCAAACACAACCCCTCCAGCCTTCCCTCGGGAAGGACGTGCCCAGTTGTGCCCCCACGTCAGGGCCCTTGGTCCCAGCTGACCGCAGGCAGAAGCACAGGGGAGGGGGCGCAGAGAAGCAGCAGCACCGGCACCGCGTCGCTGCCACCCTGCGCTTTCCCGTGCTGCGACGGAGCAGCACCCACCGCAGGGAGGGCACCGATCTGTCGGGGGGACAAAGGCAGCACCGCGCTGGAGCAGCCGCCTCCGCCACGGGGGCCCTTTCAGGCTCGTTTCATTCGTCTCCAGCCAGACAGGGGCATCAGCCTCCCCGGCAGTAACCACCCAACGGGCCGGAGTTCTGCTCCTGTGCAGCGCGATTAGGTCAGAAGCCCACAGACCCTCACTGCGAGGAGGTGTAATTACCCTCCTGTCCTGCAGACCCAGCACAGGACACGGGACAGGAGTTTGGCATTGCCAGGACCCTGGGGAAAGCCAGCTGCAGAGCCAGCGTCCCTGCACTGCCACCAGCACCCTGGGCCGCTTCCACGCGGCTTCCCAGGGCGACCCGGAGCATCCCGGCAGCTCCCGGGGGAGGTCCCAGGGGGTGACAGCTCACAGCCCCTGCCCACGGCGAGGGAGCTTCCCTGAGCCTTCCCCATAGGTGGGTGCCCGCGGGGACGGAGATCAATGTTTGCTCCACGACAACTCCTTATCGACAACCTTTAACCGTGTTTGCTCGGACCCTCTGGCCATTGGGCGGCCAGACACCGGCTCCCCCCAGGACAAGGTACGTGCCCGTGGCCGGGGCGCGTGGTGCTGGCTCAGCACATACCGGGAGCGGGGCAGCCGGCGCGTCTCCGCTGAGCCAGAGCATGTCCCGGCCCTGCGGGCAGCGCCCGGTGATGGAGACCGGCGAGGGCACGGAGGAGACCCCGCTGCCACTGGCGCTGACCAGGTTCCAGCTCTCCGAGGAGTACGGCTTCCTTCTTCCCCATCCTCTGGTAGGAGACGGCTGCGCCATCGCGGCTGCGTGCTACAGGAGACCGAGAACAGAAAAATAGAGGGGTTGGTGAGCGGCTTTCTGGTTGGGCTTCAAGTTAATGCTGCTCTATAACAGTTTATAAAAAGCAATGAGGAAGGCACACGCTGTTTTGGCTTAGACAGTTTCATAGGACAAACCCCTCGCTTTAAAAATGATTAAACTGGCTGCAGCGAGTGGCCCAGGGGAGAGGAGAAGGAGCTTTGCAATTCACACATTGGCCTCGGCGTTGCAGGATTTCAGGGAGGAGGCGGCGAGCAGTCAGACTGCAGGTCTCCCGTGCTCACTTGGCAGTGGCCGCGCTCAGGGACAGGCAGATCCTTGTTTATCATCCATTACTTCACGATCGCGCAGGCTGGTATTACAAGAGGGGGAACCATGTAGGGGGGAGCCCTCCCTTCCCCGCAGGTGCGACCGCAGACCCACCAGAGCCCCAGGAAAACCTTTGCAAACGCGACGGAGCAGGACAGTGAAAGCCCCCCAGGCCAGGCAATGTCCGACACGGCCCTCCCCGGGGCTGCCCAGCCCCATGGCGAGTCACGGCCCCACTCTGGCCCTCTCGTGCGTCCTCGGCTGCCGTCACTCCCCCGATTCCCCTCGCAGCCAGAGCGGGGAGCGGAGCAGGCGGGTTTGGACATTGTCTCTCAGCCAGCCTGAACTCTGAAGAGTTTACCCAAGCTTATCTCCAGCCCTCTGTTCCCTCCTGCTCCCCTCCCGGCACCCCCCCGTACCCCAGCACGGGGTGGGTGGGCTCCGTCTGCCTCTGCAGCAACTCGCTGGGGGACGCTCTGGTCCCCAGAGCTGCATCGGCGCAGGACCACTTTGGCCGTCCCATTGCACCCTGAGCTGCTCAGGAACCGGGGGAGAGAAGAGCCACAGCCTCGGGACACCGTGTGCTGCCAGTCCCCCTGCGTTTACAGCCCCCCTCTCACCTCTCTCTACCAAGACAGAGCTGCCGGCGCCCTACGGTCCCTGGATGGAGATTGCCCACGACCTGCCCCAGCTGATCGCGAGCCATCGGCTCCGCTCACAAGTCCACCAGGTACCGTGTTACCTCTCCTCGCTCCGGCGTGCTCAAACCTTGGCCGGACACAGCAGTGTCTGCTGAACGCATGGAAAAGCAAACCAACAGCAAAGCCGCGTCTGTCGGCACAGAAATAACCCCTGCGGCAGACCCCAGGGAGCGCGGGCAGCCGAGGCCGCGAGGGCTGGAGCGTGGCATGCGGTGGCAGGGGAAACCCTCTAGCTGTCACGAGAGCCATGGCTCATCCCGGCCACACTGCGCACCGAGGAGCTCCAGGAGCCCCCGGCCCCGGGAGAGGGACGCCTTTTTGAGTACAATGCTGCAGTTTACTGTCAATGCCCACAACCAGCACGAGCAAATCAATAACAAATCCTGCAGAGGGGGGAGGGAACGGAGGATTTTGGGGCCCAGCAAGGGTCTCTCCCTGGCTGGCAGGGCAGCCCCCACTGTGGGGGCCCTTGGCACTGCCTGCGGTGCCCCTTGCTCCCAAGGGTCTCTCTGGCAGATGCCGCAGCTGAGCACCCGGCACCTCCGAGGGCGCGAGGAGCTGCACTTGGCACATCTGGTGCTCAGCTTCATCACCATGGGCTACATCTGGCAGGAGGGCGAGGAGGGCAGCGTGAAGGTAAAAGCAATGCAGAACAGGTTCACCCGCTCCTTGGGATCCGATGCTGCTCCGCTGGGACTCATCCCATGGGAGCAAAGCCCCTCTCCTGAGGCTGCAGCAGGAGCGTGACCCCTCCTGCCTGGCCCGGGCACCTTTCACCAGCCTGACAGCGTCCCCGTCTTCTCCTGTGCTTTGTGCCCTTCAGGTCCTGCCCCGAAATCTCGCCATCCCCTTCTGGGAGGTCTCGCAGGCCCTCGGGCTTCCCCCCATCCTCAGCCATGCGGACTTTGTGTTGGCCAACTGGAGGAGGAAGGACCCCAACGGGTAAACTGCTGGCAGGTCCCATCCAGCACAACGGGGATAAACAGTCCCCAAACTGCTGCTGTTTTGCCAAAACCCACTGAACCCCCCCCCCCACCACTGGGGTCTCATGGAGAAGGTCTGGGGAAGGGTCTTGCAGGGGGGAGCGGTGGTCTCTGGGGCTGCCGGCGCTGCAGCCGCGGGTGCAGACACGGGCGCCCAGTGGGGAAACGGCTGCCCCCGGGACCGTCCCCCCCGGGGACGGAGCTTCCCATGGGGCAGCGACTCATTTTTCTCCCACAGAGCACAGTCCATTGCTGTAACGATTTATAACGTCTCTCTTTCTCTCTCCTCTTCTTGTGCATTTGTTGGCAATAACCAAAATGCCTTCAGGTCTCTGGAAATCGAGTAAGTATTTAAGATGCTTATTTATTTTCTAACAGTATTAGTTTTGTTTGAATTGGCTTAGCACTCCAACACTGCGGGGCTCTGCTTAGGTCGAACCTATCTCTTGATATACGAGCACGACAGAAACAGCTCAGCCTTTGGCACGCAAATGCCACTGCAACAACAGCAAAGCGCCGTGACTGCGGCTGAACCGTGGGCTGCTGGAGCCCATGCAGAGCCTGGCCCCCACGGGCCAGACCGTTAGCCCAGTGAGTCCGTGGGGAGGGTCACAGCTCCCCCCAAACCAGAGCAGCCCCATCCCCTTTTGCTCTGTGCCAGCTCCTCTCCGCCCGGGGTGCAGGTGAGAGGATTTGGAGCCGGGAGGGTTTTGCTCTGATGGCTCAGCGTTTCCCGGGGCGTGCGGGGAAACCCCGACCAAGAGCCCTCCTGACCCCCATGCGCTCGGCTGCTCTGCCGGTCGCCCCTGCAGGAACCTGGACACCATCATCTCGCTGCCCGGGGGAGAGAGCCTGCGGGGCTTCATCCTCGTCACCTTCCTGGTGGAGAAGGCGGCCGTGCCTGGCATTAAGGTAGGGCACTGCTGTGGGAGCCAGCTGGGGGGCGTGGGCCTTCCCTGCTGCTGTGCCCCACAGATCTTCCCTCACCCAGAGAGCGCCCGTAGGCACGCACCCGCGAGGTGCCCCCGTCCCCTGCACAGGCACCCACGAGGTGCCCCTGTCTCAAAGGCCAGGGGAAGGGGCAGAGCTGGCAGGGGGGGCAGCAGGTACACAGACATCGCAGCCCCCTCACCACTTCGTGCTCTCCCTCCTCTCCTCCGGCAGGCAATCGTTCGGGCCATTCGTGCCATCCTGCAGCTGGATGAGGAGACCCTGCAGCAAGCCCTGCAGGAGCTGGCAGAGGCCATCGGGGACATGAGCAAGGCGTTGAAACGGATGCACGGTAACAGCAGCTCCTGCCCTCACGTCGCCGAGCACGCTTTAGCTCATCAGACATGTCAGCGTAAACGTGCTCGTATTTGCCCCATAGAATCTCTCCGGAGGGATGGAGCGGGAGGAAGCGGGAGCACTGCCATGCGGGAAACGCCGAGGCAGAGGGAAATAATTGCCTTTTGCCTGCAGTAACATCTATGATCTGATTTCCTCCTAGATTACGTGGATCCAGCAGTATTTTACGCCGTGATTCGGATCTTTCTCTCCGGGTAAGTGCGGTGCCTTTATCTCCAAAGCCACCGTGTGGGCAGCTCCCGGGCCGGGGGCAGCAGGGGATGTGGGGAAGGGACAGCCCAGATGGGGTACGGGGTCCCCGGGGGTGGGGAAGGAACCGGTGCTGTGTCTGGCAGCGGTGGCCCCAAGACCGTCCCTCCAAATCATTCCTGCTCTTGGCCGGAGCAGTTTTGACAGCAAAAAACTAATTTCTCTTTACTTCGAACACAGTGCACACAAAGCTGCGAAGCTGAGTGGGGTCTCTTCACTCTGCATCTAGAACGAGCTTCTTGGTGTTGCTCCATTACAATCCCATTAATTAAAAAAACCCAATCCCCCAAATACTGAAAAAAGTCAGTTGGCCAAGGCAGAAACGAAGCCACGAGAGCCCAGCGCTGGGGGTTGGCCATCCCTCACCTTCCCTGCGGGGCTGGAGCATCCCCAGCTCTCCGCTCCCGGGCTTCTCAGGGGGGTTCTATTTTTGTTTCTCTTCAGCAAATCTCAGCATTCCTAAGTCAAAAGGCTCCGTGCATCCTCATTAGGTTTCGCTCATTTTTCATCCAAGCTGACCTCGTCTTGATGGTCATCAGCCTGGAAAAACATGCCTTTTAAATTCCCTTCTGCTTATAAGAACTTCCCACTAGTAAAGGTTACTATAAATACATCCCTGGGAGAGCTAAAAATATTGTGGTATTTGATAATGAATCTATTTTTCTCTGCATTTTGTGCAAAATCTGCTCCAGCAGTCAAACAGCCCTAGCAGCCGGCACTGAAAGATTCATGAAATGGGGCATTCTTCACAAGGTCAAGAGATATTTTTGTGCCAGGCCCATTATCTCTCTGAAATTATAAGTCCTCTTTCCATTTGTGAGCGAGCATTTATCCATTTTTGCCCAACAGGCGGATAAAGCGGGATGCCAGGAGCTGTGAGTTAATGGTGTACGGGGGGGGGCCCTGTGTTCCTGGGCTTGCTGAGGACGAGCAGCTTTACGAGAGGGAGGAAATCACATTACGGGCTGGTTCTCTGCCGAAGTAAATAAAGGCAGGCTGTCCTGCGTCGTCTTTAAACGAGAGTAACAAGAACAGACAAAAATCCAAAGTACAAACTTCAAGGGCTCGGAAGAGCGTTTGGGCAACTCTATCTGCCACAGAGGCAACCCCACTTCTCCAAACGGCCACCGGGATTTCAAGGAATTAGGATGTTAGATGCTGCTATCTGACTTTTCCCAGACAAGGGACTGTCCCCTCTCGCACACCCAAAGCCGCTCTGCGGGTGCAAACCACCACGCGGCGCCCCCCGAGCCAGGACCCCCCGGCCCCACGCCGTGGGGAGCTCCCCAGTGTGCGGCGATCCCGTAGAACCATCCCTACCTCGTGGGCGAGGGATAATTCAGGATTTCTCCCTACACCCACGGCCTTGTCGTGCGCCTCGCCGCAGCGTTTGATTTCCGAGTTTATCTGGCGAGTGAGGACACGCCAAGGCCGAGCGAGGGGGAGGAGATCCATGGGCCGGGTCAGGAAGGTTTCCCTCAATCTTGCCAGCCCAGGGTCCCGTCTCGCAGCCCCCCCGTCACCAGCCGCCCCCGGCCGCTCTGCCTGACCCCCGTGTCTCCCCCCCAGCTGGAAGGACAACCCCGCCATGCCGCAGGGGCTGGTCTACGAAGGTGTCTCTGAGGAGCCCATGGCGTACTCGGGAGGCAGCGCGGCGCAGAGCACCGTCCTTCACGCTTTCGACGAGTTCCTGGGGATTCGGCACAGCGGGGAGAGCAGTAAGTCACGCACTTTTCCTTTTTCCTAAGCAAAAAGGGGCGAGGGAAGAACCAAGACAGAGCGATTCCCACGGCTGTGCCCGGATCTGCCCCTCGACAGGACACGCGCCATCTGCCCCTCGCAAATCCTGGTGGGGCCGGCCGGGAGGAGGCTCTGCCCGGTTCGTTAGGGAGGAAGTCTATAAAGGAGGCTCTGGCAGGCACTTCCTCACCGCTATAAATTCCCAGATGAACAGACTTTGCTTTTTGCGTGTCAACTTTTTACTGATGTTATACATGGGAGCAGAGCTCGCCAGCATCCTGCCAGTATCTGAGCTCATCCATTCACACAGCTTCGCGCTAGTCTGGCCCACGACAGAACGTGTTTATCAGAAATTAGCAAAACCACTCTAATAGCAAAAAAACCACCCAACCCCAAACAACCCAAAACCAAAAGGCTGAGCGCAAAGGCTAAAACCTGCCTTATAGGGTTAAGGTCGACCCTAATGGAGCACTGCCCTAATATGGGTTTTCTTTCTCTATTAATCGGAGGCACCGAGACAGCACAGGGGAGGGCAGGGGGCGGCGCAGGCTGCTGGTACCACCTGGCGCCGTGGTCCCTGCAGGCCAGTGCTCCCGTCTGGCCTCTGAGAGCTTCAGCTGCTTTAACCCACTCGCCCACAACTTATCTCTTCCTTTGCTGGTGTCTTGCAGACGCCTTCCTGCACAGGATGAGGGACTACATGCCCCCGCCCCACAGAGCCTTTGTGGAGGAGATCCGCCGTGCCCCCTCCCTGAAGCAGCACGTCCTCTCCTCTGGAGACGCAGGGCTCTGCGCGGCTTTCAACCGGTGCGTCTCTGCACTGGCAGACTTCAGGTCCTACCACATCACCATCGTCACCAAGTACATCACCATCGCAGCAGCCAAAGCCAAAGCCGGGCGGGCAGAGCCGGGCGATGGGGCTGGTCCCTCCGCGGGGAAGCCCCCGTCTGCACTGGAGACCAAAGGGACCGGCGGGTCCCACATCTTCAGCTTCCTGAAGAGCGTCAGGGACACCACCAGGGAAGGGACAATAAGTGTCTGACTTGCCCTGAGGGTTTGCGAGGCACTGCTCAAAGCGGGTGCAGGAGGCCAAACTGGTCGGGTGTGGTTTTGCCAAAATCCGATTGCAGAGACCTTCACCAAAACCCTCTCAGCAGCCCCCTTCCTGCTCGTGCACATGTGGGACATGGGGAACGTGATCTGGGGTGTTGAGGGAGGAGAGCACCGCTGCTGATAACCCCCAAAAGGCACGCAGGGACTGCAGCATCCTTCCATGATACTGGGATGGGCACAGCATCCTTCCCATGGCACCGGGATGGGCACAGCATCCTTCCCATGGCACCGGGATGCGCACAGCATCCTTCCCATGATACCGGGATGGGCACAGCATCCTTCCCATGGCACCGGGATGGGCACAGCATCCTTCCCATGATACCGGGATGCGCACAGCATCCTTCCCATGGCACCAGGATGGGCACAGCATCCTTCCCATGATACCGGGATGGGCACAGCATCCTTCCATCATACTGGGCTCAGCTCAGCATCCTTCCACGGCACCGAGAAGAGCCGTGTCCATCCAAGCCCTGCTTGCTGCGTCCCACCAGGCTCGCTGCCCCTTCCCCGGGGTCGGGGCTGCCGGCGCGGCTGGACACGGCCGGGGTTTGTCCCGGCTGGAGCCCACACGGCGCCAGGGACACAGGGACCGGTAAAGCGGCGCTCCACAGACCCGCCGCGCTGCCGGGCCCCGTGTCCCTCGCGGAGCCGCGGCCCCGGCCGGCCCCGTCGCGACATCCCGGCGCTTCTCCATCGCGAGGTGGCGACAGAAACCTGCTTTTGGCTCCGCCGCCGCCGGGCTCCCCCGCAGCAGAGGAACGGGGCGGGGGGGGCGGGTAACGCAAACCACCGGCGGGGTCTGGGGGGGCTGCGGTTGCCGCCTGCGGGGGTTCCCTGCGACCCGCCGCCTTTGGCACCCAGACACGGCCCCCCCCCCCGCCCCCAGCCTTGTCGTTTTGACGCCAAACAGACGCGTTCCGCAGGAGCCCAGGGCCGCGGCCCCGGTGGGTCCCACGCCGCCGAGGCAGGCTCCCGCCAGCGATTCCCGCCGGCCCGGCCAGCCGGACCCCGCACCGGCTGCTAACGGCGAGCCCGTTACCGGCCCGCGGGCTCGGGGCTGCCCAGCGCTTCTCTGTTACTTGTTTCGGTCCGAGGCAGGGTATTTTCCGCTGAAATGCCACCGCCCGGTTTGAGTAACAGGCAGAATCTCACAAAGCTGCATCCGCAGCGGGACCGCAATTGCTCCCGGGGAAAGTCTGGGGACAAACGCCAGCTCTCCGGTCATGGGGACGATGCTGAAGGCACTCAAACCCAGGCGAGAGGGGAAAGCAGCCGAGGGAAGCGAGCAGGGCACGCGGGAAGGCAAGTCGAGGAGGCGGCTGCTGGCTTGGGGATGCTGCGTTAGGGCATAAGGTTTCACTCTGTTGCCAGCTTCGTTGCGGCTCCTGGTTTATTAAGGGCTCGGGTTGTCACAGGGGCAAAGCTGCAACATTTGGGCACACAGGATTCACATTCTTAAGTCTCAGCGAACAATACCTGCTGTGGCAGGGGACGGGGGGACACACGGTTTCCTCAGCCAGCGAGGGAAAAATGCCTCAGACAAAGTGCCTTTCACAGCGACTGCGCACCCCCAAATTCCTTGGAATCGGCATCTTTAGGGAAATCAGGCCATATGCCTCCGTGTTTTGCCTGCCCGGGTTCTGCTGGCACGGCCGCCCGAGACAGGCTTCACACCCAATCAGTGTCTCGGTGCAAAAATAGCTCTGGCGGTGCCACTTCTCCTGCACCATCAGAAGAGAGTCAAGGTCCTTTGAAACGAGGCTTCGTTCCCACGAGGGCGACAAAAAGCTCGGCACACGGCAGCTTGAATTATTAAAGCTCCTTGCTAAATTTTATTTTGTGCCCTCTTTTGAAAGGCAGTCTTAAAACTGGGGCTTAGGGGAGACATCGTCAGTAAACAACCTATGGGGACCTGTCAGCACCTTTAAATCTCTGCCTGGCAGCCCTCATTCTACTCCATCCTCATTTCTGAATAGCTGCTGCATATTTTATGTAGGAAATATTTCATTCTGATGATTGTCTTCATCTATTACATTTCAGACCGTTGCAGGAAAACAGCAAATTAAGACCGCGGAAAAAAAATAAATATCACTCTGGCCAAATAGAAAGCCCAGCCCGGACTGCAGGGAGCTGGTGCAGGCTGGCGCTGCGGGGGGCAGGCGTGGGCTCCATGCGTGCTGTGACGTCCACGACCGCACACCAAGGCCAGTACCAGGAGGGGGAAAAGGGTCCCCGTGGGGGGAATTTTATTCCCGCTGCAATCCCTGGCCCTGCCCCACACCGGACCAGCAGCATCACAGCCACGCTCCAACTGGGGAGGAAGGAGGGAGGATTCGTGCTGCCTTGGGGGAGAAAAGGGGAGCTGGGAGACCAGGGGAGAGATGCTGGAGGGCTCTGGAGAGCCCAGGGGCGACCCTGCACCCTCACCTTCAGCTCATTACTTTTGGGGGTTGAGGAAGGTGCCTAAAAACCGCACAGAAAGAGTCGGACCACAGCGTTCCCAGGTCAGCAAACTACAGAGCAAGGGCTCACCACATTTGGGTTCAGTTTAACAAACGCTTTGTGAGCGCCGCAGCCAGCGCCAGCACACGCACTGATCAGATTCGGTCCCTTTAAAGTGGATTCAGGGAGGATCCTGCCGCGCTCGCAGCACCCAGACAGCGATGCACAGACCCTTCCCGGCTCCTCTCCTGGCGGGCTGGGACAGCTGCTTGGCGAGAGCTTTGATTTCTCTCTGTTCCCAAACCACTGCTGTCTAATACTGATCACAAGACGCAGACATCTGAGGTCTCAGGTGCGTTACGACTGCAAGCACATTGCATTTAAATAATTTATGCCTATGCCTATGCCTAAAAATGCCACAATACGTTTGGGAATAACAAACACGGTGCTCGGCGTTCATTTTGCACGCCGCGAAGGAACCGCACTGCGATGGGCTGATGGACAGTGAGACGGGTCTGCGACCCGGGGTCCCGCTCTGCTCTGAGGGTCCCTTTCGGCGGGCGCCGGGGGAACCCGAGCTCCACGGGGTGAGCCCAGACGCAGCTCTCCGCCACCTTTACCGAGCCACAGGTGTAGCAGCAATGTTCGGTCTCTGCTGCTCTGGTCCACTGCGCCCTGTTTCGAGCCCACAGCCGTTCCCCAGCCAGCCCCCAGCCCTGGCGGGGTGGCACTGCCCTCCTGCCACCAACAGCGATACAAAGAGCGGAGGAAATTTGGGAAGGGAGCTGTGACGGCTGGGACAACCTGAGCCCGGGGCGCCCCCGAGACACCCTGCAATGGGACAGGCAGGGTTAAGCCCATTTCTGCAGCTATTTGATAAAGTGGATGTTTTTTCAGAAAAAGGAAACCCCCCTTTCAGAGCTGCCCCCCCCCAGACCTCAGCCCCCAGAGGCATTTCTCCGCAGTTAGGGACCACGGCAGCGTTGCTGGGACGGTACCACCTGCCCAGGCTCCCCAGGAACCAGAAGGATTTCGCACCATCTCCCACAGCCGGCAGCGCCCGCCGGGGCAGCCGGGACAGACCCAGCCTGGGAGCGGATGCAAATCCGGGAGGGATGTCACAGCCCTCGGCCACGACCAGAAAAGCAGCCGCGGACCCAAATTAGCGCCACCCACACAGAAAACTGTCTTATCACCGCAAACAGAGGCGCAGCCCCTGCGGCGCTGATGCACACATTTCCATTGCGAAGCTGCAGCTCGGGAGCCGCCCGGCAGCCCTGGCACGGCACTCCTGGCCCCGACCTGGGGGGGCCACCTTCTTCTTGACACCCCGTCGCCCCCTTGCACTAAGCAGAGATTTCCCCGGTGATGCCTGACGGTGGGCCCTGTGTGATGGAGGAGGCAGCCCGGAGTGCACCCGAGGTGGCGGGAGGAGACCTCGCCTGGGCACACCTTCCATGCCACCAAACCTCGCAGGAGCCCGGGTTGGTCCCGGGACCTGCCCGCAGCGCGGTGGCCAGCCCTGCCCGCCCGGCTCCCCTCTGCTCCCTGCGCCGTGCCCAGCCCGGCCGCCGCCATCCCACCCACGCTGCTTGCTCAGACTTTCCGTCCTTCTCAATTGCTTTGGCCTCTGGCTCCCTCCTCGCCTTGCCCGCGTCTCACCCCGGTCACCTTCCACCGCGAAAAATCTGTGCAAAAGTTCCTGAGATGCCTCTGGGCGCTGGCAGCGCTGCCCCGCTCCCGGGGCGTCTCACAGCCCCCGGGCGGACACAGCCACGCGCTTTGCTGTGACTCCTGCCACCGCTTTTGTCCCCCTGAATATTTGAAATCGAACAAGAATACAAACATTTGTATTCTAGACACTTCCCAACCCCGACCTTATTTATCATACTTGGCTCTGCTCCTGGAACTGGGGCCAGAAGAGGCTCCGAACGATTTAGGTTATTTAACATGCTGTGCATAGATCAGTCTCGCGCTCCCCTCTAGCCACAGGTTTCCCTTTGTGGTTTGCTGCACACTTACTATGTCCATCAATATCCAAGTAATTAAAATCCCCCATTATCCGGGGCCTGGCTGCCTTACGAGCTTCTCATAAGCTATAAAATATTTCATGGGCAACTTTCCTTGAGTGCCCGGGAGGTCTGCAGCCCCATCTCAGGATCTCCGGCTGCTGTTATAACCCTGCAGGTCCCATCTCAAGCGCCGGCTGCTCCAGCCCCAAGTGTGTCTGCCAGGATTGCTCATTTTCATCCTCAGTTTTCTCTATCCGCTGGAATTTTGCCCTGCAGCCCCGGCAGCTTGGCTGTGACGGACACCTGCCCCCGCTGACAACACTTCTACAGACAAGTCCTTGTCTCCTGGTGGGGCTCTCCTCTCCTGCACGGCTCGGCCACAGGTTTCAAAGCAATTTGTTAATAACAACCAGGTTTGCTTTGCAATTCCCCCTCGGGAGGGACAGGAGGGCACAGAAAATAATTGCCTTCACCTTCTCCCTGGCACTGGCGCTTGCCCGGGGCCTGACGCTGCAGCGGGTGCATGCCCTGAGCACCGCATCCCTCGAACACTCGACCTGGCAAAAGCACAAGGAACGCGGAGGGTTTTATCTCTGCTCAGGGAATTACTCACCTTGGCAGGAGTGACTGCAGCCCAGATATGATTAAAGGACATGACTCAAGCCAAAAAGTGCTAATTACAGCAGAGAAGGAGGAGGAGAGAGGAGCTGCTAAATTACGCCTAATATGGGAAGGGAGTTAGGAACAGACTGAAAAGCCATCGCTGAGGAGATGATGAAGTCGGGGCTGTCCCAGCCCGGGGCCACCGTCACCGCCATGCTGGGGACAGGCCGGACACTGCGCCCCGAGGCGGCCACAGGCGCCCGGCCAACATTGTTCGTGTTCTGCCGTTTGCATCACCCCGTTCTACCTCCCGCATCGCTCCTCTTGCGGGCGCTTTGCCCAAGTGTCCCTGGGACCTGCCACCCCGAGCCCGGCAAGGGAAGGAACGGGATGGTTTCTGCTCCCTGCGTGACCTCCACTAGACCTCTGGATTTCTCCTGTTGGTCAGCTTTAGACCTGTGTTAGCCCAGGCAGACAAGTGTCATGTCCCTGCCCCGTCTGCTGCCGGCACGAGGATCCCGCTCCTGCTCTGCCCCGTCCCTGCGGGCTGCGTTCCCGCTCTCCATCGCCTCTGGAGCTGCCGCCGTTTGCCAAACCCTAACGCTTTCCTCCCTTTCGCCGGCGGGTTGCTGCAGCGTGTGATCTGCACGGCTGCAGTGCCAGCGCTGCAGCGGCGCGGGGGCGAGGGGACAGGGGACGCGTGGCTGGGGCTGGCGCACACACACAGCCACACGCTCGCTCGCTGCAGCCCCCAGCGCCTGAGGGTTCCCCCTGCGGGGAAGCCAGGAGCACAGACGGATGCCGGTCCTGTTTTCCCATGGATGGTCGGTGCTGGGAAACGCATAAAGCGAGTCACCAGATGGAAGGACACCCAGAGGGACCTTTGGGAAAGGGCTTTACTTCACGCCCTGAAGTCCCCCATGTACGGCCAGCGCTTATAAACCACTGCACTGTTAATGCTCTCTGGAAGTAAAGGAACCAGAGACCGAAACGCTAGCATTAGAATAAACCCAGCTTTGCAAGGGGCAGACGCAGTTTGGAAACAAGCCAAAGCCAGGCCTTGGACCCCTTGCAGGATTCCGAACATCGCAGTCACTGCATGCTGCTGCTGCAGCCCCCGCGCCCACAGCCCGCACCGAGCCCTCCCCCGCGCCTCGGCTGGCAGCCAGGGGTTTACGGGCTTCTGGACTCGGCAGAAATCGCCCTCTGCTTCATACGAATGTACGGCAGAAATACAGTGCGGACAGGGTACAGGACTGAGTCTGCAGCCTCGGCTTTAGGACACAGGCGCCCGGATGAGAGGGGTTTGCCGGGCACCTTCCTCTGCGCACAGACTGGGGGAGCACTGAGAATACCTCCCGGCTGTGGGCTAGGAACGGCTCGCGTGGTCAGGGACAAGAAACCAGCAGTGACTGCTTTAATTCCCCCCTCTGTCTGCAGCGCCGTGGGGGGGGAGCAGGGGGTGCGAGGGGCTCCCCGGAGGAGCTCCGAGGGACACCGGCTCCCCCGTCCCGGCTGTCCCGGGGCAGCTCCGGGGCTGTCACAGCCCGGGTGACAGCATCCACGGGCTTTGAGGGCAAGCTCTCTGGGGCTGGGGCTGTCTCTGTATTTACTCAGAGACAAGCACAGCAGGTTCCTGGTTTATGACAATATGCTAAAGTAATTTGAATAATAAATACCACGAAGAAAGTGCATTATTATCAAATATGGGTTTTTCCAATAAATAAATCATGGCCATTATTTGCACGTAGAATGCCAAGACGCTGTGTTTGGGACAGTTGGTGCTCGCTGGAGTGTCTGACACGGAGATTTGCAGTAAACCAACGTCCCCTTCCTTTAGCTCGCCTCTCACTGCAGCTCCGCTGGGTTCCCAGTTTAGGATTCGAGGGGGGACGCTGTCAGGGCAGACCCCATTTCTGCAAACCTTTCCCCACCTGGGAAGCTGTGCCACGTTGGCCAGGTGTCCCCGCCGGGCCGTGGTGCGGAGGCGCCATTCCCAGGTGCCCGAGCCCTGGTCGCGGGGCACAGTCTGGGCCGGACGGGGGCAGCGGGCGGATGGCGGGGAACCATTCCTCCAATGCTCAGCACGGCCACTCACGCCGGGAGCCGGGGTTGAATCACTGCTGCGCGCTGGCATGTCACCGGTGGCATGTCACCAACGGCATGTCACCAGTGCCACGCGGGGGGAGCGCTGTGTCCGCCCCAGCGCCTGTTTGCGGCGTTAGTCACCACAGCCCGCGGTTGCCAGCCCGGGTAAATACAGGCAAACAAAGGCGCTGGCGCTGCAGGCGGACGGCGAGCCCGTGAGGCAATCCCTGCCCGGCTCCCCAAGAGCTCTGTCAAACCGATTCCTTAGAAAAAACAAAAAAAGGAAAAAAAGACAAGCCACTGCTATTATTGCAGTAAGAGGCCGTCTCACGCTGGGCTCTGCTGCTAAATATATTCTGTGTTTACTGTACGCAAGAACAGTAGGAAGCTTTCCGAAACAGCACTGGGGTTGCTCCGATTTATTTCGGCAATCAATCACGCCTGGCTTGAGCCATTTTTATACTGACACAAATGGAAAATATTTTCCTGGTTTAATTTCTACCCATCAAAGACATTTCCTCAACAGAGAGGAGCCCCGCGGCCTTGGGGGGAGAAGAAGAAGCGCCCGAGGAAACTATTCCACGGAGGAGACGCAGGGCAGAGCCCGCCGGCAGCCGGATGGGGCGAGTCAGGACACCATTCCCGAAAGGCCGGGAGCGGTTAGCGCGGCTACTCAGCCCTTTGCGGCCCAATTAATGTGCTGAGCAGGAGACGTGGTGTTTAGCCACGTGCTGGCCGAACGCAGCGCCTGGGAGAACCCCGAGGCCGTGGCTGCGGAGTGCGGGAGGCGATGCCGGCGCTGGGCGCGATGGCTCGCGGGGACGAGACCCTGGAGCCCCTGGGGTGGCTGGCGGCGGGGGCGAGGGGTGGTGGCACACACAGGGCAGGGACCCGGCTCTGCTCCCGAGCATCCTTCCCTGGGACAGCCCCCCCGACCCCATCCTGTCCCCCGCAGGTTTCTGGGCGCAGCAAGAGCTGCTCCCGGGATCCTCTCCCCCCGCTGCTGCCGTCATGAGAGAGGCCTGCGGCGGGGCATGGGTTTGGGGTCGGATAGCTAATGGATATTGTTTACTCTCTCCGTAAAATTTCCCTAAACAGCCTTGGGAAACGCTCCTTCCATGAACCTCATTGTGGCAGGAACTGACTCAGCTTTCCGCACGGAGCGGGTTCTGGAGACGAGCTCACTGGCCTCGTTAACTTGACGTCACGCTCGGCACTGTTTACAGCGTATTTAATTTCACTTGCGCCCCACATCAGAGCAGCGTGCGCATCCCCGCCGGCCCCGCAGCGTCCCGCTCCCCCGGCCCCTCCGGCGCGATGCTGCGAAAGCGCGGCGGGTTGGCACAGCAACAGCAACTTGTGTCCTAAGGAGCAGCGACCACCCCCACAAATGATAACACTCAAACCCTGAAACCTCCAATTTCCCTTTCCCTGCCCACTGCACCATCCTTCCAGCTTCACCCGCGCTGCTCCCGAAAACACAGGGGTTTGCTCAGTTTTTCCGCAGAGCAAAACCGAGCAGCTCGGAGCAACCCAGGCACTCAACTGCAGTCACACCAGCAGCGGCCAACCCCCACCAGAGCAGTTTTACCCGGCGTTCTCCACCTAAATGGCCCTTTCGTGTACTATGGAGAAAGCACACAGCTCCACGCTGGTGTTTTGGCCCGTTAATTACACGCTGCAGCTGTGGCGGGGGCTGCGGAAGGTGGTGTCACACGCGGCTGTGATCGCAGGCCAGGCAGGACATCAGCAAGATTGAAAAATCCTTGTTTTGGCCCATTTGTCTTTCCGTGTTCCCGATGTAAGAGAGGAGCGAGGGCGCGGGGACGCGGCTGGAAGCGGCATCAGGGCTCTCCCGTCCGCCTCTGGGACACGGCGTGTGACCAGGGATCCGTGTCCAGGTGTTGCAGCTCCGGGACCTCCGTAAGGTCTCTGCAGCGCACGTACGATTGCACCTATTAAACACAGGCGTAACCTCCTGGAGATTTGGAGCTAAGCGGTCAGGCTCTCCCCGGACATCTCCCCGAGCCGAGGGCGGCTGGGGTCGGCGCCGGCTCCTGCGTCGCTCCCGGGCCCCAGGCAGAGCCTCGGGGGTGGATTTCTCTCCCGAAGACAGGCACAAAGACCAACCTGATTTACTTCTGCCAGGCAGGTGCCGACAACTCCAGGGCACAAACTGCAAACCGGGCTGGTTTCTAGTTTGACACCGAACCTCTGACGGATCAGAGCCGGAGCGGGGGCAGCCACAGCTCATCCTCCCAATTAGCAGTTTGCTGATCAGCCAGGTTTCTCTCAGAGGGGCTGCGAAGCGCTTTTTGCCGTACCTATACACATCCACACAGCATCCTCTCTCTCCCCCCTCCTCCCCTCCCACACCGAGCTGAAATAAATTTGCAGCTCTAAAACTGTTCTCGCTTGAACTGCCGGCATAAATAACCCGGCACAGACAGACCGAGATAGCCGTAAACCGGCGCTGACACTTGACAAGGATTCAAGGGCAGATCTCGAGAACAAAGACAAGGCTTCCTTGTAAACAAGGCACCGGTCACTTAGATTACAACAATCAGGCGACACCACTGTCAGGAAACATCTAGAAGGCGCCACTGCGAGAGCTGCACGCGCCTGAGAGCGGGGACCGTCGGTGGGGAAGGCCGGGGTCTCCCACCCTGCGGCCATGGGCAGCGGGTCCGTGCCCACCGCGCTCCCCACAGCTCAGGGATGGCCGGAGCCTCCCGGCACCGATGGCAGCTGGGGCGGGTGACGCCATCCCGGTGCCCGACACCGCCAGCCTCGCCTCTGCCCCGCAGATAGGCTTTACAGCCCTGACGTTCGCTGGGGTTTGCTGGGGAAAACAACCGCTGGCAGGAGTTCGGTCACCGCTCAGTAACCGGCTGTAACCCCAGGGACAGCCACAACTGGCCTGGGAACAGCCCGAGCCCCGCTCCGGCGGCTGTGAGGGTCTCGAACCCCCGCAATGACGAGGGGACGGGAACATCTCTCTGATGGAGAAAGGCTGAGGGATTTGGGGCTCTTCAGCCTGGAAAAAAGCCGACTGAGGGGGGATCTTATCAACGCTGATAAATACTTCAAGGGGGGTGTCAGGAGGACGGGGCCAGGCTCTTCTCAGTGGTGCCCGGGGACAGGACAAGGGGTAACGGGCACAAACGTGACGGTGGGAAGTTCCATCTCAAGACGAGGAGGAACTTCTGTGCTGTGAGGGTGGCAGAGCCCTGGCACAGGCTGCCCAGAGAGGTGGGGGAGTCTCCGTCTCTGGAGACATCCCAACCCCGCCTGGAGGCGTCCCTGTGCCACCTGCTGTGGGTGACCCTGCTCTGGCCAGGGGTGGGACGAGGGGATCTCCAGAGGTCCCTTCCCACCCCCGCCAGTCTGTGAACCCCCGAGCAAACCCCTGCAGCCCCCAAGCAGCACAGCTCCCGTCCCCCCGCCGTGGCAGGGACGTGGCCAGCCCCCTTTGTCCCCCGGGGGGATCGGCAGCAGACCCTCAGCACCCCAAACCCACCCCCCAAAACCCCGTACGCCACCCCCAGCCCCCGCGATGCGGCCGCTGCTCCGCAGGCAGGGCACGGGCAGGCACCCGCGGGGACCGGGGCCACCCGCTGACGCTGACGGCAGCGCTGACGGGAGGAGGGTGGCAGAAATTGCTTTTCTAGCAGCTACAAAGCAAAAGCTGTCAGGCCACAGGAGAGGGTGACGGGAGGGAGGCAAACACCATCTGTTTTCTCCGAGGAGCTCTTTAGCTACTGGAGGAATGAACTACAAGGCTGATAACACCACGATTTTGAGCTAATCTCCCACACAATTTACCTATCGGTTGATTTCCTGATAAATCTCCCTAGGCGCAGGCTGGGTGCTCCCCTCAGCGCTGATTACCGGTTCTCTCCTCCCGGCGTTAATCGGCTTCGTGTCCCCACGCCCCGACTGCGCGCTGCCACCAAACCCGCGCTGCTCTGCCCCAAAACGCAGCCGGGGCAGGAGCTCCCGCTGCCACGCGCCCGTTCTGCTTTGCCACGAGATTAAGGAACTGAACACTAAATTTGCAGGTTTTCTGCCCGCGCAGGACGCGGCCTGTGCCTCTGAACCAGGACCCGGCTCAGCTGCCCCTGCACAAACTGGGTGTTTCTTCCCTCACCCGGGGAAATGCTCTTTAATTTGCTTATGGGGGGATCACAAACCAGCATTTTGCAAATCAGAACTGAAAACGGCCCCAAAAGTGTGAGGGGTCGGTCGCAGCCCAGGACCCAGAGCTGGGAAATAGCTTTATTTCTACCCAGCAATTCTCTCAAAGCAGGCAAATAAGCAGCAGTCGCAGCTCAAAGCCCGTTTTCAGGCTGAGCGCCCCGGGGTGAAGGTGCCTTGCTGTTTAACTAACCCTCCCGCATCCCGGCTGTTGGTTCCCAGCCGTGCCGGACGCTCGCGTCGCGCACAAGTCACCCGGCTTTCCCTGGGGCACGGGCCCAGCAGACCACCGGTCCCCAGCCCTTGTGAACCACTGCCGGGCCCAGACGCTGCTCGGTACCATCGCAGCCTTTACCGGGTACCGCCGACCCGCAGCTTTACCCCCCCCGGACCCCCGCATCACCTCGCTGCTGCGCATTGCCACCATCCTGCACCCCCCGGCTGCTTTAGGACCCCACTCCCAGCCCCGTGGCGGGCCGGGCCATGCCATTCTGCACATCTGGCTCCTGATGTGGCGCTGACCCCCTTGCACAGCCCTGGGCTGCGGCGGCGGGAGCGATGGGGGGCAGCGAGGGCCCCCCCCCAGCAGTACAAAGGCCCGTATCCTGTCTGCCACCCCTTTGGCGGCAGAGGAAGCGGCTGGGCAGAGATTAGGGCCCTGGCGAGGGGGACACCGGAGCGCCGGGACGTGTGTCTGGTAGCGTCGCCCGTGGGCTGGGCTGCGACAATGACCCGCGCCAGCCCCGCGTCCCAGCCCCGCGGCAGGATTTCCCGTGGGCCCGTCCCCGCCGCAGCAGACAATGAGCCGTCGGACAACTGGAGACGGCTCTGCCTTCGCCCCGCTCCAGCCAGGGCTACGCGGGACCGTCAGGAAGATCAAACAGGAAATTCAGCAGAGAAAAGAAAAACCTTGTTCGTGCTCAAAAGCCTAAACTTTCATTGCCATGTGCCGTCTTGCTGACCCGGGAGGAAGATGCTGAAGTCAGGATATTAAAATACTTTCCCCGGCCCCTGTGGAAACAGCAGGACACGGAGAGCTGCTCTGCAGATGCGATGGGGAGGTGGCATTTCAGGACACTGGTCCTGCCAGCACATGGCACCCACCTGATGGAGCAGCCGGGCCACGGGGACACCCCAGCCCCCTCCAGGGACCGGCCGGACCCCAGCAAACCCGCTCCCGTCTGCCCTGCCTGCCGGCTCCCAGCGCATCGTTTGCCTGCTCCTGCCGGCGTCCCCGCTAACCACGGCTTTGCTTTTTTTCTCCACAGGGCTTTCAGCCGCGCTGTGTGCTCTGGCTGGCAATCTGCCACCCGCCTCTCTCCTAACCGTGTCCCACGGCAAGTGGGGAGCACCACAGCCAGGGTTTCCCTTTGCACGGCAGCTTTGGGAAGGCTCAAGCCCCGGGAGAAGCCACCCGTGGCTTCTGTCCCCAGCTGCTCCGACCCCGTCACAGCGAGCATCTCGTGCCAGGAATCGATGTGTGCCCAGCTCAGCCTCGCTGCATGCAGGGCTTCTTCCAAAGGGTGCTGGCTTTAAAAAGCGCCAGAAGTTTCTGTTTCTGTTCTGTTTCTCAGCAGGCCTGATTTACTTACTGTAACCGGCTATTCATTACGTCCCGCACTGCATTATTAACTCGGTGATCGTACATTTAGCACAGAATTTATGAGAAACGAGGAGACATTCATTATCAGTAATACCACAAACTTTACTCTTATATGGTCTCCCTGCGCGGAGCGATGCCGGGCTCCCGCGGCAGCGCTGGCCCAGCCGGGCAGCTCCCGCGCCAGCACCCTGCCCTTCCCCGAGCTCCGCGGCCACTCTGCCCCGCGCCAGCCGGTCCAACCACCACCCCTGGGGTCACCGAGCGGGGACGGCCCCGCGGGGACACGCTGCTGGAAAGCTGCAGCATGGTCAGAGAGGGGCAAGGACACGTTCTCCCTTTGCACCCCTACTGCATCGACACCATGAAAATTTGTTATTTTCTTTAACTCGTCAGCAGTTAAAGGCGAGTGCTGCCCTTACACCGGTAAACTCCACGCCGGCTGCAGCAGCAGCTCAGCCATCGACGGCTGCTGCCAGTTTCCCCATGTGTCAGCAGAAGAGATGAGCCAGCGACTGGCGAAGGAGCCCCACGGAGCCCCACAGAGACCCACGGAGCCGCCGGCTGCAGCCGAGGGACGGGCGTTAATGAACCCACTCTTGCTCCCCTTGGCTGCGGGAGGCTGGAGTGCAGAATTAATGCGGTGCAGGCTACGCCTGATGTAACAACGCCAGTCTCTGCAGCCCAGAAGCCAGCATCTCGTTTAGTTTTCATAGGTAGGATAAAGAAAAGTATTAAATAGACACAGTGTAATTTTTTTCCCTATTAAAAACTCTTCCAGTGGAATTTAACCAGCTTAACTGTGTCTTCTGTTGTCTGAAAACCAATAGCTTTTTCCCTGCTGTTTAGGCAGGCAGCTGCGCCAGCAGCATTGACCGAGAAATACTTTGCAACTGGGCTGCAGCAGAGCTGCCGTTAAAACGCATCCCAGTGTGCTGCCCATCTGCACTGGGAGTACAGGACAGGCCACCGCGACTGTGCGCAGCCAGGTCACGCTCTCGGGCCGTGTAGGCGAAGGGCACAGAGCGTCCGGCCTTGAGATGCGGGGTGAGATCTGTGTTCCCAGACGCTCCGCTGGAGAAACCACCGCCACAGCAAAAGCCCAACCAACAGCCAAACAAACAGAAACACCCGGTGGAGCCCGCGCGGGACAGACAGAGGCCCATGAGCCGCAGCTGGAACAGCCGTAGGCAGGGAACGCCGGGGCCGACCTTGCCATTCGCACGACCTGCATGTCTGACAAATTCCCAGGAATTCGGATTCCACAAAGAACACGATGAACCGGTTCCTCTTTGACCTTACAGCCATCCCGCAGCTGTGTCTGCTGCAGAGCTCTCCGTCCCAGAGACGTTTCCCAGCAGAGAGCAAACGCGGAGCAGCGTTTATGGCTGCTGAGAAGGGCAGGGATTCTCCAGCCTCCACAGGCAGCGGGAGAAGCGAAGGCTGCCAGTGAGGCAGAGGTGGAACACACGTGGCGAGGGAAGAGCAGAGATGGTCTCAGGCTCCCGGGCATTTCAGATTCTTAGCTTTTATGTATGTTAAAGACAAAGCACATATATATATATATTTAAGGCAATATTTTCGCTTTCCTCTGCTGTCCCAAAGCCTTCTAACGCCCTTCGGGAGGCTCAGTTCCCGACCGTTTCGCACACGGCTGCAGGTCTCCGCGGCACCGATGCTCTCCCAGGTGCCGATGCAGCGCTCGGCACCAGCGCGGGAGCACAAGCCGTGCAGGCTTTGGCAGGCTAGTGAAAGGAAAGCTATGCAAAACATGCCCTAGCAAAACGCAAAGGCATCCCAGATTACCTTCTTTGGAGAGGTTTTGGACAGTTACATAAATGCAGACTAAGTTCTCCACGCGAGTTTGCGGGAAAGGCAGCGGCTGCTCCAGCCACCCCTGGCCTCCTGGGCCCCTCTCATTCCCGGGGCTTTCGGGGGCTTTCCCAGCCGGGACAGGCTCAGCTGGGCAAGCCCCCGGCTTTTCCTGCCCCTCGCCATCATCCCTGCACCAGGATCCTCCGGCACTTCCCCGCTCTGAGCCGGCGATGCCTCTGGGTCTATTCAAACAGGTTTGGCGTTGCCAGCGGGGCGCAGACCCAGCCACTGCATTGCATCCTCCCCGAGCCTTGCCCTCCCGCGAACGCTCGCTCGGGTCGCCAGACCCGCAGGCTCCGTTTAGCCTCCAAAAAACCTTCAAAACCTGCACCCAAAGCGCAGCACAATCCTGCCTGTCCCCCCCCCGGCAGAAGACCCCCCGTGGCTGGAGCGCTCCAAAGCCACCACATCCCCAGAAGCGGAGCGCAATTAGGGATGTGGCTGAGCCGCTCCGCAGGGATGGTGGGGGTAGGAATTAATCCTCCCGTTAATGCGTGAAGCGGAGCGCTTGCGTTTCACGAAGCAATTATACAATAATAGCAGGAGAGCGACGACGGAAATCGCATCTTGTCTGAAGTTTCGCTCCAATCCAACACATGAATAATTCCTCCGAGGCATTACTGGGAAAGCACTATTAAAAGACCGATATAAACAAAAATTACGGGAAAAAAACAGACGAGGCATGTTTCATCTCTCAGTCAGAATTGAACGCAGCTAAATTTATACAAAGTGGGCAGAGAAGCTCGAAGGGGCAAAGACATTTGTTAGCGCTCGGTGCGAGATGAGCCCACAAGCAAACGCGGGCTCGGTCTTGGCAGCTTTCTGATGTCTTACTCCGAAAGCATCAGCTTCCTTCTCGGTTTCCATGGCAGATACTTTTCTGAGCTTGTATCTTCCACAAATATTGCTAATTTATTCTCTCAGCCCCGTCTCTGCAAATACCTGCAGAACGGCTCCACGCGCGGTAAGAGCGGTGAAAACGTTAATGCGCCTCAGCTCTTGTTTTCGACGAAGGGAGACCGTGCCTTGCAAAAGAAGGGCTCGTCTTCTACCGCCACAAGATCGCACTGATCTTCTGGCACTATTTTTTGCCCTACGTACCCTGAAACTTCATTATCTGTCCAGTGAAGCAAAGTACACTTAACATGCCGCTCAGGCATTTTTTACAGGCAGGTTCCCCCCCCCCGCAGCGCTCCAGGCAGCACTTTCCATGGGAGCAGGAGGGGACCCGGAGGGTTCCATGTCCCAGCTGCTCCCCCCTCGTATTTCACGTTAACGGGAGTCTATAAAACACGAGGCTCTCTCACGGGCGCAGACCCAGGAGCCAGCCACCTCAAACAGATCCTGTTTTCAGGGGGGATTTACCAGCCCTGCAAATGTTGAGCAAACAGCGGCCGATGCGTAATTCTCACAAATTCGGCAAGGCTTCAGCAAATTGAGAGGCTTTTAAGTCTTTCTGGCAGAAGGGGAATCACGGGGTTTTGCAAAGTAGTTGTTTATACGCTACAGCACGAAACAGCTAGCACATACAAAAGAAATTCAGACAAGCTTGTAAAAAGTAACCCGCACAATGACAGCGATGCGGAACTGCCGGAAAAACTGGCAGGCACGTGCAGGGAGGGCTTGTGCTGGTAAAAACAGCGCGGAGCCAACTCCCGGCAGCCGCGGGGAAAGCCGGTCCTGGGCGGGATGTGGGGAGCGCAGGGCATCGGCTGCGCCAGGGGATGCCCAGCGCTGAGGGACAAGTCCCCAGGGCCCAGGTGGTCAAACACGGACATGCTGCCACCCCCTCTCCTGAAGGTGAAAGGCTGGCAAGCCCCGGAGGGCTGGGAGCTCAGGAGAGCCTGGATGGGGCCGGGATTCCCCGTGTCGTTCTGGGGGCCAGGCAGCAGCCGGCCCCGCTCCGCGCATTGCCCGGGGAGCAGCAGCGCAGGATGAATCCTGTTCTCCCGACACAAACGCCTGGCACGTGGGCTTCAGGAGCTCCTGCCTCTCCCGCGGCTCCCGCTGGCCACAGGAGGGGGGTTACAGACACCTCCCCCCACTCTGTCCCAAGGAACAGGGGTTTTCAAGGGAATGTGGAAGGGCAAGAAACTGGGCGATGTTACTTTGGATCTGCTCATCCCTGGGGTCAGAGATCACCTCCGCGGCTCTCCGGTCAATAAGGGAAACCCCCTGGGGCCGTCGGTCAAACCGGCATGGGGACAGAGGCTGCTCCAGGACTTCTTCACCAGGGGTGAGTAACAGGGGTCACCACCACAACCAGTAAACACGCAGCCGATCTTCCAAACAGCGCCTCTGCAGCATCCGGACGCTTTTAAGCCACTAACCAAAATACACTTATCTCTGGCTCCCTGGACGCGAGTGACTTTTGAACCCACCGCCGTTCTGGGCCAGATTTAGCTGTGCTCGCTCACACCAGATTTCTAAGCCCAGCGGGATGCTCCAGTGGCCAGAGCTGCCCCGCGCAGGTAGCCACGGCCTGCCCGCGTCCTCAGTGAGACGGAGGCACAGAATCACCCGATCTCCCGTCGGAAGGGACCCACGGGGATCACCGAGCCCAGCTGCCTGCTCCTGGCAGGGCTGCCCCACACCAAGCCCAAGCTGCGTGACTAAGAGCGAGTCCTCCCAGCCCCAGGGCTTGGCATCGGCCAAGGGTGGGGTGGAGAGCACAAATGCTTGCGGAGCAGAGGAACCGTGCCGGTGAGACGGAAATTAAAGCAAAAGGATGCTCGAGGCAGGAGCGGGGCAACAAGCTGCCGGGTGCCGTTGCTGCAGCACAGCGTGCGCGGAGAGGTGTCACCTCTGCCCCGCGGAGAGCATGGCCATGGGCAGCTCTGGGGTGTGACACCCGGGGACGCCACCTCAGAGGCCATTATGGATCAGCTGCCTTTGGTCAACCACTTGCCAATCAGAAAACACAGCGTTGTGAGCGCTAAACGTGACCTGTGTCACCTGGGAGCAGCAGGAAGCATCCCATGCCCAGACCGGAGCTGGTTCTGCGGCGTCGCAGTGCTTCTGTCTGACCCAGCCGCAGAAAGTGCTCGTCTGCGAGTACGGGCTCGCAGCTAACGCCTCTCGCTAGTATTGCAATCACTCTCACCTGGAATTTTAACTGTTTATTGTATTATATATCCTATATTCGGAATGCAGAGCTTTTCCATGTGCAGCAAAAGGCCAGGAGCGGAGTTTGAGCTGTACTTGCTCAAAGCCCCACAGCGACGCTTGAAGTTGTGTGAAGCCACTTCTGCACAGGGGCAAAGAAAAACCGTCCCCATGGAGGAAACACAGAAAACTTTTCGCCTTGGCTGCTCGGCAGAGGAAAGTTGGCAACTCAACTGTTAAACTCGCCTCGGAGTATGCAGTGTTGACATCAGCGTGATCTCATCACTGTAACTTGAGCCCTCCGGCTTTTTCTCCAGACTGCCTTTAAATACCAGCCCCGCAGCCGGCAGCACCCATCCCTCTGACTGCACCCGAGGGCGCACCCGGCAGCACCCCACGTAGATGAAAGCAAAGAGAAGCCACAAAACTCCAGCCATGTCCACGTCCCTGCGAGTGAGCCCCTCGGTCCACGGCTACCGCTTCGACACAGCCCTGCGCAAGAAAGCCGTGGCCAACATCTTCGAAAGCATCAACGAGGAGTCCCTACAGAAACTCTTCAAAAACTCCGGGGACAAGAAGGCAGAGGAAAGAGCCAAGATAATCCTCGCCACCGACCAGGACCTGGAGGAGAAAACGAGAGCGCTAATGGCACTAAAGCAGAGGCGAAAAGACAAGCTGCTGCAGTTCCTGACATTTCGGAAATACTCCATTAAAGTGCACTGAGGTGGCGAAGGCAGCAGGAATGGAGGAGAGCATTTCGGGACGGGACTCTTTGTGACCTCCTACCACACGCGGCTCCGCTGCCCCGCGAGTCCCTGGTGGGACATGGGGGACCTGACAGAGCCCCGCGGCGCCGCGGCCCCTCTGCGCACGCATTGAACCACTGCCACGACGGCAGCATCGGTGCAGACGGCAGCATCGGCACCGACGGCAGCATCGGCATCGGCACCGACGGCGGCATGGGCAGCATGGGCGTCGTGGCAGCCAGAGGCTCCCAGAGGGGGGGCAGCCGGGCTCCCTGGGGGCCGTAGGACCAAGCCATGGGGGGACCCCGCGCCTGGGCACGGCTCGAGACCTTCTGACGGGCTCGGTGTTTACTGACTTCACCTGTGCTTTGCCTTTGCCAACTTAAAGCCCTGGCCCTCGCCGAGCCCCCGGCGGGGAGGGAGGTTCTATGGACCGACCAGCTCCTGAGCAGGGATCTCTTTGCGTTTGTTAAAACGCACTCGGTGCACCGCACGGGTGCAGCAAATCCAGCCTGCAGGGAACGCAGTCGCTCTAGAGACACACCACGCAACTGTACCTTTTCTTTCTCGAGCTGTGTGTGCAGCAGAAATTGTTTGCACAGAAGCAATAATAATGACATATTTCCCTGAATTTACTGTGAAGCTCCTTAATATTTTGCTCACTTCCCATTAACACGAAAAATCTAAATATCGTAACTACAGTTCTTATTTGTATAGATTACAATAGCTTTTTGACGAGTATTTCATGGTAATATTTGATGACAATGTTATTATTATATCGACTATAATTTATTGCATATGGTGATCTGAAATTTAATAAATTATGAAGTAAATATAATTTCTCTTGTCTGAAATGCTCAGTTCTCCTGGAGGAGTGGGGTTACGCTTTTCTGGCCGTTTCGTAGAGATTCTGTTTTAAGAGCCGGCTGCCCGCACCCCTCCGGAATTCCCCAGGGCCCTTTGGCAGCCCGTCCCCTGCAGCCGCCCCCCAGCCCCCCCATCCGGCCCAGCAGCACTAGTCTGACCCACGACTCCTCAACTGTTAGTTTCCCCTATGCGATAAAATAGAATTACATCTTTTGCAATAGCGTAACAGAAAAACGGGTTTAGAAGGCAGCGAGCAGTGCGGTTCCTCGGGCTCTCGGGTTCCTGCAAAGCTCGGACTTGGCCCCCCCCTTCTGAAGAAACAGAAGTGAGTTATGAACGCTTTGGCAGCAGAATTTGACTCGGTTTTTCTGCAGGTTATGCCATACCATCATGATAGACTGTTGAAAATACTTAAAAATAGCCAAGACTAGTTATTTATAAGTATGTCCTCTAATAACCTGCTCATTTAGAAAAAAAACATTCCCATGACTCTGCTTAGAGCAACAAAGATAAAACAATTCCGAAGAATGACAGACCAGCTACAGTTGTTTTGCCTACAGTAAAAACTCCAAATTGCCTATAAGGCAGGGAGACTAGAAATAATCCTCTAAATCACTTAATAGAATGGATAATTGTAATTATTTACAGCGTGGTGAAGCATATCCAAGCATCCCCCAAGAGCAGCAGGTTGGGGAACGCAATGCCCAGCGTGCGGAGCACCCCCGGCTCCCCCCAGCGTCCCCGGGCACAGCACCGGCCTCCCCGGAGCAGGAGGCGGGAGAAGCGCCTGCGGGCGGGGGGTGAGGCTGGGGCACCTCGGGGCACCCCCGCCCTGGGCTCCCGTCGCCCCCACGCTCGGCGTTGGCCACAGAGACCCCGCTGGGGCAGGTTTCCTGGTGCTCCCTCTCTTGGGAAGGCTGGAGGGAGCGGGGGTCACGCCTGGTTCGGGATGGACCTTTCCGAAAGGACCCCCGAAGGCTGCTCAGAAACTGCCCTCCCTCGGAAAAATCCGCCTCAGCCTGGGGTTCGCTCCAGAGGCAGGCGCCAGTTTTCCGGCATCCGACCTGTCCCAGCGCGGTGCCCCCGCGCTCGGCTCCAGCTGCTTCGCGCGCTCATGACACATCCCCACAAAACCACCCGTAGGGACACAAAGTGCCTCAAACGGGCTGTTTCCAAAAAAGGCCAAACGGGGATGTTGAGCAGCCCCGGATGCTTCCGCGCGGCCCCCCCACTGCCTCCACCCGCCGCTCCAGGCTTTGGGATGCAGCTTCTGCCCCCGCTCCGGTAGGTTTTCCCATCACAGCCATTTCTCTGATGGGAAACACGCAGAACAGAAACCAGCCGCCACCAAACCCACCCGGGGTGTGTGACGCGAGGGGACAACGCTGCTGCACGAGGGTGCTCTCAGGACCCCCCCATCCAGAACCTGCCCACCACAAGGCACAGGTCTGCGAGGGGGGGACAGTCCCGTCCAGGGGCTGCAGCCGCCCGATTCCCCTGGACGGAGACATCCCCGTGCCTGGCCCATGTGGGACACCAGCACCTCGACTGGGCTACGGTCCCTATGGCCACCACTAGCCCAGGGCTGCCAGCAATGAGGGGAGCTCGGTGCACCGTCTGCCGCCCTCTTCCCCTGCAGAAAGCGGGGGTGACGGCAGCCGGGATTGCGGCAGACTGAAACACCGACCGAGGCGGCTGCTGCCGGCACGTCCTACATTGCCCAGACATTCCTGCTCACAAACATTTGCATAACATGATTGATACGATCGTGTGACTTAGGGATTTTGTAGTCCCTCTTGTCTCATTATGTTTAAATTATTGGCCCAAGTGGCATCCCTGATAAATAAAGGCAACTTACAAAAAAGTTATGTGTTGGATTTTTACAGTGGAAAAAGGCAATTTTCCTCTGTTGAAACCTGTATGCCATTTTGGCAGGGCTGTGGTGAACGGCAGCACGTCTCACCACGGGCACGGGATAAATTGCAATTAATTATAATGAGAGTCCGAGGTACAAATGTCCACCCATCACACGGCCCTCGCGCTCCTGGCGCTGCCCTCGCTGCTGCTCCGCGGAGCTCGGGGCACCCGGCGACGGGGGGGCTCGGCCGAGCGGGGCGCGGTGGGTGCCGCAGCAGCCGAGGTGCCGGAGGGCAGGACACCGCTTTGTGCCGGGCCCTTCCTGAGCGCCCGGTGCCGCAGACGTGGTGTCTGCCGGCGCGCGCGCCGCGATGAGGGAGGGCCCGGCAGCGCTGCCGCCAGACGCGGGGCCCATTGTCAGCCTCCCCACGCAACAAACAGAGGAAAAGGCTGTTCAAGGTATTTCCTCCCTGCAGGAGCCGGGCGTTTCCATTAATTCTTCTCCATGAGTCAAACTGGCTGTACTGGGTGTCCCTCTGTCCCGGCATCCTGGGGAACATGCGTCTGAACAGCTAATTTTATCTGGCTTTTCTAACGCTCTGCCATGGACGGGAGGAGAGCGGAGGGGGTGGCTCTGCAGCCCCCAGCTCCAGCAGCCGAGCCCAGGAGCGTGCCGGGGTCTCCCCGCTGCAGGCAGCTGGGGAGAAGCCATGGAAAACCGGGACAGAAAAGAAGCAGAAGTGTTTTTCACACAAGCTCTGGTTCGACAGACCCCCAGCTCGCAGGGTGCCAGAAACAGCCCAGAGCAAAGGGGGGTCGGCTACGGCAGAGAGCGCAGAGGCCCCGCGATCTGCCCCCCCATCAAACAGCCATCCCCATCTCCGAAAAATTAGTCTTGCCCCCATCCTGACGGGAAGCTGGGGTTGGAACAAGTCAACAGAGCAGCTCCGCCTGCCCGCTGCGCTCAGCAGCCGGGGACGTTCCCCAGGCTCTGAACACCCAGTTCTGTGACCTTCGAATTTCAGGTGAAACCAAACACCCACAACACGAGCAGAGTCCACAGCGGAGCCGCGCCAGCCCGCACAGTGTTTTGGGGGGGGGACAGGGTGCCCTGGTCAACGGCAACACCTCCCGGGCAAGTTTCCCTTCCACGCCATTGAGCAATGGGGCAAGTTAAAAATTGACTGTGGAGCTGAACGGCACATCTGTTTTGCCCGGAGGTACAGACTCTCCTTGGCGAGCAGGAGGCCCAGCACCCTGGGTGCCCCCGGGCAAGCTGGCGCTCTCGGGCAAGCGCCTGAGCACGAGGTGTCCACTGGCCCAGGGCAAGGCAAAGCCACCCCCTCCCCGGGCTGCCCACCCGCCCCGGGACGGCACAAGGGGAGAAATGGGGGGCTGGCAGCAGCTCCGCTGGGAGCGACAGGCGGTGAGCAGGAGGAAAAAAGACTTTTGTGCTTGAACAGAAAAATTCCAGTGGGAAGCAGGGCTGGCTGGGGCCAGACCCAGCCGGCTTCAGCACAGGGAGCGCAGGGGAACCCCCCTCCCGTGGGATCCTGGAACGGGGATGGGATGGAGGTGGCCCAGCCTTGCCCACGGGCAGACGGACCCGTCCAGCCTCCCCGGGCGAGGAGGAGGGCGAGCACCGAGCACCGCGGTGCCCAGGGGGGTCAAACCCCGCTTGGCACGGAGCGGGACCACGGGCACGGACGAAGCGTATTTCATCTGGGGCTGCAAAAGGAAAACCTCTGCTATAAAGCACGTTAAATGTGAGTGAAGAGCTATAAAGCGGTGAGATTTATCGCTGGGTTAGGATGGTTTTCACAGAAAAGAGCTGGTCTGGGGTTTCAAAGCACGAACGCCTCACATGCAGCAAAATGATGCTACGGTGTCACTTTGAAGTGATAGATAAGGCTATTTATGAGACGAAAAGCCTCCGAAACACTGTAGCCAACAGGAGATGGCACAGTTGCCATATATCTTTGCTAAAAAATAAAAGTTAGACTATGCCCGCATGTTAATACACAGCCCTGAAAAAACCCCCCGTTTCCATTGAGCTGTTCACCGAATTGGCGCACGTGGCCCGGCACGACGGTGCTCCCTGCTTTGGTAAGCAGCGAAGTCATCCCCATCCAACCTTAAGCACTTCAGAAGCCACCGCTAACAAGAGATGTCAGGGCACCGAGCCGTTTCCAAAGCATCAAAACCTAAATGCCATCTTGTACGGGATTAATCGCTCCGCGATAAGCTGCACCTCTGCTCTGCACGGGGGGCTCACGGGGGCTCTGCAGGAGGGCAGAGAGGGCTCGGAGCCGGGAGGGCTGGCACAGAGGCGGGTCCCTCACAAGCCAAGGGGTTTTTATGGTGCACGGCTCCCGGCGGGCAGGGGAGGGGTCCGGGCAGTGAATCAGAGCTGTGCCAGCGAGTCGTCACCTCCTGGACTCCGGCTCCTCCGCGCCCACGCACTGGGAGCATCATCGTGCGAGTGGAGGCTCTGGCAGCATCCTCCTCCGTGGAAAACCCGCTTCCTCTGAATGACTGAGCTCGGCTCCGGGCCGGGGGGGCCTGACTCACACGAAAGCCACTGAGTTGCAAAACACCCGGGTGGGAAGAGCGTGGAGCAGCTCTGGCACTGCACGGCAGGTCCTGCCGAGCCCCGCCTGCCTCCTGCCTGCTCCGAGCCGGGGTCTGCCTCGGCCATGGCCCCTCTGGGGAAGATGCTCCCCACGGTCGCAAGAAACTACGTGAAACCTCGGAAGAGGCTGAGGGTGCAGCAGTGAAGCTTTTCAGGGGGAATGCGGAAGGTCCCCGTGCCTGCACACCCCAAGGCAGAGCTGGTCTAGGAGCTGCCCCAAGGGCGGGGGTCCGGTGGTGCTGGGGGTCCCTCGGCTGCCCCAGCCCCACGCCGACCAGTCCATCCTGATGCCAGCGGTCAGAGGTGTCCCACGTGCCCAGGGTGGCAGAGACGTGCCCGGGTCTCCCCGGGGAGGGGACGTCCCTTTCGCAGCACCAGCCACGCTGCAGAGCCTGCGAGCAGGAGCAGGTCCCGGCACCGTGGCTCACGGACGGCTCTCGTGGCACCACAGTCCCTGCAGGGCTGCAGACCCCTGCGGTGCACGGCAGCCCCCCGGGAAACCCACCCAACCAGCCACCGGCACCAACTTCGATCTTTTTTAACGCCCACGCAGAAGAAAAAGTTGATTTCCATTGTCTTTGCAGAGGAAAGGTGCTTTTATGCCTCAAGGAAGTAAACAAAAACTGGCATATAAACATCTCACAATGCCTTGACACAACTCAAGGTACTTTCCCCACCTGCTACTGTTTCTGCTTTGACATTGCACAATCGAAAGGAAAACGCAAATTGTCAAATTAGGCTTCCCAGATTGGACATATTCTCCAACTGCGTTTCTACTTAAAATTCACCTCCCATCCTAAACGGTGAAAACATTCTAATCCAGACGCATTTTTTCCTCTCCCTCTCTCTGAACTGTAAAGTACGAGACAATTCATCATCTCACGAATGTGCTAGTGAGCCGTCAGACCCTCTGCCTCGGCCAGCCTTTTGGGGAGTCTCTGACTTACACCCAGCCACCCTCGCCCGAGGGCCGCTTCCGGAGCCCACGTGCAGAATGACCGCACAGGGCTGCCGCAGAGTTCAAGGACAAACCTACAATTCAAAGGCACATCAAAATCTTGACTGGAGTGAAGTCCATGGACAAAATCCAGGCGACTTGAAGGGTTTTGTACAGAAGTAAAAACCTTGAATATATTCTGCAGAAAGCGCTGCCAAACATATGCTGCTTTTCTGCGGATTCTAACAATAAGCCTCTTCCTAAACACTGAGTGTTTTAGCTGCAACAAAAAGTATGCAAAAATACATTATGATGGTGGAGAGACATTTATCAAAGTCAAGGACCAGGTTTTCCTTGGCTAACTGGCCAAAAAATAAAAAAGGTTTTTTTAAAATGTGAATAAAACGTTATCTGCCTTCTGAAATTAACTATCTGCCGGTCTGATAGAAAAAGTGACCCGGGTTGCCTTGAGCCAGCCCCCAGGCTGTTCCGACAGAGCCCTGCAGACCCGTTTCTGCTCGCTGCAGCACCGCGGGTCCCCCCCCGGCTTCGCTGTTTGCTGCTGGTGCCGCCGTCAGCAGCCGCTCCCGGCCCCGCTCGCTGCCCGCAGCGCCGTGGGTCGCCGCCGGCTTGAGCCCTGCGAGGAAGGGCGTCCCGCGGGAAGCAACACGCATCCGAGCAACTAACACTCAGATTGGGGCAATTTAACAGCCTGTGCCCATCTGCTGGCATGAACCGATACACGTTTATTTCCTGTCCATTAAAGCTAAAGCTTTTACGTTCTTTTCCCCCTATATTTTTCTTAGAGCCATTCATACTTGCCACACGTTCAGCCAAACGCCGTGCTCCGCAAAGCCACAGACGCGGTGATGAGGAGCAAGGGTGCAGTGAAACCGCGCGGTGAAACGTGGGCCCGGGGGTGCCGGAGGCTCGTTCCGCCTCGGCGAGACCCTGGTGCAGCCGGGCACCCCCCGGCCCCGGGACGCGGCTCCCAGAGCTCCCGCAGGATTGCAGCGGGGTTTGCCGGGCCACCAGCCGCCAAGCAGGGGTGGCCAGTGCCTTGGCTTGTCAGGCGGGCCATTAGCAGCCAGGGACAAGCTCGGGGCTGGCTTTGGAGGGCTGAGGCGATGCTCAAAAGGCTCCTTCCTCCCAGGCGGCGGGTGGGAGCAGGTCAGCCTACGGCAGCAAAGCTCTGCAGCACGCGGAGCGGAGGGCACGCTGCCCCGGCCCCTCTGCCCACAGCGGCTGCGCCAGGGGCTGTGCTGGGGGTCTCTGCAGCCAGGAGACCCCGCGTTTCCAGCGGTTCATCCCAGCCTGCGCCCCCTCGCACCCAGCCCCAGTTCAGCCCTCCCGGCGTGCTGCCAGGCACCTCCCTCGCTCCCAGGAGTCCTTTACACGCTTGATTGCCGGGCTTACAGCTTGCCATAAGTAAATAAATTAGGTATAATTTAATATTTGATTGTAAGATTTACTGTTCTATTCTTTACAGCTTCTCAGGTGGATGCCCAGTAATTGAGCTAAATGAAGAGCCCCATTAATTCCCGGCAGTGAGGAGCGCGGGGCACCTCCGGCTCGGCACAGCCTCCACCACATCCAGCCTGATCCCAGTCCTCGGCCTGGGGGATGAGGAAGCCGCTCTTCCTGGCTTTAATGGGGGAATTATTGCTCTTTGCCTGTAATTAAGGCACCCGCCCCGTCCCAGGGCAGAGCAGAGTCCAGAGTCGCCGCACAGAAACCCGGGTTATTTTGGCACAAGAGCCAGGGGTGATCTAAGGTCGGCTTAACTTAACCTTGCTGTTCCTTTTGGGACCTTTTCATTGTGAATAATGTAAACAGCTTTAGTATCTTATAAAAAATAAAGTCAAGTGTTTGAACTTGAAACGGTGTCCTAATATATTTTACCAGTTTCCCAGAGCCGAATGGCGCTGCGCTCCGGCGAAGGCTGGCTGGCAGCCGGGGCCTAACCCCGCTCTGCCTTCAGCGATGCGTAGCAGGTTTTGCGTACTACAACATTTACGATTTCATCCTTTTGGGCACTTCTTTAGGCGAAGCGCTCCCCTCAGTTCTCGAATCGTGTTAATCTTTGTTGCAACACCGTTCTCTGCAAGCCGTTGTGCAATCGGCGTGTTTGGGTCCTTCCTCAGAAACAGTTCAAACCCGAGCCTTTACACTGATTGCTCAAAGCACCATCCTGTGGGAGCTGGTTTTGCAGCGTGATCTCGTCTTCCCACGCAGCTCCAGGTAAAAGTCCGCAGGTATCAGTGCCAGGGGAAGGCTAATAAAACAACTCCAATTGTGTACTTGTTTTTTCAGGGTTTGGCTAGTTGAGTTTATCGAGTCCCGAACGCCGCCAGTGTCGCTTTCTGCCAATTCCCGGCTCTCGCTGGGGAGGACTGGGCAGGATGGGCAGGAGCCCCATGTCCCACAGACCCTCCTGTGGGACAGGCAAGAAATGCCCCACGGCCACGCTTCCACCAGCACCGGCCGCCTTCGCCTCCCCACCACAACCCTCGTGACTGAGCTGTTGCAGGCATCTTTCTCAGAAACATTTAATCTACCCAAACAAGCCTTCTTGGAACCCTTGCTCTGCTGCTGACTGAGCTTTGACTAAGCAAACCGAAATTATCTTTAGCTGAGGAAAACATCCCTGAATCCGTACTGGCCTGGCCTTACCCTCCCACACCCCTCGCGCAGGCAAAGTCCCGCCAACCTGAGTGAGAATTCAGATTGAACGTCAGCCGAGCGTCGAGAGCTGCGGAGCACAGCAGCGCCTGGCCCGCGGCGCCACACTTCCACACCATTGCTATCATTTACACCATTTACGTAGAGCAGGAGCATGGTATAGACATGCCTCTAAGCCCATCCCCGTAGGCTCCCCCGCCACTGCCGGCGCATCCCCGCGCCCCTGCCGGCACCTCGGGAGCCGCACCACGGGGCAGCCCACGGCCGGAGAGCGAGGCCGGAGACCTCCACACCCTGCGCCAGCTTTCTATTTCCATTCGTTTTCAAGCTGCTGTAAACACACAGCAAAAACGGCCAGCAGCTTAAATCCTTCCCCCGCCACGAGAGATATTTAAAACTGAAAATACTTTTCGCATGTGAATAGCGTGTGAAGTCAGAGTGTCCCGAGTCCCCTGCAGTAAACACTGACCATGGAAAGGTCCCAGAAATAGCTGCCCCTAAATCCCATTGGCTTTCCAGCGCCCTCAGCCTCCAGAGGAAGCGGCTCCCTCTTCTGCTAGATCACTTCACGGGGTTTTGACCTTCCTTTGATACTCAAAAACTGATTTAGTGGGATAAACCTCAGTTTGAAAACTCATTAACTTTTTCCCCTGGATTCCCACTGCTGGCGGAGCCCGCGCAGGCTGCCGAGGAGGGGAGAGGCTGCAGCATCCCCTGGGTGGCTGCTGGGGACTGCTCTGCCGGGAGACACGGGTCACCTTGGGATAACCCGGGACACCGCCTCATCAGGCCCATCGCCGCTCCCCAGAGCCCCTCGGTGAAGTTTTAATACTCTAAGGGGAGACCAGGCTGCGGAGCTGTGGATGCTCCGCCGGCACAAGCCGTGCCGCGAATACAGGCGACGCGCTGCTCGCACGCTGTCAGCCCGCCAGCGCCATCGCTGTCCCCCTGCCCCTGCCTCTGGGGACGCCCGAAAGGGCCGCTCGGGTGTCCCGCAGGCTCCTCTGCTCCGTCTGGGGGGACACCCACAGCTCCGCCTGCCTCGCGCCCGCTCACCGCGGTTTGTAATTCGAGGGTTGGGGCTGGGAACAAGCCTAAATCCAGGACCAGATCCTGAGGTTTTGCCGTCCCTTCCCTAACAAATTCCTAATAATAGCAATTTTAGACTTTAAACCTTGAGCACGGGTAGTTCACGGTAGTTCCTCCTTTCGCCGTAGGACCGGAGAAAGCCCTGTGTCCCTGGAAGCAGGGCCAGCAGAGACAGATAACGGCCTGCGCGCGGCACAGGGCAGGACAGGGCGAGTGCGAAAGCAGCAGCTCCTTTCGGGATCAAAGGTGTTAGCTGAAGGGATTCGCTTTTGCTTTTGCTGCTGTGCAAATCCGCCTGCGCGGGCGCCCTGAGCGCTGCGGGTGGGCGTTTGAGGATTCCCCCCTTTCTTCCTGTTCGGCAGTTTTTTTCTTTTCTAACAAAACCAGCTATTCGGGCAAACTGGGAGCAGCATTTTTCCAGCTTTTGCCGGTGCTGCCCTCCTGTGGCTGGAGACCTGCTCGAGTTGGAATAAAAACAGCTTAAAAATCCGATGTTGTAACATAACCAAGTAACTCAAACCTACAGTTACTGCCTGGCCTTTGGTCTGGGAATGGGAAATACCCCAGCTCGGCCCCTGGAGCCACCGCAACTCAGCAGAAATGCCAGCCAGGGGCTCACAAGCCGACGGGGTTTTATCCTCAGTTGTTGTTATGGTCTTTAGGCTCAGGAACGCGATGCTGCTGCAGAGGGTGGAGACGGCGCTGAAGGAAAGGGCACGCCGACGGTGCACGGGCTGTTCTGCGCCTGACACAACCCCCCACCCCGGGGGCTTTACTCACTGCTGTGCTTTGCATTGCCGCAGTGGAATCTGTGCTCAAGTAGAATCAAACCTTAATTCAAAAAGTCCCGGGAATAGCGTTTCTCCAGGCTGCGCTCGATTCAGACTGCAGCCACCACACCGATGAGCTGGGGGGTCTCAGCCTCGCACGCCGGCACTGCCGCCATGTCCCTGCCGAAGGGGAAGGGTCCCAGCGACAGCAGACGGAGTCGCGGCCGAGGCCGCACCACGGTGCCGGGCTGGGCTCCGCGCTCACCTGGACACTTGCCATGAGCGCGAGTGATCCAAGCACAAACCCAGCTCGTTTGCTGGGCAGGATGGAAGGAAAACCCGTACTGCCAGCACTGCCCTCGCTCTGCCGTCCCCAGACCCTGCGCAGCCCAGCGCCTGCCCCCAGGTCCCTTCGGGGGGGTCTGCAGGGCTGGACGCCGCAGGACGCTCCCCACGGCGCAGCACGCTGTACCAGGCAGGGCTGACCCCCTCCCGCTCCCTCGGCTCCCCGGGGAAACGCGGGGCCTGGAGGAGGCATCGCCCACAGACAAACCCCCTCCTACCGCCGAGGGGTGCGGGAGATTCCTCAGCTCCTGCCCCCGCGCCCAGCAAAGGCACCAGCTGCAGTTGCGGCCAATGTTTGGAAAAACACAGCCAGGTCCTCAGGAGGAAAGCGCTGGGGCGTCTGCACAGTGCTGGAATAACAGTTTGCCTTCAGAGGTGAGTGGAAGCAGTTATTTTCAGTCCATTAAAGCCCGCTGCTGCGCAGCCCTTCACCTTGCGAGGCGGCAGATCCCGCCGGGCTCAGCAGCAAGGAAGGAACCAGTCCGCCGTTAACCACAGGCTGCTACTCTCACTTCATCAAAAAACACATCTGCTAGTAGCCCGGATGATTTCCAAATTACTTTGGGCCAGATAACACCAGGTAAGGTGGGCAGGACCAGCCTGGACACACTGGTCCCACTGACTCCCGCCAAGGGCTACTGGCTCTGCAGAGCTCATCCACACCAAAAGGTTTCCAGGACAGGGGGATTTGGGACAAATGCTTCACCCCAGTGACTCACCACCATCCACAACACCTTCCGGGTTCCCTGCTTGTGCTATGGCAACAGCACATGCAACACATTCTTGTCGGGTGTTTCACACAGTAACCCTTTGCTGAAGCAGCTCCAGTCGCCGAAGAGGCCGGAGACGTCACAGAAAGAGCCCCACGAGGGGCAGCGACCCCCGCGGCCGCAGAGACGGGCTTTGGAACAACGCACGGCCACATCAAACGCTTTGCAAAGCAGCCGGTGAGATGCAGGTACAAACGCTGCCACCGCACCCCGGACATGGATCCAAGGCTACCGGAGAGGTGGCTGATGGCGGCAGGAGGAGAGCTGCCGGAGGGGAAGGGCAGAGCGGGTGGAGGAGCCCAGGGAAGGGCAGGGAGAACGGCTCCGCGGCCACCATGGAGGAGCCACCGCCACCCCCGACCCCCGGCACGGCGCCCGCACTCTGCCACTGCCCCCGCCAGCGCCGGGGAGCAAAACCAGCGCTTCACAGACTCTGCATCTCACACAACAGCCAAAAAAAGCTCTGCGGCAAAGTGGGTGACTGACGAAGGCAGTGACACAGGTGGGACGTTGTGTGAACATAAAAAACCAAAATATATAGGCAAACGCTCCATCAGGCAACAACCCAGCACAGGAGGTCTCTCTCTGCATTCCCAAGGAAGGAGACACAGAATCTTTCTTTCCTAATAACCCTTTTGATTTCTTCTAAAAGATACGTGATACCAATGCGACTGTAAAGCAGTAACACGCCCCTAAAGGCGGCGGCATCCCGGGAACGCCATCAGCCTGGCACACGGCAACACACTTTGTTCTCTCCAGCAGAGGCCAACTCATCCCGCCCTCATCCCCCCCGGCGGGTGTTTGCGATTCCCCGGTTTATTGCCTGCCTCCCCAGCAATCCTGACACAGCCGTGGCCGATGCCCAGCCGCCAGCCCGCTGCGGTGCCGTCCCTCGGTGTAAACGCGCTCCGTTACCTGCCCCCGGCTCACGGCACCGTGCTCGGCACAAAGCGATGCCGGCAGCCGCAAAAATTACGCAACCGCTCCCCAAGAACGCGCGTGTTTTAGGAGCATTGCAAACTGCGAGGGACTCACCTTGCATCAACAAAATCCTGCGCAGGTTCAGAATTAAAAGCACCCTTGGTTCACTTAAAGGGACACGTCAAAGCCTCCCTTAATTGTGATAAATCCCAGCCTTTCATCTGAGAAGGTGACATTTCATGGCAAATAAGCCCAAGAAATTGAGTGGAACAAGGAAGAGGTTCCTGTTTGTAAGTGGTTTCCTATAATGAACAAAGCTCAGCATGAAAACAGTAGGCTGCACGGCTGGTGCTCAGGTTTTTTAGGTCTTTGTTGATCCCAGGCAGGCAGATGGAATTCATCACAAGAAGCTAACCAGGGACGCTGAGACCTAGTTGCATTTACAGGGAGAAAATCTCAGTTTGGGGAGTCATTAGAAACCTGCCTCTCGTAAGCACACTGCTTGCAAATCCACACACCCCTCAAGGCAGCCCGTTGCGCTGGGGGTGGCCGTGAAGGCCGAGAGGAGCGCGATGGGAGCCGTGCACAGGGGACAACGCGCCGGGGTCCGTCCCTCCGGCCCCAGGGCGGAGAGAGGTTCATCGCTGCGCAGGCAGAGGGGCGCACGGCTGGGTTAGAATCGCCTGGGTTGGAAGAGACCTTTCAGATCGTCGTGTCCAACCATCACCCTGACCAACCCATCACCACCCCGCGTCCCTCGGCACCGCGTCTGCCCGGCCTTTAAATATCTCCAGGGAGGTGCCTCGACCACTGCCCTGGGCAGCCGGTTCCAATGCTTGACAACCCTTTCAGTGTCAAAATTTTTCCTAATATCCAGTCTAAACCTCCCCTGGCACAACTTGAGGCCGTTTCCTCTTGTCCCGTCGCCTGTTCCTTGGGAGAAGAGACCGACCCTGGCCGAGGGGCTGCTGGGGGCTGCCAACCTGGCACTGGCCTCCTTCTTGGCGGGGGGGGAGCATTTTTGAGCTCTGGTAGGTGGAATTGCAAAGGGGAAAGTGCTGAGCCAGCTGGGAACAAGCTGTTTGCCTGTCCCCGGGTCTCCCTCCCAGCGATGTTTTTAATTCCAGCTCAAACTGCCAAAAAAAGGAGCTCCTTAATCAGCAAAGCTGGGAGGAAGGGCAGCTCCCGGCCGCCCCTCTCCCTGGCCACCTCCCTTCCTTCCCCTGCCTCCACGATGCCCGCGGCCATCCCCGTCCCAGCCCTGCAAAATCCCTTCCCGTGTCCTCTCGGTGCCCGGCACACACCAAACCTGCCGGACGCTGCTGCAACTCTTGGTCTTCTTCCCTTTTTCCCCAGAAAGTGGTGCTGCTCCGGTGGAGCATCAAACATCCCACGAGAACTGCGAATTGCCCTGGTTTACTCCCTTCCAGGGACCTCGCTCTTGGTGGCTTATCAAACCCAGCACGTTTCCAGATAGAGGAACACAAGCTCCCCCAATTACGCTTTGCCATTTGTCTGACGTTTTCATTATCCCCGATGCAGTACCCATCAAATATTGTCTTGTACCGAAAGCCATTTCTGTCAAATTAACTTAAAAGGAAGTACTGGAAAACTAAAAGCTCCACGTCTAATCCTGCCACCTGGAAAATCAGCAGAGAAATATAATTTTGTACTCTTTCAAATTAAATCAGATTCTGGGCGCTCTGCTGATGAGTTAATCCAATGCTGAGCGGAATAGCTCCGCTCAACCATGACTGAGTTTAGGCATGTTCGATTCATGGCAAAGCGGTTCCAGTTCAGAGACACTGCTTTTAATTGCATTCTCACCCTATTTCTTTTAACTTTATAATTTGCCTGAACCGCTCCCCATTAAGATGCTATCGGCAGAAGGTGGCCTCTAATTGCAGAGCTGCTCACGCTGCCATGGAGAGCGGTGGCCAGGGACCCGCGGGCAGGTGGCGAGGTCCGTGTGTGTTCTGGGTGGCCTTTCCCGTCCTGGGCGCCCGTGGCACCCAGCACCGCAGCCACCGCGGGCCCCGCGCTGGTGGCTCTCACTCGCTGGGGCTGGGGACCACCGAAAGCCAAGCTCTCGAGATGCCACCCAGCAAAACGAAGTGAGACCGTGCCAGGGTGTCCCCAGCAGAAACACACCTGCGTGTCCTTCTGCGTAAGCTGGCAGACACCCCGGTGTGCCATGAACCTTCAGGGGCTGGAGGCCACCGGAGCCTTCTGGCCGTCTGCCCCCAGGTGGAGCTGGACTACGAGGGTTTACAGGGAGGTTCTGGCTGAACTGGGATTGGGCCCTAGCGAGAACTGCTAGAAGAGAGAAAACCATGAAGGACAGGTTCGTTGCGCTAACATCCCTCCTCTAAAGTAAATTTTACCCACCCCTCCCCCTTCAAAACAGAAAAAAATCGACATAAAAATAAAAAATTATCAGAAAAAAAAATAATTATCATTTATCTTTACCCAACACAGACTTATCGAGTAGGGCTAGTAGGAAAATTTAAAAAGTTTGAGCACTGTTTTTTTCTGTGGTTCACCCCAAAACCCAGCCTGAATTTAAGAAAATTTCAGAGACTTACCAGTACAAAAGGTCTATTATTTTACCTCATGTTCCGTAATAGTTACATTATTTTACAAAACAGTTGCCTTTCGCGGCACAGGTCCCTCAGGCTCGCGACCAGAATATCACAGAGACTCAGGGCTGGGAGCCGCAGCCGCTCAACGCTTCCTAAGCGCAGGGCTCAGCCGGGTGGTGCCACCCCCGCTGCGACAGGCAGAGCCGGGGGGGCTGTGGGGTCGGTCCCACCGCAGGAACGGCGGCTCCCGGGGATCGGAGCTGCTCCCGACGCCGCTCAGCATCCTCCGTCCCGCGGGCGCACGGGGACATCCCCAGTATTTTGTATTTCTGCGGGGCTCCCGGGGCGGCTGCCCTCGGTGACCACTCCAGGGGCTGCAGAGATATTATTAATGACAACAGCTATTTTTATAGAGAAGCAAAAATCAGGCCATTTCTTCAAATAATTAAAAAAAAATCCAACAAGGGTAAACATGAATGAGGTGGTTCGTTTTGAGAAGCTCTTCTGGTAATGAGAGAAATGATCTTAGCACAATATGGTGTTTTGGTTTGTTTTCGGTTCTGTTTTCCTAATATACAACGTGTTTTAGCATCCACGCAAAATATCCCTCGGGCTGCCAATGGCAACAGGACCCAGAGTGGTGACTTAACATAAGAGAATATGTTCTCTTACACCATTTATCCAAAGTCTCCCCTTTGGGCCGAGATGTCATTAAACCACTTCAAGCCAGGTCCAAAGGCTGGCCCTGCCCCCTGCGGAGGTGGCGGAGGGGTTGTCCCTCTGCCGCACACCTGCAGACCGATGCTGTCATCTAGTGGCACCTACACGTCCCCTACAAAAGCCACCTGGCAGGGTCCCTGCCCGAGGCTGACCTGAAGCCTGCCCTGCTGAGGGGACGAGGAGGGTCCCCCCGGACGATGCACAAGCCTCGTGGTTACCCAAAGCCATTTGAGTGACATTCACCAGGTCAAGCCACGTGTCAGCAAGGACATCCAGATATCGCTCGGTGGACACGCGCTGCTATTCTAGGGAATTAACGGCCCATCGTAATAACGAATCCAAAGCAAAGGCTGAGAAGAAAGCAGGCGACGACTTCTGCCAAACCTCGCAGCTGTAAGCGCACAATGGGGACGGAGCTGCTGGGGGAGCAGCCTGACTCGGATGAATCACGACAGGAGGGGAGGAGAGCCTGAAAGCTGCGCCTTTGACCCAAGTCTGGCTTTTTTTTCATGTGCAGGGAAAACAGTTTGCACTGCTGCTCCTCCTGCAATCACGACGGATGCTCGAGAAGGAGACAAAAAATTTATCACTGCTCTTTGGGCGGGCAGTGACGGATTATCTGTGGAGCTGCGGAATTTCCCCAGACCCGATACGAAATCAATCTCCTGCAAAGGTTTCACTGGCCTTACAGAGGGCTATATGGAAACTGCCAGGTCCTCCGGTGTACGGCGCTACCTGCAATCAGCTGGGCTGCAGCATTTTAATTTGTTTCCTTTAAAGAGACTCAAGGGTACCATAAGAGGCAGTTTCCAGGACTCAAAGGAGACGGCAGAATTTGATCTCTTTCCACGGCCTTGTATGTAATTACTGGAAAGAGTGAGGGAGGCAATACAGATGCAAAGACTCAGAGAGGTTAAAAGTTGTTATTCAAAGCCAGCAGACAGAAACCTACCCCTGCCCGGCTTTGGGGGAGGCGTGCGGGAACTGCTAAGCAGGGAGGCAGGAGCAGGGCCGGGAACAACGATCCTGCAAACTCCCGTTGTGGGGGGCACGTTCCCTGGGATTGGCGCATGGACCTGGAAAGGAGGAGCGACTGCTGCCTTCAGGCTGCAGCGAGGGCAGCCGGGGGTTCGGCTCCGTCCGCAGCCTGCGTTTGATTTCCTCCATCCCTTTCCCATCCCGCTGGCACTGGGCTGGTCCAGCCCGGGCACGGGGGTGCGCGGGCGTACGAAGCAGCACACGGTGCCCCAGCAAAGCTGTGCTGCGGGGCAGCCCCGGGACAGAAACTCTTCAGAAGAGAGACGACGCCCAGAGCATCCCTCGGAGAAGAACACACAGGGGTGGTCAGGAAGCGAAGCGAAGGATGACAGCAGCACCCCTCTGGCATAACTCCCCCGCCATTGAGAGGATTTTCAAAACGCTTCTTCGTTTCCCCTTGGGGGCACGCTGGTCAGCAGTGAAACCCGTCCCCAGGGACCCGAGACAGACGAGCCGCGCGGGTGCTTCTCAGCATGCTCTCCTGCAGCCTCACCACCCAGCCGAGGGGGTGGCTTTTCCCGGAGCCGCCTGGCCGCCTTGCAGGGTGTCACTTTGCACTGTGTACCTGTGAAAGCTACGCAGCTTCTGACGCTTATAAGAGCCCAAAGCAGTCTGTTTCTCTCCTGGTTTTAATTGCGCCTTGTCCCAGCGCATGACCTCCAGCACCGCTGGTGGCTGAGCCACCGTTTCAGGCTCTTGGCAATACCGAGCTCATCCGTCTTCAACTTCACAGCTCCGTATTTTAACGGCCTGACTCCTCAGCACTGCCACTTCGAGAGAATTTCTTACGTGTCATCTAGTTTTAGTGCTATTCTATTTCATTTGCTACCTTAGCTTAATCATTTTTTAACACACTTTCAGTTTGCGTTTCTCTCTCTTTTCATCTTCATCTGGTCCTGATATTTTATTTTTACAATAAACCAAGTAATTTAATGGCCCTAATCCCAAGCCTCCTATTGAGAGCATGGATGTGGAGGCTGCAGAAAGAAGTCCCAATTTAAATCTGTCAGTCAAACGTAATTTAATCTATCATCGTCTTTACATCTAAAACTGCTCCATGGGAAGGAAAGCACGACTGGGATTCAGTTTACCTTTAAACATCCAGCTTTACAGCTTTCTAGTGCTGGCTTTTCTTATGCACGGGCTATTAGGAAATGACAAAGTTATATAGACTCCGGGTAACTCAAAGTCATGACTATTTAGGTCCAGAGGCGACTGCACAGGCTTTGAAGAGCCGGAGGACACTTCCCCCACGCACCGACGGAGTGAAGGAGCTTTAGAGTGAGGGATCTGAACAGGGAACGCCGCCAGCCCTTCCCTTACCTCCAGCTCCTCGCCCATTCCCGTAGAACACCTTTACTGATCAGCCCCAGCACGTGTGCAGCGTCCGGAGACCCACCTGTGAGAGCTGCAGAGACTCATATCCCACCGACAGCCGCAGAGACGCGCATCTCACTGACAGCTGCAGAGACGCGTATCCCACCAACAGCCGCAGCGTTTCTTTAATTACCCTCCCTGCTCAGGGCCCGCACCAGGAGCAGTATCAGGCGGCCACAGAAAATGTTCAACAAGACTCACTGCACAAGACACGAGCTCCTGAAATCAATCCGTGTGAGGCAGAGCAGCTAATTACTGCACAAGCTTCTCAATCCCAGCTCCAAGTCCCCAGGGGTTACAGACACGGAAAGGGGTTTTTGGCGGCTCGAGCACCTTGGCTCAACAGGCTGCTGTGGGCTTCCAGCGCTGCCCAGGCTCCTCGGCTGCGCTGGTTTTGGGAGCTTTATTCTGATTCCCATTTTCCCAGTTTCGCTAGGATCACTGGAGACCCGTGCGCCACAGCAGGCTGCAACACCCCCAGCATCAACAGGAGGGTCCCAAAGGCAGCCAGGCGGTGGCAGAGCTGCGGCCTCCTGCTGCGAGGACCGCTCCGAGCACAGAGGGGTGGGCAGGGGGGAGCACCGCGTCCTGGCTGGGGAGGGAGGACGGACCAGGACAGCGCAGCCCTCGGGACGGCTGGTGGGACGTGAGCTGGGGTCTCAGAGCACCCACCCCGACTGCCACCTCCGGAGGGAGCCCAGGGTATCTCTGGGTGACTCAGGTTTGAAGCAGGAGCACCCGCTCAGCGGGATGCCTTTGGGCTTGTCTGTGTCACCAGCTCTACAAACAAATCCTCCCGTCTTCTTCTACCGGTGAGGGCAGAGGCTGGGGAGAAGGCCCACAGCGTGAGAAGAGCCCACTGCCCTGGAGCATCAGGTGCTAAACGGCTGTACTCCACCCGTGAGAGGAGTTGTGTAACGGAGATGGCATTCCTCATGAATAGTAAAGGACCTTTCATAAAAATTTTACCAGCAGCTGGATACTAAAGGGGTGGGTGAGGGGTCCTCGCTCCCTCCAAAGCTGGCAGCAGAGCAGCGCGTGGCGCGGCCACAAAGAAAAAGGCACAGGGTCACGAGTCCCCGTGTCCCAGAGCCCCAGTGCTGGTGACCTTGTCGAGCATCTCTGCCACCTGCAGAAGCGAACACACCTGCCTGTACCTGGGAGTTAATTTGCAGAACCGGACCAAACAATTGCTCTTCCAGAAAGTCCCCGTCGGTTGTTCTTTGTTTGTTTTCATGTAGTCAGACACTGCTGGCTCCGCGAGAGAAGCTCTGAACCAGGTCTGTGAAAGCCCAGAGAAGTCACTGTGTGATTTTCACCCGAGCTGGAGCATTCAAAAGCCGCGACTGCCGGTACATTGTGGGCTGCGGCAAACAGCCTGACAGTCGGGCGCGGCAGCCATTTAGCAGATGACCACATCGTATTCTGGCCCTTGTTTCATCCTGCAGTAATTAGCCAAGAAAAAAAGGGCCTCGCCACATCGCCATTTCAGCCTTACGTATTCCAGCGGGTTTAGGCAGCCAGAGCCCAGAGGCAGGTACCTTCTGGATCTGGAATGAAAAGGCTATTAATGTCTGCTAGAGCACATCAGTTTTCACCACTGCAGTGTAAGACAACAGCTCCTCATCCCTGCTGGGTGTTGGCCATCTCAGGAGATGACTTTTGACAAATCCGAGGCAATCCTGAAAACGTGCGTGTGCCGGGAGCAGGAGGATATGCAAAAGGGTTTTGTACAAGGGATCAAACCGTCCTGACAATACGAGCGCACCGTATTGCACTAAGCGCACTGCAGAACAAGCTTCTGATCCCCACGGGAGCCTGCGTCCCAAAAGATGGGCAGCGGAAAACGGTAATTTCCCACCTCCAGGCTTTTTACTGCCTATTAGTGTGAAGGTGAACAGGGACCCCTGCCCTGTGCTGTCTCCCGCTCCCAACAGCGAACCCTCTCCGGGGTCCCTCCAGCTCACGCTGCAGCTCCAGGATGCCCCGCCGAGGGATGAGCCCCCCCACGCCCCGCCGAGGGACGGGTCCCCCCCCGCCCCGCCGAGGGACGGGCATCACCGTCTGCGGGCGCTGTGAGGAGGCAGCTGCTCCCGGGGCATCCCCCACCTCACCCGAGCCGGGGACGAGCCCCACGCCAGCCCTCGCACATTTGACGGATGTTGGGTCCTTCCCCTTTGCTCCACCTTGAAATGAAAACATAAATCTGGTGTCCACGTTCCAGTTTTCTGCAATAATGTCTTCCCCATAAATATCTTCTAAATAGTCCCAACCTAACACATAGCTAATAAAAGCACTCTTTATGGTTATTAGACAAGTGAAATGTCCCTGGACTGAACAATTACCTTCAAATATCTGTTCAGAACTGGCTGGGAGGGGAAATCAGTTTCTTCCTCCCCAGGTACAAATCCATAATGAGGATTTATTTCAGAGGCGGTGGGAATGAGGTAATCCCTCTCCTTCTTGAGTTGAGATAAGGAGAAAAAAAAAAAAAAAAAAAAAGAAATAAAATGGTACAAGTTAATACTGAAGCATCTGGACAAGCAAATGATTTGCAGGAGGAAGGGGCAGGAGGTCAATAGCAGAGAAAAGCCTTCAATAACAAGAGGGGGAAGGGGCTGGTTTGCCCGACGCCGCCCCGCGGGGGGGACAGGCAGGAGGCGGCTGGCGCGGACGCTGCCAGCCCGGCCGAGAGGGAGCAGAACCTCCTCTGGGGTCCCTGCCCCATGCGGGGGGCACAAACCTCCCGCTCCCCACCCCCGGGGCTTCGGTCTGGGGCTGCCCATCTCCCCCCTGCGGAGGAACGGGACTGAAAAAGCCGGACGAAGGGTGCAAAGGCACCTACGCCGCGCGATGCTGCCACTTGACATTAATTGATTGAACAACAAATGGCCCCAAAACCCCCGTACCGGAACAGTCTGGGTTTTAATATGGGATTTTGAATATTGATTTGCAACCCCGCCATGGGCAGCGACACTGAGCCTCTCCGGGAAGGAGGGAACAAGTGGGGAGGGGGTGTCAGCCCCTGGGACCGCCGCAGAAAGCATCGATCTCCAGCTCATGCCCCGCACCAGCAGCTCTGCGCTGGGCTCCGTGTCTTAATGACCCCGGACCACACAGACGATGCTCTCCCTTTCTTTTCCATCCTATTTTATCTCTCTCTCCCACGAGATGAGCGATTACCAGCAGCAAATACCCGCTCGGCAGAGGAGGGAAGACAAATACGCTTTTAGACCTGGAATATGCAGCTACTTATTACAAATATTTGACAATGTTAGGACAGTCACTATCAGTCTCTCAGTTATTCTCCATTGCTCTAACATCCGCCAAAAATACATCCAATACCTACCTCACCTGGGAGAGCGCTGAGAAGCGATCTGCCATCCTAGCCCTGCCGGGCGACAGACCCACGCTCGGGACAGACGGACACCGCGCTCCACGGCAGCCCCGTGACGAGCGGGGGCTGCTCTGACACACGACAAACCCGGGGCCGTGCGGGGCTAGTGCCGGCCCCGCTGGGCTCGACCCGGGAGATGCCGTCCTGCTCCAGCTCCCGCTCCCCGGCGAGAGGCTGGAACGCGGGGGAAGGGGTACGGAAACAAACCCACGCGTTGCTTTTGTGGGAACAGCTTTTTTTCTGTCTATTTTGTTTCGGTAAAAAAAATGACTATAATAACTCTACTTGGGTAAAACATATGAAATTGCCATAAAATGATGCAGATGAGAAGAAATTGTACCATCTGGGAAGCAGAACTGTTGCCCGGTCCCTGTTCTCCAGCAAAGCCACAGCGCATCGGTAAAACTGCCCTATGCAAACGGAATAATTTAAGAAACGGTGCAGATGAGGATAAAGGTGTGCATTTACGGGAGGCAGCTGAGCAAAGGCGCCTTGGCTCTCTCCTGGGGTTTCTGCTCTGCGTTTCCTGATCAGCCGTGGTTTTTGCCGACCCCCCTGGTAGTTCTGCAGTAGGCAGAGGAGGAATTTGTTGATGCTACAGAAAATGAAGTCGTGCACAGCAGTCGATAGGAAATAATGGATATCAATTACACAGCTGGAACTGCTGACTTGATCAGATTTTATAACTCTCTACTCTAGGGGTTCTTCTTAATAAATCCATTGAGAGAAGTGTCATATCTGTTATAGCAATAAGTTTCAATGTTTTATTTCCTGTGAAGGAGCAACTGGCAGTTTTACAAAGTGCTCCTCGGGGTCTGCCATAGCCTCGCGAAGGCGTCGAATTGATGGGAGATGGACATGAGCTATTTGTTCTCTAACGCGGGGACCCGTTCGCCATAACATCCCGAAATTGCCGCTGGAAACCAGACGGGTTCCTTCCCTTCTGCTTCAATCCCACGTACGGCACAGGGGCAGGCTCCCGACCAGTGATGTCGTAAGAGCCTCACCACAAGGCGCTGAAAGATCGGGTCACCGAAAAGCAAATTGCCCGTTGAGGAGCACCCTGCATCTCATTGCAGTCAGAAAAGAGCATCGTCCTGGCCCTGCGAGGGGGGCGCTTGTGCCGGGCACCGGCGGACACATCCCTCAAACCAGAGCGAAACATTATACTGAACATGGGGAAAAAACAACTACTCACCTGCGTCTATTACTTGCAGCCTTTTATCTGCATTTTTATTTAATCCAGCCACCATCTCATGCGCTGAAAGCAGAAATGCAGCCTTACGTGGCATCTTTCCTATGGCAAATCTAATTAAACAGCCATTAAGACGTGCGTTAGCTCGATTGTATCAAGGTGACCTGGAGCTCCTGCTAAATGTTAATAACAGCATTCTCCACTAACGGGCATTCAACAGGGAACAGGCAGCGCTATTGCTATGGATGGAGCCTTTAGATGAATATGGTTATTGAAGTGCTTTGTGTACTACGGATTCCCAAATAAACGCGTATCCAATTTCCTGGCGGGGGAGTGTTTCGTGCCCCCCAGCACTCCCCGCCAGGGCTGGCACCGGGGGGGCTGCTCCTGCAGCGCGGCTCGCGGGGCGCCCGGGGCAGCAGGGGACGCGTGCAGGGACAAAAAACCACACCGGCAGCACCCCTAAAGCCCTGGCCGGAGGAAAAGGGCTGAAATGTAAGAAAGGAGAGGAGCGAGGTCAGCCCTTACCTGCCGACGCCGCTCCCCAGCCTCGCAGCAGCCGGCGGGAACCCCCGCGTCCCGGGGCTGCGGGGCAGGCTCACGGAGTGGGTCGTTCCCTCCACCCATGGACGACGAGGACGATTGTTTCCCAGCCAAAGTGAATATCTTTAAATCCCTAGGCCTCAACTCAGGTGAAAACCTGGAATAATTTTCCTGATTTCCACTGGCCTGACCTCCAACCTCAGAACCACACACACAGTTCACGTTGGTGTTTGCAAAACTCCAGACCGATTTCCACCTCCCTATCCAGAACCAGACCCGCTAATGCCCAACAAAAGAAATATCTTTTTTATAAGCAGGCAATTTATCCTGTGAAGGTTAACGACAGCAAAATGCTAATGATGAGACTGATAACTGAGGACAGCGTCTGTACATTGCTGCAGGTTTCCATCATGTACTCTAAGAAGTATCATTATGCTAAAGAAAACCTTCACCGTGTACTAAACCAAAGTTAGACAGACCTACAATTAAACAATTACTTCCTTTGGTTGTTACCTTACATCTGACTTTACAAGTTTATGCCTTTAACTGCAGCTGCAGTTAAAAATAGGAAATATCCCACCAAGCTGCAAAATAGCTGAACAGGTGGAAAATGTCTCACTTCCCCCCTGCGCGTGTCAGCAAACATGATTTGGACGCTTGGGCTCCATGACTGCGTAGACCTCCCCTCCGTCGATAATTAGCAGTGACAGCGCTAATTCCCCATCATTGCCAACCCGTCAGTGGCTCAGGCTGAGACACGGCGAGGCCGACGGGGCTCAGAGGGACAATCGCGGTCTCCAGCACCTCCCCAGGAGCCCGCAGGTTCATTCCCACACCCGATCACGCCTCCCTGGTGCACCGGAGGGGGAGCGGGTACGACGCCCCGGGGGGGCACCTTTCCTGTCCCCGCTCAGGCCGGGCGCTTGTCACCGCGCTGCTGCAGCCGGGCTTTGCAGGAGGAGCCCCCCAGGACAGACCCTCTGCCTCCCAGCGCCGGCACGGAGCAGGGACAGCCCTACGTTCCGCGGGTCTGGCGATGCTGGTGGCGCAGGCACTCGCATTTCACCCTTCTGGCTTCTCGAAAGAGCCGAGATCGTTTTGCGTAATTCTGCAAACAATCGTCCGTGCTACCAGTTGAAGAGACAACCAAATACGGGAGATGGATGCTGAAGGACGGGGTGCAGCGCTGAGGGACTGGGCTGAATTTCAGCGTCAGGGTCCGTTAACAGCCCTGCCGGAGAAGGGAGGTAAAATGCAGCTTCAATTCCCGGGCTACGGAGGATGCTGCCGCCCTTCCCGCGCTGGGCGCTCCGAGGGCAGCGACACCTTTCCCAGACTCTCGCCCTCCCTTTGGGGAGTGGGAGGCACCGTGTCCGTGGGACGTGGCGATGGGGGTCTCATCCCAGCTCTGGGCTTCTCTCCCTTTCCTATACAAAACGGAGAGTCAGAAAGAACATTTATTTGCGAGCACCTATAGATCCCGCTGGACACGCACAGGTCACCCGGCAGAAAGTGGCTGGACCGGCTGCGGCACCGAGGAATGAAGGTGGCTGGTGTCACCGGGAGCGCCGCCTGACGGAGGCCGTGGGAGTCTGGCCGTGTCTCACAGGACCGCCATCCACACGCCGTACGCAGCGGTGCTGGGGAACGAGGAGGCACCGGCACGATGAGCCCCCCCGGGCGCAATGCTAAAGGAATGAACTAAGGTTAGGAACAAAAAAGAAAGAGGAGAGACGGAGCCAGGCCGTAACACAGAGAGCTTCTGTTCCCTGGGCTTTGGCAGCCCCTCTAAAGGCAAACGTGCCTTTTCCACTGCCCTTTTTGTGCTTCCTCTTTCATACACCCAAAAAAGGTTTGCCATGAGCACCGCGAGAGGGGTCAAATACTAAATCCTGCGCTCAGCACAGGGTATGATGAATGTGCTTGAACAAACGATAGCGTGCGCCCATTTAACAGTGATTCTGGACTGAGCGCTGCACAGTCGTTTTGAGCCCTTGGTGCTGCTTGGCGAATGCCCTTCCCAATGTCAGCGCGTCTCCAGAGGATTAAACGCACGATCCAGCATTAGCCGGGTCAGAGTTGAGGCTTCTGGCCGACGAGAGCAATTCATCGGCTTATTTTAACCGGGGCACCCTGTGCCTGTTGCGCTGCCGTTTCATCTGGGCTATTATTAAAATCCGTGTTTATTTTCAGATCTTCGTTGCTGTGTATTATTTTGAGTTTGAATTTCTGTTTAAAGCATGCCTTTGTATTAATCCTTCAGCTATTAAGATACATCTCTGCCGAGTACGGAAGGCACAGTAAAACTAATTAAGTAACATCCAAGAGCCCTAGCACCGCCATTTATTACTATTACGGAAATACATCGAACTGTGAGGAACTGCTGCTTAAGAATAATCGCAAGGGATGCACAACCGGCTCATTTTTCCCAGGATGGAGCGTCTGCTCGTACCCGGGAGTCAGGAGTGTGGGGGCTCACGAACAGAGACCTGCACGGCCACCCCGCTCCCCTGGCGGGGGCAGGACGCGTACCTGCGAGGCACGTGTCAGGTTTTGAGCAAGGGTGGAACGAGGGAAGGGGAGGATTTACAAAATCCAGAATCCCTGGCTGCTCAGCGGCTGGGGGCCACCGCCATCCCCCCAGCGAGAGCCTGTTGGCCAGCTGGGCACTGTACCACCCACCGCCTTCATCCGGAGCAGAGGACGTCCCAGGTGCTCCCATCACACCGCTTCCTCAGCGCCAGCCAGGAACACTCAGAGGAACAAAACCAACAGAAAGAGAAGGGGGAGATGCGAGGATTGCTGTTGGAAGGGACACGTGTGATATAAATGAGCAATTCTATGCAGAAACCTACTGAATTTCACAGGGGGTAATGAATTAAATGAAGTGGAAAGCATGGCACGAACTGGAGATTTGCTGTAGTGACTAATGTAATTAACCTCTATCGAAATAATTAAGCCTCCTAATTTGTGCTGCGTGAGCAGCGCGACCAAAAGGGCAGGTGGGAGCCAGCCCCGCGGCGGCACCACACCACACCGAGGGTGCTCCACCTCGGCGAGGGGCCCCGGCTCTGGCGGTACTGGCTCTCCCACCACTCCACCTCCCTCGGCTCGTGCCGGGATTCAGCCAGAGACATGGGCAGCTCCGGCACAAACCCCAGCACCGGCACGGGCATCACCCTGTGCGTGGTCAGCGTTGCCCGAGCACCCCCAGATCAGTATCTCGGGGGGGGTTTCTCGGGCTTTGCGAGACATCGGCGCTCGTGGGGGCAAGCAGCAGCAGCCCGGGCTGCAAAGCCCAAGGGCCGTCTCCCAAAGCCTGGATCAACACTCCAAACCCCCTTTCCCTCCTCCTGGCCAGCCCTGTCTCAGCAGGACGCAGCTCTGCCTGCGGCACACGGGGAATAAACCGCACAGCTTCAGGAAAAAAACACCTTGGTCACAAATATCCTACCAAATGCTGCGGCCCATTCCTCTTGGACTTGACCTGCCTCCTCATAAACTGTCGCATTTTCCTTCCTGCAGCAAAGGCTTGCTTTATGCCCGTCAATGAAGCAGGGTTTTGTTGTCTCTAGTTATTAATTTACTTTTATTGCCTGCAGTGCCTCTCCACGTTTTATTACCAAGCAGCTCGCACCAGCAGAATGGCATTTCTTTTCAGTTATTCATAAAGGTTTGACTTTCCCAAGCGGGCACCGAGGCAGAACCCACACGGCGCATCTCCTGCCGCCCCCCCCAGGAGCACGGGGACTCCCTGCTGTCCAAGCGCCAGACCCCGACACTGTAAATTAACTTTTTAGAGTATCAATCCCTCTTTTGAGCTAAGGAGGGGCAGAAGAGGTAGGCAGGTCATCAAGTAAAGAGTCACCGCCTTTCTGCTAGTAACGAATATAATTGTGCCCGAAGCAGGAGGCTGTTCCCGTGTGTCGTACCCAGGATGGTCACTGCCGTGCCCGCCCCGGCCCCATTCCCGCAGCAACGGGCTGCCGGCGCCTGCGGCTGTTCTGCCATGCAGGAACGGCTTCACTTTGCGAATGCTCCCAGGTTACCTGGCACTGCCGTAACTGCGAAACGTGAACCAGCCGGTGCCAAAAGGAGCGCGCTGGGTCCTTTTGTTCTGTTAGTTCTCGCAGTCGTCCGAAAGGGCGTCCGTGCTCGGCCCCACTGTCTGCACGAAGGGCTTTACTCTCCCTCTCCCGCAGGCGCACGTGTTGGTGGGGTGCACTGAGTCTGTCCGGCTGCCGGGTTTATGTTTCCCAGCTAAAGACCGGCTGGTGATGGAGGAGCACTGCAAAAAACGCCCATCCTTTTTTCCCCCCTTTCACCATTTGAGGCGCATGATGAAAAAAGAACAAGATTTAGATTGATTTTTTTTTTCTGTCCTAAAAATGTGCTCTGAAATGCTTTCATTGTCGGAGCACTGCTCTCTGTGCTAAGGCACATTTTTCCTCTATAGCAATTATTTTGAACGCTGCTATTAGATTGACTGTGGAAACCCCACAGCATCACACAAGGTACCAGTGACACTGAAAGAGCAGGTTCCCGCGTGGCACCTCCCCGCTGCGGTCTGTCGTGTCGCTCCGGGTCCTGCTGAAGCCACGGCAACAGGAAGGCGATGAGATACAATTTTTTTTTTTTTAATGAGAAAACCTGAAATGAGTCCCCTGCACAGACACCCGTTTGTGCTAAAGTGAAAAAAATAAAAAACGCTCAGGTGCTTTACTCACTTCGAAACCCAACGCAGGAACTCCCCTGCCTCCCGGCAGCTGTTGGGAAGGGGCTCCTCACGCCACGGACGCCGAGCGGGGCAGGGGAAGGCGCCTGGCAGCTCCGTCCCGCTTCCACCCGCTCTCAGGGATGTACAGGACCGAGCTGGCCGCGCTGGGGACGAGGGTTAGCAATTAACACCTCCGAGGTGCGGGGCAGAGCGGGCTCTGGCAACGCCTGACACCGCGCCGGGGTGTTAACGAGTCTCGTGCCGAGGCCGGGGAAGCACGCCACGGCCGGGGCCAGCAGACCGTTGTTAAATTAACGTAAAAGGCAAGCATAAATTCTAATTCTCTGCATCCCTGTCGTCTGCACTGAGCAACACAGCCTCTCTCTAAATCTGATTATAGCTGTATCACTACTGAAGATAATTGGGGGACACGTCATTAGTCTTACATCAAGTACAGCATGTATTTTTCTCAGTCATATTTACTTTAACTTCACAAAGGAATAAATTAAGTTTACGGTGATATCCAACATCTGTTGTGAGAAGGTTAGAATTCAATTGAGCAGAACGAAGAGAAGGAAAGACCAACAAACGGGAAAAACTGAGATCTCTCAGATACCAGTACTGCCTGATCCTCCCGTTCTTGCTCTGCTTTAGATGATTTTCCCAATTTTGCTGCTGAGCACAAAAGAGTTCCTAGGAGGAATGCAGACAGGGGAGGGGAGGGGAAGGATCCCAGGCTGCCCTGTGCTGCGTGACCCAGGCCCCTACGCTGACAGAGACATCCCCACCTCCATCCCATCCCCATCCCATCCCCACCTCCATCCCCGCTGGCGCTGCCCGGCCCAGGGAGCAGGACGGGGCGGTGAGGGGCAGAGCAAGCCCAAGTCTCTGCAGCTGACCCCCGTGGTGGCCGATCTCTGCTCCTCGGAGCCAGCGGCTGCCGGGAGGAGCTGAGCCGTTCCGAGAGCTTGGCCACGCTGGTGGGTTCCGAGCTCCGGGCACTCGCGCTCTTTTCCCGCGCCCTGGCAGGAGCCCGGCCGCACACAGCTCCTGCCTCACGCGTGCCTCGCCACTCTCCTATTTTCCACATACTTATTTCAGTCCGTTTCCTACTCCAGCCTGCAGCGCTGCGATAAGGCATCACCCGGTCTTCACAGTCTGCGCTTTATTGTCTCTGCTTTTCCTTCTGTACTTAATTGCCACCTTTTTCAATGAGATTTTTTTTTTTTTTTTTGGCTGAGGGTTTGGGGAGCTTGTTTTTTTGAAACACAACGCTTGCGGATTAATTTTAAGGGGTATAAACATCCTAATGCCAGCAGCAGGGTAAAAAGCTCCAATACCTTTAGGAAGTCCCACTCTCACAAACCATGCAATACCCTGCAGTTACCGTGCACGCCGCGCTTCCCTCTGGCAACTGGCCTTTGCTGTGGACTCATCAACCAAAATGTCCCAGGGCAGGGATGGCTGGGACAGAAGCGTGGCAGCGAACAAGCCGGCTGACCACCAGTGTGCTGACCACCGCGGTACGGGCGGCCACAGCCGTCACCCCGCGCAGGCGTGCGCCAGGGAAGGGGGGCACACGCGGGGCCCCGAGAGCGCAGCCGTGGCTGCGGCACCCGCCACCGTCACCAAAACGTGCATCCACCACCTGCCGCACACCCGCACGGGACGTCAGCCATCGACCGGGGATCGACCGGCCTCATCCAACGAGACTCTGTGGAGAGACTGAGCCTGGGAAAGGATCCACTCCTCCATCCCGCCCGTCAGCCTGTGCCCATCCCTGCGCTAACGGACCCCCTCCCTGGGCACCGCTCGCACGGGGACCAGAACAAGGGACCCAAAAACTGCACCACAAGCCCACGTAGCACTCGTTACCCAGGAACCCAAAGACCTGGCGTTTGCACTTATAATTCACTCCTGCGGCAAGACGTCGTGTCCTGGCAGAAGCAAAGAGAGACTTAACCCAGAAGGGCATTTGAAAACCATTTGGGTCTCAACAGGTTCCTCTTCCTGGTTTATCTCTAGCTGCAGAGCTGCCTGTATAATAAGCTGAGGCTGTTGAAATCTTCGGTGGCGATAATCAAAATCTGTCATCTGCGGCATCCAGTACTTAGCCCTGCAAGGCTGATATTACTTATATAAACACAGCAGCAAGAGGTTTGAAAAAGGAAGCGGTAAAAAACAGATTCTGGGACAGTAAAATACAGTTCAGCCAAAAGGGGTTGCAAGAGAAGTTTATAATCAAGATCTGCAGCACTAGGAAGGTTATTTGCATTTAATCTGGACAAGAAAATATAACTGAATTTACTATAACAGTTCTCCTGAGATGCAGCTTGTAGACCAACGCTTTATCTTCGCCTCTGTGCCGAACTCCACCGCTATGCCAGCAGCGGGGCTGATCAGGGCGCGTTGGCATTCACAGACAGTAAGGGACAAAGTAGCATGTTCTCCGGAGCCACCCGCAGCAGCTCGGACGGTCCGTCTCCGGGGCTGCTCCCACGCGTCGGCACCGGCACAGAGCCCGCGGCACTCGCAGGCTGCTGGGAGCGGAACCACCCGGGACAGGGATTTCTCCAGCCAAGGCCTGGAGACCCAAGAGACGTTCTCCAACCTTCCGGCCGCTGGCGGATAATTCTAGAGAGGTTTGTGCTGTGAACGACTGCGTACACACGCAGGCAGGAGCGCCAGGGCTGTTCCCACACATGCTCTGCCAGACGCAGGCTGAGCCCCCCCCTCAGTGGGGCAAACACCCACCGCCACAGATGGGGCAGACGGGATGCTTTAAACCTGGACTTAGAGCAGCGCTTCACCCATCAGTTTATATTCCGGTCAAGCCCTGTGACAATGACGCTGGAGACATTTAATGAGCGCAAGCGAACACGGTTCTGCCTGTATAATTTGCTTCTCTCTGGCTCACACACCTATCGTTTTCCTGTAGTTTGTTAACAATAAGGATTCACATAATTCATTTTTGTAAGGACAAAACAGAGTGTTATTAATGTGTCGTTTCCCTTCACCTATATGTCAGGCGTTTATTGAATACAAACTTGAATAAGTAGGTGCCATCCAGAAACGTAACGCAGTATTTCACAGCGCACAAAGCTCAGGTGCTGGTACACTTGGAGTCATTTTGCAGCATTAAAACCCATCCATCGCACATAAATAATGAAGCAGCAGGGATACCCAGGCACAAGGAGAAGTGACTAATCCCCAGTGCCTGTGCTGGGGCATATCTGCCACGTACAGGCCCTCCCAGCGCAACGCTCTGCACTTGGTTTTTGCTAACCCTTGTGGGGACGCCGAAGGCTGCGCCGAGCCCGGTGCCAGCGCCCGGTGCCCCCCGGCACAGGAACGCTCCCGGGCAGCCCCAGCCAGGGCAGAGCTGGGAGGGAGGGTGCTGGGATGGCTGGTGCCGGGGAGTTCCACGGGCCAACGGCTCCGAGTGCTGCCCCCAGTGCCCAGGAACATCCCCCCACCCCGGGAGCCGGCGGGGGACCCTGCGAGTCCGGGGGGTTTGCAGAGCTCCTGGGCAGCTGCAGGGCCGGCCCTTTGCTGGCCAAGCCTCGGGACCCCCCAGCCCTGCACCCACCTCCCGCTCCCCCCAGCAGCGGCTGCTCCCCCTCCTCGCACGACCGAAACCACAAGTTACAACAGACCCTC